>NC_060142.1:19235267-19863933 GCF_021461385.2 Schistocerca piceifrons
AACCGATATGCCACTGTATGTCCACCTTAACGACGTCACAGTTACTCACACTACGACTCTCTCGAGTTTGCAAATGTACTTCGCCGGATGACGAGGCATTTGGCTACCTTAAGGGAGTCATAGTTCCTGCTGCCAGCTACTCCCTTTTCTTTGAATCTATCCTCTCTTTATTTCGTACTGCGGCCTGTCCATGCAGAAGCGAAATCCTGCAACAAGTCCACCTTCACGTTGCCTGAGTTACTCCAACGACGATATCCTCGAGTTTTCAAGTAAATTTCGCTGAGTGACGAGGCATTTGGCTACCTTAAGAGAGTCATAGTTACTCCTGCCGGCTGCTCCCATTTCTTTACGCCTTTAACATTCTTGCTATAGCCAGTCCTACAGAATCGATATGCCACTGTATGTCCACCTTAACGACGTCACAGTTACTCACAGTACTTCGCCGGATGACGAGGCATTTGGCTACCTTAAGAGAGTCATAGTTCCTGCTGCCAGCTGCTCCCTTTTCTTTGAATCTATCCTCTCTTTAGTTCGTACTGCGGCCTGTCCATGCAGAAGCGAAATGCTGCAACAAGTCCACCTTCACGTTGCCTGAGTTACTCCAACGACGATATCCTCGAGTTTTCAAGTAAATTTCGCAGAGTGACGAGGCATTTGGCTACCTTAAGAGAGTCATAGTTACTCCTGCCGGCTGCTCCCATTTCTTTAGGCCTTTAAAATTCTTGCTATGGCCAGTCCCTACAGAACCGATATGCCACTGTATGTCCACCTTAACGACGTCACAGTTACTCACACTACGACTCTCTCGAGTTTGCAAATGTACTTCGCCGGATGACGAGGCATTTGGCTACCTTAAGGGAGTCATAGTTCCTGCTGCCAGCTACTCCCTTTTCTTTGAATCTATCCTCTCTTTATTTCGTACTGCGGCCTGTCCATGCAGAAGCGAAATCCTGCAACAAGTCCACCTTCACGTTGCCTGAGTTACTCCAACGACGATATCCTCGAGTTTTCAAGTAAATTTCGCTGAGTGACGAGGCATTTGGCTACCTTAAGAGAGTCATAGTTACTCCTGCCGGCTGCTCCCATTTCTTTAGGCCTTTAACATTCTTGCTATGGCCAGTCCTACAGAACCGATATGCCACTGTATGTCCACCTTAACGTCGTCACAGTTACTCACACTACGAGTCTCTCGAGTTTGCAAATGTACTTCGCCGGATGACGAGGCATTTAGCTACGTTAAGAGAGTCATAGTTCCTGCTGCCAGCTGCTCCCTTTTCTTTGAATCTATCCTCTCTTTAGTTCGTACTGCGGCCTGTCCATGCAGAAGCGAAATGCTGCAACAAGTCCACCTTCACGTTGCCTGAGTTACTCCAACGACGATATCCTCGAGTTTTCAAGTAAATTTCGCTGAGTGACGAGGCATTTGGCTACCTTAAGAGACTCATAGTTACTCCTGCCGGCTGCTCCCATTTCTTTAGGCCTTTAAAATTCTTGCTATGGCCAGTCCTACAGAACCGATATGCCACTGTATGTCCACCTTAACGACGTCACAGTTACTCACACTACGACTCTCTCGAGTTTGCAAATGTACTTCGCCGGATGACGAGGCATTTGGCTACCTTAAGGGAGTCATAGTTCCTGCTGCCAGCTACTCCTTTTCTTTGAATCTATCCTCTCTTTATTTCGTATTGCGGCCTGTCCATGCAGAAGCGAAATCCTGCAACAAGTCCACCTTCACGTTGCCTGAGTTACTCCAACGACGATATCCTCGAGTTTTCAAGTAAATTTCGCTGAGTGACGAAGCATTTGGCTACCTTAAGAGAGTCATAGTTACTCCTGCCGGCTGCTCCCATTTCTTTACGCCTTTAACATTCTTGCTATAGCCAGTCCTACAGAATCGATATGCCACTGTATGTCCACCTTAACGACGTCACAGTTACTCACAGTACTTCGCCGGATGACGAGGCATTTGGCTACCTTAAGAGAGTCATAGTTCCTGCTTCCAGCTGCTCCCTTTTCTTTGAATCTATCCTCTCTTTATTTCGTACTGCGGCCTGTCCATGCAGAAGCGAAATGCTGCAACAAGTCCACCTTCACGTTGCCTGAGTTACTCCAACGACGATATCCTCGAGTTTTCAAGTAAATTTCGCAGAGTGACGAGGCATTTGGCTACCTTAAGAGAGTCATAGTTACTCCTGCCGGCTGCTCCCATTTCTTTAGGCCTTTAACATTCTTGCTATGGCCAGTCCTACAGAACCGATATGCCACTGTATGTCCACCTTAACGTCGTCACAGTTACTCACACTACGAGTCTCTCGAGTTTGCAAATGTACTTCGCCGGATGACGAGGCATTTAGCTACGTTAAGAGAGTCATAGTTCCTGCTGCCAGCTGCTCCCTTTTCTTTGAATCTATCCTCTCTTTAGTTCGTACTGCGGCCTGTCCATGCAGAAGCGAAATGCTGCAACAAGTCCACCTTCACGTTGCCTGAGTTACTCCAACGACGATATCCTCGAGTTTTCAAGTAAATTTCGCTGAGTGACGAGGCATTTGGCTACCTTAAGAGACTCTTAGTTACTCCTGCCGGCTGCTCCCATTTCTTTAGGCCTTTAACATTCTTGCTATGGCCAGTCCTACAGAACCGATATGCCACTGTATGTCCACCTTAACGTCGTCACAGTTACTCACACTACGAGTCTCTCGAGTTTGCAAATGTACTTCGCCGGATGACGAGGCATTAGGCTACCTTAAGAGAGTCATAGTTCCTGCTGCCTGCTGCTCCCTTTTCTTTGAATCTATCCTCTCTTCATTTCGTACTGCGGCCTGTCCATGCAGAAGCGAAATGCTGCAACAAGTCCACCTTCACGTTGCCTGAGTTACTCCAACGACGATATCCTCGAGTTTTCAAGTAAATTTCGCAGAGTGACGAGGCATTTGGCTACCTTAAGAGAGTCATAGTTACTCCTGCCGGCTGCTCCCATTTCTTTAGGCCTTTAAAATTCTTGCTATGGCCAGTCCTACAGAACCGATATGCCACTGTATGTCCACCTTAACGACGTCACAGTTACTCACACTACGACTCTCTCGAGTTTGCAAATGTACTTCGCCGGATGACGAGGCATTTGGCTACCTTAAGGGAGTCATAGTTCCTGCTGCCAGCTACTCCTTTTCTTTGAATCTATCCTCTCTTTATTTCGTACTGCGGCCTGTCCATGCAGAAGCGAAATCCTGCAACAAGTCCACCTTCACGTTGCCTGAGTTACTCCAACGACGATATCCTCGAGTTTTCAAGTAAATTTCGCTGAGTGACGAGGCATTTGGCTACCTTAAGAGAGTCATAGTTACTCCTGCCGGCTGCTCCCATTTCTTTACGCCTTTAACATTCTTGCTATAGCCAGTCCTACAGAATCGATATGCCACTGTATGTCCACCTTAACGACGTCACAGTTACTCACAGTACTTCGCGGATGACGAGGCATTTGGCTACCTTAAGAGAGTCATAGTTCCTGCTTCCAGCTGCTCCCTTTTCTTTGAATCTATCCTCTCTTTATTTCGTACTGCGGCCTGTCCATGCAGAAGCGAAATGCTGCAACAAGTCCACCTTCACGTTGCCTGAGTTACTCCAACGACGATATCCTCGAGTTTTCAAGTAAATTTCGCAGAGTGACGAGGCATTTGGCTACCTTAAGAGAGTCATAGTTACTCCTGCCGGCTGCTCCCATTTCTTTAGGCCTTTAACATTCTTGCTATGGCCAGTCCTACAGAACCGATATGCCACTGTATGTCCACCTTAACGTCGTCACAGTTACTCACACTACGAGTCTCTCGAGTTTGCAAATGTACTTCGCCGGATGACGAGGCATTTAGCTACGTTAAGAGAGTCATAGTTCCTGCTGCAGCTGCTCCCTTTTCTTTGAATCTATCCTCTCTTTAGTTCGTACTGCGGCCTGTCCATGCAGAAGCGAAATGCTGCAACAAGTCCACCTTCACGTTGCCTGAGTTACTCCAACGACGATATCCTCGAGTTTTCAAGTAAATTTCGCTGAGTGACGAGGCATTTGGCTACCTTAAGAGACTCTTAGTTACTCCTGCCGGCTGCTCCCATTTCTTTAGGCCTTTAACATTCTTGCTATGGCCAGTCCTACAGAACCGATATGCCACTGTATGTCCACCTTAACGACGTCACAGTTACTCACACTACGACTCTCTCGAGTTTGCAAATGTACTTCGCCGGATGACGAGGCATTTGGCTACCTTAAGGGAGTCATAGTTCCTGCTGCCAGCTACTCCCTTTTCTTTGAATCTATCCTCTCTTTATTTCGTACTGCGGCCTGTCCATGCAGAAGCGAAATCCTGCAACAAGTCCACCTTCACGTTGCCTGAGTTACTCCAACGACGATATCCTCGAGTTTTCAAGTAAATTTCGCTGAGTGACGAAGCATTTGGCTACCTTAAGAGAGTCATAGTTACTCCTGCCGGCTGCTCCCATTTCTTTACGCCTTTAACATTCTTGCTATAGCCAGTCCTACAGAATCGATATGCCACTGTATGTCCACCTTAACGACGTCACAGTTACTCACAGTACTTCGCCGGATGACGAGGCATTTGGCTACCTTAAGAGAGTCATAGTTCCTGCTTCCAGCTGCTCCCTTTTCTTTGAATCTATCCTCTCTTTATTTCGTACTGCGGCCTGTCCATGCAGAAGCGAAATGCTGCAACAAGTCCACCTTCACGTTGCCTGAGTTACTCCAACGACGATATCCTCGAGTTTTCAAGTAAATTTCGCAGAGTGACGAGGCATTTGGCTACCTTAAGAGAGTCATAGTTACTCCTGCCGGCTGCTCCCATTTCTTTAGGCCTTTAACATTCTTGCTATGGCCAGTCCTACAGAACCGATATGCCACTGTATGTCCACCTTAACGTCGTCACAGTTACTCACACTACGAGTCTCTCGAGTTTGCAAATGTACTTCGCCGGATGACGAGGCATTTAGCTACGTTAAGAGAGTCATAGTTCCTGCTGCCAGCTGCTCCCTTTTCTTTGAATCTATCCTCTCTTTAGTTCGTACTGCGGCCTGTCCATGCAGAAGCGAAATGCTGCAACAAGTCCACCTTCACGTTGCCTGAGTTACTCCAACGACGATATCCTCGAGTTTTCAAGTAAATTTCGCTGAGTGACGAGGCATTTGGCTACCTTAAGAGACTCATAGTTACTCCTGCCGGCTGCTCCCATTTCTTTAGGCCTTTAAAATTCTTGCTATGGCCAGTCCTACAGAACCGATATGCCACTGTATGTCCACCTTAACGACGTCACAGTTACTCACACTACGACTCTCTCGAGTTTGCAAATGTACTTCGCCGGATGACGAGGCATTTGGCTACCTTAAGGGAGTCATAGTTCCTGCTGCCAGCTACTCCCTTTTCTTTGAATCTATCCTCTCTTTATTTCGTATTGCGGCCTGTCCATGCAGAAGCGAAATCCTGCAACAAGTCCACCTTCACGTTGCCTGAGTTACTCCAACGACGATATCCTCGAGTTTTCAAGTAAATTTCGCTGAGTGACGAAGCATTTGGCTACCTTAAGAGAGTCATAGTTACTCCTGCCGGCTGCTCCCATTTCTTTACGCCTTTAACATTCTTGCTATAGCCAGTCCTACAGAATCGATATGCCACTGTATGTCCACCTTAACGACGTCACAGTTACTCACAGTACTTCGCCGGATGACGAGGCATTTGGCTACCTTAAGAGAGTCATAGTTCCTGCTTCCAGCTGCTCCCTTTTCTTTGAATCTATCCTCTCTTTATTTCGTACTGCGGCCTGTCCATGCAAAAGCGAAATGCTGCAACAAGTCCACCTTCACGTTGCCTGAGTTACTCCAACGACGATATCCTCGAGTTTTCAAGTAAATTTCGCAGAGTGACGAGGCATTTGGCTACCTTAAGAGAGTCATAGTTACTCCTGCCGGCTGCTCCCATTTCTTTAGGCCTTTAACATTCTTGCTATGGCCAGTCCTACAGAACCGATATGCCACTGTATGTCCACCTTAACGTCGTCACAGTTACTCACACTACGAGTCTCTCGAGTTTGCAAATGTACTTCGCCGGATGACGAGGCATTTAGCTACGTTAAGAGAGTCATAGTTCCTGCTGCCAGCTGCTCCCTTTTCTTTGAATCTATCCTCTCTTTAGTTCGTACTGCGGCCTGTCCATGCAGAAGCGAAATGCTGCAACAAGTCCACCTTCACGTTGCCTGAGTTACTCCAACGACGATATCCTCGAGTTTTCAAGTAAATTTCGCTGAGTGACGAGGCATTTGGCTACCTTAAGAGACTCTTAGTTACTCCTGCCGGCTGCTCCCATTTCTTTAGGCCTTTAACATTCTTGCTATGGCCAGTCCTACAGAACCGATATGCCACTGTATGTCCACCTTAACGTCGTCACAGTTACTCACACTACGAGTCTCTCGAGTTTGCAAATGTACTTCGCCGGATGACGAGGCATTAGGCTACCTTAAGAGAGTCATAGTTCCTGCTGCCTGCTGCTCCCTTTTCTTTGAATCTATCCTCTCTTCATTTCGTACTGCGGCCTGTCCATGCAGAAGCGAAATGCTGCAACAAGTCCACCTTCACGTTGCCTGAGTTACTCCAACGACGATATCCTCGAGTTTTCAAGTAAATTTCGCAGAGTGACGAGGCATTTGGCTACCTTAAGAGAGTCATAGTTACTCCTGCCGGCTGCTCCCATTTCTTTAGGCCTTTAAAATTCTTGCTATGGCCAGTCCTACAGAACCGATATGCCACTGTATGTCCACCTTAACGACGTCACAGTTACTCACACTACGACTCTCTCGAGTTTGCAAATGTACTTCGCCGGATGACGAGGCATTTGGCTACCTTAAGGGAGTCATAGTTCCTGCTGCCAGCTACTCCCTTTTCTTTGAATCTATCCTCTCTTTATTTCGTACTGCGGCCTGTCCATGCAGAAGCGAAATCCTGCAACAAGTCCACCTTCACGTTGCCTGAGTTACTCCAACGACGATATCCTCGAGTTTTCAAGTAAATTTCGCTGAGTGACGAGGCATTTGGCTACCTTAAGAGAGTCATAGTTACTCCTGCCGGCTGCTCCCATTTCTTTACGCCTTTAACATTCTTGCTATAGCCAGTCCTACAGAATCGATATGCCACTGTATGTCCACCTTAACGACGTCACAGTTACTCACAGTACTTCGCCGGATGACGAGGCATTTGGCTACCTTAAGAGAGTCATAGTTCCTGCTTCCAGCTGCTCCCTTTTCTTTGAATCTATCCTCTCTTTATTTCGTACTGCGGCCTGTCCATGCAGAAGCGAAATGCTGCAACAAGTCCACCTTCACGTTGCCTGAGTTACTCCAACGACGATATCCTCGAGTTTTCAAGTAAATTTCGCAGAGTGACGAGGCATTTGGCTACCTTAAGAGAGTCATAGTTACTCCTGCCGGCTGCTCCCATTTCTTTAGGCCTTTAACATTCTTGCTATGGCCAGTCCTACAGAACCGATATGCCACTGTATGTCCACCTTAACGTCGTCACAGTTACTCACACTACGAGTCTCTCGAGTTTGCAAATGTACTTCGCCGGATGACGAGGCATTTAGCTACGTTAAGAGAGTCATAGTTCCTGCTGCCAGCTGCTCCCTTTTCTTTGAATCTATCCTCTCTTTAGTTCGTACTGCGGCCTGTCCATGCAGAAGCGAAATGCTGCAACAAGTCCACCTTCACGTTGCCTGAGTTACTCCAACGACGATATCCTCGAGTTTTCAAGTAAATTTCGCTGAGTGACGAGGCATTTGGCTACCTTAAGAGACTCTTAGTTACTCCTGCCGGCTGCTCCCATTTCTTTAGGCCTTTAACATTCTTGCTATGGCCAGTCCTACAGAACCGATATGCCACTGTATGTCCACCTTAACGACGTCACAGTTACTCACACTACGACTCTCTCGAGTTTGCAAATGTACTTCGCCGGATGACGAGGCATTTGGCTACCTTAAGGGAGTCATAGTTCCTGCTGCCAGCTACTCCCTTTTCTTTGAATCTATCCTCTCTTTATTTCGTACTGCGGCCTGTCCATGCAGAAGCGAAATCCTGCAACAAGTCCACCTTCACGTTGCCTGAGTTACTCCAACGACGATATCCTCGAGTTTTCAAGTAAATTTCGCTGAGTGACGAAGCATTTGGCTACCTTAAGAGAGTCATAGTTACTCCTGCCGGCTGCTCCCATTTCTTTACGCCTTTAACATTCTTGCTATAGCCAGTCCTACAGAATCGATATGCCACTGTATGTCCACCTTAACGACGTCACAGTTACTCACAGTACTTCGCCGGATGACGAGGCATTTGGCTACCTTAAGAGAGTCATAGTTCCTGCTTCCAGCTGCTCCCTTTTCTTTGAATCTATCCTCTCTTTATTTCGTACTGCGGCCTGTCCATGCAGAAGCGAAATGCTGCAACAAGTCCACCTTCACGTTGCCTGAGTTACTCCAACGACGATATCCTCGAGTTTTCAAGTAAATTTCGCAGAGTGACGAGGCATTTGGCTACCTTAAGAGAGTCATAGTTACTCCTGCCGGCTGCTCCCATTTCTTTAGGCCTTTAACATTCTTGCTATGGCCAGTCCTACAGAACCGATATGCCACTGTATGTCCACCTTAACGTCGTCACAGTTACTCACACTACGAGTCTCTCGAGTTTGCAAATGTACTTCGCCGGATGACGAGGCATTTAGCTACGTTAAGAGAGTCATAGTTCCTGCTGCCAGCTGCTCCCTTTTCTTTGAATCTATCCTCTCTTTAGTTCGTACTGCGGCCTGTCCATGCAGAAGCGAAATGCTGCAACAAGTCCACCTTCACGTTGCCTGAGTTACTCCAACGACGATATCCTCGAGTTTTCAAGTAAATTTCGCTGAGTGACGAGGCATTTGGCTACCTTAAGAGACTCTTAGTTACTCCTGCCGGCTGCTCCCATTTCTTTAGGCCTTTAACATTCTTGCTATGGCCAGTCCTACAGAACCGATATGCCACTGTATGTCCACCTTAACGTCGTCACAGTTACTCACACTACGAGTCTCTCGAGTTTGCAAATGTACTTCGCCGGATGACGAGGCATTAGGCTACCTTAAGAGAGTCATAGTTCCTGCTGCCTGCTGCTCCCTTTTCTTTGAATCTATCCTCTCTTCATTTCGTACTGCGGCCTGTCCATGCAGAAGCGAAATGCTGCAACAAGTCCACCTTCACGTTGCCTGAGTTACTCCAACGACGATATCCTCGAGTTTTCAAGTAAATTTCGCAGAGTGACGAGGCATTTGGCTACCTTAAGAGAGTCATAGTTACTCCTGCCGGCTGCTCCCATTTCTTTAGGCCTTTAAAATTCTTGCTATGGCCAGTCCTACAGAACCGATATGCCACTGTATGTCCACCTTAACGACGTCACAGTTACTCACACTACGACTCTCTCGAGTTTGCAAACGTACTTCGCCGGATGACGAGGCATTTGGCTACCTTAAGGGAGTCATAGTTCCTGCTGCCAGCTACTCCCTTTTCTTTGAATCTATCCTCTCTTTATTTCGTACTGCGGCCTGTCCATGCAGAAGCGAAATCCTGCAACAAGTCCACCTTCACGTTGCCTGAGTTACTCCAACGACGATATCCTCGAGTTTTCAAGTAAATTTCGCTGAGTGACGAGGCATTTGGCTACCTTAAGAGAGTCATAGTTACTCCTGCCGGCTGCTCCCATTTCTTTACGCCTTTAACATTCTTGCTATAGCCAGTCCTACAGAATCGATATGCCACTGTATGTCCACCTTAACGCCGTCACAGTTACTCACAGTACTTCGCCGGATGACGAGGCATTTGGCTACCTTAAGAGAGTCATAGTTCCTGCTTCCAGCTGCTCCCTTTTCTTTGAATCTATCCTCTCTTTATTTCGTACTGCGGCCTGTCCATGCAGAAGCGAAATGCTGCAACAAGTCCACCTTCACGTTGCCTGAGTTACTCCAACGACGATATCCTCGAGTTTTCAAGTAAATTTCGCAGAGTGACGAGGCATTTGGCTACCTTAAGAGAGTCATAGTTACTCCTGCCGGCTGCTCCCATTTCTTTAGGCCTTTAACATTCTTGCTATGGCCAGTCCTACAGAACCGATATGCCACTGTATGTCCACCTTAACGTCGTCACAGTTACTCACACTACGAGTCTCTCGAGTTTGCAAATGTACTTCGCCGGATGACGAGGCATTTAGCTACGTTAAGAGAGTCATAGTTCCTGCTGCCAGCTGCTCCCTTTTCTTTGAATCTATCCTCTCTTTAGTTCGTACTGCGGCCTGTCCATGCAGAAGCGAAATGCTGCAACAAGTCCACCTTCACGTTGCCTGAGTTACTCCAACGACGATATCCTCGAGTTTTCAAGTAAATTTCGCAGAGTGACGAGGCATTTGGCTACCTTAAGAGAGTCATAGTTACTCCTGCCGGCTGCTCCCATTTCTTTAGGCCTTTAAAATTCTTGCCATGGCCAGTCCTACAGAACCGATATGCCACTGTATGTCCACCTTAACGACGTCACAGTTACTCACACTACGACTCTCTCGAGTTTGCAAATGTACTTCGCCGGATGACGAGGCATTTGGCTACCTTAAGGGAGTCATAGTTCCTGCTGCCAGCTACTCCCTTTTCTTTGAATCTATCCTCTCTTTATTTCGTACTGCGGCCTGTCCATGCAGAAGCAAAATCCTGCAACAAGTCCACCTTCACGTTGCCTGAGTTACTCCAACGACGATATCCTCGAGTTTTCAAGTAAATTTCGCAGAGTGACGAGGCATTTGGCTACCTTAAGAGAGTCATAGTTACTCCTGCCGGCTGCTCCCATTTCTTTAGGCCTTTAACATTCTTGCTATGGCCAGTCCTACAGAACCGATATGCCACTGTATGTCCACCTTAACGACGTCACAGTTACTCACACTACGACTCTCTCGAGTTTGCAAATGTACTTCGCCGGATGACGAGGCATTTGGCTACCTTAAGGGAGTCATAGTTCCTGCTGCCAGCTACTCCCTTTTCTTTGAATCTATCCTCTCTTTATTTCGTACTGCGGCCTGTCCATGCAGAAGCAAAATCCTGCAACAAGTCCACCTTCACGTTGCCTGAGTTACTCCAACGACGATATCCTCGAGTTTTCAAGTAAATTTCGCAGAGTGACGAGGCATTTGGCTACCTTAAGAGAGTCATAGTTACTCCTGCCGGCTGCTCCCATTTCTTTAGGCCTTTAACATTCTTGCTATGGCCAGTCCTACAGAACCGATATGCCACTGTATGTCCACCTTAACGTCGTCACAGTTACTCACACTACGAGTCTCTCGAGTTTGCAAATGTACTTCGCCGGATGACGAGGCATTTGGCTACCTTAAGGGAGTCATAGTTCCTGCTGCCAGCTACTCCCTTTTCTTTGAATCTATCCTCTCTTTATTTCGTACTGCGGCCTGTCCATGCAGAAGCGAAATCCTGCAACAAGTCCACCTTCACGTTGCCTGAGTTACTCCAACGACGATATCCTCGAGTTTTCAAGTAAATTTCGCTGAGTGACGAGGCATTTGGCTACCTTAAGAGAGTCATAGTTACTCCTGCCGGCTGCTCCCATTTCTTTACGCCTTTAACATTCTTGCTATAGCCAGTCCTACAGAATCGATATGCCACTGTATGTCCACCTTAACGACGTCACAGTTACTCACAGTACTTCGCCGGATGAGGAGGCATTTGGCTACCTTAAGAGAGTCATAGTTCCTGCTTCCAGCTGCTCCCTTTTCTTTGAATCTATCCTCTCTTTATTTCGTACTGCGGCCTGTCCATGCAGAAGCGAAATGCTGCAACAAGTCCACCTTCACGTTGCCTGAGTTACTCCAACGACGATATCCTCGAGTTTTCAAGTAAATTTCGGAGAGTGACGAGGCATTTGGCTACCTTAAGCGAGTCATAGTTACTCCTGCCGGCTGCTCCCATTTCTTTAGGCCTTTAACATTCTTGCTATGGCCAGTCCTACAGAACCGATATGCCACTGTATGTCCACCTTAACGTCGTCACAGTTACTCACACTACGAGTCTCTCGAGTTTGCAAATGTACTTCGCCGGATGACGAGGCATTTAGCTACGTTAAGAGAGTCATAGTTCCTGCTGCCAGCTGCTCCCTTTTCTTTGAATCTATCCTCTCTTTAGTTCGTACTGCGGCCTGTCCATGCAGAAGCGAAATGCTGCAACAAGTCCACCTTCACGTTGCCTGAGTTACTCCAACGACGATATCCTCGAGTTTTCAAGTAAATTTCGCTGAGTGACGAGGCATTTGGCTACCTTAAGAGACTCTTAGTTACTCCTGCCGGCTGCTCCCATTTCTTTAGGCCTTTAACATTCTTGCTATGGCCAGTCCTACAGAACCGATATGCCACTGTATGTCCACCTTAACGTCGTCACAGTTACTCACACTACGAGTCTCTCGAGTTTGCAAATGTACTTCGCCGGATGACGAGGCATTAGGCTACCTTAAGAGAGTCATAGTTCCTGCTGCCTGCTGCTCCCTTTTCTTTGAATCTATCCTCTCTTCATTTCGTACTGCGGCCTGTCCATGCAGAAGCGAAATGCTGCAACAAGTCCACCTTCACGTTGCCTGAGTTACTCCAACGACGATATCCTCGAGTTTTCAAGTAAATTTCGCAGAGTGACGAGGCATTTGGCTACCTTAAGAGAGTCATAGTTACTCCTGCCGGCTGCTCCCATTTCTTTAGGCCTTTAAAATTCTTGCTATGGCCAGTCCTACAGAACCGATATGCCACTGTATGTCCACCTTAACGACGTCACAGTTACTCACACTACGACTCTCTCGAGTTTGCAAATGTACTTCGCCGGATGACGAGGCATTTGGCTACCTTAAGGGAGTCATAGTTCCTGCTGCCAGCTACTCCCTTTTCTTTGAATCTATCCTCTCTTTATTTCGTACTGCGGCCTGTCCATGCAGAAGCGAAATCCTGCAACAAGTCCACCTTCACGTTGCCTGAGTTACTCCAACGACGATATCCTCGAGTTTTCAAGTAAATTTCGCTGAGTGACGAGGCATTTGGCTACCTTAAGAGAGTCATAGTTACTCCTGCCGGCTGCTCCCATTTCTTTACGCCTTTAACATTCTTGCTATAGCCAGTCCTACAGAATCGATATGCCACTGTATGTCCACCTTAACGACGTCACAGTTACTCACAGTACTTCGCCGGATGACGAGGCATTTGGCTACCTTAAGAGAGTCATAGTTCCTGCTTCCAGCTACTCCCTTTTCTTTGAATCTATCCTCTCTTTATTTCGTACTGCGGCCTGTCCATGCAGAAGCGAAATGCTGCAACAAGTCCACCTTCACGTTGCCTGAGTTACTCCAACGACGATATCCTCGAGTTTTCAAGTAAATTTCGCAGAGTGACGAGGCATTTGGCTACCTTAAGAGACTCATAGTTACTCCTGCCGGCTGCTCCCATTTCTTTAGGCCTTTAACATTCTTGCTATGGCCAGTCCTACAGAACCGATATGCCACTGTATGTCCACCTTAACGTCGTCACAGTTACTCACACTACGAGTCTCTCGAGTTTGCAAATGTACTTCGCCGGATGACGAGGCATTTAGCTACGTTAAGAGAGTCATAGTTCCTGCTGCCAGCTGCTCCCTTTTCTTTGAATCTATCCTCTCTTTAGTTCGTACTGCGGCCTGTCCATGCAGAAGCGAAATGCTGCAACAAGTCCACCTTCACGTTGCCTGAGTTACTCCAACGACGATATCCTCGAGTTTTCAAGTAAATTTCGCAGAGTGACGAGGCATTTGGCTACCTTAAGAGAGTCATAGTTACTCCTGGCGGCTGCTCCCATTTCTTTAGGCCTTTAAAATTCTTGCCATGGCCAGTCCTACAGAACCGATATGCCACTGTATGTCCACCTTAACGACGTCACAGTTACTCACACTACGACTCTCTCGAGTTTGCAAATGTACTTCGCCGGATGACGAGGCATTTGGCTACCTTAAGGGAGTCATAGTTCCTGCTGCCAGCTACTCCCTTTTCTTTGAATCTATCCTCTCTTTATTTCGTACTGCGGCCTGTCCATGCAGAAGCAAAATCCTGCAACAAGTCCACCTTCACGTTGCCTGAGTTACTCCAACGACGATATCCTCGAGTTTTCAAGTAAATTTCGCAGAGTGACGAGGCATTTGGCTACCTTAAGAGAGTCATAGTTACTCCTGCCGGCTCCTCCCATTTCTTTAGGCCTTTAACATTCTTGCTATGGCCAGTCCTACAGAACCGATATGCCACTGTATGTCCACCTTAACGACGTCACAGTTACTCACACTACGACTCTCTCGAGTTTGCAAATGTACTTCGCCGGATGACGAGGCATTTGGCTACCTTAAGGGAGTCATAGTTCCTGCTGCCAGCTACTCCCTTTTCTTTGAATCTATCCTCTCTTTATTTCGTACTGCGGCCTGTCCATGCAGAAGCAAAATCCTGCAACAAGTCCACCTTCACGTTGCCTGAGTTACTCCAACGACGATATCCTCGAGTTTTCAAGTAAATTTCGCAGAGTGACGAGGCATTTGGCTACCTTAAGAGAGTCATAGTTACTCCTGCCGGCTGCTCCCATTTCTTTAGGCCTTTAACATTCTTGCTATGGCCAGTCCTACAGAACCGATATGCCACTGTATGTCCACCTTAACGTCGTCACAGTTACTCACACTACGAGTCTCTCGAGTTTGCAAATGTACTTCGCCGGATGACGAGGCATTTGGCTACCTTAAGGGAGTCATAGTTCCTGCTGCCAGCTACTCCCTTTTCTTTGAATCTATCCTCTCTTTATTTCGTACTGCGGCCTGTCCATGCAGAAGCGAAATCCTGCAACAAGTCCACCTTCACGTTGCCTGAGTTACTCCAACGACGATATCCTCGAGTTTTCAAGTAAATTTCGCTGAGTGACGAGGCATGTGGCTACCTTAAGAGAGTCATAGTTACTCCTGCCGGCTGCTCCCATTTCTTTACGCCCTTAACATAATTGCTATAGCCAGTCCTACAGAATCGATATGCCACTGTATGTCCACCTTAACGACGTCACAGTTACTCACAGTACTTCGCCGGATGACGAGGCATTTGGCTACCTTAAGAGAGTCATAGTTCCTGCTTCCAGCTGCTCCCTTTTCTTTGAATCTATCCTCTCTTTATTTCGTACTGCGGCCTGTCCATGCAGAAGCGAAATGCTGCAACAAGTCCACCTTCACGTTGCCTGAGTTACTCCAACGACGATATCCTCGAGTTTTCAAGTAAATTTCGGAGAGTGACGAGGCATTTGGCTACCTTAAGAGAGTCATAGTTACTCCTGCCGGCTGCTCCCATTTCTTTAGGCCTTTAACATTCTTGCTATGGCCAGTCCTACAGAACCGATATGCCACTGTATGTCCACCTTAACGTCGTCACTGTTACTCACACTACGAGTCTCTCGAGTTTGCAAATGTACTTCGCCGGATGACGAGGCATTTAGCTACGTTAAGAGAGTCATAGTTCCTGCTGCCAGCTGCTCCCTTTTCTTTGAATCTATCCTCTCTTTAGTTCGTACTGCGGCCTGTCCATGCAGAAGCGAAATGCTGCAACAAGTCCACCTTCACGTTGCCTGAGTTACTCCAACGACGATATCCTCGAGTTTTCAAGTAAATTTCGCTGAGTGACGAGGCATTTGGCTACCTTAAGAGACTCTTAGTTACTCCTGCCGGCTGCTCCCATTTCTTTAGGCCTTTAACATTCTTGCTATGGCCAGTCCTACAGAACCGATATGCCACTGTATGTCCACCTTAACGTCGTCACAGTTACTCACACTACGAGTCTCTCGAGTTTGCAAATGTACTTCGCCGGATGACGAGGCATTAGGCTACCTTAAGAGAGTCATAGTTCCTGCTGCCTGCTGCTCCCTTTTCTTTGAATCTATCCTCTCTTTATTTCGTACTGCGGCCTGTCCATGCAGAAGCGAAATGCTGCAACAAGTCCACCTTCACGTTGCCTGAGTTACTCCAACGACGATATCCTCGAGTTTTCAAGTAAATTTCGCAGAGTGACGAGGCATTTGACTACCTTAAGAGAGTCATAGTTACTTCTGCCGGCTGCTCCCATTTCTTTAGGCCTTTAACATTCTTGCTATGGCCAGTCCTACAGAACCGATATGCCACTGTATGTCCACCTTAACGTCGTCACAGTTACTCACACTACGAGTCTCTCGAGTTTGCAAATGTACTTCGCCGGATGACGAGGCATTTAGCTACCTTAAGAGAGTCATAGTTCCTGCTGCCAGCTGCTCCCTTTTCTTTGAATCTATCCTCTCTTTATTTCGTACTGCGGCCTGTCCATGCAGAGGCAAAATGCTGCAACAAGTCCACCTTCACGTTGCCTGAGTTACTCCAACGACGATATCCTCGAGTTTTCAAGTAAATTTCGCAGAGTGACGAGGCATTTGACTACCTTAAGAGAGTCATAGTTACTTCTGCCGGCTGCTCCCATTTCTTTAGGCCTTTAACATTCTTGCTATGGCCAGTCCTACAGAACCGATATGCCACTGTATGTCCACCTTAACGTCGTCACAGTTACTCACACTACGAGTCTCTCGAGTTTGCAAATGTACTTCGCCGGATGACGAGGCATTTAGCTACGTTAAGAGAGTCATAGTTCCTGCTGCCAGCTGCTCCCTTTTCTTTGAATCTATCCTCTCTTTAGTTCGTACTGCGGCCTGTCCATGCAGAAGCGAAATGCTGCAACAAGTCCACCTTCACGTTGCCTGAGTTACTCCAACGACGATATCCTCGAGTTTTCAAGTAAATTTCGCAGAGTGACGAGGCATTTGACTACCTTAAGAGAGTCATAGTTACTTCTGCCGGCTGCTCCCATTTCTTTAGGCCTTTAACATTCTTGCTATGGCCAGTCCTACAGAACCGATATGCCACTGTATGTCCACCTTAACGTCGTCACAGTTACTCACACTACGAGTCTCTCGAGTTTGCAAATGTACTTCGCCGGATGACGAGGCATTTAGCTACGTTAAGAGAGTCATAGTTCCTGCTGCCAGCTGCTCCCTTTTCTTTGAATCTATCCTCTCTTTATTTCGTACTGCGGCCTGTCCATGCAGAGGCGAAATGCTGCAACAAGTCCACCTTCACGTTGCCTGAGTTACTCCAACGACGATATCCTCGAGTTTTCAAGTAAATTTCGCAGAGTGACGATTCATTTGACTACCTTAAGAGAGTCATAGTTACTTCTGCCGGCTGCTCCCATTTCTTTAGGCCTTTAACATTCTTGCTATGGCCAGTCCTACAGAACCGATATGCCACTGTATGTCCACCTTAACGTCGTCACAGTTACTCACACTACGAGTCTCTCGAGTTTGCAAATGTACTTCGCCGGATGACGAGGCATTTAGCTACGTTAAGAGAGTCATAGTTCCTGCTGCCAGCTGCTCCCTTTTCTTTGAATCTATCCTCTCTTTAGTTCGTACTGCGGCCTGTCCATGCAGAAGCGAAATGCTGCAACAAGTCCACCTTCACGTTGCCTGAGTTACTCCAACGACGATATCCTCGAGTTTTCAAGTAAATTTCGCTGAGTGACGAGGCATTTGGCTACCTTAAGAGACTCTTAGTTACTCCTGCAGGCCGCTCCCATTTCTTTAGGCCTTTAACATTCTTGCTATGACCAGTCCTACAGAACCGATATGCCACTGTATGTCCACCTTAACGTCGTCACAGTTACTCACACTACGAGTCTCTCGAGTTTGCAAATGTACTTCGCCGGATGACGAGGCATTTGGCTACCTTAAGAGAGTCATAGTTCCTGCTGCCTGCTGCTCCCTTTTCTTTGAATCTATCCTCTCTTTATTTCGTACTGCGGCCTGTCCATGCAGAAGCGAAATCCTGCAACAAGTCCACCTTCACGTTGCCTGAGTTACTCCAACGACGATATCCTCGAGTTTTCAAGTAAATTTCGCTGAGTGACGAGGCATTTGGCTACCTTAAGAGACTCATAGTTACTCCTGCCGGCTGCTCCCATTTCTTTAGGCCTTTAAAATTCTTGCTATGGCCAGTCCTACAGAACCGATATGCCACTGTATGTCCACCTTAACGACGTCACAGTTACTCACACTACGACTCTCTCGAGTTTGCAAATGTACTTCGCCGGATGACGAGGCATTTGGCTACCTTAAGGGAGTCATAGTTCCTGCTGCCAGCTACTCCCTTTTCTTTGAATCTATCCTCTCTTTATTTCGTACTGCGGCCTGTCCATGCAGAAGCGAAATCCTGCAACAAGTCCACCTTCACGTTGCCTGAGTTACTCCAACGACGATATCCTCGAGTTTTCAAGTAAATTTCGCTGAGTGACGAGGCATTTGGCTACCTTAAGAGAGTCATAGTTACTCCTGCCGGCTGCTCCCATTTCTTTAGGCCTTTAACATTCTTGCTATGGCCAGTCCTACAGAACCGATATGCCACTGTATGTCCACCTTAACGTCGTCACAGTTACTCACACTACGAGTCTCTCGAGTTTGCAAATGTACTTCGCCGGATGACGAGGCATTTAGCTACGTTAAGAGAGTCATAGTTCCTGCTGCCAGCTGCTCCCTTTTCTTTGAATCTATCCTCTCTTTAGTTCGTACTGCGGCCTGTCCATGCAGAAGCGAAATGCTGCAACAAGTCCACCTTCACGTTGCCTGAGTTACTCCAACGACGATATCCTCGAGTTTTCAAGTAAATTTCGCTGAGTGACGAGGCATTTGGCTACCTTAAGAGACTCTTAGTTACTCCTGCCGGCTGCTCCCATTTCTTTAGGCCTTTAACATTCTTGCTATGGCCAGTCCTACAGAACCGATATGCCACTGTATGTCCACCTTAACGTCGTCACAGTTACTCACACTACGAGTCTCTCGAGTTTGCAAATGTACTTCGCCGGATGACGAGGCATTAGGCTACCTTAAGAGAGTCATAGTTCCTGCTGCCTGCTGCTCCCTTTTCTTTGAATCTATCCTCTCTTTATTTCGTACTGCGGCCTGTCCATGCAGAAGCGAAATGCTGCAACAAGTCCACCTTCACGTTGCCTGAGTTACTCCAACGACGATATCCTCGAGTTTTCAAGTAAATTTCGCAGAGTGACGAGGCATTTGACTACCTTAAGAGAGTCATAGTTACTTCTGCCGGCTGCTCCCATTTCTTTAGGCCTTTAACATTCTTGCTATGGCCAGTCCTACAGAACCGATATGCCACTGTATGTCCACCTTAACGTCGTCACAGTTACTCACACTACGAGTCTCTCGAGTTTGCAAATGTACTTCGCCGGATGACGAGGCATTTAGCTACGTTAAGAGAGTCATAGTTCCTGCTGCCAGCTGCTCCCTTTTCTTTGAATCTATCCTCTCTTTAGTTCGTACTGCGGCCTGTCCATGCAGAAGCGAAATGCTGCAACAAGTCCACCTTCACGTTGCCTGAGTTACTCCAACGACGATATCCTCGAGTTTTCAAGTAAATTTCGCTGAGTGACGAGGCATTTGGCTACCTTAAGAGACTCTTAGTTACTCCTGCCGGCTGCTCCCATTTCTTTAGGCCTTTAACATTCTTGCTATGGCCAGTCCTACAGAACCGATATGCCACTGTATGTCCACCTTAACGTCGTCACAGTTACTCACACTACGAGTCTCTCGAGTTTGCAAATGTACTTCGCCGGATGACGAGGCATTAGGCTACCTTAAGAGAGTCATAGTTCCTGCTGCCTGCTGCTCCCTTTTCTTTGAATCTATCCTCTCTTTATTTCGTACTGCGGCCTGTCCATGCAGAAGCGAAATGCTGCAACAAGTCCACCTTCACGTTGCCTGAGTTACTCCAACGACGATATCCTCGAGTTTTCAAGTAAATTTCGCAGAGTGACGAGGCATTTGACTACCTTAAGAGAGTCATAGTTACTTCTGCCGGCTGCTCCCATTTCTTTAGGCCTTTAACATTCTTGCTATGGCCAGTCCTACAGAACCGATATGCCACTGTATGTCCACCTTAACGTCGTCACAGTTACTCACACTACGAGTCTCTCGAGTTTGCAAATGTACTTCGCCGGATGACGAGGCATTTAGCTACCTTAAGAGAGTCATAGTTCCTGCTGCCAGCTGCTCCCTTTTCTTTGAATCTATCCTCTCTTTATTTCGTACTGCGGCCTGTCCATGCAGAGGCGAAATGCTGCAACAAGTCCACCTTCACGTTGCCTGAGTTACTCCAACGACGATATCCTCGAGTTTTCAAGTAAATTTCGCAGAGTGACGAGGCATTTGACTACCTTAAGAGAGTCATAGTTACTTCTGCCGGCTGCTCCCATTTCTTTAGGCCTTTAACATTCTTGCTATGGCCAGTCCTACAGAACCGATATGCCACTGTATGTCCACCTTAACGTCGTCACAGTTACTCACACTACGAGTCTCTCGAGTTTGCAAATGTACTTCGCCGGATGACGAGGCATTTAGCTACGTTAAGAGAGTCATAGTTCCTGCTGCCAGCTGCTCCCTTTTCTTTGAATCTATCCTCTCTTTAGTTCGTACTGCGGCCTGTCCATGCAGAAGCGAAATGCTGCAACAAGTCCACCTTCACGTTGCCTGAGTTACTCCAACGACGATATCCTCGAGTTTTCAAGTAAATTTCGCTGAGTGACGAGGCATTTGGCTACCTTAAGAGACTCTTAGTTACTCCTGCCGGCCGCTCCCATTTCTTTAGGCCTTTAACATTCTTGCTATGACCAGTCCTACAGAACCGATATGCCACTGTATGTCCACCTTAACGTCGTCACAGTTACTCACACTACGAGTCTCTCGAGTTTGCAAATGTACTTCGCCGGATGACGAGGCATTTGGCTACCTTAAGAGAGTCATAGTTCCTGCTGCCTGCTGCTCCCTTTTCTTTGAATCTATCCTCTCTTTATTTCGCACTGCGGCCTGTCCATGCAGAAGCGAAATCCTGCAACAAGTCCACCTTCACGTTGCCTGAGTTACTCCAACGACGATATCCTCGAGTTTTCAAGTAAATTTCGCTGAGTGACGAGGCATTTGGCTAATTTAAGAGACTCATAGTTACTCCTGCCGGCTGCTCCCATTTCTTTAGGCCTTTAAAATTCTTGCTATGGCCAGTCCTACAGAACCGATATGCCACTGTATGTCCACCTTAACGACGTCACAGTTACTCACACTACGACTCTCTCGAGTTTGCAAATGTACTTCGCCGGATGACGAGGCATTTGTCTACCTTAAGGGAGTCATAGTTCCTGCTGCCAGCTACTCCCTTTTCTTTGAATCTATCCTCTCTTTATTTCGTACTGCGGCCTGTCCATGCAGAAGCGAAATCCTGCAACAAGTCCACCTTCACGTTGCCTGAGTTACTCCAACGACGATATCCTCGAGTTTTCAAGTAAATTTCGCTGAGTGACGAGGCATTTGGCTACCTTAAGAGAGTCATAGTTACTCCTGCCGGCTGCTCCCATTTCTTTAGGCCTTTAACATTCTTGCTATGGCCAGTCCTACAGAACCGATATGCCACTGTATGTCCACCTTAACGTCGTCACAGTTACTCACACTACGAGTCTCTCGAGTTTGCAAATGTACTTCGCCGGATGACGAGGCATTTAGCTACGTTAAGAGAGTCATAGTTCCTGCTGCCAGCTGCTCCCTTTTCTTTGAATCTATCCTCTCTTTAGTTCGTACTGCGGCCTGTCCATGCAGAAGCGAAATGCTGCAACAAGTCCACCTTCACGTTGCCTGAGTTACTCCAACGACGATATCCTCGAGTTTTCAAGTAAATTTCGCTGAGTGACGAGGCATTTGGCTACCTTAAGAGACTCATAGTTACTCCTGCCGGCTGCTCCCATTTCTTTAGGCCTTTAAAATTCTTGCTATGGCCAGTCCTACAGAACCGATATGCCACTGTATGTCCACCTTAACGACGTCACAGTTACTCACACTACGACTCTCTCGAGTTTGCAAATGTACTTCGCCGGATGACGTGGCATTTGGCTACCTTATGGGAGTCATAGTTCCTGCTGCCAGCTACTCCCTTTTCTTTGAATCTATCCTCTCTTTATTTCGTATTGCGGCCTGTCCATGCAGAAGCGAAATCCTGCAACAAGTCCACCTTCACGTTGCCTGAGTTACTCCAACGACGATATCCTCGAGTTTTCAAGTAAATTTCGCTGAGTGACGAAGCATTTGGCTACCTTAAGAGAGTCATAGTTACTCCTGCCGGCTGCTCCCATTTCTTTACGCCTTTAACATTCTTGCTATAGCCAGTCCTACAGAATCGATATGCCACTGTATGTCCACCTTAACGACGTCACAGTTACTCACAGTACTTCGCCGGATGACGAGGCATTTGGCTACCTTAAGAGAGTCATAGTTCCTGCTTCCAGCTGCTCCCTTTTCTTTGAATCTATCCTCTCTTTATTTCGTACTGCGGCCTGTCCATGCAAAAGCGAAATGCTGCAACAAGTCCACCTTCACGTTGCCTGAGTTACTCCAACGACGATATCCTCGAGTTTTCAAGTAAATTTCGCAGAGTGACGAGGCATTTGGCTACCTTAAGAGAGTCATAGTTACTCCTGCCGGCTGCTCCCATTTCTTTAGGCCTTTAACATTCTTGCTATGGCCAGTCCTACAGAACCGATATGCCACTGTATGTCCACCTTAACGTCGTCACAGTTACTCACACTACGAGTCTCTCGAGTTTGCAAATGTACTTCGCCGGATGACGAGGCATTTAGCTACGTTAAGAGAGTCATAGTTCCTGCTGCCAGCTGCTCCCTTTTCTTTGAATCTATCCTCTCTTTAGTTCGTACTGCGGCCTGTCCATGCAGAAGCGAAATGCTGCAACAAGTCCACCTTCACGTTGCCTGAGTTACTCCAACGACGATATCCTCGAGTTTTCAAGTAAATTTCGCTGAGTGACGAGGCATTTGGCTACCTTAAGAGACTCTTAGTTACTCCTGCCGGCTGCTCCCATTTCTTTAGGCCTTTAACATTCTTGCTATGGCCAGTCCTACAGAACCGATATGCCACTGTATGTCCACCTTAACGTCGTCACAGTTACTCACACTACGAGTCTCTCGAGTTTGCAAATGTACTTCGCCGGATGACGAGGCATTTAGCTACCTTAAGAGAGTCATAGTTCCTGCTGCCAGCTGCTCCCTTTTCTTTGAATCTATCCTCTCTTTATTTCGTACTGCGGCCTGTCCATGCAGAGGCGAAATGCTGCAACAAGTCCACCTTCACGTTGCCTGAGTTACTCCAACGACGATATCCTCGAGTTTTCAAGTAAATTTCGCAGAGTGACGAGGCATTTGACTACCTTAAGAGAGTCATAGTTACTTCTGCCGGCTGCTCCCATTTCTTTAGGCCTTTAACATTCTTGCTATGGCCAGTCCTACAGAACCGATATGCCACTGTATGTCCACCTTAACGTCGTCACAGTTACTCACACTACGAGTCTCTCGAGTTTGCAAATGTACTTCGCCGGATGACGAGGCATTTAGCTACGTTAAGAGAGTCATAGTTCCTGCTGCCAGCTGCTCCCTTTTCTTTGAATCTATCCTCTCTTTAGTTCGTACTGCGGCCTGTCCATGCAGAAGCGAAATGCTGCAACAAGTCCACCTTCACGTTGCCTGAGTTACTCCAACGACGATATCCTCGAGTTTTCAAGTAAATTTCGCTGAGTGACGAGGCATTTGGCTACCTTAAGAGACTCTTAGTTACTCCTGCCGGCCGCTCCCATTTCTTTAGGCCTTTAACATTCTTGCTATGACCAGTCCTACAGAACCGATATGCCACTGTATGTCCACCTTAACGTCGTCACAGTTACTCACACTACGAGTCTCTCGAGTTTGCAAATGTACTTCGCCGGATGACGAGGCATTTGGCTACCTTAAGAGAGTCATAGTTCCTGCTGCCTGCTGCTCCCTTTTCTTTGAATCTATCCTCTCTTTATTTCGCACTGCGGCCTGTCCATGCAGAAGCGAAATCCTGCAACAAGTCCACCTTCACGTTGCCTGAGTTACTCCAACGACGATATCCTCGAGTTTTCAAGTAAATTTCGCTGAGTGACGAGGCATTTGGCTAATTTAAGAGACTCATAGTTACTCCTGCCGGCTGCTCCCATTTCTTTAGGCCTTTAAAATTCTTGCTATGGCCAGTCCTACAGAACCGATATGCCACTGTATGTCCACCTTAACGACGTCACAGTTACTCACACTACGACTCTCTCGAGTTTGCAAATGTACTTCGCCGGATGACGAGGCATTTGTCTACCTTAAGGGAGTCATAGTTCCTGCTGCCAGCTACTCCCTTTTCTTTGAATCTATCCTCTCTTTATTTCGTACTGCGGCCTGTCCATGCAGAAGCGAAATCCTGCAACAAGTCCACCTTCACGTTGCCTGAGTTACTCCAACGACGATATCCTCGAGTTTTCAAGTAAATTTCGCTGAGTGACGAGGCATTTGGCTACCTTAAGAGAGTCATAGTTACTCCTGCCGGCTGCTCCCATTTCTTTAGGCCTTTAACATTCTTGCTATGGCCAGTCCTACAGAACCGATATGCCACTGTATGTCCACCTTAACGTCGTCACAGTTACTCACACTACGAGTCTCTCGAGTTTGCAAATGTACTTCGCCGGATGACGAGGCATTTGGCTACCTTAAGAGAGTCATAGTTCCTGCTGCCTGCTGCTCCCTTTTCTTTGAATCTATCCTCTCTTTATTTCGCACTGCGGCCTGTCCATGCAGAAGCGAAATCCTGCAACAAGTCCACCTTCACGTTGCCTGAGTTACTCCAACGACGATATCCTCGAGTTTTCAAGTAAATTTCGCTGAGTGACGAGGCATTTGGCTAATTTAAGAGACTCATAGTTACTCCTGCCGGCTGCTCCCATTTCTTTAGGCCTTTAAAATTCTTGCTATGGCCAGTCCTACAGAACCGATATGCCACTGTATGTCCACCTTAACGACGTCACAGTTACTCACACTACGACTCTCTCGAGTTTGCAAATGTACTTCGCCGGATGACGAGGCATTTGTCTACCTTAAGGGAGTCATAGTTCCTGCTGCCAGCTACTCCCTTTTCTTTGAATCTATCCTCTCTTTATTTCGCACTGCGGCCTGTCCATGCAGAAGCGAAATCCTGCAACAAGTCCACCTTCACGTTGCCTGAGTTACTCCAACGACGATATCCTCGAGTTTTCAAGTAAATTTCGCTGAGTGACGAGGCATTTGGCTACCTTAAGAGAGTCATAGTTACTCCTGCCGGCTGCTCCCATTTCTTTAGGCCTTTAACATTCTTGCTATGGCCAGTCCTACAGAACCGATATGCCACTGTATGTCCACCTTAACGTCGTCACAGTTACTCACACTACGAGTCTCTCGAGTTTGCAAATGTACTTCGCCGGATGACGAGGCATTTAGCTACGTTAAGAGAGTCATAGTTCCTGCTGCCAGCTGCTCCCTTTTCTTTGAATCTATCCTCTCTTTAGTTCGTACTGCGGCCTGTCCATGCAGAAGCGAAATGCTGCAACAAGTCCACCTTCACGTTGCCTGAGTTACTCCAACGACGATATCCTCGAGTTTTCAAGTAAATTTCGCTGAGTGACGAGGCATTTGGCTACCTTAAGAGACTCATAGTTACTCCTGCCGGCTGCTCCCATTTCTTTAGGCCTTTAAAATTCTTGCTATGGCCAGTCCTACAGAACCGATATGCCACTGTATGTCCACCTTAACGACGTCACAGTTACTCACACTACGACTCTCTCGAGTTTGCAAATGTACTTCGCCGGATGACGTGGCATTTGGCTACCTTATGGGAGTCATAGTTCCTGCTGCCAGCTACTCCCTTTTCTTTGAATCTATCCTCTCTTTATTTCGTATTGCGGCCTGTCCATGCAGAAGCGAAATCCTGCAACAAGTCCACCTTCACGTTGCCTGAGTTACTCCAACGACGATATCCTCGAGTTTTCAAGTAAATTTCGCTGAGTGACGAAGCATTTGGCTACCTTAAGAGAGTCATAGTTACTCCTGCCGGCTGCTCCCATTTCTTTACGCCTTTAACATTCTTGCTATAGCCAGTCCTACAGAATCGATATGCCACTGTATGTCCACCTTAACGACGTCACAGTTACTCACAGTACTTCGCCGGATGACGAGGCATTTGGCTACCTTAAGAGAGTCATAGTTCCTGCTTCCAGCTGCTCCCTTTTCTTTGAATCTATCCTCTCTTTATTTCGTACTGCGGCCTGTCCATGCAAAAGCGAAATGCTGCAACAAGTCCACCTTCACGTTGCCTGAGTTACTCCAACGACGATATCCTCGAGTTTTCAAGTAAATTTCGCAGAGTGACGAGGCATTTGGCTACCTTAAGAGAGTCATAGTTACTCCTGCCGGCTGCTCCCATTTCTTTAGGCCTTTAACATTCTTGCTATGGCCAGTCCTACAGAACCGATATGCCACTGTATGTCCACCTTAACGTCGTCACAGTTACTCACACTACGAGTCTCTCGAGTTTGCAAATGTACTTCGCCGGATGACGAGGCATTTAGCTACGTTAAGAGAGTCATAGTTCCTGCTGCCAGCTGCTCCCTTTTCTTTGAATCTATCCTCTCTTTAGTTCGTACTGCGGCCTGTCCATGCAGAAGCGAAATGCTGCAACAAGTCCACCTTCACGTTGCCTGAGTTACTCCAACGACGATATCCTCGAGTTTTCAAGTAAATTTCGCTGAGTGACGAGGCATTTGGCTACCTTAAGAGACTCTTAGTTACTCCTGCCGGCTGCTCCCATTTCTTTAGGCCTTTAACATTCTTGCTATGGCCAGTCCTACAGAACCGATATGCCACTGTATGTCCACCTTAACGTCGTCACAGTTACTCACACTACGAGTCTCTCGAGTTTGCAAATGTACTTCGCCGGATGACGAGGCATTAGGCTACCTTAAGAGAGTCATAGTTCCTGCTGCCTGCTGCTCCCTTTTCTTTGAATCTATCCTCTCTTCATTTCGTACTGCGGCCTGTCCATGCAGAAGCGAAATGCTGCAACAAGTCCACCTTCACGTTGCCTGAGTTACTCCAACGACGATATCCTCGAGTTTTCAAGTAAATTTCGCAGAGTGACGAGGCATTTGGCTACCTTAAGAGAGTCATAGATACTCCTGCCGGCTGCTCCCATTTCTTTAGGCCTTTAAAATTCTTGCTATGGCCAGTCCTACAGAACCGATATGCCACTGTATGTCCACCTTAACGACGTCACAGTTACTCACACTACGACTCTCTCGAGTTTGCAAATGTACTTCGCCGGATGACGAGGCATTTGGCTACCTTAAGGGAGTCATAGTTCCTGCTGCCAGCTACTCCCTTTTCTTTGAATCTATCCTCTCTTTATTTCGTACTGCGGCCTGTCCATGCAGAAGCGAAATCCTGCAACAAGTTCACCTTCACGTTGCCTGAGTTACTCCAACGACGATATCCTCGAGTTTTCAAGTAAATTTCGCTGAGTGACGAGGCATTTGGCTACCTTAAGAGAGTCATAGTTACTCCTGCCGGCTGCTCCCATTTCTTTACGCCTTTAACATTCTTGCTATAGCCAGTCCTACAGAATCGATATGCCACTGTATGTCCACCTTAACGACGTCACAGTTACTCACAGTACTTCGCCGGATGACGAGGCATTTGGCTACCTTAAGAGAGTCATAGTTCCTGCTTCCAGCTGCTCCCTTTTCTTTGAATCTATCCTCTCTTTATTTCGTACTGCGGCCTGTCCATGCAGAAGCGAAATGCTGCAACAAGTCCACCTTCACGTTGCCTGAGTTACTCCAACGACGATATCCTCGAGTTTTCAAGTAAATTTCGCAGAGTGACGAGGCATTTGGCTACCTTAAGAGAGTCATAGTTACTCCTGCCGGCTGCTCCCATTTCTTTAGGCCTTTAACATTCTTGCTATGGCCAGTCCTACAGAACCGATATGCCACTGTATGTCCACCTTAACGTCGTCACAGTTACTCACACTACGAGTCTCTCGAGTTTGCAAATGTACTTCGCCGGATGACGAGGCATTTAGCTACGTTAAGAGAGTCATAGTTCCTGCTGCCAGCTGCTCCCTTTTCTTTGAATCTATCCTCTCTTTAGTTCGTACTGCGGCCTGTCCATGCAGAAGCGAAATGCTGCAACAAGTCCACCTTCACGTTGCCTGAGTTACTCCAACGACGATATCCTCGAGTTTTCAAGTAAATTTCGCTGAGTGACGAGGCATTTGGCTACCTTAAGAGACTCTTAGTTACTCCTGCCGGCTGCTCCCATTTCTTTAGGCCTTTAACATTCTTGCTATGGCCAGTCCTACAGAACCGATATGCCACTGTATGTCCACCTTAACGACGTCACAGTTACTCACACTACGACTCTCTCGAGTTTGCAA
Source organism: Schistocerca piceifrons (assembly GCF_021461385.2). NCBI lineage: Eukaryota > Metazoa > Arthropoda > Insecta > Orthoptera > Acrididae > Schistocerca > Schistocerca piceifrons. Next base: position 19,263,788 of record NC_060142.1, read on the forward strand.
ATGTACTTCGCCGGATGACGAGGCATTTGGCTACCTTAAGGGAGTCATAGTTCCTGCTGCCAGCTACTCCCTTTTCTTTGAATCTATCCTCTCTTTATTTCGTACTGCGGCCTGTCCATGCAGAAGCGAAATCCTGCAACAAGTCCACCTTCACGTTGCCTGAGTTACTCCAACGACGATATCCTCGAGTTTTCAAGTAAATTTCGCTGAGTGACGAAGCATTTGGCTACCTTAAGAGAGTCATAGTTACTCCTGCCGGCTGCTCCCATTTCTTTACGCCTTTAACATTCTTGCTATAGCCAGTCCTACAGAATCGATATGCCACTGTATGTCCACCTTAACGACGTCACAGTTACTCACAGTACTTCGCCGGATGACGAGGCATTTGGCTACCTTAAGAGAGTCATAGTTCCTGCTTCCAGCTGCTCCCTTTTCTTTGAATCTATCCTCTCTTTATTTCGTACTGCGGCCTGTCCATGCAGAAGCGAAATGCTGCAACAAGTCCACCTTCACGTTGCCTGAGTTACTCCAACGACGATATCCTCGAGTTTTCAAGTAAATTTCGCAGAGTGACGAGGCATTTGGCTACCTTAAGAGAGTCATAGTTACTCCTGCCGGCTGCTCCCATTTCTTTAGGCCTTTAACATTCTTGCTATGGCCAGTCCTACAGAACCGATATGCCACTGTATGTCCACCTTAACGTCGTCACAGTTACTCACACTACGAGTCTCTCGAGTTTGCAAATGTACTTCGCCGGATGACGAGGCATTTAGCTACGTTAAGAGAGTCATAGTTCCTGCTGCCAGCTGCTCCCTTTTCTTTGAATCTATCCTCTCTTTAGTTCGTACTGCGGCCTGTCCATGCAGAAGCGAAATGCTGCAACAAGTCCACCTTCACGTTGCCTGAGTTACTCCAACGACGATATCCTCGAGTTTTCAAGTAAATTTCGCTGAGTGACGAGGCATTTGGCTACCTTAAGAGACTCTTAGTTACTCCTGCCGGCTGCTCCCATTTCTTTAGGCCTTTAACATTCTTGCTATGGCCAGTCCTACAGAACCGATATGCCACTGTATGTCCACCTTAACGTCGTCACAGTTACTCACACTACGAGTCTCTCGAGTTTGCAAATGTACTTCGCCGGATGACGAGGCATTAGGCTACCTTAAGAGAGTCATAGTTCCTGCTGCCTGCTGCTCCCTTTTCTTTGAATCTATCCTCTCTTCATTTCGTACTGCGGCCTGTCCATGCAGAAGCGAAATGCTGCAACAAGTCCACCTTCACGTTGCCTGAGTTACTCCAACGACGATATCCTCGAGTTTTCAAGTAAATTTCGCAGAGTGACGAGGCATTTGGCTACCTTAAGAGAGTCATAGTTACTCCTGCCGGCTGCTCCCATTTCTTTAGGCCTTTAAAATTCTTGCTATGGCCAGTCCTACAGAACCGATATGCCACTGTATGTCCACCTTAACGACGTCACAGTTACTCACACTACGACTCTCTCGAGTTTGCAAATGTACTTCGCCGGATGACGAGGCATTTGGCTACCTTAAGGGAGTCATAGTTCCTGCTGCCAGCTACTCCCTTTTCTTTGAATCTATCCTCTCTTTATTTCGTACTGCGGCCTGTCCATGCAGAAGCGAAATCCTGCAACAAGTCCACCTTCACGTTGCCTGAGTTACTCCAACGACGATATCCTCGAGTTTTCAAGTAAATTTCGCTGAGTGACGAGGCATTTGGCTACCTTAAGAGAGTCATAGTTACTCCTGCCGGCTGCTCCCATTTCTTTACGCCTTTAACATTCTTGCTATAGCCAGTCCTACAGAATCGATATGCCACTGTATGTCCACCTTAACGACGTCACAGTTACTCACAGTACTTCGCCGGATGACGAGGCATTTGGCTACCTTAAGAGAGTCATAGTTCCTGCTTCCAGCTGCTCCCTTTTCTTTGAATCTATCCTCTCTTTATTTCGTACTGCGGCCTGTCCATGCAGAAGCGAAATGCTGCAACAAGTCCACCTTCACGTTGCCTGAGTTACTCCAACGACGATATCCTCGAGTTTTCAAGTAAATTTCGCAGAGTGACGAGGCATTTGGCTACCTTAAGAGAGTCATAGTTACTCCTGCCGGCTGCTCCCATTTCTTTAGGCCTTTAACATTCTTGCTATGGCCAGTCCTACAGAACCGATATGCCACTGTATGTCCACCTTAACGTCGTCACAGTTACTCACACTACGAGTCTCTCGAGTTTGCAAATGTACTTCGCCGGATGACGAGGCATTTAGCTACGTTAAGAGAGTCATAGTTCCTGCTGCCAGCTGCTCCCTTTTCTTTGAATCTATCCTCTCTTTAGTTCGTACTGCGGCCTGTCCATGCAGAAGCGAAATGCTGCAACAAGTCCACCTTCACGTTGCCTGAGTTACTCCAACGACGATATCCTCGAGTTTTCAAGTAAATTTCGCTGAGTGACGAGGCATTTGGCTACCTTAAGAGACTCTTAGTTACTCCTGCCGGCTGCTCCCATTTCTTTAGGCCTTTAACATTCTTGCTATGGCCAGTCCTACAGAACCGATATGCCACTGTATGTCCACCTTAACGACGTCACAGTTACTCACACTACGACTCTCTCGAGTTTGCAAATGTACTTCGCCGGATGACGAGGCATTTGGCTACCTTAAGGGAGTCATAGTTCCTGCTGCCAGCTACTCCCTTTTCTTTGAATCTATCCTCTCTTTATTTCGTACTGCGGCCTGTCCATGCAGAAGCGAAATCCTGCAACAAGTCCACCTTCACGTTGCCTGAGTTACTCCAACGACGATATCCTCGAGTTTTCAAGTAAATTTCGCTGAGTGACGAAGCATTTGGCTACCTTAAGAGAGTCATAGTTACTCCTGCCGGCTGCTCCCATTTCTTTACGCCTTTAACATTCTTGCTATAGCCAGTCCTACAGAATCGATATGCCACTGTATGTCCACCTTAACGACGTCACAGTTACTCACAGTACTTCGCCGGATGACGAGGCATTTGGCTACCTTAAGAGAGTCATAGTTCCTGCTTCCAGCTGCTCCCTTTTCTTTGAATCTATCCTCTCTTTATTTCGTACTGCGGCCTGTCCATGCAGAAGCGAAATGCTGCAACAAGTCCACCTTCACGTTGCCTGAGTTACTCCAACGACGATATCCTCGAGTTTTCAAGTAAATTTCGCAGAGTGACGAGGCATTTGGCTACCTTAAGAGAGTCATAGTTACTCCTGCCGGCTGCTCCCATTTCTTTAGGCCTTTAACATTCTTGCTATGGCCAGTCCTACAGAACCGATATGCCACTGTATGTCCACCTTAACGTCGTCACAGTTACTCACACTACGAGTCTCTCGAGTTTGCAAATGTACTTCGCCGGATGACGAGGCATTTAGCTACGTTAAGAGAGTCATAGTTCCTGCTGCCAGCTGCTCCCTTTTCTTTGAATCTATCCTCTCTTTAGTTCGTACTGCGGCCTGTCCATGCAGAAGCGAAATGCTGCAACAAGTCCACCTTCACGTTGCCTGAGTTACTCCAACGACGATATCCTCGAGTTTTCAAGTAAATTTCGCTGAGTGACGAGGCATTTGGCTACCTTAAGAGACTCTTAGTTACTCCTGCCGGCTGCTCCCATTTCTTTAGGCCTTTAACATTCTTGCTATGGCCAGTCCTACAGAACCGATATGCCACTGTATGTCCACCTTAACGTCGTCACAGTTACTCACACTACGAGTCTCTCGAGTTTGCAAATGTACTTCGCCGGATGACGAGGCATTAGGCTACCTTAAGAGAGTCATAGTTCCTGCTGCCTGCTGCTCCCTTTTCTTTGAATCTATCCTCTCTTCATTTCGTACTGCGGCCTGTCCATGCAGAAGCGAAATGCTGCAACAAGTCCACCTTCACGTTGCCTGAGTTACTCCAACGACGATATCCTCGAGTTTTCAAGTAAATTTCGCAGAGTGACGAGGCATTTGGCTACCTTAAGAGAGTCATAGTTACTCCTGCCGGCTGCTCCCATTTCTTTAGGCCTTTAAAATTCTTGCTATGGCCAGTCCTACAGAACCGATATGCCACTGTATGTCCACCTTAACGACGTCACAGTTACTCACACTACGACTCTCTCGAGTTTGCAAATGTACTTCGCCGGATGACGAGGCATTTGGCTACCTTAAGGGAGTCATAGTTCCTGCTGCCAGCTACTCCCTTTTCTTTGAATCTATCCTCTCTTTATTTCGTACTGCGGCCTGTCCATGCAGAAGCGAAATCCTGCAACAAGTCCACCTTCACGTTGCCTGAGTTACTCCAACGACGATATCCTCGAGTTTTCAAGTAAATTTCGCTGAGTGACGAGGCATTTGGCTACCTTAAGAGAGTCATAGTTACTCCTGCCGGCTGCTCCCATTTCTTTACGCCTTTAACATTCTTGCTATAGCCAGTCCTACAGAATCGATATGCCACTGTATGTCCACCTTAACGACGTCACAGTTACTCACAGTACTTCGCCGGATGACGAGGCATTTGGCTACCTTAAGAGAGTCATAGTTCCTGCTTCCAGCTGCTCCCTTTTCTTTGAATCTATCCTCTCTTTATTTCGTACTGCGGCCTGTCCATGCAGAAGCGAAATGCTGCAACAAGTCCACCTTCACGTTGCCTGAGTTACTCCAACGACGATATCCTCGAGTTTTCAAGTAAATTTCGCAGAGTGACGAGGCATTTGGCTACCTTAAGAGAGTCATAGTTACTCCTGCCGGCTGCTCCCATTTCTTTAGGCCTTTAACATTCTTGCTATGGCCAGTCCTACAGAACCGATATGCCACTGTATGTCCACCTTAACGTCGTCACAGTTACTCACACTACGAGTCTCTCGAGTTTGCAAATGTACTTCGCCGGATGACGAGGCATTTAGCTACGTTAAGAGAGTCATAGTTCCTGCTGCCAGCTGCTCCCTTTTCTTTGAATCTATCCTCTCTTTAGTTCGTACTGCGGCCTGTCCATGCAGAAGCGAAATGCTGCAACAAGTCCACCTTCACGTTGCCTGAGTTACTCCAACGACGATATCCTCGAGTTTTCAAGTAAATTTCGCAGAGTGACGAGGCATTTGGCTACCTTAAGAGAGTCATAGTTACTCCTGCCGGCTGCTCCCATTTCTTTAGGCCTTTAAAATTCTTGCCATGGCCAGTCCTACAGAACCGATATGCCACTGTATGTCCACCTTAACGACGTCACAGTTACTCACACTACGAGTCTCTCGAGTTTGCAAATGTACTTCGCCGGATGACGAGGCATTTGGCTACCTTAAGGGAGTCATAGTTCCTGCTGCCAGCTACTCCCTTTTCTTTGAATCTATCCTCTCTTTATTTCGTACTGCGGCCTGTCCATGCAGAAGCAAAATCCTGCAACAAGTCCACCTTCACGTTGCCTGAGTTACTCCAACGACGATATCCTCGAGTTTTCAAGTAAATTTCGCAGAGTGACGAGGCATTTGGCTACCTTAAGAGAGTCATAGTTACTCCTGCCGGCTGCTCCCATTTCTTTAGGCCTTTAACATTCTTGCTATGGCCAGTCCTACAGAACCGATATGCCACTGTATGTCCACCTTAACGACGTCACAGTTACTCACACTACGACTCTCTCGAGTTTGCAAATGTACTTCGCCGGATGACGAGGCATTTGGCTACCTTAAGGGAGTCATAGTTCCTGCTGCCAGCTACTCCCTTTTCTTTGAATCTATCCTCTCTTTATTTCGTACTGCGGCCTGTCCATGCAGAAGCAAAATCCTGCAACAAGTCCACCTTCACGTTGCCTGAGTTACTCCAACGACGATATCCTCGAGTTTTCAAGTAAATTTCGCAGAGTGACGAGGCATTTGGCTACCTTAAGAGAGTCATAGTTACTCCTGCCGGCTGCTCCCATTTCTTTAGGCCTTTAACATTCTTGCTATGGCCAGTCCTACAGAACCGATATGCCACTGTATGTCCACCTTAACGTCGTCACAGTTACTCACACTACGAGTCTCTCGAGTTTGCAAATGTACTTCGCCGGATGACGAGGCATTTGGCTACCTTAAGGGAGTCATAGTTCCTGCTGCCAGCTACTCCCTTTTCTTTGAATCTATCCTCTCTTTATTTCGTACTGCGGCCTGTCCATGCAGAAGCGAAATCCTGCAACAAGTCCACCTTCACGTTGCCTGAGTTACTCCAACGACGATATCCTCGAGTTTTCAAGTAAATTTCGCTGAGTGACGAGGCATTTGGCTACCTTAAGAGAGTCATAGTTACTCCTGCCGGCTGCTCCCATTTCTTTACGCCTTTAACATTCTTGCTATAGCCAGTCCTACAGAATCGATATGCCACTGTATGTCCACCTTAACGACGTCACAGTTACTCACAGTACTTCGCCGGATGACGAGGCATTTGGCTACCTTAAGAGAGTCATAGTTCCTGCTTCCAGCTGCTCCCTTTTCTTTGAATCTATCCTCTCTTTATTTCGTACTGCGGCCTGTCCATGCAGAAGCGAAATGCTGCAACAAGTCCACCTTCACGTTGCCTGAGTTACTCCAACGACGATATCCTCGAGTTTTCAAGTAAATTTCGGAGAGTGACGAGGCATTTGGCTACCTTAAGAGAGTCATAGTTACTCCTGCCGGCTGCTCCCATTTCTTTAGGCCTTTAACATTCTTGCTATGGCCAGTCCTACAGAACCGATATGCCACTGTATGTCCACCTTAACGTCGTCACAGTTACTCACACTACGAGTCTCTCGAGTTTGCAAATGTACTTCGCCGGATGACGAGGCATTTAGCTACGTTAAGAGAGTCATAGTTCCTGCTGCCAGCTGCTCCCTTTTCTTTGAATCTATCCTCTCTTTAGTTCGTACTGCGGCCTGTCCATGCAGAAGCGAAATGCTGCAACAAGTCCACCTTCACGTTGCCTGAGTTACTCCAACGACGATATCCTCGAGTTTTCAAGTAAATTTCGCTGAGTGACGAGGCATTTGGCTACCTTAAGAGACTCTTAGTTACTCCTGCCGGCTGCTCCCATTTCTTTAGGCCTTTAACATTCTTGCTATGGCCAGTCCTACAGAACCGATATGCCACTGTATGTCCACCTTAACGTCGTCACAGTTACTCACACTACGAGTCTCTCGAGTTTGCAAATGTACTTCGCCGGATGACGAGGCATTAGGCTACCTTAAGAGAGTCATAGTTCCTGCTGCCTGCTGCTCCCTTTTCTTTGAATCTATCCTCTCTTCATTTCGTACTGCGGCCTGTCCATGCAGAAGCGAAATGCTGCAACAAGTCCACCTTCACGTTGCCTGAGTTACTCCAACGACGATATCCTCGAGTTTTCAAGTAAATTTCGCAGAGTGACGAGGCATTTGGCTACCTTAAGAGAGTCATAGTTACTCCTGCCGGCTGCTCCCATTTCTTTAGGCCTTTAAAATTCTTGCTATGGCCAGTCCTACAGAACCGATATGCCACTGTATGTCCACCTTAACGACGTCACAGTTACTCACACTACGACTCTCTCGAGTTTGCAAATGTACTTCGCCGGATGACGAGGCATTTGGCTACCTTAAGGGAGTCATAGTTCCTGCTGCCAGCTACTCCCTTTTCTTTGAATCTATCCTCTCTTTATTTCGTACTGCGGCCTGTCCATGCAGAAGCGAAATCCTGCAACAAGTCCACCTTCACGTTGCCTGAGTTACTCCAACGACGATATCCTCGAGTTTTCAAGTAAATTTCGCTGAGTGACGAGGCATTTGGCTACCTTAAGAGAGTCATAGTTACTCCTGCCGGCTGCTCCCATTTCTTTACGCCTTTAACATTCTTGCTATAGCCAGTCCTACAGAATCGATATGCCACTGTATGTCCACCTTAACGACGTCACAGTTACTCACAGTACTTCGCCGGATGACGAGGCATTTGGCTACCTTAAGAGAGTCATAGTTCCTGCTTCCAGCTGCTCCCTTTTCTTTGAATCTATCCTCTCTTTATTTCGTACTGCGGCCTGTCCATGCAGAAGCGAAATGCTGCAACAAGTCCACCTTCACGTTGCCTGAGTTACTCCAACGACGATATCCTCGAGTTTTCAAGTAAATTTCGCAGAGTGACGAGGCATTTGGCTACCTTAAGAGAGTCATAGTTACTCCTGCCGGCTGCTCCCATTTCTTTAGGCCTTTAACATTCTTGCTATGGCCAGTCCTACAGAACCGATATGCCACTGTATGTCCACCTTAACGTCGTCACAGTTACTCACACTACGAGTCTCTCGAGTTTGCAAATGTACTTCGCCGGATGACGAGGCATTTAGCTACGTTAAGAGAGTCATAGTTCCTGCTGCCAGCTGCTCCCTTTTCTTTGAATCTATCCTCTCTTTAGTTCGTACTGCGGCCTGTCCATGCAGAAGCGAAATGCTGCAACAAGTCCACCTTCACGTTGCCTGAGTTACTCCAACGACGATATCCTCGAGTTTTCAAGTAAATTTCGCAGAGTGACGAGGCATTTGGCTACCTTAAGAGAGTCATAGTTACTCCTGCCGGCTGCTCCCATTTCTTTAGGCCTTTAAAATTCTTGCCATGGCCAGTCCAACAGAACCGATATGCCACTGTATGTCCACCTTAACGACGTCACAGTTACTCACACTACGACTCTCTCGAGTTTGCAAATGTACTTCGCCGGATGACGAGGCATTTGGCTACCTTAAGGGAGTCATAGTTCCTGCTGCCAGCTACTCCCTTTTCTTTGAATCTATCCTCTCTTTATTTCGTACTGCGGCCTGTCCATGCAGAAGCAAAATCCTGCAACAAGTCCACCTTCACGTTGCCTGAGTTACTCCAACGACGATATCCTCGAGTTTTCAAGTAAATTTCGCAGAGTGACGAGGCATTTGGCTACCTTAAGAGAGTCATAGTTACTCCTGCCGGCTGCTCCCATTTCTTTAGGCCTTTAACATTCTTGCTATGGCCAGTCCTACAGAACCGATATGCCACTGTATGTCCACCTTAACGACGTCACAGTTACTCACACTACGACTCTCTCGAGTTTGCAAATGTACTTCGCCGGATGACGAGGCATTTGGCTACCTTAAGGGAGTCATAGTTCCTGCTGCCAGCTACTCCCTTTTCTTTGAATCTATCCTCTCTTTATTTCGTACTGCGGCCTGTCCATGCAGAAGCAAAATCCTGCAACAAGTCCACCTTCACGTTGCCTGAGTTACTCCAACGACGATATCCTCGAGTTTTCAAGTAAATTTCGCAGAGTGACGAGGCATTTGGCTACCTTAAGAGAGTCATAGTTACTCCTGCCGGCTGCTCCCATTTCTTTAGGCCTTTAACATTCTTGCTATGGCCAGTCCTACAGAACCGATATGCCACTGTATGTCCACCTTAACGTCGTCACAGTTACTCACACTACGAGTCTCTCGAGTTTGCAAATGTACTTCGCCGGATGACGAGGCATTTGGCTACCTTAAGGGAGTCATAGTTCCTGCTGCCAGCTACTCCCTTTTCTTTGAATCTATCCTCTCTTTATTTCGTACTGCGGCCTGTCCATGCAGAAGCGAAATCCTGCAACAAGTCCACCTTCACGTTGCCTGAGTTACTCCAACGACGATATCCTCGAGTTTTCAAGTAAATTTCGCTGAGTGACGAGGCATTTGGCTACCTTAAGAGAGTCATAGTTACTCCTGCCGGCTGCTCCCATTTCTTTACGCCTTTAACATTCTTGCTATAGCCAGTCCTACAGAATCGATATGCCACTGTATGTCCACCTTAACGACGTCACAGTTACTCACAGTACTTCGCCGGATGACGAGGCATTTGGCTACCTTAAGAGAGTCATAGTTCCTGCTTCCAGCTGCTCCCTTTTCTTTGAATCTATCCTCTCTTTATTTCGTACTGCGGCCTGTCCATGCAGAAGCGAAATGCTGCAACAAGTCCACCTTCACGTTGCCTGAGTTACTCCAACGACGATATCCTCGAGTTTTCAAGTAAATTTCGGAGAGTGACGAGGCATTTGGCTACCTTAAGAGAGTCATAGTTACTCCTGCCGGCTGCTCCCATTTCTTTAGGCCTTTAACATTCTTGCTATGGCCAGTCCTACAGAACCGATATGCCACTGTATGTCCACCTTAACGTCGTCACAGTTACTCACACTACGAGTCTCTCGAGTTTGCAAATGTACTTCGCCGGATGACGAGGCATTTAGCTACGTTAAGAGAGTCATAGTTCCTGCTGCCAGCTGCTCCCTTTTCTTTGAATCTATCCTCTCTTTAGTTCGTACTGCGGCCTGTCCATGCAGAAGCGAAATGCTGCAACAAGTCCACCTTCACGTTGCCTGAGTTACTCCAACGACGATATCCTCGAGTTTTCAAGTAAATTTCGCTGAGTGACGAGGCATTTGGCTACCTTAAGAGACTCTTAGTTACTCCTGCCGGCTGCTCCCATTTCTTTAGGCCTTTAACATTCTTGCTATGGCCAGTCCTACAGAACCGATATGCCACTGTATGTCCACCTTAACGTCGTCACAGTTACTCACACTACGAGTCTCTCGAGTTTGCAAATGTACTTCGCCGGATGACGAGGCATTTGGCTACCTTAAGAGAGTCATAGTTCCTGCTGCCTGCTGCTCCCTTTTCTTTGAATCTATCCTCTCTTCATTTCGTACTGCGGCCTGTCCATGCAGAAGCGAAATGCTGCAACAAGTCCACCTTCACGTTGCCTGAGTTACTCCAACGACGATATCCTCGAGTTTTCAAGTAAATTTCGCAGAGTGACGAGGCATTTGGCTACCTTAAGAGAGTCATAGTTACTCCTGCCGGCTGCTCCCATTTCTTTAGGCCTTTAAAATTATTGCTATGGCCAGTCCTACAGAACCGATATGCCACTGTATGTCCACCTTAACGACGTCACAGTTACTCACACTACGACTCTCTCGAGTTTGCAAATGTACTTCGCCGGATGACGAGGCATTTGGCTACCTTAAGGGAGTCATAGTTCCTGCTGCCAGCTACTCCCTTTTCTTTGAATCTATCCTCTCTTTATTTCGTACTGCGGCCTGTCCATGCAGAAGCAAAATCCTGCAACAAGTCCACCTTCACGTTGCCTGAGTTACTCCAACGACGATATCCTCGAGTTTTCAAGTAAATTTCGCAGAGTGACGAGGCATTTGGCTACCTTAAGAGAGTCATAGTTACTCCTGCCGGCTGCTCCCATTTCTTTAGGCCTTTAACATTCTTGCTATGGCCAGTCCTACAGAACCGATATGCCACTGTATGTCCACCTTAACGTCGTCACAGTTACTCACACTACGAGTCTCTCGAGTTTGCAAATGTACTTCGCCGGATGACGAGGCATTTGGCTACCTTAAGGGAGTCATAGTTCCTGCTGCCAGCTACTCCCTTTTCTTTGAATCTATCCTCTCTTTATTTCGTACTGCGGCCTGTCCATGCAGAAGCGAAATCCTGCAACAAGTCCACCTTCACGTTGCCTGAGTTACTCCAACGACGATATCCTCGAGGTTTCAAGTAAATTTCGCTGAGTGACGAGGCATTTGGCTACCTTAAGAGAGTCATAGTTACTCCTGCCGGCTGCTCCCATTTCTTTACGCCTTTAACATTCTTGCTATAGCCAGTCCTACAGAATCGATATGCCACTGTATGTCCACCTTAACGACGTCACAGTTACTCACAGTACTTCGCCGGATGACGAGGCATTTGGCTACCTTAAGAGAGTCATAGTTCCTGCTTCCAGCTGCTCCCTTTTCTTTGAATCTATCCTCTCTTTATTTCGTACTGCGGCCTGTCCATGCAGAAGCGAAATGCTGCAACAAGTCCACCTTCACGTTGCCTGAGTTACTCCAACGACGATATCCTCGAGTTTTCAAGTAAATTTCGGAGAGTGACGAGGCATTTGGCTACCTTAAGAGAGTCATAGTTACTCCTGCCGGCTGCTCCCATTTCTTTAGGCCTTTAACATTCTTGCTATGGCCAGTCCTACAGAACCGATATGCCACTGTATGTCCACCTTAACGTCGTCACAGTTACTCACACTACGAGTCTCTCGAGTTTGCAAATGTACTTCGCCGGATGACGAGGCATTTAGCTACGTTAAGAGAGTCATAGTTCCTGCTGCCAGCTGCTCCCTTTTCTTTGAATCTATCCTCTCTTTAGTTCGTACTGCGGCCTGTCCATGCAGAAGCGAAATGCTGCAACAAGTCCACCTTCACGTTGCCTGAGTTACTCCAACGACGATATCCTCGAGTTTTCAAGTAAATTTCGCTGAGTGACGAGGCATTTGGCTACCTTAAGAGACTCTTAGTTACTCCTGCCGGCTGCTCCCATTTCTTTAGGCCTTTAACATTCTTGCTATGGCCAGTCCTACAGAACCGATATGCCACTGTATGTCCACCTTAACGTCGTCACAGTTACTCACACTACGAGTCTCTCGAGTTTGCAAATGTACTTCGCCGGATGACGAGGCATTTGGCTACCATAAGAGAGTCATAGTTCCTGCTGCCTGCTGCTCCCCTTTCTTTGGATCTATCCTCTCTTCATTTCGTACTGCGGCCTGTCCATGCAGAAGCGAAATGCTGCAACAAGTCCACCTTCACGTTGCCTGAGTTACTCCAACGACGATATCCTCGAGTTTTCAAGTAAATTTCGCAGAGTGACGAGGCATTTGGCTACCTTAAGAGAGTCATAGTTACTCCTGCCGGCTTCTCCCATTTCTTTAGGCCTTTAAAATTCTTGCTATGGCCAGTCCTACAGAACCGATATGCCACTGTATGTCCACCTTAACGACGTCACAGTTACTCACACTACGACTCTCTCGAGTTTGCAAATGTACTTCGCCGGATGACGAGGCATTTGGTTACCTTAAGGGAGTCATAGTTCCTGCTGCCAGCTACTCCCTTTTCTTTGAATCTATCCTCTCTTTATTTCGTACTGCGGCCTGTCCATGCAGAAGCAAAATCCTGCAACAAGTCCACCTTCACGTTGCCTGAGTTACTCCAACGACGATATCCTCGAGTTTTCAAGTAAATTTCGCAGAGTGACGAGGCATTTGGCTACCTTAAGAGAGTCATAGTTACTCCTGCCGGCTGCTCCCATTTCTTTAGGCCTTTAACATTCTTGCTATGGCCAGTCCTACAGAACCGATATGCCACTGTATGTCCACCTTAACGACGTCACAGTTACTCACACTACGACTCTCTCGAGTTTGCAAATGTACTTCGCCGGATGACGAGGCATTTGGCTACCTTAAGGGAGTCATAGTTCCTGCTGCCAGCTACTCCCTTTTCTTTGAATCTATCCTCTCTTTATTTCGTGTTGCGGCCTGTCCATGCAGAAGCAAAATCCTGCAACAAGTCCACCTTCACGTTGCCTGAGTTACTCCAACGACGATATCCTCGAGTTTTCAAGTAAATTTCGCAGAGTGACGAGGCATTTGGCTACCTTAAGAGAGTCATAGTTACTCCTGCCGGCTGCTCCCATTTCTTTAGGCCTTTAACATTCTTGCTATGGCCAGTCCTACAGAACCGATATGCCACTGTATGTCCACCTTAACGTCGTCACAGTTACTCACACTACGAGTCTCTCGAGTTTGCAAATGTACTTCGCCGGATGACGAGGCATTTGGCTACCTTAAGGGAGTCATAGTTCCTGCTGCCAGCTACTCCCTTTTCTTTGAATCTATCCTCTCTTTATTTCGTACTGCGGCCTGTCCATGCAGAAGCGAAATCCTGCAACAAGTCCACCTTCACGTTGCCTGAGTTACTCCAACGACGATATCCTCGAGTTTTCAAGTAAATTTCGCTGAGTGACGAGGCATTTGGCTACCTTAAGACAGTCATAGTTACTCCTGCCGGCTGCTCCCATTTCTTTACGCCTTTAACATTCTTGCTATGGCCAGTCCTACAGAATCGATATGCCACTGTATGTCCACCTTAACGACGTCACAGTTACTCACAGTACTTCGCCGGATGACGAGGCATTTGGCTACCTTAAGAGAGTCATAGTTCCTGCTTCCAGCTGCTCCCTTTTCTTTGAATCTATCCTCTCTTTATTTCGTACTACGGCCTGTCCATGCAGAAGCGAAATGCTGCAACAAGTCCACCTTCACGTTGCCTGAGTTACTCCAACGACGATATCCTCGAGTTTTCAAGTAAATTTCGCAGAGTGACGAGGCATTTGGCTACCTTAAGAGAGTCATAGTTACTCCTGCCGGCTGCTCCCATTTCTTTAGGCCTTTAACATTCTTGCTATGGCCAGTCCTACAGAACCGATATGCCACTGTATGTCCACCTTAACGTCGTCACAGTTACTCACACTACGAGTCTCTCGAGTTTGCAAATGTACTTCGCCGGATGACGAGCCATTTGGCTACCTTAAGAGAGTCATAGTTCCTGCTGCCTGCTGCTCCCTTTTCTTTGAATCTATCCTCTCTTTATTTCGTACTGTGGCCTGTCCATGCAGAAGCGAAATCCTGCAACAAGTCCACCTTCACGTTGCCTGAGTTACTCCAACGACGATATCCTCGAGTTTTCAAGTAAATTTCGCTGAGTGACGAGGCATTTGGCTACCTTAAGAGACTCATAGTTACTCCTGCCGGCTGCTCCCATTTCTTTAGGCCTTTAAAATTCTTGCTATGGCCAGTCCTACAGAACCGATATGCCACTGTATGTCCACCTTAACGACGTCACAGTTACTCACACTACGACTCTCTCGAGTTTGCAAATGTACTTCGCCGGATGACGAGGCATTTGGCTACCTTAAGGGAGTCATAGTTCCTGCTGCCAGCTACTCCCTTTTCTTTGAATCTATCCTCTCTTTATGTCGTACTGCGGCCTGTCCATGCAGAAGCGAAATCCTGCAACAAGTCCACCTTCACGTTGCCTGAGTTACTCCAACGACGATATCCTCGAGTTTTCAAGTAAATTTCGCTGAGTGACGAGGCATTTGGCTACCTTAAGACAGTCATAGTTACTCCTGCCGGCTGCTCCCATTTCTTTACGCCTTTAACATTCTTGCTATGGCCAGTCCTACAGAATCGATATGCCACTCTATGTCCACCTTAACGACGTCACAGTTACTCACAGTACTTCGCCGGATGACGAGGCATTTGGCTACCTTAAGAGAGTCATAGTTCCTGCTTCCAGCTGCTCCCTTTTCTTTGAATCTATCCTCTCTTTATTTCGTACTGCGGCCTGTCCATGCAGAAGCGAAATGCTGCAACAAGTCCACCTTCACGTTGCCTGAGTTACTCCAACGACGATATCCTCGAGTTTTCAAGTAAATTTCGCAGAGTGACGAGGCATTTGGCTACCTTAAGAGAGTCATAGTTACTCCTGCCGGCTGCTCCCATTTCTTTAGGCCTTTAACATTCTTGCTATGGCCAGTCCTACAGAACCGATATGCCACTGTATGTCCACCTTAACGACGTCACAGTTACTCACACTACGACTCTCTCGAGTTTGCAAATGTACTTCGCCGGATGACGAGGCATTTGGCTACCTTAAGGGAGTCATAGTTCCTGCTGCCAGCTACTCCCTTTTCTTTGAATCTATCCTCTCTTTATTTCGTACTGCGGCCTGTCCATGCAGAAGCAAAATCCTGCAACAAGTCCACCTTCACGTTGCCTGAGTTACTCCAACGACGATATCCTCGAGTTTTCAAGTAAATTTCGCAGAGTGACGAGGCATTTGGCTACCTTAAGAGAGTCATAGTTACTCCTGCCGGCTGCTCCCATTTCTTTAGGCCTTTAACATTCTTGCTATGGCCAGTCCTACAGAACCGATATGCCACTGTATGTCCACCTTAACGACGTCACAGTTACTCACACTACGACTCTCTCGAGTTTGCAAATGTACTTCGCCGGATGACGAGGCATTTGGCTACCTTAAGGGAGTCATAGTTCCTGCTGCCAGCTACTCCCTTTTCTTTGAATCTATCCTCTCTTTATTTCGTACTGCGGCCTGTCCATGCAGAAGCGAAATCCTGCAACAAGTCCACCTTCACGTTGCCTGAGTTACTCCAACGACGATATCCTCGAGTTTTCAAGAAAATTTCGCTGAGTGACGAGGCATTTGGCTACCTTAAGACAGTCATAGTTACTCCTGCCGGCTGCTCCCATTTCTTTACGCTTTTAACATTCTTGCTATGGCCAGTCCTACAGAATCGATATGCCACTGTATGTCCACCTTAACGACGTCACAGTTACTCACAGTACTTCGCCGGATGACGAGGCATTTGGCTACCTTAAGAGAGTCATAGTTCCTGCTTCCAGCTGCTCCCTTTTCTTTGAATCTATCCTCTCTTTATTTCGTACTGCGGCCTGTCCATGCAGAAGCGAAATGCTGCAACAAGTCCACCTTCACGTTGCCTGAGTTACTCCAACGACGATATCCTCGAGTTTTCAAGTAAATTTCGCAGAGTGACGAGGCATTTGGCTACCTTAAGAGAGTCATAGTTACTCCTGCCGGCTGCTCCCATTTCTTTAGGCCTTTAACATTCTTGCTATGGCCAGTCCTACAGAACCGATATGCCACTGTATGTCCACCTTAACGACGTCACAGTTACTCACACTACGACTCTCTCGAGTTTGCAAATGTACTTCGCCGGATGACGAGGCATTTGGCTACCTTAAGGGAGTCATAGTTCCTGCAGCCAGCTACTCCCTTTTCTTTGAATCTATCCTCTCTTTATTTCGTACTGCGGCCTGTCCATGCAGAAGCAAAATCCTGCAACAAGTCCACCTTCACGTTGCCTGAGTTACTCCAACGACGATATCCTCGAGTTTTCAAGTAAATTTCGCAGAGTGACGAGGCATTTGGCTACCTTAAGAGAGTCATAGTTACTCCTGCCGGCTGCTCCCATTTCTTTAGGCCTTTAACATTCTTGCTATGGCCAGTCCTACAGAACCGATATGCCACTGTATGTCCACCTTAACGTCGTCACAGTTACTCACAGTACGAGTCTCTCGAGTTTGCAAATGTACTTCGCCGGATGACGAGGCATTTGGCTACCTTAAGGGAGTCATAGTTCCTGCTGCCAGCTACTCCCTTTTCTTTGAATCTATCCTCTCTTTATTTCGTACTGCGGCCTGTCCATGCAGAAGCGAAATCCTGCAACAAGTCCACCTTCACGTTGCCTGAGTTACTCCAACGACGATATCCTCGAGTTTTCAAGTAAATTTCGCTGAGTGACGAGGCATTTGGCTACCTTAAGAGAGTCATAGTTACTCCTGCCGGCTGCTCCCATTTCTTTACGCCTTTAACATTCTTGCTATAGCCAGTCCTACAGAATCGATATGCCACTGTATGTCCACCTTAACGACGTCACAGTTACTCACAGTACTTCGCCGGATGACGAGGCATTTGGCTACCTTAAGAGAGTCATAGTTCCTGCTTCCAGCTGCTCCCTTTTCTTTGAATCTATCCTCTCTTTATTTCGTACTGCGGCCTGTCCATGCAGAAGCGAAATGCTGCAACAAGTCCACCTTCACGTTGCCTGAGTTACTCCAACGACGATATCCTCGAGTTTTCAAGTAAATTTCGGAGAGTGACGAGGCATTTGGCTACCTTAAGAGAGTCATAGTTACTCCTGCCGGCTGCTCCCATTTCTTTAGGCCTTTAACATTCTTGCTATGGCCAGTCCTACAGAACCGATATGCCACTGTATGTCCACCTTAACGTCGTCACAGTTACTCACACTACGAGTCTCTCGAGTTTGCAAATGTACTTCGCCGGATGACGAGGCATTTAGCTACGTTAAGAGAGTCATAGTTCCTGCTGCCAGCTGCTCCCTTTTCTTTGAATCTATCCTCTCTTTAGTTCGTACTGCGGCCTGTCCATGCAGAAGCGAAATGCTGCAACAAGTCCACCTTCACGTTGCCTGAGTTACTCCAACGACGATATCCTCGAGTTTTCAAGTAAATTTCGCTGAGTGACGAGGCATTTGGCTACCTTAAGAGACTCTTAGTTACTCCTGCCGGCTGCTCCCATTTCTTTAGGCCTTTAACATTCTTGCTATGGCCAGTCCTACAGAACCGATATGCCACTGTATGTCCACCTTAACGTCGTCACAGTTACTCACACTACGAGTCTCTCGAGTTTGCAAATGTACTTCGCCGGATGACGAGGCATTAGGCTACCTTAAGAGAGTCATAGTTCCTGCTGCCTGCTGCTCCCTTTTCTTTGAATCTATCCTCTCTTCATTTCGTACTGCGGCCTGTCCATGCAGAAGCGAAATGCTGCAACAAGTCCACCTTCACGTTGCCTGAGTTACTCCAACGACGATATCCTCGAGTTTTCAAGTAAATTTCGCAGAGTGACGAGGCATTTGGCTACCTTAAGAGAGTCATAGTTACTCCTGCCGGCTGCTCCCATTTCTTTAGGCCTTTAAAATTCTTGCTATGGCCAGTCCTACAGAACCGATATGCCACTGTATGTCCACCTTAACGACGTCACAGTTACTCACACTACGACTCTCTCGAGTTTGCAAATGTACTTCGCCGGATGACGAGGCATTTGGCTACCTTAAGGGAGTCATAGTTCCTGCTGCCAGCTACTCCCTTTTCTTTGAATCTATCCTCTCTTTATTTCGTACTGCGGCCTGTCCATGCAGAAGCGAAATCCTGCAACAAGTCCACCTTCACGTTGCCTGAGTTACTCCAACGACGATATCCTCGAGTTTTCAAGTAAATTTCGCTGAGTGACGAGGCATTTGGCTACCTTAAGAGAGTCATAGTTACTCCTGCCGGCTGCTCCCATTTCTTTACGCCTTTAACATTCTTGCTATAGCCAGTCCTACAGAATCGATATGCCACTGTATGTCCACCTTAACGACGTCACAGTTACTCACAGTACTTCGCCGGATGACGAGGCATTTGGCTACCTTAAGAGAGTCATAGTTCCTGCTTCCAGCTGCTCCCTTTTCTTTGAATCTATCCTCTCTTTATTTCGTACTGCGGCCTGTCCATGCAGAAGCGAAATGCTGCAACAAGTCCACCTTCACGTTGCCTGAGTTACTCCAACGACGATATCCTCGAGTTTTCAAGTAAATTTCGCAGAGTGACGAGGCATTTGGCTACCTTAAGAGAGTCATAGTTACTCCTGCCGGCTGCTCCCATTTCTTTACGCTTTTAACATTCTTGCTATAGCCAGTCCTACAGAATCGATATGCCACTGTATGTCCACCTTAACGACGTCACAGTTACTCACAGTACTTCGCCGGATGACGAGGCATTTGGCTACCTTAAGAGAGTCATAGTTCCTGCTTCCAGCTGCTCCCTTTTCTTTGAATCTATCCTCTCTTTATTTCGTACTGCGGCCTGTCCATGCAGAAGCGAAATGCTGCAACAAGTCCACCTTCACGTTGCCTGAGTTACTCCAACGACGATATCCTCGAGTTTTCAAGTAAATTTCGCAGAGTGACGAGGCATTTGGCTACCTTAAGAGAGTCATAGTTACTCCTGCCGGCTGCTCCCATTTCTTTAGGCCTTTAACATTCTTGCTATGGCCAGTCCTACAGAACCGATATGCCACTGTATGTCCACCTTAACGTCGTCACAGTTACTCACACTACGAGTCTCTCGAGTTTGCAAATGTACTTCGCCGGATGACGAGGCATTTAGCTACGTTAAGAGAGTCATAGTTCCTGCTGCCAGCTGCTCCCTTTTCTTTGAATCTATCCTCTCTTTAGTTCGTACTGCGGCCTGTCCATGCAGAAGCGAAATGCTGCAACAAGTCCACCTTCACGTTGCCTGAGTTACTCCAACGACGATATCCTCGAGTTTTCAAGTAAATTTCGCAGAGTGACGAGGCATTTGGCTACCTTAAGAGAGTCATAGTTACTCCTGCCGGCTGCTCCCATTTCTTTAGGCCTTTAAAATTCTTGCCATGGCCAGTCCAACAGAACCGATATGCCACTGTATGTCCACCTTAACAACGTCACAGTTACTCACACTACGACTCTCTCGAGTTTGCAAATGTACTTCGCCGGATGACGAGGCATTTGGCTACCTTAAGGGAGTCATAGTTCCTGCTGCCAGCTACTCCCTTTTCTTTGAATCTATCCTCTCTTTATTTCGTACTGCGGCCTGTCCATGCAGAAGCAAAATCCTGCAACAAGTCCACCTTCACGTTGCCTGAGTTACTCCAACGACGATATCCTCGAGTTTTCAAGTAAATTTCGCAGAGTGACGAGGCATTTGGCTACCTTAAGAGAGTCATAGTTACTCCTGCCGGCTGCTCCCATTTCTTTAGGCCTTTAACATTCTTGCTATGGCCAGTCCTACAGAACCGATATGCCACTGTATGTCCACCTTAACGACGTCACAGTTACTCACACTACGACTCTCTCGAGTTTGCAAATGTACTTCGCCGGATGACGAGGCATTTGGCTACCTTAAGGGAGTCATAGTTCCTGCTGCCAGCTACTCCCTTTTCTTTGAATCTATCCTCTCTTTATTTCGTACTGCGGCCTGTCCATGCAGAAGCAAAATCCTGCAACAAGTCCACCTTCACGTTGCCTGAGTTACTCCAACGACGATATCCTCGAGTTTTCAAGTAAATTTCGCAGAGTGACGAGGCATTTGGCTACCTTAAGAGAGTCATAGTTACTCCTGCCGGCTGCTCCCATTTCTTTAGGCCTTTAACATTCTTGCTATGGCCAGTCCTACAGAACCGATATGCCACTGTATGTCCACCTTAACGTCGTCACAGTTACTCACACTACGAGTCTCTCGAGTTTGCAAATGTACTTCGCCGGATGACGAGGCATTTGGCTACCTTAAGGGAGTCATAGTTCCTGCTGCCAGCTACTCCCTTTTCTTTGAATCTATCCTCTCTTTATTTCGTACTGCGGCCTGTCCATGCAGAAGCGAAATCCTGCAACAAGTCCACCTTCACGTTGCCTGAGTTACTCCAACGACGATATCCTCGAGTTTTCAAGTAAATTTCGCTGAGTGACGAGGCATTTGGCTACCTTAAGAGAGTCATAGTTACTCCTGCCGGCTGCTCCCATTTCTTTACGCCTTTAACATTCTTGCTATAGCCAGTCCTACAGAATCGATATGCCACTGTATGTCCACCTTAACGACGTCACAGTTACTCACAGTACTTCGCCGGATGACGAGGCATTTGGCTACCTTAAGAGAGTCATAGTTCCTGCTTCCAGCTGCTCCCTTTTCTTTGAATCTATCCTCTCTTTATTTCGTACTGCGGCCTGTCCATGCAGAAGCGAAATGCTGCAACAAGTCCACCTTCACGTTGCCTGAGTTACTCCAACGACGATATCCTCGAGTTTTCAAGTAAATTTCGGAGAGTGACGAGGCATTTGGCTACCTTAAGAGAGTCATAGTTACTCCTGCCGGCTGCTCCCATTTCTTTAGGCCTTTAACATTCTTGCTATGGCCAGTCCTACAGAACCGATATGCCACTGTATGTCCACCTTAACGTCGTCACAGTTACTCACACTACGAGTCTCTCGAGTTTGCAAATGTACTTCGCCGGATGACGAGGCATTTAGCTACGTTAAGAGAGTCATAGTTCCTGCTGCCAGCTGCTCCCTTTTCTTTGAATCTATCCTCTCTTTAGTTCGTACTGCGGCCTGTCCATGCAGAAGCGAAATGCTGCAACAAGTCCACCTTCACGTTGCCTGAGTTACTCCAACGACGATATCCTCGAGTTTTCAAGTAAATTTCGCTGAGTGACGAGGCATTTGGCTACCTTAAGAGACTCTTAGTTACTCCTGCCGGCTGCTCCCATTTCTTTAGGCCTTTAACATTCTTGCTATGGCCAGTCCTACAGAACCGATATGCCACTGTATGTCCACCTTAACGTCGTCACAGTTACTCACACTACGAGTCTCTCGAGTTTGCAAATGTACTTCGCCGGATGACGAGGCATTAGGCTACCTTAAGAGAGTCATAGTTCCTGCTGCCTGCTGCTCCCTTTTCTTTGAATCTATCCTCTCTTCATTTCGTACTGCGGCCTGTCCATGCAGAAGCGAAATGCTGCAACAAGTCCACCTTCACGTTGCCTGAGTTACTCCAACGACGATATCCTCGAGTTTTCAAGTAAATTTCGCAGAGTGACGAGGCATTTGGCTACCTTAAGAGAGTCATAGTTACTCCTGCCGGCTGCTCCCATTTCTTTAGGCCTTTAAAATTCTTGCTATGGCCAGTCCTACAGAACCGATATGCCACTGTATGTCCACCTTAACGACGTCACAGTTACTCACACTACGACTCTCTCGAGTTTGCAAATGTACTTCGCCGGATGACGAGGCATTTGGCTACCTTAAGGGAGTCATAGTTCCTGCTGCCAGCTACTCCCTTTTCTTTGAATCTATCCTCTCTTTATTTCGTACTGCGGCCTGTCCATGCAGAAGCGAAATCCTGCAACAAGTCCACCTTCACGTTGCCTGAGTTACTCCAACGACGATATCCTCGAGTTTTCAAGTAAATTTCGCTGAGTGACGAGGCATTTGGCTACCTTAAGAGAGTCATAGTTACTCCTGCCGGCTGCTCCCATTTCTTTACGCCTTTAACATTCTTGCTATAGCCAGTCCTACAGAATCGATATGCCACTGTATGTCCACCTTAACGACGTCACAGTTACTCACAGTACTTCGCCGGATGACGAGGCATTTGGCTACCTTAAGAGAGTCATAGTTCCTGCTTCCAGCTGCTCCCTTTTCTTTGAATCTATCCTCTCTTTATTTCGTACTGCGGCCTGTCCATGCAGAAGCGAAATGCTGCAACAAGTCCACCTTCACGTTGCCTGAGTTACTCCAACGACGATATCCTCGAGTTTTCAAGTAAATTTCGCAGAGTGACGAGGCATTTGGCTACCTTAAGAGAGTCATAGTTACTCCTGCCGGCTGCTCCCATTTCTTTAGGCCTTTAACATTCTTGCTATGGCCAGTCCTACAGAACCGATATGCCACTGTATGTCCACCTTAACGTCGTCACAGTTACTCACACTACGAGTCTCTCGAGTTTGCAAATGTACTTCGCCGGATGACGAGGCATTTAGCTACGTTAAGAGAGTCATAGTTCCTGCTGCCAGCTGCTCCCTTTTCTTTGAATCTATCCTCTCTTTAGTTCGTACTGCGGCCTGTCCATGCAGAAGCGAAATGCTGCAACAAGTCCACCTTCACGTTGCCTGAGTTACTCCAACGACGATATCCTCGAGTTTTCAAGTAAATTTCGCAGAGTGACGAGGCATTTGGCTACCTTAAGAGAGTCATAGTTACTCCTGCCGGCTGCTCCCATTTCTTTAGGCCTTTAAAATTCTTGCCATGGCCAGTCCAACAGAACCGATATGCCACTGTATGTCCACCTTAACGACGTCACAGTTACTCACACTACGACTCTCTCGAGTTTGCAAATGTACTTCGCCGGATGACGAGGCATTTGGCTACCTTAAGGGAGTCATAGTTCCTGCTGCCAGCTACTCCCGTTTCTTTGAATCTATCCTCTCTTTATTTCGTACTGCGGCCTGTCCATGCAGAAGCAAAATCCTGCAACAAGTCCACCTTCACGTTGCCTGAGTTACTCCAACGACGATATCCTCGAGTTTTCAAGTAAATTTCGCAGAGTGACGAGGCATTTGGCTACCTTAAGAGAGTCATAGTTACTCCTGCCGGCTGCTCCCATTTCTTTAGGCCTTTAACATTCTTGCTATGGCCAGTCCTACAGAACCGATATGCCACTGTATGTCCACCTTAACGACGTCACAGTTACTCACACTACGACTCTCTCGAGTTTGCAAATGTACTTCGCCGGATGACGAGGCATTTGGCTACCTTAAGGGAGTCATAGTTCCTGCTGCCAGCTACTCCCTTTTCTTTGAATCTATCCTCTCTTTATTTCGTACTGCGGCCTGTCCATGCAGAAGCAAAATCCTGCAACAAGTCCACCTTCACGTTGCCTGAGTTACTCCAACGACGATATCCTCGAGTTTTCAAGTAAATTTCGCAGAGTGACGAGGCATTTGGCTACCTTAAGAGAGTCATAGTTACTCCTGCCGGCTGCTCCCATTTCTTTAGGCCTTTAACATTCTTGCTATGGCCAGTCCTACAGAACCGATATGCCACTGTATGTCCACCTTAACGTCGTCACAGTTACTCACACTACGAGTCTCTCGAGTTTGCAAATGTACTTCGCCGGATGACGAGGCATTTGGCTACCTTAAGGGAGTCATAGTTCCTGCTGCCAGCTACTCCCTTTTCTTTGAATCTATCCTCTCTTTATTTCGTACTGCGGCCTGTCCATGCAGAAGCGAAATCCTGCAACAAGTCCACCTTCACGTTGCCTGAGTTACTCCAACGACGATATCCTCGAGTTTTCAAGTAAATTTCGCTGAGTGACGAGGCATTTGGCTACCTTAAGAGAGTCATAGTTACTCCTGCCGGCTGCTCCCATTTCTTTACGCCTTTAACATTCTTGCTATAGCCAGTCCTACAGAATCGATATGCCACTGTATGTCCACCTTAACGACGTCACAGTTACTCACAGTACTTCGCCGGATGACGAGGCATTTGGCTACCTTAAGAGAGTCATAGTTCCTGCTTCCAGCTGCTCCCTTTTCTTTGAATCTATCCTCTCTTTATTTCGTACTGCGGCCTGTCCATGCAGAAGCGAAATGCTGCAACAAGTCCACCTTCACGTTGCCTGAGTTACTCCAACGACGATATCCTCGAGTTTTCAAGTAAATTTCGGAGAGTGACGAGGCATTTGGCTACCTTAAGAGAGTCATAGTTACTCCTGCCGGCTGCTCCCATTTCTTTAGGCCTTTAACATTCTTGCTATGGCCAGTCCTACAGAACCGATATGCCACTGTATGTCCACCTTAACGTCGTCACAGTTACTCACACTACGAGTCTCTCGAGTTTGCAAATGTACTTCGCCGGATGACGAGGCATTTAGCTACGTTAAGAGAGTCATAGTTCCTGCTGCCAGCTGCTCCCTTTTCTTTGAATCTATCCTCTCTTTAGTTCGTACTGCGGCCTGTCCATGCAGAAGCGAAATGCTGCAACAAGTCCACCTTCACGTTGCCTGAGTTACTCCAACGACGATATCCTCGAGTTTTCAAGTAAATTTCGCTGAGTGACGAGGCATTTGGCTACCTTAAGAGACTCTTAGTTACTCCTGCCGGCTGCTCCCATTTCTTTAGGCCTTTAACATTCTTGCTATGGCCAGTCCTACAGAACCGATATGCCACTGTATGTCCACCTTAACGTCGTCACAGTTACTCACACTACGAGTCTCTCGAGTTTGCAAATGTACTTCGCCGGATGACGAGGCATTTGGCTACCTTAAGAGAGTCATAGTTCCTGCTGCCTGCTGCTCCCTTTTCTTTGAATCTATCCTCTCTTCATTTCGTACTGCGGCCTGTCCATGCAGAAGCGAAATGCTGCAACAAGTCCACCTTCACGTTGCCTGAGTTACTCCAACGACGATATCCTCGAGTTTTCAAGTAAATTTCGCAGAGTGACGAGGCATTTGGCTACCTTAAGAGAGTCATAGTTACTCCTGCCGGCTGCTCCCATTTCTTTAGGCCTTTAAAATTATTGCTATGGCCAGTCCTACAGAACCGATATGCCACTGTATGTCCACCTTAACGACGTCACAGTTACTCACACTACGACTCTCTCGAGTTTGCAAATGTACTTCGCCGGATGACGAGGCATTTGGCTACCTTAAGGGAGTCATAGTTCCTGCTGCCAGCTACTCCCTTTTCTTTGAATCTATCCTCTCTTTATTTCGTACTGCGGCCTGTCCATGCAGAAGCAAAATCCTGCAACAAGTCCACCTTCACGTTGCCTGAGTTACTCCAACGACGATATCCTCGAGTTTTCAAGTAAATTTCGCAGAGTGACGAGGCATTTGGCTACCTTAAGAGAGTCATAGTTACTCCTGCCGGCTGCTCCCATTTCTTTAGGCCTTTAACATTCTTGCTATGGCCAGTCCTACAGAACCGATATGCCACTGTATGTCCACCTTAACGTCGTCACAGTTACTCACACTACGAGTCTCTCGAGTTTGCAAATGTACTTCGCCGGATGACGAGGCATTTGGCTACCTTAAGGGAGTCATAGTTCCTGCTGCCAGCTACTCCCTTTTCTTTGAATCTATCCTCTCTTTATTTCGTACTGCGGCCTGTCCATGCAGAAGCGAAATCCTGCAACAAGTCCACCTTCACGTTGCCTGAGTTACTCCAACGACGATATCCTCGAGGTTTCAAGTAAATTTCGCTGAGTGACGAGGCATTTGGCTACCTTAAGAGAGTCATAGTTACTCCTGCCGGCTGCTCCCATTTCTTTAGGCCTTTAACATTCTTGCTATGGCCAGTCCTACAGAACCGATATGCCACTGTATGTCCACCTTAACGTCGTCACAGTTACTCACACTACGAGTCTCTCGAGTTTGCAAATGTACTTCGCCGGATGACGAGGCATTTAGCTACGTTAAGAGAGTCATAGTTCCTGCTGCCAGCTGCTCCCTTTTCTTTGAATCTATCCTCTCTTTAGTTCGTACTGCGGCCTGTCCATGCAGAAGCGAAATGCTGCAACAAGTCCACCTTCACGTTGCCTGAGTTACTCCAACGACGATATCCTCGAGTTTTCAAGTAAATTTCGCTGAGTGACGAGGCATTTGGCTACCTTAAGAGACTCTTAGTTACTCCTGCCGGCTGCTCCCATTTCTTTAGGCCTTTAACATTCTTGCTATGGCCAGTCCTACAGAACCGATATGCCACTGTATGTCCACCTTAACGTCGTCACAGTTACTCACACTACGAGTCTCTCGAGTTTGCAAATGTACTTCGCCGGATGACGAGGCATTAGGCTACCTTAAGAGAGTCATAGTTCCTGCTGCCTGCTGCTCCCTTTTCTTTGAATCTATCCTCTCTTCATTTCGTACTGCGGCCTGTCCATGCAGAAGCGAAATGCTGCAACAAGTCCACCTTCACGTTGCCTGAGTTACTCCAACGACGATATCCTCGAGTTTTCAAGTAAATTTCGCAGAGTGACGAGGCATTTGGCTACCTTAAGAGAGTCATAGTTACTCCTGCCGGCTGCTCCCATTTCTTTAGGCCTTTAAAATTCTTGCTATGGCCAGTCCTACAGAACCGATATGCCACTGTATGTCCACCTTAACGACGTCACAGTTACTCACACTACGACTCTCTCGAGTTTGCAAATGTACTTCGCCGGATGACGAGGCATTTGGCTACCTTAAGGGAGTCATAGTTCCTGCTGCCAGCTACTCCCTTTTCTTTGAATCTATCCTCTCTTTATTTCGTACTGCGGCCTGTCCATGCAGAAGCGAAATCCTGCAACAAGTCCACCTTCACGTTGCCTGAGTTACTCCAACGACGATATCCTCGAGTTTTCAAGTAAATTTCGCTGAGTGACGAGGCATTTGGCTACCTTAAGAGAGTCATAGTTACTCCTGCCGGCTGCTCCCATTTCTTTACGCCTTTAACATTCTTGCTATAGCCAGTCCTACAGAATCGATATGCCACTGTATGTCCACCTTAACGACGTCACAGTTACTCACAGTACTTCGCCGGATGACGAGGCATTTGGCTACCTTAAGAGAGTCATAGTTCCTGCTTCCAGCTGCTCCCTTTTCTTTGAATCTATCCTCTCTTTATTTCGTACTGCGGCCTGTCCATGCAGAAGCGAAATGCTGCAACAAGTCCACCTTCACGTTGCCTGAGTTACTCCAACGACGATATCCTCGAGTTTTCAAGTAAATTTCGCAGAGTGACGAGGCATTTGGCTACCTTAAGAGAGTCATAGTTACTCCTGCCGGCTGCTCCCATTTCTTTAGGCCTTTAACATTCTTGCTATGGCCAGTCCTACAGAACCGATATGCCACTGTATGTCCACCTTAACGTCGTCACAGTTACTCACACTACGAGTCTCTCGAGTTTGCAAATGTACTTCGCCGGATGACGAGGCATTTAGCTACGTTAAGAGAGTCATAGTTCCTGCTGCCAGCTGCTCCCTTTTCTTTGAATCTATCCTCTCTTTAGTTCGTACTGCGGCCTGTCCATGCAGAAGCGAAATGCTGCAACAAGTCCACCTTCACGTTGCCTGAGTTACTCCAACGACGATATCCTCGAGTTTTCAAGTAAATTTCGCAGAGTGACGAGGCATTTGGCTACCTTAAGAGAGTCATAGTTACTCCTGCCGGCTGCTCCCATTTCTTTAGGCCTTTAAAATTCTTGCCATGGCCAGTCCAACAGAACCGATATGCCACTGTATGTCCACCTTAACGACGTCACAGTTACTCACACTACGACTCTCTCGAGTTTGCAAATGTACTTCGCCGGATGACGAGGCCTTTGGCTACCTTAAGGGAGTCATAGTTACTGCTGCCAGCTACTCCCTTTTCTTTGAATCTATCCTCTCTTTATTTCGTACTGCGGCCTGTCCATGCAGAAGCAAAATCCTGCAACAAGTCCACCTTCACGTTGCCTGAGTTACTCCAACGACGATATCCTCGAGTTTTCAAGTAAATTTCGCAGAGTGACGAGGCATTTGGCTACCTTAAGAGAGTCATAGTTACTCCTGCCGGCTGCTCCCATTTCTTTAGGCCTTTAACATTCTTGCTATGGCCAGTCCTACAGAACCGATATGCCACTGTATGTCCACCTTAACGACGTCACAGTTACTCACACTACGACTCTCTCGAGTTTGCAAATGTACTTCGCCGGATGACGAGGCATTTGGCTACCTTAAGGGAGTCATAGTTCCTGCTGCCAGCTACTCCCTTTTCTTTGAATCTATCCTCTCTTTATTTCGTACTGCGGCCTGTCCATGCAGAAGCAAAATCCTGCAACAAGTCCACCTTCACGTTGCCTGAGTTACTCCAACGACGATATCCTCGAGTTTTCAAGTAAATTTCGCAGAGTGACGAGGCATTTGGCTACCTTAAGAGAGTCATAGTTACTCCTGCCGGCTGCTCCCATTTCTTTAGGCCTTTAACATTCTTGCTATGGCCAGTCCTACAGAACCGATATGCCACTGTATGTCCACCTTAACGTCGTCACAGTTACTCACACTACGAGTCTCTCGAGTTTGCAAATGTACTTCGCCGGATGACGAGGCATTTGGCTACCTTAAGGGAGTCATAGTTCCTGCTGCCAGCTACTCCCTTTTCTTTGAATCTATCCTCTCTTTATTTCGTACTGCGGCCTGTCCATGCAGAAGCGAAATCCTGCAACAAGTCCACCTTCACGTTGCCTGAGTTACTCCAACGACGATATCCTCGAGTTTTCAAGTAAATTTCGCTGAGTGACGAGGCATTTGGCTACCTTAAGAGAGTCATAGTTACTCCTGCCGGCTGCTCCCATTTCTTTACGCCTTTAACATTCTTGCTATAGCCAGTCCTACAGAATCGATATGCCACTGTATGTCCACCTTAACGACGTCACAGTTACTCACAGTACTTCGCCGGATGACGAGGCATTTGGCTACCTTAAGAGAGTCATAGTTCCTGCTTCCAGCTGCTCCCTTTTCTTTGAATCTATCCTCTCTTTATTTCGTACTGCGGCCTGTCCATGCAGAAGCGAAATGCTGCAACAAGTCCACCTTCACGTTGCCTGAGTTACTCCAACGACGATATCCTCGAGTTTTCAAGTAAATTTCGGAGAGTGACGAGGCATTTGGCTACCTTAAGAGAGTCATAGTTACTCCTGCCGGCTGCTCCCATTTCTTTAGGCCTTTAACATTCTTGCTATGGCCAGTCCTACAGAACCGATATGCCACTGTATGTCCACCTTAACGTCGTCACAGTTACTCACACTACGAGTCTCTCGAGTTTGCAAATGTACTTCGCCGGATGACGAGGCATTTAGCTACGTTAAGAGAGTCATAGTTCCTGCTGCCAGCTGCTCCCTTTTCTTTGAATCTATCCTCTCTTTAGTTCGTACTGCGGCCTGTCCATGCAGAAGCGAAATGCTGCAACAAGTCCACCTTCACGTTGCCTGAGTTACTCCGACGACGATATCCTCGAGTTTTCAAGTAAATTTCGCTGAGTGACGAGGCATTTGGCTACCTTAAGAGACTCTTAGTTACTCCTGCCGGCTGCTCCCATTTCTTTAGGCCTTTAACATTCTTGCTATGGCCAGTCCTACAGAACCGATATGCCACTGTATGTCCACCTTAACGTCGTCACAGTTACTCACACTACGAGTCTCTCGAGTTTGCAAATGTACTTCGCCGGATGACGAGGCATTTGGCTACCTTAAGAGAGTCATAGTTCCTGCTGCCTGCTGCTCCCTTTTCTTTGAATCTATCCTCTCTTCATTTCGTACTGCGGCCTGTCCATGCAGAAGCGAAATGCTGCAACAAGTCCACCTTCACGTTGCCTGAGTTACTCCAACGACGATATCCTCGAGTTTTCAAGTAAATTTCGCAGAGTGACGAGGCATTTGGCTACCTTAAGAGAGTCATAGTTACTCCTGCCGGCTGCTCCCATTTCTTTAGGCCTTTAAAATTATTGCTATGGCCAGTCCTACAGAACCGATATGCCACTGTATGTCCACCTTAACGACGTCACAGTTACTCACACTACGACTCTCTCGAGTTTGCAAATGTACTTCGCCGGATGACGAGGCATTTGGCTACCTTAAGGGAGTCATAGTTCCTGCTGCCAGCTACTCCCTTTTCTTTGAATCTATCCTCTCTTTATTTCGTACTGCGGCCTGTCCATGCAGAAGCAAAATCCTGCAACAAGTCCACCTTCACGTTGCCTGAGTTACTCCAACGACGATATCCTCGAGTTTTCAAGTAAATTTCGCAGAGTGACGAGGCATTTGGCTACCTTAAGAGAGTCATAGTTACTCCTGCCGGCTGCTCCCATTTCTTTAGGCCTTTAACATTCTTGCTATGGCCAGTCCTACAGAACCGATATGCCACTGTATGTCCACCTTAACGTCGTCACAGTTACTCACACTACGAGTCTCTCGAGTTTGCAAATGTACTTCGCCGGATGACGAGGCATTTGGCTACCTTAAGGGAGTCATAGTTCCTGCTGCCAGCTACTCCCTTTTCTTTGAATCTATCCTCTCTTTATTTCGTACTGCGGCCTGTCCATGCAGAAGCGAAATCCTGCAACAAGTCCACCTTCACGTTGCCTGAGTTACTCCAACGACGATATCCTCGAGGTTTCAAGTAAATTTCGCTGAGTGACGAGGCATTTGGCTACCTTAAGAGAGTCATAGTTACTCCTGCCGGCTGCTCCCATTTCTTTACGCCTTTAACATTCTTGCTATAGCCAGTCCTACAGAATCGATATGCCACTGTATGTCCACCTTAACGACGTCACAGTTACTCACAGTACTTCGCCGGATGACGAGGCATTTGGCTACCTTAAGAGAGTCATAGTTCCTGCTTCCAGCTGCTCCCTTTTCTTTGAATCTATCCTCTCTTTATTTCGTACTGCGGCCTGTCCATGCAGAAGCGAAATGCTGCAACAAGTCCACCTTCACGTTGCCTGAGTTACTCCAACGACGATATCCTCGAGTTTTCAAGTAAATTTCGGAGAGTGACGAGGCATTTGGCTACCTTAAGAGAGTCATAGTTACTCCTGCCGGCTGCTCCCATTTCTTTAGGCCTTTAACATTCTTGCTATGGCCAGTCCTACAGAACCGATATGCCACTGTATGTCCACCTTAACGTCGTCACAGTTACTCACACTACGAGTCTCTCGAGTTTGCAAATGTACTTCGCCGGATGACGAGGCATTTAGCTACGTTAAGAGAGTCATAGTTCCTGCTGCCAGCTGCTCCCTTTTCTTTGAATCTATCCTCTCTTTAGTTCGTACTGCGGCCTGTCCATGCAGAAGCGAAATGCTGCAACAAGTCCACCTTCACGTTGCCTGAGTTACTCCAACGACGATATCCTCGAGTTTTCAAGTAAATTTCGCTGAGTGACGAGGCATTTGGCTACCTTAAGAGACTCTTAGTTACTCCTGCCGGCTGCTCCCATTTCTTTAGGCCTTTAACATTCTTGCTATGGCCAGTCCTACAGAACCGATATGCCACTGTATGTCCACCTTAACGTCGTCACAGTTACTCACACTACGAGTCTCTCGAGTTTGCAAATGTACTTCGCCGGATGACGAGGCATTTGGCTACCATAAGAGAGTCATAGTTCCTGCTGCCTGCTGCTCCCTTTTCTTTGGATCTATCCTCTCTTCATTTCGTACTGCGGCCTGTCCATGCAGAAGCGAAATGCTGCAACAAGTCCACCTTCACGTTGCCTGAGTTACTCCAACGACGATATCCTCGAGTTTTCAAGTAAATTTCGCAGAGTGACGAGGCATTTGGCTACCTTAAGAGAGTCATAGTTACTCCTGCCGGCTTCTCCCATTTCTTTAGGCCTTTAAAATTCTTGCTATGGCCAGTCCTACAGAACCGATATGCCACTGTATGTCCACCTTAACGACGTCACAGTTACTCACACTACGACTCTCTCGAGTTTGCAAATGTACTTCGCCGGATGACGAGGCATTTGGTTACCTTAAGGGAGTCATAGTTCCTGCTGCCAGCTACTCCCTTTTCTTTGAATCTATCCTCTCTTTATTTCGTACTGCGGCCTGTCCATGCAGAAGCAAAATCCTGCAACAAGTCCACCTTCACGTTGCCTGAGTTACTCCAACGACGATATCCTCGAGTTTTCAAGTAAATTTCGCAGAGTGACGAGGCATTTGGCTACCTTAAGAGAGTCATAGTTACTCCTGCCGGCTGCTCCCATTTCTTTAGGCCTTTAACATTCTTGCTATGGCCAGTCCTACAGAACCGATATGCCACTGTATGTCCACCTTAACGACGTCACAGTTACTCACACTACGACTCTCTCGAGTTTGCAAATGTACTTCGCCGGATGACGAGGCATTTGGCTACCTTAAGGGAGTCATAGTTCCTGCTGCCAGCTACTCCCTTTTCTTTGAATCTATCCTCTCTTTATTTCGTGTTGCGGCCTGTCCATGCAGAAGCAAAATCCTGCAACAAGTCCACCTTCACGTTGCCTGAGTTACTCCAACGACGATATCCTCGAGTTTTCAAGTAAATTTCGCAGAGTGACGAGGCATTTGGCTACCTTAAGAGAGTCATAGTTACTCCTGCCGGCTGCTCCCATTTCTTTAGGCCTTTAACATTCTTGCTATGGCCAGTCCTACAGAACCGATATGCCACTGTATGTCCACCTTAACGTCGTCACAGTTACTCACACTACGAGTCTCTCGAGTTTGCAAATGTACTTCGCCGGATGACGAGGCATTTGGCTACCTTAAGGGAGTCATAGTTCCTGCTGCCAGCTACTCCCTTTTCTTTGAATCTATCCTCTCTTTATTTCGTACTGCGGCCTGTCCATGCAGAAGCGAAATCCTGCAACAAGTCCACCTTCACGTTGCCTGAGTTACTCCAACGACGATATCCTCGAGTTTTCAAGTAAATTTCGCTGAGTGACGAGGCATTTGGCTACCTTAAGACAGTCATAGTTACTCCTGCCGGCTGCTCCCATTTCTTTACGCCTTTAACATTCTTGCTATGGCCAGTCCTACAGAATCGATATGCCACTGTATGTCCACCTTAACGACGTCACAGTTACTCACAGTACTTCGCCGGATGACGAGGCATTTGGCTACCTTAAGAGAGTCATAGTTCCTGCTTCCAGCTGCTCCCTTTTCTTTGAATCTATCCTCTCTTTATTTCGTACTACGGCCTGTCCATGCAGAAGCGAAATGCTGCAACAAGTCCACCTTCACGTTGCCTGAGTTACTCCAACGACGATATCCTCGAGTTTTCAAGTAAATTTCGCAGAGTGACGAGGCATTTGGCTACCTTAAGAGAGTCATAGTTACTCCTGCCGGCTGCTCCCATTTCTTTAGGCCTTTAACATTCTTGCTATGGCCAGTCCTACAGAACCGATATGCCACTGTATGTCCACCTTAACGTCGTCACAGTTACTCACACTACGAGTCTCTCGAGTTTGCAAATGTACTTCGCCGGATGACGAGCCATTTGGCTACCTTAAGAGAGTCATAGTTCCTGCTGCCTGCTGCTCCCTTTTCTTTGAATCTATCCTCTCTTTATTTCGTACTGTGGCCTGTCCATGCAGAAGCGAAATCCTGCAACAAGTCCACCTTCACGTTGCCTGAGTTACTCCAACGACGATATCCTCGAGTTTTCAAGTAAATTTCGCTGAGTGACGAGGCATTTGGCTACCTTAAGAGACTCATAGTTACTCCTGCCGGCTGCTCCCATTTCTTTAGGCCTTTAAAATTCTTGCTATGGCCAGTCCTACAGAACCGATATGCCACTGTATGTCCACCTTAACGACGTCACAGTTACTCACACTACGACTCTCTCGAGTTTGCAAATGTACTTCGCCGGATGACGAGGCATTTGGCTACCTTAAGGGAGTCATAGTTCCTGCTGCCAGCTACTCCCTTTTCTTTGAATCTATCCTCTCTTTATGTCGTACTGCGGCCTGTCCATGCAGAAGCGAAATCCTGCAACAAGTCCACCTTCACGTTGCCTGAGTTACTCCAACGACGATATCCTCGAGTTTTCAAGTAAATTTCGCTGAGTGACGAGGCATTTGGCTACCTTAAGACAGTCATAGTTACTCCTGCCGGCTGCTCCCATTTCTTTACGCCTTTAACATTCTTGCTATGGCCAGTCCTACAGAATCGATATGCCACTGTATGTCCACCTTAACGACGTCACAGTTACTCACAGTACTTCGCCGGATGACGAGGCATTTGGCTACCTTAAGAGAGTCATAGTTCCTGCTTCCAGCTGCTCCCTTTTCTTTGAATCTATCCTCTCTTTATTTCGTACTGCGGCCTGTCCATGCAGAAGCTAAATGCTGCAACAAGTCCACTTTCACGTTGCCTGAGTTACTCCAACGACGATATCCTCGAGTTTTCAAGTAAATTTCGCAGAGTGACGAGGCATTTGGCTACCTTAAGAGAGTCATAGTTACTCCTGCCGGCTGCTCCCATTTCTTTAGGCCTTTAACATTCTTGCTATGGCCAGTCCTACAGAACCGATATGCCACTGTATGTCCACCTTAACGACGTCACAGTTACTCACACTACGACTCTCTCGAGTTTGCAAATGTACTTCGCCGGATGACGAGGCATTTGGCTACCTTAAGGGAGTCATAGTTCCTGCTGCCAGCTACTCCCTTTTCTTTGAATCTATCCTCTCTTTATTTCGTACTGCGGCCTGTCCATGCAGAAGCAAAATCCTGCAACAAGTCCACCTTCACGTTGCCTGAGTTACTCCAACGACGATATCCTCGAGTTTTCAAGTAAATTTCGCAGAGTGACGAGGCATTTGGCTACCTTAAGAGAGTCATAGTTACTCCTGCCGGCTGCTCCCATTTCTTTAGGCCTTTAACATTCTTGCTATGGCCAGTCCTACAGAACCGATATGCCACTGTATGTCCACCTTAACGACGTCACAGTTACTCACACTACGACTCTCTCGAGTTTGCAAATGTACTTCGCCGGATGACGAGGCAT
Source organism: Schistocerca piceifrons (assembly GCF_021461385.2). Lineage (NCBI taxonomy): Eukaryota > Metazoa > Arthropoda > Insecta > Orthoptera > Acrididae > Schistocerca > Schistocerca piceifrons. Next base: position 19,299,360 of record NC_060142.1, read on the forward strand.
TTGGCTACCTTAAGGGAGTCATAGTTCCTGCTGCCAGCTACTCCCTTTTCTTTGAATCTATCCTCTCTTTATTTCGTACTGCGGCCTGTCCATGCAGAAGCGAAATCCTGCAACAAGTCCACCTTCACGTTGCCTGAGTTACTCCAACGACGATATCCTCGAGTTTTCAAGAAAATTTCGCTGAGTGACGAGGCATTTGGCTACCTTAAGACAGTCATAGTTACTCCTGCCGGCTGCTCCCATTTCTTTACGCTTTTAACATTCTTGCTATGGCCAGTCCTACAGAATCGATATGCCACTGTATGTCCACCTTAACGACGTCACAGTTACTCACAGTACTTCGCCGGATGACGAGGCATTTGGCTACCTTAAGAGAGTCATAGTTCCTGCTTCCAGCTGCTCCCTTTTCTTTGAATCTATCCTCTCTTTATTTCGTACTGCGGCCTGTCCATGCAGAAGCGAAATGCTGCAACAAGTCCACCTTCACGTTGCCTGAGTTACTCCAACGACGATATCCTCGAGTTTTCAAGTAAATTTCGCAGAGTGACGAGGCATTTGGCTACCTTAAGAGAGTCATAGTTACTCCTGCCGGCTGCTCCCATTTCTTTAGGCCTTTAACATTCTTGCTATGGCCAGTCCTACAGAACCGATATGCCACTGTATGTCCACCTTAACGACGTCACAGTTACTCACACTACGACTCTCTCGAGTTTGCAAATGTACTTCGCCGGATGACGAGGCATTTGGCTACCTTAAGGGAGTCATAGTTCCTGCAGCCAGCTACTCCCTTTTCTTTGAATCTATCCTCTCTTTATTTCGTACTGCGGCCTGTCCATGCAGAAGCAAAATCCTGCAACAAGTCCACCTTCACGTTGCCTGAGTTACTCCAACGACGATATCCTCGAGTTTTCAAGTAAATTTCGCAGAGTGACGAGGCATTTGGCTACCTTAAGAGAGTCATAGTTACTCCTGCCGGCTGCTCCCATTTCTTTAGGCCTTTAACATTCTTGCTATGGCCAGTCCTACAGAACCGATATGCCACTGTATGTCCACCTTAACGACGTCACAGTTACTCACACTACGACTCTCTCGAGTTTGCAAATGTACTTCGCCGGATGACGAGGCATTTGGCTACCTTAAGGGAGTCATAGTTCCTGCTGCCAGCTACTCCCTTTTCTTTGAATCTATTCTCTCTTTATTTCGTACTGCGGCCTGTCCATGCAGAAGCAAAATCCTGCAACAAGTCCACCTTCACGTTGCCTGAGTTACTCCAACGACGATATCCTCGAGTTTTCAAGTAAATTTCGCAGAGTGACGAGGCATTTGGCTACCTTAAGAGAGTCATAGTTACTCCTGCCGGCTGCTCCCATTTCTTTAGGCCTTTAACATTCTTGCTATGGCCAGTCCTACAGAACCGATATGCCACTGTATGTCCACCTTAACGTCGTCACAGTTACTCACAGTACGAGTCTCTCGAGTTTGCAAATGTACTTCGCCGGATGACGAGGCATTTGGCTACCTTAAGGGAGTCATAGTTCCTGCTGCCAGCTACTCCCTTTTCTTTGAATCTATCCTCTCTTTATTTCGTACTGCGGCCTGTCCATGCAGAAGCGAAATCCTGCAACAAGTCCACCTTCACGTTGCCTGAGTTACTCCAACGACGATATCCTCGAGTTTTCAAGTAAATTTCGCTGAGTGACGAGGCATTTGGCTACCTTAAGAGAGTCATAGTTACTCCTGCCGGCTGCTCCCATTTCTTTACGCCTTTAACATTCTTGCTATGGCCAGTCCTACAGAATCGATATGCCACTGTATGTCTACCTTAACGACGTCACAGTTACTCACAGTACTTCGCCGGATGACGAGGCATTTGGCTACCTTAAGAGAGTCATAGTTCCTGCTTCCAGCTGCTCCCTTTTCTTTGAATCTATCCTCTCTTTATTTCGTACTACGGCCTGTCCATGCAGAAGCGAAATGCTGCAACAAGTCCACCTTCACGTTGCCTGAGTTACTCCAACGACGATATCCTCGAGTTTTCAAGTAAATTTCGCAGAGTGACGAGGCATTTGGCTACCTTAAGAGAGTCATAGTTACTCCTGCCGGCTGCTCCCATTTCTTTAGGCCTTTAACATTCTTGCTATGGCCAGTCCTACAGAACCGATATGCCACTGTATGTCCACCTTAACGTCGTCACAGTTACTCACACTACGAGTCTCTCGAGTTTGCAAATGTACTTCGCCGGATGACGAGCCATTTGGCTACCTTAAGAGAGTCATAGTTCCTGCTGCCTGCTGCTCCCTTTTCTTTGAATCTATCCTCTCTTTATTTCGTACTGCGGCCTGTCCATGCAGAAGCGAAATGCTGCAACAAGTCCACCTTCACGTTGCCTGAGTTACTCCAACGACGATATCCTCGAGTTTTCAAGTAAATTTCGCTGAGTGACGAGGCATTTGGCTACCTTAAGAGACTCATAGTTACTCCTGCCGGCTGCTCCCATTTCTTTAGGCCTTTAAAATTCTTGCTATGGCCAGTCCTACAGAACCGATATGCCACTGTATGTCCACCTTAACGACGTCACAGTTACTCACACTACGACTCTCTCGAGTTTGCAAATGTACTTCGCCGGATGACGAGGCATTTGGCTACCTTAAGGGAGTCATAGTTCCTGCTGCCAGCTACTCCCTTTTCTTTGAATCTATCCTCTCTTTATTTCGTACTGCGGCCTGTCCATGCAGAAGCGAAATCCTGCAACAAGTCCACCTTCACGTTGCCTGAGTTACTCCAACGACGATATCCTCGAGTTTTCAAGTAAATTTCGCAGAGTGACGAGGCATTTGGCTACCTTAAGAGAGTCATAGTTACTCCTGCCGGCTGCTCCCATTTCTTTAGGCCTTTAACATTCTTGCTATGGCCAGTCCTACAGAACCGATATGCCACTGTATGTCCACCTTAACGACGTCACAGTTACTCACACTACGACTCTCTCGAGTTTGCAAATGTACTTCGCCGGATGACGAGGCATTTGGCTACCTTAAGGGAGTCATAGTTCCTGCTGCCAGCTACTCCCTTTTCTTTGAATCTATCCTCTCTTTATTTCGTACTGCGGCCTGTCCATGCAGAAGCAAAATCCTGCAACAAGTCCACCTTCACGTTGCCTGAGTTACTCCAACGACGATATCCTCGAGTTTTCAAGTAAATTTCGCAGAGTGACGAGGCATTTGGCTACCTTAAGAGAGTCATAGTTACTCCTGCCGGCTGCTCCCATTTCTTTAGGCCTTTAACATTCTTGCTATGGCCAGTCCTACAGAACCGATATGCCACTGTATGTCCACCTTAACGTCGTCACAGTTACTCACACTACGAGTCTCTCGAGTTTGCAAATGTACTTCGCCGAATGACGAGGCATTTGGCTACCTTAAGGGAGTCATAGTTCCTGCTGCCAGCTACTCCCTTTTCTTTGAATCTATCCTCTCTTTATTTCGTACTGCGGCCTGTCCATGCAGAAGCGAAATCCTGCAACAAGTCCACCTTCACGTTGCCTGAGTTACTCCAACGACGATATCCTCGAGTTTTCAAGTAAATTTCGCTGAGTGACGAGGCATTTGGCTACCTTAAGAGAGTCATAGTTACTCCTGCCGGCTGTTCCCATTTCTTTACGCCTTTAACATTCTTGCTATGGCCAGTCCTACAGAATCGATATGCCACTGTATGTCCACCTTAACGACGTCACAGTTACTCACAGTACTTCGCCGGATGACGAGGCATTTGGCTACCTTAAGAGAGTCATAGTTCCTGCTTCCAGCCGCTCCCTTTTCTTTGAATCTATCCTCTCTTTATTTCGTACTACGGCCTGTCCATGCAGAAGCGAAATGCTGCAACAAGTCCACCTTCACGTTGCCTGAGTTACTCCAACGACGATATCCTCGAGTTTTCAAGTAAATTTCGCAGAGTGACGAGGCATTTGGCTACCTTAAGAGAGTCATAGTTACTCCTGCCGGCTGCTCCCATTTCTTTAGGCCTTTAACATTCTTGCTATGGCCAGTCCTACAGAACCGATATGCCACTGTATGTCCACCTTAACGACGTCACAGTTACTCACACTACGACTCTCTCGAGTTTGCAAATGTACTTCGCCGGATGACGAGGCATTTGGCTACCTTAAGGGAGTCATAGTTCCTGCTGCCAGCTACTCCCTTTTCTTTGAATCTATTCTCTCTTTATTTCGTACTGCGGCCTGTCCATGCAGAAGCAAAATCCTGCAACAAGTCCACCTTCACGTTGCCTGAGTTACTCCAACGACGATATCCTCGAGTTTTCAAGTAAATTTCGCAGAGTGACGAGGCATTTGGCTACCTTAAGAGAGTCATAGTTACTCCTGCCGGCTGCTCCCATTTCTTTAGGCCTTTAACATTCTTGCTATGGCCAGTCCTACAGAACCGATATGCCACTGTATGTCCACCTTAACGTCGTCACAGTTACTCACAGTACGAGTCTCTCGAGTTTGCAAATGTACTTCGCCGGATGACGAGGCATTTGGCTACCTTAAGGGAGTCATAGTTCCTGCTGCCAGCTACTCCCTTTTCTTTGAATCTATCCTCTCTTTATTTCGTACTGCGGCCTGTCCATGCAGAAGCGAAATCCTGCAACAAGTCCACCTTCACGTTGCCTGAGTTACTCCAACGACGATATCCTCGAGTTTTCAAGTAAATTTCGCTGAGTGACGAGGCATTTGGCTACCTTAAGAGAGTCATAGTTACTCCTGCCGGCTGCTCCCATTTCTTTACGCCTTTAACATTCTTGCTATGGCCAGTCCTACAGAATCGATATGCCACTGTATGTCTACCTTAACGACGTCACAGTTACTCACAGTACTTCGCCGGATGACGAGGCATTTGGCTACCTTAAGAGAGTCATAGTTCCTGCTTCCAGCTGCTCCCTTTTCTTTGAATCTATCCTCTCTTTATTTCGTACTACGGCCTGTCCATGCAGAAGCGAAATGCTGCAACAAGTCCACCTTCACGTTGCCTGAGTTACTCCAACGACGATATCCTCGAGTTTTCAAGTAAATTTCGCAGAGTGACGAGGCATTTGGCTACCTTAAGAGAGTCATAGTTACTCCTGCCGGCTGCTCCCATTTCTTTAGGCCTTTAACATTCTTGCTATGGCCAGTCCTACAGAACCGATATGCCACTGTATGTCCACCTTAACGTCGTCACAGTTACTCACACTACGAGTCTCTCGAGTTTGCAAATGTACTTCGCCGGATGACGAGCCATTTGGCTACCTTAAGAGAGTCATAGTTCCTGCTGCCTGCTGCTCCCTTTTCTTTGAATCTATCCTCTCTTTATTTCGTACTGCGGCCTGTCCATGCAGAAGCGAAATCCTGCAACAAGTCCACCTTCACGTTGCCTGAGTTACTCCAACGACGATATCCTCGAGTTTTCAAGTAAATTTCGCTGAGTGACGAGGCATTTGGCTACCTTAAGAGACTCATAGTTACTCCTGCCGGCTGCTCCCATTTCTTTAGGCCTTTAAAATTCTTGCTATGGCCAGTCCTACAGAACCGATATGCCACTGTATGTCCACCTTAACGACGTCACAGTTACTCACACTACGACTCTCTCGAGTTTGCAAATGTACTTCGCCGGATGACGAGGCATTTGGCTACCTTAAGGGAGTCATAGTTCCTGCTGCCAGCTACTCCCTTTTCTTTGAATCTATCCTCTCTTTATTTCGTACTGCGGCCTGTCCATGCAGAAGCGAAATCCTGCAACAAGTCCACCTTCACGTTGCCTGAGTTACTCCAACGACGATATCCTCGAGTTTTCAAGTAAATTTCGCTGAGTGACGAGGCATTTGGCTACCTTAAGACAGTCATAGTTACTCCTGCCGGCTGCTCCCATTTCTTTACGCCTTTAACATTCTTGCTATGGCCAGTCCTACAGAATCGATATGCCACTGTATGTCCACCTTAACGACGTCACAGTTACTCACAGTACTTCGCCGGATGACGAGGCATTTGGCTACCTTAAGAGAGTCATAGTCCCTGCTTCCAGCTGCTCCCTTTTCTTTGAATCTATCCTCTCTTTATTTCGTACTGCGGCCTGTCCATGCAGAAGCGAAATGCTGCAACAAGTCCACCTTCACGTTGCCTGAGTTACTCCAACGACGATATCCTCGAGTTTTCAAGTAAATTTCGCAGAGTGACGAGGCATTTGGCTACCTTAAGAGAGTCATAGTTACTCCTGCCGGCTGCTCCCATTTCTTTAGGCCTTTAACATTCTTGCTATGGCCAGTCCTACAGAACCGATATGCCACTGTATGTCCACCTTAACGACGTCACAGTTACTCACACTACGACTCTCTCGAGTTTGCAAATGTACTTCGCCGGATGACGAGGCATTTGGCTACCTTAAGGGAGTCATAGTTCCTGCTGCCAGCTACTCCCTTTTCTTTGAATCTATCCTCTCTTTATTTCGTACTGCGGCCTGTCCATGCAGAAGCAAAATCCTGCAACAAGTCCACCTTCACGTTGCCTGAGTTACTCCAACGACGATATCCTCGAGTTTTCAAGTAAATTTCGCAGAGTGACGAGGCATTTGGCTACCTTAAGAGAGTCATAGTTACTCCTGCCGGCTGCTCCCATTTCTTTAGGCCTTTAACATTCTTGCTATGGCCAGTCCTACAGAACCGATATGCCACTGTATGTCCACCTTAACGACGTCACAGTTACTCACACTACGACTCTCTCGAGTTTGCAAATGTACTTCGCCGGATGACGAGGCATTTGGCTACCTTAAGGGAGTCATAGTTCCTGCTGCCAGCTACTCCCTTTTCTTTGAATCTATCCTCTCTTTATTTCGTACTGCGGCCTGTCCATGCAGAAGCAAAATCCTGCAACAAGTCCACCTTCACGTTGCCTGAGTTACTCCAACGACGATATCCTCGAGTTTTCAAGTAAATTTCGCAGAGTGACGAGGCATTTGGCTACCTTAAGAGAGTCATAGTTACTCCTGCCGGCTGCTCCCATTTCTTTAGGCCTTTAACATTCTTGCTATGGCCAGTCCTACAGAACCGATATGCCACTGTATGTCCACCTTAACGTCGTCACAGTTACTCACACTACGAGTCTCTCGAGTTTGCAAATGTACTTCGCCGAATGACGAGGCATTTGGCTACCTTAAGGGAGTCATAGTTCCTGCTGCCAGCTACTCCCTTTTCTTTGAATCTATCCTCTCTTTATTTCGTACTGCGGCCTGTCCATGCAGAAGCGAAATCCTGCAACAAGTCCACCTTCACGTTGCCTGAGTTACTCCAACGACGATATCCTCGAGTTTTCAAGTAAATTTCGCTGAGTGACGAGGCATTTGGCTACCTTAAGAGAGTCATAGTTACTCCTGCCGGCTGTTCCCATTTCTTTACGCCTTTAACATTCTTGCTATGGCCAGTCCTACAGAATCGATATGCCACTGTATGTCCACCTTAACGACGTCACAGTTACTCACAGTACTTCGCCGGATGACGAGGCATTTGGCTACCTTAAGAGAGTCATAGTTCCTGCTTCCAGCCGCTCCCTTTTCTTTGAATCTATCCTCTCTTTATTTCGTACTACGGCCTGTCCATGCAGAAGCGAAATGCTGCAACAAGTCCACCTTCACGTTGCCTGAGTTACTCCAACGACGATATCCTCGAGTTTTCAAGTAAATTTCGCAGAGTGACGAGGCATTTGGCTACCTTAAGAGAGTCATAGTTACTCCTGCCGGCTGCTCCCATTTCTTTAGGCCTTTAACATTCTTGCTATGGCCAGTCCTACAGAACCGATATGCCACTGTATGTCCACCTTAACGTCGTCACAGTTACTCACAGTACGAGTCTCTCGAGTTTGCAAATGTACTTCGCCGGATGACGAGGCATTTGGATACCTTAAGGGAGTCATAGTTCCTGCTGCCAGCTACTCCCTTTTCTTTGAATCTATCCTCTCTTTATTTCGTACTGCGGCCTGTCCATGCAGAAGCGAAATCCTGCAACAAGTCCACCTTCACGTTGCCTGAGTTACTCCAACGACGATATCCTCGAGTTTTCAAGTAAATTTCGCTGAGTGACGAGGCATTTGGCTACCTTAAGAGAGTCATAGTTACTCCTGCCGGCTGCTCCCATTTCTTTACGCCTTTAACATTCTTGCTATGGCCAGTCCTACAGAATCGATATGCCACTGTATGTCTACCTTAACGACGTCACAGTTACTCACAGTACTTCGCCGGATGACGAGGCATTTGGCTACCTTAAGAGAGTCATAGTTCCTGCTGCCTGCTGCTCCCTTTTCTTTGAATCTATCCTCTCTTTATTTCGTACTGCGGCCTGTCCATGCAGAAGCGAAATCCTGCAACAAGTCCACCTTCACGTTGCCTGAGTTACTCCAACGACGATATCCTCGAGTTTTCAAGTAAATTTCGCTGAGTGACGAGGCATTTGGCTACCTTAAGAGACTCATAGTTACTCCTGCCGGCTGCTCCCATTTCTTTAGGCCTTTAAAATTCTTGCTATGGCCAGTCCTACAGAACCGATATGCCACTGTATGTCCACCTTAACGACGTCACAGTTACTCACACTACGACTCTCTCGAGTTTGCAAATGTACTTCACCGGATGACGAGGCATTTGGCTACCTTAAGGGAGTCATAGTTCCTGCTGCCAGCTACTCCCTTTTCTTTGAATCTATCCTCTCTTTATTTCGTACTGCGGCCTGTCCATGCAGAAGCGAAATCCTGCAACAAGTCCACCTTCACGTTGCCTGAGTTACTCCAACGACGATATCCTCGAGTTTTCAAGTAAATTTCGCTGAGTGACGAGGCATTTGGCTACCTTAAGACAGTCATAGTTACTCCTGCCGGCTGCTCCCATTTCTTTACGCCTTTAACATTCTTGCTATGGCCAGTCCTACAGAATCGATATGCCACTGTATGTCCACCTTAACGACGTCACAGTTACTCACAGTACTAGGCGGGTGACGAGGCATTTGGCTACCTTAAGAGAGTCATAGTCCCTGCTTCCAGCTGCTCCCTTTTCTTTGAATCTATCCTCTCTTTATTTCGTACTGCGGCCTGTCCATGCAGAAGCGAAATGCTGCAACAAGTCCACCTTCACGTTGCCTGAGTTACTCCAACGACGATATCCTCGAGTTTTCAAGTAAATTTCGCAGAGTGACGAGGCATTTGGCTACCTTAAGAGAGTCATAGTTACTCCTGCCGGCTGCTCCCATTTCTTTAGGCCTTTAACATTCTTGCTATGGCCAGTCCTACAGAACCGATATGCCACTGTATGTCCACCTTAACGACGTCACAGTTACTCACACTACGACTCTCTCGAGTTTGCAAATGTACTTCGCCGGATGACGAGGCATTTGACTACCTTAAGGGAGTCATAGTTCCTGCTGCCAGCTACTCCCTTTTCTTTGAATCTATCCTCTCTTTATTTCGTACTGCGGCCTGTCCATGCAGAAGCAAAATCCTGCAACAAGTCCACCTTCACGTTGCCTGAGTTACTCCAACGACGATATCCTCGAGTTTTCAAGTAAATTTCGCAGAGTGACGAGGCATTTGGCTACCTTAAGAGAGTCATAGTTACTCCTGCCGGCTGCTCCCATTTCTTTAGGCCTTTAACATTCTTGCTATGGCCAGTCCTACAGAACCGATATGCCACTGTATGTCCACCTTAACGACGTCACAGTTACTCACACTACGACTCTCTCGAGTTTGCAAATGTACTTCGCCGGATGACGAGGCATTTGGCTACCTTAAGGGAGTCATAGTTCCTGCTGCCAGCTACTCCCTTTTCTTTGAATCTATCCTCTCTTTATTTCGTACTGCGGCCTGTCCATGCAGAAGCAAAATCCTGCAACAAGTCCACCTTCACGTTGCCTGAGTTACTCCAACGACGATATCCTCGAGTTTTCAAGTAAATTTCGCAGAGTGACGAGGCATTTGGCTACCTTAAGAGAGTCATAGTTACTCCTGCCGGCTGCTCCCATTTCTTTAGGCCTTTAACATTCTTGCTATGGCCAGTCCTACAGAACCGATATGCCACTGTATGTCCACCTTAACGTCGTCACAGTTACTCACACTACGAGTCTCTCGAGTTTGCAAATGTACTTCGCCGAATGACGAGGCATTTGGCTACCTTAAGGGAGTCATAGTTCCTGCTGCCAGCTACTCCCTTTTCTTTGAATCTATCCTCTCTTTATTTCGTACTGCGGCCTGTCCATGCAGAAGCGAAATCCTGCAACAAGTCCACCTTCACGTTGCCTGAGTTACTCCAACGACGATATCCTCGAGTTTTCAAGTAAATTTCGCTGAGTGACGAGGCATTTGGCTACCTTAAGAGAGTCATAGTTACTCCTGCCGGCTGTTCCCATTTCTTTACGCCTTTAACATTCTTGCTATGGCCAGTCCTACAGAATCGATATGCCACTGTATGTCCACCTTAACGACGTCACAGTTACTCACAGTACTTCGCCGGATGACGAGGCATTTGGCTACCTTAAGAGAGTCATAGTTCCTGCTTCCAGCCGCTCCCTTTTCTTTGAATCTATCCTCTCTTTATTTCGTACTACGGCCTGTCCATGCAGAAGCGAAATGCTGCAACAAGTCCACCTTCACGTTGCCTGAGTTACTCCAACGACGATATCCTCGAGTTTTCAAGTAAATTTCGCAGAGTGACGAGGCATTTGGCTACCTTAAGAGAGTCATAGTTACTCCTGCCGGCTGCTCCCATTTCTTTAGGCCTTTAACATTCTTGCTATGGCCAGTCCTACAGAACCGATATGCCACTGTATGTCCACCTTAACGTCGTCACAGTTACTCACACTACGAGTCTCTCGAGTTTGCAAATGTACTTCGCCGGATGACGAGCCATTTGGCTACCTTAAGAGAGTCATAGTTCCTGCTGCCTGCTGCTCCCTTTTCTTTGAATCTATCCTCTCTTTATTTCGTACTGTGGCCTGTCCATGCAGAAGCGAAATCCTGCAACAAGTCCACCTTCACGTTGCCTGAGTTACTCCAACGACGATATCCTCGAGTTTTCAAGTAAATTTCGCTGAGTGACGAGGCATTTGGCTACCTTAAGAGACTCATAGTTACTCCTGCCGGCTGCTCCCATTTCTTTAGGCCTTTAAAATTCTTGCTATGGCCAGTCCTACAGAACCGATATGCCACTGTATGTCCACCTTAACGACGTCACAGTTACTCACACTACGACTCTCTCGAGTTTGCAAATGTACTTCGCCGGATGACGAGGCATTTGGCTACCTTAAGGGAGTCATAGTTCCTGCTGCCAGCTACTCCCTTTTCTTTGAATCTATCCTCTCTTTATGTCGTACTGCGGCCTGTCCATGCAGAAGCGAAATCCTGCAACAAGTCCACCTTCACGTTGCCTGAGTTACTCCAACGACGATATCCTCGAGTTTTCAAGTAAATTTCGCTGAGTGACGAGGCATTTGGCTACCTTAAGACAGTCATAGTTACTCCTGCCGGCTGCTCCCATTTCTTTACGCCTTTAACATTCTTGCTATGGCCAGTCCTACAGAATCGATATGCCACTGTATGTCCACCTTAACGACGTCACAGTTACTCACAGTACTTCGCCGGATGACGAGGCATTTGGCTACCTTAAGAGAGTCATAGTTCCTGCTTCCAGCTGCTCCCTTTTCTTTGAATCTATCCTCTCTTTATTTCGTACTGCGGCCTGTCCATGCAGAAGCGAAATGCTGCAACAAGTCCACCTTCACGTTGCCTGAGTTACTCCAACGACGATATCCTCGAGTTTTCAAGTAAATTTCGCAGAGTGACGAGGCATTTGGCTACCTTAAGAGAGTCATAGTTACTCCTGCCGGCTGCTCCCATTTCTTTAGGCCTTTAACATTCTTGCTATGGCCAGTCCTACAGAACCGATATGCCACTGTATGTCCACCTTAACGACGTCACAGTTACTCACACTACGACTCTCTCGAGTTTGCAAATGTACTTCGCCGGATGACGAGGCATTTGGCTACCTTAAGGGAGTCATAGTTCCTGCTGCCAGCTACTCCCTTTTCTTTGAATCTATCCTCTCTTTATTTCGTACTGCGGCCTGTCCATGCAGAAGCAAAATCCTGCAACAAGTCCACCTTCACGTTGCCTGAGTTACTCCAACGACGATATCCTCGAGTTTTCAAGTAAATTTCGCAGAGTGACGAGGCATTTGGCTACCTTAAGAGAGTCATAGTTACTCCTGCCGGCTGCTCCCATTTCTTTAGGCCTTTAACATTCTTGCTATGGCCAGTCCTACAGAACCGATATGCCACTGTATGTCCACCTTAACGACGTCACAGTTACTCACACTACGACTCTCTCGAGTTTGCAAATGTACTTCGCCGGATGACGAGGCATTTGGCTACCTTAAGACAGTCATAGTTACTCCTGCCGGCTGCTCCCATTTCTTTACGCCTTTAACATTCTTGCTATGGCCAGTCCTACAGAATCGATATGCCACTGTATGTCCACCTTAACGACGTCACAGTTACTCACAGTACTTCGCCGGATGACGAGGCATTTGGCTACCTTAAGAGAGTCATAGTTCCTGCTTCCAGCTGCTCCCTTTTCTTTGAATCTATCCTCTCTTTATTTCGTACTGCGGCCTGTCCATGCAGAAGCGAAATGCTGCAACAAGTCCACCTTCACGTTGCCTGAGTTACTCCAACGACGATATCCTCGAGTTTTCAAGTAAATTTCGCAGAGTGACGAGGCATTTGGCTACCTTAAGAGAGTCATAGTTACTCCTGCCGGCTGCTCCCATTTCTTTAGGCCTTTAACATTCTTGCTATGGCCAGTCCTACAGAACCGATATGCCACTGTATGTCCACCTTAACGACGTCACAGTTACTCACACTACGACTCTCTCGAGTTTGCAAATGTACTTCGCCGGATGACGAGGCATTTGGCTACCTTAAGGGAGTCATAGTTCCTGCTGCCAGCTACTCCCTTTTCTTTGAATCTATCCTCTCTTTATTTCGTACTGCGGCCTGTCCATGCAGAAGCAAAATCCTGCAACAAGTCCACCTTCACGTTGCCTGAGTTACTCCAACGACGATATCCTCGAGTTTTCAAGTAAATTTCGCAGAGTGACGAGGCATTTGGCTACCTTAAGAGAGTCATAGTTACTCCTGCCGGCTGCTCCCATTTCTTTAGGCCTTTAACATTCTTGCTATGGCCAGTCCTACAGAACCGATATGCCACTGTATGTCCACCGTAACGACGTCACAGTTACTCACACTACGACTCTCTCGAGTTTGCAAATGTACTTCGCCGGATGACGAGGCATTTGGCTACCTTAAGGGAGTCATAGTTCCTGCTGCCAGCTACTCCCTTTTCTTTGAATCTATCCTCTCTTTATTTCGTACTGCGGCCTGTCCATGCAGAAGCAAAATCCTGCAACAAGTCCACCTTCACGTTGCCTGAGTTACTCCAACGACGATATCCTCGAGTTTTCAAGTAAATTTCGCAGAGTGACGAGGCATTTGGCTACCTTAAGAGAGTCATAGTTACTCCTGCCGGCTGCTCCCATTTCTTTAGGCCTTTAACATTCTTGCTATGGCCAGTCCTACAGAACCGATATGCCACTGTATGTCCACCTTAACGTCGTCACAGTTACTCACACTACGAGTCTCTCGAGTTTGCAAATGTACTTCGCCGAATGACGAGGCATTTGGCTACCTTAAGGGAGTCATAGTTCCTGCTGCCAGCTACTCCCTTTTCTTTGAATCTATCCTCTCTTTATTTCGTACTGCGGCCTGTCCATGCAGAAGCGAAATCCTGCAACAAGTCCACCTTCACGTTGCCTGAGTTACTCCAACGACGATATCCTCGAGTTTTCAAGTAAATTTCGCTGAGTGACGAGGCATTTGGCTACCTTAAGAGAGTCATAGTTACTCCTGCCGGCTGTTCCCATTTCTTTACGCCTTTAACATTCTTGCTATGGCCAGTCCTACAGAATCGATATGCCACTGTATGTCCACCTTAACGACGTCACAGTTACTCACAGTACTTCGCCGGATGACGAGGCATTTGGCTACCTTAAGAGAGTCATAGTTCCTGCTTCCAGCCGCTCCCTTTTCTTTGAATCTATCCTCTCTTTATTTCGTACTACGGCCTGTCCATGCAGAAGCGAAATGCTGCAACAAGTCCACCTTCACGTTGCCTGAGTTACTCCAACGACGATATCCTCGAGTTTTCAAGTAAATTTCGCAGAGTGACGAGGCATTTGGCTACCTTAAGAGAGTCATAGTTACTCCTGCCGGCTGCTCCCATTTCTTTAGGCCTTTAACATTCTTGCTATGGCCAGTCCTACAGAACCGATATGCCACTGTATGTCCACCTTAACGACGTCACAGTTACTCACACTACGACTCTCTCGAGTTTGCAAATGTACTTCGCCGGATGACGAGGCATTTGGCTACCTTAAGGGAGTCATAGTTCCTGCTGCCAGCTACTCCCTTTTCTTTGAATCTATTCTCTCTTTATTTCGTACTGCGGCCTGTCCATGCAGAAGCAAAATCCTGCAACAAGTCCACCTTCACGTTGCCTGAGTTACTCCAACGACGATATCCTCGAGTTTTCAAGTAAATTTCGCAGAGTGACGAGGCATTTGGCTACCTTAAGAGAGTCATAGTTACTCCTGCCGGCTGCTCCCATTTCTTTAGGCCTTTAACATTCTTGCTATGGCCAGTCCTACAGAACCGATATGCCACTGTATGTCCACCTTAACGTCGTCACAGTTACTCACAGTACGAGTCTCTCGAGTTTGCAAATGTACTTCGCCGGATGACGAGGCATTTGGCTACCTTAAGGGAGTCATAGTTCCTGCTGCCAGCTACTCCCTTTTCTTTGAATCTATCCTCTCTTTATTTCGTACTGCGGCCTGTCCATGCAGAAGCGAAATCCTGCAACAAGTCCACCTTCACGTTGCCTGAGTTACTCCAACGACGATATCCTCGAGTTTTCAAGTAAATTTCGCTGAGTGACGAGGCATTTGGCTACCTTAAGACAGTCATAGTTACTCCTGCCGGCTGCTCCCATTTCTTTACGCCTTTAACATTCTTGCTATGGCCAGTCCTACAGAATCGATATGCCACTGTATGTCTACCTTAACGACGTCACAGTTACTCACAGTACTTCGCCGGATGACGAGGCATTTGGCTACCTTAAGAGAGTCATAGTTCCTGCTTCCAGCTGCTCCCTTTTCTTTGAATCTATCCTCTCTTTATTTCGTACTACGGCCTGTCCATGCAGAAGCGAAATGCTGCAACAAGTCCACCTTCACGTTGCCTGAGTTACTCCAACGACGATATCCTCGAGTTTTCAAGTAAATTTCGCAGAGTGACGAGGCATTTGGCTACCTTAAGAGAGTCATAGTTACTCCTGCCGGCTGCTCCCATTTCTTTAGGCCTTTAACATTCTTGCTATGGCCAGTCCTACAGAACCGATATGCCACTGTATGTCCACCTTAACGTCGTCACAGTTACTCACACTACGAGTCTCTCGAGTTTGCAAATGTACTTCGCCGGATGACGAGCCATTTGGCTACCTTAAGAGAGTCATAGTTCCTGCTGCCTGCTGCTCCCTTTTCTTTGAATCTATCCTCTCTTTATTTCGTACTGCGGCCTGTCCATGCAGAAGCGAAATCCTGCAACAAGTCCACCTTCACGTTGCCTGAGTTACTCCAACGACGATATCCTCGAGTTTTCAAGTAAATTTCGCTGAGTGACGAGGCATTTGGCTACCTTAAGAGACTCATAGTTACTCCTGCCGGCTGCTCCCATTTCTTTAGGCCTTTAAAATTCTTGCTATGGCCAGTCCTACAGAACCGATATGCCACTGTATGTCCACCTTAACGACGTCACAGTTACTCACACTACGACTCTCTCGAGTTTGCAAATGTACTTCGCCGGATGACGAGGCATTTGGCTACCTTAAGGGAGTCATAGTTCCTGCTGCCAGCTACTCCCTTTTCTTTGAATCTATCCTCTCTTTATTTCGTACTGCGGCCTGTCCATGCAGAAGCGAAATCCTGCAACAAGTCCACCTTCACGTTGCCTGAGTTACTCCAACGACGATATCCTCGAGTTTTCAAGTAAATTTCGCTGAGTGACGAGGCATTTGGCTACCTTAAGAGACTCATAGTTACTCCTGCCGGCTGCTCCCATTTCTTTAGGCCTTTAAAATTCTTGCTATGGCCAGTCCTACAGAACCGATATGCCACTGTATGTCCACCTTAACGACGTCACAGTTACTCACACTACGACTCTCTCGAGTTTGCAAATGTACTTCGCCGGATGACGAGGCATTTGGCTACCTTAAGGGAGTCATAGTTCCTGCTGCCAGCTACTCCCTTTTCTTTGAATCTATCCTCTCTTTATTTCGTACTGCGGCCTGTCCATGCAGAAGCGAAATCCTGCAACAAGTCCACCTTCACGTTGCCTGAGTTACTCCAACGACGATATCCTCGAGTTTTCAAGTAAATTTCGCTGAGTGACGAGGCATTTGGCTACCTTAAGACAGTCATAGTTACTCCTGCCGGCTGCTCCCATTTCTTTACGCCTTTAACATTCTTGCTATGGCCAGTCCTACAGAATCGATATGCCACTGTATGTCCACCTTAACGACGTCACAGTTACTCACAGTACTTCGCCGGATGACGAGGCATTTGGCTACCTTAAGAGAGTCATAGTTCCTGCTTCCAGCTGCTCCCTTTTCTTTGAATCTATCCTCTCTTTATTTCGTACTGCGGCCTGTCCATGCAGAAGCGAAATGCTGCAACAAGTCCACCTTCACGTTGCCTGAGTTACTCCAACGACGATATCCTCGAGTTTTCAAGTAAATTTCGCAGAGTGACGAGGCATTTGGCTACCTTAAGAGAGTCATAGTTACT
Source organism: Schistocerca piceifrons (assembly GCF_021461385.2). Classification (NCBI taxonomy): domain Eukaryota; kingdom Metazoa; phylum Arthropoda; class Insecta; order Orthoptera; family Acrididae; genus Schistocerca; species Schistocerca piceifrons. The sequence continues at coordinate 19,316,318 of NC_060142.1, forward strand.
CCTGCCGGCTGCTCCCATTTCTTTAGGCCTTTAACATTCTTGCTATGGCCAGTCCTACAGAACCGATATGCCACTGTATGTCCACCTTAACGACGTCACAGTTACTCACACTACGACTCTCTCGAGTTTGCAAATGTACTTCGCCGGATGACGAGGCATTTGGCTACCTTAAGGGAGTCATAGTTCCTGCTGCCAGCTACTCCCTTTTCTTTGAATCTATCCTCTCTTTATTTCGTACTGCGGCCTGTCCATGCAGAAGCAAAATCCTGCAACAAGTCCACCTTCACGTTGCCTGAGTTACTCCAACGACGATATCCTCGAGTTTTCAAGTAAATTTCGCAGAGTGACGAGGCATTTGGCTACCTTAAGAGAGTCATAGTTACTCCTGCCGGCTGCTCCCATTTCTTTAGGCCTTTAACATTCTTGCTATGGCCAGTCCTACAGAACCGATATGCCACTGTATGTCCACCTTAACGACGTCACAGTTACTCACACTACGACTCTCTCGAGTTTGCAAATGTACTTCGCCGGATGACGAGGCATTTGGCTACCTTAAGGGAGTCATAGTTCCTGCTGCCAGCTACTCCCTTTTCTTTGAATCTATCCTCTCTTTATTTCGTACTGCGGCCTGTCCATGCAGAAGCAAAATCCTGCAACAAGTCCACCTTCACGTTGCCTGAGTTACTCCAACGACGATATCCTCGAGTTTTCAAGTAAATTTCGCAGAGTGACGAGGCATTTGGCTACCTTAAGAGAGTCATAGTTACTCCTGCCGGCTGCTCCCATTTCTTTAGGCCTTTAACATTCTTGCTATGGCCAGTCCTACAGAACCGATATGCCACTGTATGTCCACCTTAACGTCGTCACAGTTACTCACACTACGAGTCTCTCGAGTTTGCAAATGTACTTCGCCGAATGACGAGGCATTTGGCTACCTTAAGGGAGTCATAGTTCCTGCTGCCAGCTACTCCCTTTTCTTTGAATCTATCCTCTCTTTATTTCGTACTGCGGCCTGTCCATGCAGAAGCGAAATCCTGCAACAAGTCCACCTTCACGTTGCCTGAGTTACTCCAACGACGATATCCTCGAGTTTTCAAGTAAATTTCGCTGAGTGACGAGGCATTTGGCTACCTTAAGAGAGTCATAGTTACTCCTGCCGGCTGTTCCCATTTCTTTACGCCTTTAACATTCTTGCTATGGCCAGTCCTACAGAATCGATATGCCACTGTATGTCCACCTTAACGACGTCACAGTTACTCACAGTACTTCGCCGGATGACGAGGCATTTGGCTACCTTAAGAGAGTCATAGTTCCTGCTTCCAGCCGCTCCCTTTTCTTTGAATCTATCCTCTCTTTATTTCGTACTACGGCCTGTCCATGCAGAAGCGAAATGCTGCAACAAGTCCACCTTCACGTTGCCTGAGTTACTCCAACGACGATATCCTCGAGTTTTCAAGTAAATTTCGCAGAGTGACGAGGCATTTGGCTACCTTAAGAGAGTCATAGTTACTCCTGCCGGCTGCTCCCATTTCTTTAGGCCTTTAACATTCTTGCTATGGCCAGTCCTACAGAACCGATATGCCACTGTATGTCCACCTTAACGACGTCACAGTTACTCACACTACGACTCTCTCGAGTTTGCAAATGTACTTCGCCGGATGACGAGGCATTTGGCTACCTTAAGGGAGTCATAGTTCCTGCTGCCAGCTACTCCCTTTTCTTTGAATCTATTCTCTCTTTATTTCGTACTGCGGCCTGTCCATGCAGAAGCAAAATCCTGCAACAAGTCCACCTTCACGTTGCCTGAGTTACTCCAACGACGATATCCTCGAGTTTTCAAGTAAATTTCGCAGAGTGACGAGGCATTTGGCTACCTTAAGAGAGTCATAGTTACTCCTGCCGGCTGCTCCCATTTCTTTAGGCCTTTAACATTCTTGCTATGGCCAGTCCTACAGAACCGATATGCCACTGTATGTCCACCTTAACGTCGTCACAGTTACTCACAGTACGAGTCTCTCGAGTTTGCAAATGTACTTCGCCGGATGACGAGGCATTTGGCTACCTTAAGGGAGTCATAGTTCCTGCTGCCAGCTACTCCCTTTTCTTTGAATCTATCCTCTCTTTATTTCGTACTGCGGCCTGTCCATGCAGAAGCGAAATCCTGCAACAAGTCCACCTTCACGTTGCCTGAGTTACTCCAACGACGATATCCTCGAGTTTTCAAGTAAATTTCGCTGAGTGACGAGGCATTTGGCTACCTTAAGAGAGTCATAGTTACTCCTGCCGGCTGCTCCCATTTCTTTACGCCTTTAACATTCTTGCTATGGCCAGTCCTACAGAATCGATATGCCACTGTATGTCTACCTTAACGACGTCACAGTTACTCACAGTACTTCGCCGGATGACGAGGCATTTGGCTACCTTAAGAGAGTCATAGTTCCTGCTTCCAGCTGCTCCCTTTTCTTTGAATCTATCCTCTCTTTATTTCGTACTACGGCCTGTCCATGCAGAAGCGAAATGCTGCAACAAGTCCACCTTCACGTTGCCTGAGTTACTCCAACGACGATATCCTCGAGTTTTCAAGTAAATTTCGCAGAGTGACGAGGCATTTGGCTACCTTAAGAGAGTCATAGTTACTCCTGCCGGCTGCTCCCATTTCTTTAGGCCTTTAACATTCTTGCTATGGCCAGTCCTACAGAACCGATATGCCACTGTATGTCCACCTTAACGTCGTCACAGTTACTCACACTACGAGTCTCTCGAGTTTGCAAATGTACTTCGCCGGATGACGAGCCATTTGGCTACCTTAAGAGAGTCATAGTTCCTGCTGCCTGCTGCTCCCTTTTCTTTGAATCTATCCTCTCTTTATTTCGTACTGCGGCCTGTCCATGCAGAAGCGAAATCCTGCAACAAGTCCACCTTCACGTTGCCTGAGTTACTCCAACGACGATATCCTCGAGTTTTCAAGTAAATTTCGCTGAGTGACGAGGCATTTGGCTACCTTAAGAGACTCATAGTTACTCCTGCCGGCTGCTCCCATTTCTTTAGGCCTTTAAAATTCTTGCTATGGCCAGTCCTACAGAACCGATATGCCACTGTATGTCCACCTTAACGACGTCACAGTTACTCACACTACGACTCTCTCGAGTTTGCAAATGTACTTCGCCGGATGACGAGGCATTTGGCTACCTTAAGGGAGTCATAGTTCCTGCTGCCAGCTACTCCCTTTTCTTTGAATCTATCCTCTCTTTATTTCGTACTGCGGCCTGTCCATGCAGAAGCGAAATCCTGCAACAAGTCCACCTTCACGTTGCCTGAGTTACTCCAACGACGATATCCTCGAGTTTTCAAGTAAATTTCGCTGAGTGACGAGGCATTTGGCTACCTTAAGACAGTCATAGTTACTCCTGCCGGCTGCTCCCATTTCTTTACGCCTTTAACATTCTTGCTATGGCCAGTCCTACAGAATCGATATGCCACTGTATGTCCACCTTAACGACGTCACAGTTACTCACAGTACTTCGCCGGATGACGAGGCATTTGGCTACCTTAAGAGAGTCATAGTCCCTGCTTCCAGCTGCTCCCTTTTCTTTGAATCTATCCTCTCTTTATTTCGTACTGCGGCCTGTCCATGCAGAAGCGAAATGCTGCAACAAGTCCACCTTCACGTTGCCTGAGTTACTCCAACGACGATATCCTCGAGTTTTCAAGTAAATTTCGCAGAGTGACGAGGCATTTGGCTACCTTAAGAGAGTCATAGTTACTCCTGCCGGCTGCTCCCATTTCTTTAGGCCTTTAACATTCTTGCTATGGCCAGTCCTACAGAACCGATATGCCACTGTATGTCCACCTTAACGACGTCACAGTTACTCACACTACGACTCTCTCGAGTTTGCAAATGTACTTCGCCGGATGACGAGGCATTTGGCTACCTTAAGGGAGTCATAGTTCCTGCTGCCAGCTACTCCCTTTTCTTTGAATCTATCCTCTCTTTATTTCGTACTGCGGCCTGTCCATGCAGAAGCAAAATCCTGCAACAAGTCCACCTTCACGTTGCCTGAGTTACTCCAACGACGATATCCTCGAGTTTTCAAGTAAATTTCGCAGAGTGACGAGGCATTTGGCTACCTTAAGAGAGTCATAGTTACTCCTGCCGGCTGCTCCCATTTCTTTAGGCCTTTAACATTCTTGCTATGGCCAGTCCTACAGAACCGATATGCCACTGTATGTCCACCTTAACGTCGTCACAGTTACTCACACTACGAGTCTCTCGAGTTTGCAAATGTACTTCGCCGAATGACGAGGCATTTGGCTACCTTAAGGGAGTCATAGTTCCTGCTGCCAGCTACTCCCTTTTCTTTGAATCTATCCTCTCTTTATTTCGTACTGCGGCCTGTCCATGCAGAAGCGAAATCCTGCAACAAGTCCACCTTCACGTTGCCTGAGTTACTCCAACGACGATATCCTCGAGTTTTCAAGTAAATTTCGCTGAGTGACGAGGCATTTGGCTACCTTAAGAGAGTCATAGTTACTCCTGCCGGCTGTTCCCATTTCTTTACGCCTTTAACATTCTTGCTATGGCCAGTCCTACAGAATCGATATGCCACTGTATGTCCACCTTAACGACGTCACAGTTACTCACAGTACTTCGCCGGATGACGAGGCATTTGGCTACCTTAAGAGAGTCATAGTTCCTGCTTCCAGCCGCTCCCTTTTCTTTGAATCTATCCTCTCTTTATTTCGTACTACGGCCTGTCCATGCAGAAGCGAAATGCTGCAACAAGTCCACCTTCACGTTGCCTGAGTTACTCCAACGACGATATCCTCGAGTTTTCAAGTAAATTTCGCAGAGTGACGAGGCATTTGGCTACCTTAAGAGAGTCATAGTTACTCCTGCCGGCTGCTCCCATTTCTTTAGGCCTTTAACATTCTTGCTATGGCCAGTCCTACAGAACCGATATGCCACTGTATGTCCACCTTAACGTCGTCACAGTTACTCACACTACGAGTCTCTCGAGTTTGCAAATGTACTTCGCCGGATGACGAGGCATTTAGCTACGTTAAGAGAGTCATAGTTCCTGCTGCCAGCTGCTCCCTTTTCTTTGAATCTATCCTCTCTTTAGTTCGTACTGCGGCCTGTCCATGCAGAAGCGAAATGCTGCAACAAGTCCACCTTCACGTTGCCTGAGTTACTCCAACGACGATATCCTCGAGTTTTCAAGTAAATTTCGCTGAGTGACGAGGCATTTGGCTACCTTAAGAGACTCTTAGTTACTCCTGCCGGCTGCTCCCATTTCTTTAGGCCTTTAACATTCTCGCTATGACCAGTCCTACAGAACCGATATGCCACTGTATGTCCACCTTAACGTCGTCACAGTTACTCACACTACGAGTCTCTCGAGTTTGCAAATGTACTTCGCCGGATGACGAGGCATTTGGCTACCTTAAGAGAGTCATAGTTCCTGCTGCCTGCTGCTCCCTTTTCTTTGAATCTATCCTCTCTTTATTTCGTACTGCGGCCTGTCCATGCAGAAGCGAAATCCTGCAACAAGTCCACCTTCACGTTGCCTGAGTTACTCCAACGACGATATCCTCGAGTTTTCAAGTTAATTTCGCTGAGTGACGAGGCATTTGGCTACCTTAAGAGACTCATAGTTACTCCTGCCGGCTGCTCCCATTTCTTTAGGCCTTTAAAATTCTTGCTATGGCCAGTCCTACAGAACCGATATGCCACTGTATGTCCACCTTAACGACGTCACAGTTACTCACACTACGACTCTCTCGAGTTTGCAAATGTACTTCGCCGGATGACGAGGCATTTGGCTACCTTAAGGGAGTCATAGTTCCTGCTGCCAGCTACTCCCTTTTCTTTGAATCTATCCTCTCTTTATTTCGTACTGCGGCCTGTCCATGCAGAAGCGAAATCCTGCAACAAGTACACCTTCACGTTGCCTGAGTTACTCCAACGACGATATCCTCGAGTTTTCAAGTAAATTTCGCTGAGTGACGAGGCATTTGGCTACCTTAAGACAGTCATAGTTACTCCTGCCGGCTGCTCCCATTTCTTTACGCCTTTAACATTCTTGCTATGGCCAGTCCTACAGAATCGATATGCCACTGTATGTCCACCTTAACGACGTCACAGTTACTCACAGTACTTCGCCGGATGACGAGGCATTTGGCTACCTTAAGAGAGTCATAGTTCCTGCTTCCAGCTGCTCCCTTTTCTTTGAATCTATCCTCTCTTTATTTCGTACTGCGGCCTGTCCATGCAGAAGCGAAATGCTGCAACAAGTCCACCTTCACGTTGCCTGAGTTACTCCAACGACGATATCCTCGAGTTTTCAAGTAAATTTCGCAGAGTGACGAGGCATTTGGCTACCTTAAGAGAGTCATAGTTACTCCTGCCGGCTGCTCCCATTTCTTTAGGCCTTTAACATTCTAGCTATGGCCAGTCCTACAGAACCGATATGCCACTGTATGTCCACCTTAACGACGTCACAGTTATTCACACTACGACTCTCTCGAGTTTGCAAATGTACTTCGCCGGATGACGAGGCATTTGGCTACCTTAAGGGAGTCATAGTTCCTGCTGCCAGCTACTCCCTTTTCTTTGAATCTATCCTCTCTTTATTTCGTACTGCGGCCTGTCCATGCAGAAGCAAAATCCTGCAACAAGTCCACCTTCACGTTGCCTGAGTTACTCCAACGACGATATCCTCGAGTTTTCAAGTAAATTTCGCAGAGTGACGAGGCATTTGGCTACCTTAAGAGAGTCATAGTTACTCCTGCCGGCTGCTCCCATTTCTTTAGGCCTTTAACATTCTTGCTATGGCCAGTCCTACAGAACCGATATGCCACTGTATGTCCACCTTAACGACGTCACAGTTACTCACACTACGACTCTCTCGAGTTTGCAAATGTACTTCGCCGGATGACGAGGCATTTGGCTACCTTAAGGGAGTCATAGTTCCTGCTGCCAGCTACTCCCTTTTCTTTGAATCTATCCTCTCTTTATTTCGTACTGCGGCCTGTCCATGCAGAAGCAAAATCCTGCAACAAGTCCACCTTCACGTTGCCTGAGTTACTCCAACGACGATATCCTCGAGTTTTCAAGTAAATTTCGCAGAGTGACGAGGCATTTGGCTACCTTAAGAGAGTCATAGTTACTCCTGCCGGCTGCTCCCATTTCTTTAGGCCTTTAACATTCTTGCTATGGCCAGTCCTACAGAACCGATATGCCACTGTATGTCCACCTTAACGTCGTCACAGTTACTCACACTACGAGTCTCTCGAGTTTGCAAATGTACTTCGCCGAATGACGAGGCATTTGGCTACCTTAAGGGAGTCATAGTTCCTGCTGCCAGCTACTCCCTTTTCTTTGAATCTATCCTCTCTTTATTTCGTACTGCGGCCTGTCCATGCAGAAGCGAAATCCTGCAACAAGTCCACCTTCACGTTGCCTGAGTTACTCCAACGACGATATCCTCGAGTTTTCAAGTAAATTTCGCTGAGTGACGAGGCATTTGGCTACCTTAAGAGAGTCATAGTTACTCCTGCCGGCTGTTCCCATTTCTTTACGCCTTTAACATTCTTGCTATGGCCAGTCCTACAGAATCGATATGCCACTGTATGTCCACCTTAACGACGTCACAGTTACTCACAGTACTTCGCCGGATGACGAGGCATTTGGCTACCTTAAGAGAGTCATAGTTCCTGCTTCCAGCCGCTCCCTTTTCTTTGAATCTATCCTCTCTTTATTTCGTACTACGGCCTGTCCATGCAGAAGCGAAATGCTGCAACAAGTCCACCTTCACGTTGCCTGAGTTACTCCAACGACGATATCCTCGAGTTTTCAAGTAAATTTCGCAGAGTGACGAGGCATTTGGCTACCTTAAGAGAGTCATAGTTACTCCTGCCGGCTGCTCCCATTTCTTTAGGCCTTTAACATTCTTGCTATGGCCAGTCCTACAGAACCGATATGCCACTGTATGTCCACCTTAACGTCGTCACAGTTACTCACACTACGAGTCTCTCGAGTTTGCAAATGTACTTCGCCGGATGACGAGGCATTTAGCTACGTTAAGAGAGTCATAGTTCCTGCTGCCAGCTGCTCCCTTTTCTTTGAATCTATCCTCTCTTTAGTTCGTACTGCGGCCTGTCCATGCAGAAGCGAAATGCTGCAACAAGTCCACCTTCACGTTGCCTGAGTTACTCCAACGACGATATCCTCGAGTTTTCAAGTAAATTTCGCTGAGTGACGAGGCATTTGGCTACCTTAAGAGACTCTTAGTTACTCCTGCCGGCTGCTCCCATTTCTTTAGGCCTTTAACATTCTCGCTATGACCAGTCCTACAGAACCGATATGCCACTGTATGTCCACCTTAACGTCGTCACAGTTACTCACACTACGAGTCTCTCGAGTTTGCAAATGTACTTCGCCGGATGACGAGGCATTTGGCTACCTTAAGAGAGTCATAGTTCCTGCTGCCTGCTGCTCCCTTTTCTTTGAATCTATCCTCTCTTTATTTCGTACTGCGGCCTGTCCATGCAGAAGCGAAATCCTGCAACAAGTCCACCTTCACGTTGCCTGAGTTACTCCAACGACGATATCCTCGAGTTTTCAAGTTAATTTCGCTGAGTGACGAGGCATTTGGCTACCTTAAGAGACTCATAGTTACTCCTGCCGGCTGCTCCCATTTCTTTAGGCCTTTAAAATTCTTGCTATGGCCAGTCCTACAGAACCGATATGCCACTGTATGTCCACCTTAACGACGTCACAGTTACTCACACTACGACTCTCTCGAGTTTGCAAATGTACTTCGCCGGATGACGAGGCATTTGGCTACCTTAAGGGAGTCATAGTTCCTGCTGCCAGCTACTCCCTTTTCTTTGAATCTATCCTCTCTTTATTTCGTACTGCGGCCTGTCCATGCAGAAGCGAAATCCTGCAACAAGTACACCTTCACGTTGCCTGAGTTACTCCAACGACGATATCCTCGAGTTTTCAAGTAAATTTCGCTGAGTGACGAGGCATTTGGCTACCTTAAGACAGTCATAGTTACTCCTGCCGGCTGCTCCCATTTCTTTACGCCTTTAACATTCTTGCTATGGCCAGTCCTACAGAATCGATATGCCACTGTATGTCCACCTTAACGACGTCACAGTTACTCACAGTACTTCGCCGGATGACGAGGCATTTGGCTACCTTAAGAGAGTCATAGTTCCTGCTTCCAGCTGCTCCCTTTTCTTTGAATCTATCCTCTCTTTATTTCGTACTGCGGCCTGTCCATGCAGAAGCGAAATGCTGCAACAAGTCCACCTTCACGTTGCCTGAGTTACTCCAACGACGATATCCTCGAGTTTTCAAGTAAATTTCGCAGAGTGACGAGGCATTTGGCTACCTTAAGAGAGTCATAGTTACTCCTGCCGGCTGCTCCCATTTCTTTAGGCCTTTAACATTCTAGCTATGGCCAGTCCTACAGAACCGATATGCCACTGTATGTCCACCTTAACGACGTCACAGTTATTCACACTACGACTCTCTCGAGTTTGCAAATGTACTTCGCCGGATGACGAGGCATTTGGCTACCTTAAGGGAGTCATAGTTCCTGCTGCCAGCTACTCCCTTTTCTTTGAATCTATCCTCTCTTTATTTCGTACTGCGGCCTGTCCATGCAGAAGCAAAATCCTGCAACAAGTCCACCTTCACGTTGCCTGAGTTACTCCAACGACGATATCCTCGAGTTTTCAAGTAAATTTCGCAGAGTGACGAGGCATTTGGCTACCTTAAGAGAGTCATAGTTACTCCTGCCGGCTGCTCCCATTTCTTTAGGCCTTTAACATTCTTGCTATGGCCAGTCCTACAGAACCGATATGCCACTGTATGTCCACCTTAACGACGTCACAGTTACTCACACTACGACTCTCTCGAGTTTGCAAATGTACTTCGCCGGATGACGAGGCATTTGGCTACCTTAAGGGAGTCATAGTTCCTGCTGCCAGCTACTCCCTTTTCTTTGAATCTATCCTCTCTTTATTTCGTACTGCGGCCTGTCCATGCAGAAGCAAAATCCTGCAACAAGTCCACCTTCACGTTGCCTGAGTTACTCCAACGACGATATCCTCGAGTTTTCAAGTAAATTTCGCAGAGTGACGAGGCATTTGGCTACCTTAAGAGAGTCATAGTTACTCCTGCCGGCTGCTCCCATTTCTTTAGGCCTTTAACATTCTTGCTATGGCCAGTCCTACAGAACCGATATGCCACTGTATGTCCACCTTAACGTCGTCACAGTTACTCACAGTACGAGTCTCTCGAGTTTGCAAATGTACTTCGCCGGATGACGAGGCATTTGGCTACCTTAAGGGAGTCATAGTTCCTGCTGCCAGCTACTCCCTTTTCTTTGAATCTATCCTCTCTTTATTTCGTACTGCGGCCTGTCCATGCAGAAGCGAAATCCTGCAACAAGTCCACCTTCACGTTGCCTGAGTTACTCCAACGACGATATCCTCGAGTTTTCAAGTAAATTTCGCTGAGTGACGAGGCATTTGGCTACCTTAAGAGAGTCATAGTTACTCCTGCCGGCTGTTCCCATTTCTTTACGCCTTTAACATTCTTGCTATGGCCAGTCCTACAGAATCGATATGCCACTGTATGTCCACCTTAACGACGTCACAGTTACTCACAGTACTTCGCCGGATGACGAGGCATTTGGCTACCTTAAGAGAGTCATAGTTCCTGCTTCCAGCCGCTCCCTTTTCTTTGAATCTATCCTCTCTTTATTTCGTACTACGGCCTGTCCATGCAGAAGCGAAATGCTGCAACAAGTCCACCTTCACGTTGCCTGAGTTACTCCAACGACGATATCCTCGAGTTTTCAAGTAAATTTCGCAGAGTGACGAGGCATTTGGCTACCTTAAGAGAGTCATAGTTACTCCTGCCGGCTGCTCCCATTTCTTTAGGCCTTTAACATTCTTGCTATGGCCAGTCCTACAGAACCGATATGCCACTGTATGTCCACCTTAACGTCGTCACAGTTACTCACACTACGAGTCTCTCGAGTTTGCAAATGTACTTCGCCGGATGACGAGGCATTTAGCTACGTTAAGAGAGTCATAGTTCCTGCTGCCAGCTGCTCCCTTTTCTTTGAATCTATCCTCTCTTTAGTTCGTACTGCGGCCTGTCCATGCAGAAGCGAAATGCTGCAACAAGTCCACCTTCACGTTGCCTGAGTTACTCCAACGACGATATCCTCGAGTTTTCAAGTAAATTTCGCTGAGTGACGAGGCATTTGGCTACCTTAAGAGACTCTTAGTTACTCCTGCCGGCTGCTCCCATTTCTTTAGGCCTTTAACATTCTTGCTATGACCAGTCCTACAGAACCGATATGCCACTGTATGTCCACCTTAACGTCGTCACAGTTACTCACACTACGAGTCTCTCGAGTTTGCAAATGTACTTCGCCGGATGACGAGGCATTTGGCTACCTTAAGAGAGTCATAGTTCCTGCTGCCTGCTGCTCCCTTTTCTTTGAATCTATCCTCTCTTTATTTCGTACTGCGGCCTGTCCATGCAGAAGCGAAATCCTGCAACAAGTCCACCTTCACGTTGCCTGAGTTACTCCAACGACGATATCCTCGAGTTTTCAAGTTAATTTCGCTGAGTGACGAGGCATTTGGCTACCTTAAGAGACTCATAGTTACTCCTGCCGGCTGCTCCCATTTCTTTAGGCCTTTAAAATTCTTGCTATGGCCAGTCCTACAGAACCGATATGCCACTGTATGTCCACCTTAACGACGTCACAGTTACTCACACTACGACTCTCTCGAGTTTGCAAATGTACTTCGCCGGATGACGAGGCATTTGGCTACCTTAAGGGAGTCATAGTTCCTGCTGCCAGCTACTCCCTTTTCTTTGAATCTATCCTCTCTTTATTTCGTACTGCGGCCTGTCCATGCAGAAGCGAAATCCTGCAACAAGTACACCTTCACGTTGCCTGAGTTACTCCAACGACGATATCCTCGAGTTTTCAAGTAAATTTCGCTGAGTGACGAGGCATTTGGCTACCTTAAGACAGTCATAGTTACTCCTGCCGGCTGCTCCCATTTCTTTACGCCTTTAACATTCTTGCTATGGCCAGTCCTACAGAATCGATATGCCACTGTATGTCCACCTTAACGACGTCACAGTTACTCACAGTACTTCGCCGGATGACGAGGCATTTGGCTACCTTAAGAGAGTCATAGTTCCTGCTTCCAGCTGCTCCCTTTTCTTTGAATCTATCCTCTCTTTATTTCGTACTGCGGCCTGTCCATGCAGAAGCGAAATGCTGCAACAAGTCCACCTTCACGTTGCCTGAGTTACTCCAACGACGATATCCTCGAGTTTTCAAGTAAATTTCGCAGAGTGACGAGGCATTTGGCTACCTTAAGAGAGTCATAGTTACTCCTGCCGGCTGCTCCCATTTCTTTAGGCCTTTAACATTCTAGCTATGGCCAGTCCTACAGAACCGATATGCCACTGTATGTCCACCTTAACGACGTCACAGTTATTCACACTACGACTCTCTCGAGTTTGCAAATGTACTTCGCCGGATGACGAGGCATTTGGCTACCTTAAGGGAGTCATAGTTCCTGCTGCCAGCTACTCCCTTTTCTTTGAATCTATCCTCTCTTTATTTCGTACTGCGGCCTGTCCATGCAGAAGCAAAATCCTGCAACAAGTCCACCTTCACGTTGCCTGAGTTACTCCAACGACGATATCCTCGAGTTTTCAAGTAAATTTCGCAGAGTGACGAGGCATTTGGCTACCTTAAGAGAGTCATAGTTACTCCTGCCGGCTGCTCCCATTTCTTTAGGCCTTTAACATTCTTGCTATGGCCAGTCCTACAGAACCGATATGCCACTGTATGTCCACCTTAACGTCGTCACAGTTACTCACAGTACGAGTCTCTCGAGTTTGCAAATGTACTTCGCCGGATGACGAGGCATTTGGCTACCTTAAGGGAGTCATAGTTCCTGCTGCCAGCTACTCCCTTTTCTTTGAATCTATCCTCTCTTTATTTCGTACTGCGGCCTGTCCATGCAGAAGCGAAATCCTGCAACAAGTCCACCTTCACGTTGCCTGAGTTACTCCAACGACGATATCCTCGAGTTTTCAAGTAAATTTCGCTGAGTGACGAGGCATTTGGCTACCTTAAGAGAGTCATAGTTACTCCTGCCGGCTGTTCCCATTTCTTTACGCCTTTAACATTCTTGCTATGGCCAGTCCTACAGAACCGATATGCCACTGTATGTCCACCTTAACGTCGTCACAGTTACTCACAGTACGAGTCTCTCGAGTTTGCAAATGTACTTCGCCGGATGACGAGGCATTTGGCTACCTTAAGGGAGTCATAGTTCCTGCTGCCAGCTACTCCCTTTTCTTTGAATCTATCCTCTCTTTATTTCGTACTGCGGCCTGTCCATGCAGAAGCGAAATCCTGCAACAAGTCCACCTTCACGTTGCCTGAGTTACTCCAACGACGATATCCTCGAGTTTTCAAGTAAATTTCGCTGAGTGACGAGGCATTTGGCTACCTTAAGAGAGTCATAGTTACTCCTGCCGGCTGCTCCCATTTCTTTACGCCTTTAACATTCTTGCTATGGCCAGTCCTACAGAATCGATATGCCACTGTATGTCTACCTTAACGACGTCACAGTTACTCACAGTACTTCGCCGGATGACGAGGCATTTGGCTACCTTAAGAGAGTCATAGTTCCTGCTTCCAGCTGCTCCCTTTTCTTTGAATCTATCCTCTCTTTATTTCGTACTACGGCCTGTCCATGCAGAAGCGAAATGCTGCAACAAGTCCACCTTCACGTTGCCTGAGTTACTCCAACGACGATATCCTCGAGTTTTCAAGTAAATTTCGCAGAGTGACGAGGCATTTGGCTACCTTAAGAGAGTCATAGTTACTCCTGCCGGCTGCTCCCATTTCTTTAGGCCTTTAACATTCTTGCTATGGCCAGTCCTACAGAACCGATATGCCACTGTATGTCCACCTTAACGTCGTCACAGTTACTCACACTACGAGTCTCTCGAGTTTGCAAATGTACTTCGCCGGATGACGAGCCATTTGGCTACCTTAAGAGAGTCATAGTTCCTGCTGCCTGCTGCTCCCTTTTCTTTGAATCTATCCTCTCTTTAGTTCGTACTGCGGCCTGTCCATGCAGAAGCGAAATGCTGCAACAAGTCCACCTTCACGTTGCCTGAGTTACTCCAACGACGATATCCTCGAGTTTTCAAGTAAATTTCGCTGAGTGACGAGGCATTTGGCTACCTTAAGAGACTCTTAGTTACTCCTGCCGGCTGCTCCCATTTCTTTAGGCCTTTAACATTCTTGCTATGACCAGTCCTACAGAACCGATATGCCACTGTATGTCCACCTTAACGTCGTCACAGTTACTCACACTACGAGTCTCTCGAGTTTGCAAATGTACTTCGCCGGATGACGAGGCATTTGGCTACCTTAAGAGAGTCATAGTTCCTGCTGCCTGCTGCTCCCTTTTCTTTGAATCTATCCTCTCTTTATTTCGTACTGCGGCCTGTCCATGCAGAAGCGAAATCCTGCAACAAGTCCACCTTCACGTTGCCTGAGTTACTCCAACGACGATATCCTCGAGTTTTCAAGTTAATTTCGCTGAGTGACGAGGCATTTGGCTACCTTAAGAGACTCATAGTTACTCCTGCCGGCTGCTCCCATTTCTTTAGGCCTTTAAAATTCTTGCTATGGCCAGTCCTACAGAACCGATATGCCACTGTATGTCCACCTTAACGACGTCACAGTTACTCACACTACGACTCTCTCGAGTTTGCAAATGTACTTCGCCGGATGACGAGGCATTTGGCTACCTTAAGGGAGTCATAGTTCCTGCTGCCAGCTACTCCCTTTTCTTTGAATCTATCCTCTCTTTATTTCGTACTGCGGCCTGTCCATGCAGAAGCGAAATCCTGCAACAAGTACACCTTCACGTTGCCTGAGTTACTCCAACGACGATATCCTCGAGTTTTCAAGTAAATTTCGCTGAGTGACGAGGCATTTGGCTACCTTAAGACAGTCATAGTTACTCCTGCCGGCTGCTCCCATTTCTTTACGCCTTTAACATTCTTGCTATGGCCAGTCCTACAGAATCGATATGCCACTGTATGTCCACCTTAACGACGTCACAGTTACTCACAGTACTTCGCCGGATGACGAGGCATTTGGCTACCTTAAGAGAGTCATAGTTCCTGCTTCCAGCTGCTCCCTTTTCTTTGAATCTATCCTCTCTTTATTTCGTACTGCGGCCTGTCCATGCAGAAGCGAAATGCTGCAACAAGTCCACCTTCACGTTGCCTGAGTTACTCCAACGACGATATCCTCGAGTTTTCAAGTAAATTTCGCAGAGTGACGAGGCATTTGGCTACCTTAAGAGAGTCATAGTTACTCCTGCCGGCTGCTCCCATTTCTTTAGGCCTTTAACATTCTAGCTATGGCCAGTCCTACAGAACCGATATGCCACTGTATGTCCACCTTAACGACGTCACAGTTATTCACACTACGACTCTCTCGAGTTTGCAAATGTACTTCGCCGGATGACGAGGCATTTGGCTACCTTAAGGGAGTCATAGTTCCTGCTGCCAGCTACTCCCTTTTCTTTGAATCTATCCTCTCTTTATTTCGTACTGCGGCCTGTCCATGCAGAAGCAAAATCCTGCAACAAGTCCACCTTCACGTTGCCTGAGTTACTCCAACGACGATATCCTCGAGTTTTCAAGTAAATTTCGCAGAGTGACGAGGCATTTGGCTACCTTAAGAGAGTCATAGTTACTCCTGCCGGCTGCTCCCATTTCTTTAGGCCTTTAACATTCTTGCTATGGCCAGTCCTACAGAACCGATATGCCACTGTATGTCCACCTTAACGACGTCACAGTTACTCACACTACGACTCTCTCGAGTTTGCAAATGTACTTCGCCGGATGACGAGGCATTTGGCTACCTTAAGGGAGTCATAGTTCCTGCTGCCAGCTACTCCCTTTTCTTTGAATCTATCCTCTCTTTATTTCGTACTGCGGCCTGTCCATGCAGAAGCAAAATCCTGCAACAAGTCCACCTTCACGTTGCCTGAGTTACTCCAACGACGATATCCTCGAGTTTTCAAGTAAATTTCGCAGAGTGACGAGGCATTTGGCTACCTTAAGAGAGTCATAGTTACTCCTGCCGGCTGCTCCCATTTCTTTAGGCCTTTAACATTCTTGCTATGGCCAGTCCTACAGAACCGATATGCCACTGTATGTCCACCTTAACGTCGTCACAGTTACTCACAGTACGAGTCTCTCGAGTTTGCAAATGTACTTCGCCGGATGACGAGGCATTTGGCTACCTTAAGGGAGTCATAGTTCCTGCTGCCAGCTACTCCCTTTTCTTTGAATCTATCCTCTCTTTATTTCGTACTGCGGCCTGTCCATGCAGAAGCGAAATCCTGCAACAAGTCCACCTTCACGTTGCCTGAGTTACTCCAACGACGATATCCTCGAGTTTTCAAGTAAATTTCGCTGAGTGACGAGGCATTTGGCTACCTTAAGAGAGTCATAGTTACTCCTGCCGGCTGCTCCCATTTCTTTACGCCTTTAACATTCTTGCTATGGCCAGTCCTACAGAATCGATATGCCACTGTATGTCTACCTTAACGACGTCACAGTTACTCACAGTACTTCGCCGGATGACGAGGCATTTGGCTACCTTAAGAGAGTCATAGTTCCTGCTTCCAGCTGCTCCCTTTTCTTTGAATCTATCCTCTCTTTATTTCGTACTACGGCCTGTCCATGCAGAAGCGAAATGCTGCAACAAGTCCACCTTCACGTTGCCTGAGTTACTCCAACGACGATATCCTCGAGTTTTCAAGTAAATTTCGCAGAGTGACGAGGCATTTGGCTACCTTAAGAGAGTCATAGTTACTCCTGCCGGCTGCTCCCATTTCTTTAGGCCTTTAACATTCTTGCTATGGCCAGTCCTACAGAACCGATATGCCACTGTATGTCCACCTTAACGACGTCACAGTTACTCACACTACGACTCTCTCGAGTTTGCAAATGTACTTCGCCGGATGACGAGCCATTTGGCTACCTTAAGAGAGTCATAGTTCCTGCTGCCTGCTGCTCCCTTTTCTTTGAATCTATCCTCTCTTTATTTCGTACTGCGGCCTGTCCATGCAGAAGCGAAATCCTGCAACAAGTCCACCTTCACGTTGCCTGAGTTACTCCAACGACGATATCCTCGAGTTTTCAAGTAAATTTCGCTGAGTGACGAGGCATTTGGCTACCTTAAGAGACTCATAGTTACTCCTGCCGGCTGCTCCCATTTCTTTAGGCCTTTAAAATTCTTGCTATGGCCAGTCCTACAGAACCGATATGCCACTGTATGTCCACCTTAACGACGTCACAGTTACTCACACTACGACTCTCTCGAGTTTGCAAATGTACTTCGCCGGATGACGAGGCATTTGGCTACCTTAAGGGAGTCATAGTTCCTGCTGCCAGCTACTCCCTTTTCTTTGAATCTATCCTCTCTTTATTTCGTACTGCGGCCTGTCCATGCAGAAGCGAAATCCTGCAACAAGTCCACCTTCACGTTGCCTGAGTTACTCCAACGACGATATCCTCGAGTTTTCAAGTAAATTTCGCTGAGTGACGAGGCATTTGGCTACCTTAAGACAGTCATAGTTACTCCTGCCGGCTGCTCCCATTTCTTTACGCCTTTAACATTCTTGCTATGGCCAGTCCTACAGAATCGATATGCCACTGTATGTCCACCTTAACGACGTCACAGTTACTCACAGTACTTCGCCGGATGACGAGGCATTTGGCTACCTTAAGAGAGTCATAGTTCCTGCTTCCAGCTGCTCCCTTTTCTTTGAATCTATCCTCTCTTTATTTCGTACTGCGGCCTGTCCATGCAGAAGCGAAATGCTGCAACAAGTCCACCTTCACGTTGCCTGAGTTACTCCAACGACGATATCCTCGAGTTTTCAAGTAAATTTCGCAGAGTGACGAGGCATTTGGCTACCTTAAGAGAGTCATAGTTACTCCTGCCGGCTGCTCCCATTTCTTTAGGCCTTTAACATTCTTGCTATGGCCAGTCCTACAGAACCGATATGCCACTGTATGTCCACCTTAACGACGTCACAGTTACTCACACTACGACTCTCTCGAGTTTGCAAATGTACTTCGCCGGATGACGAGGCATTTGGCTACCTTAAGGGAGTCATAGTTCCTGCTGCCAGCTACTCCCTTTTCTTTGAATCTATCCTCTCTTTATTTCGTACAGCGGCCTGTCCATGCAGAAGCAAAATCCTGCAACAAGTCCACCTTCACGTTGCCTGAGTTACTCCAACGACGATATCCTCGAGTTTTCAAGTAAATTTCGCAGAGTGACGAGGCATTTGGCTACCTTAAGAGAGTCATAGTTACTCCTGCCGGCTGCTCCCATTTCTTTAGGCCTTTAACATTCTTGCTATGGCCAGTCCTACAGAACCGATATGCCACTGTATGTCCACCTTAACGACGTCACAGTTACTCACACTACGACTCTCTCGAGTTTGCAAATGTACTTCGCCGGATGACGAGGCATTTGGCTACCTTAAGGGAGTCATAGTTCCTGCTGCCAGCTACTCCCTTTTCTTTGAATCTATCCTCTCTTTATTTCGTACTGCGGCCTGTCCATGCAGAAGCAAAATCCTGCAACAAGTCCACCTTCACGTTGCCTGAGTTACTCCAACGACGATATCCTCGAGTTTTCAAGTAAATTTCGCAGAGTGACGAGGCATTTGGCTACCTTAAGAGAGTCATAGTTACTCCTGCCGGCTGCTCCCATTTCTTTAGGCCTTTAACATTCTTGCTATGGCCAGTCCTACAGAACCGATATGCCACTGTATGTCCACCTTAACGTCGTCACAGTTACTCACACTACGAGTCTCTCGAGTTTGCAAATGTACTTCGCCGAATGACGAGGCTTTTGGCTACCTTAAGGGAGTCATAGTTCCTGCTGCCAGCTACTCCCTTTTCTTTGAATCTATCCTCTCTTTATTTCGTACTGCGGCCTGTCCATGCAGAAGCGAAATCCTGCAACAAGTCCACCTTCACGTTGCCTGAGTTACTCCAACGACGATATCCTCGAGTTTTCAAGTAAATTTCGCTGAGTGACGAGGCATTTGGCTACCTTAAGAGAGTCATAGTTACTCCTGCCGGCTGCTCCCATTTCTTTACGCCTTTAACATTCTTGCTATGGCCAGTCCTACAGAATCGATATGCCACTGTATGTCTACCTTAACGACGTCACAGTTACTCACAGTACTTCGCCGGATGACGAGGCATTTGGCTACCTTAAGAGAGTCATAGTTCCTGCTTCCAGCTGCTCCCTTTTCTTTGAATCTATCCTCTCTTTATTTCGTACTACGGCCTGTCCATGCAGAAGCGAAATGCTGCAACAAGTCCACCTTCACGTTGCCTGAGTTACTCCAACGACGATATCCTCGAGTTTTCAAGTAAATTTCGCAGAGTGACGAGGCATTTGGCTACCTTAAGAGAGTCATAGTTACTCCTGCCGGCTGCTCCCATTTCTTTAGGCCTTTAACATTCTTGCTATGGCCAGTCCTACAGAACCGATATGCCACTGTATGTCCACCTTAACGTCGTCACAGTTACTCACACTACGAGTCTCTCGAGTTTGCAAATGTACTTCGCCGGATGACGAGCCATTTGGCTACCTTAAGAGAGTCATAGTTCCTGCTGCCTGCTGCTCCCTTTTCTTTGAATCTATCCTCTCTTTAGTTCGTACTGCGGCCTGTCCATGCAGAAGCGAAATGCTGCAACAAGTCCACCTTCACGTTGCCTGAGTTACTCCAACGACGATATCCTCGAGTTTTCAAGTAAATTTCGCTGAGTGACGAGGCATTTGGCTACCTTAAGAGACTCTTAGTTACTCCTGCCGGCTGCTCCCATTTCTTTAGGCCTTTAACATTCTTGCTATGACCAGTCCTACAGAACCGATATGCCACTGTATGTCCACCTTAACGTCGTCACAGTTACTCACACTACGAGTCTCTCGAGTTTGCAAATGTACTTCGCCGGATGACGAGGCATTTGGCTACCTTAAGAGAGTCATAGTTCCTGCTGCCTGCTGCTCCCTTTTCTTTGAATCTATCCTCTCTTTATTTCGTACTGCGGCCTGTCCATGCAGAAGCGAAATCCTGCAACAAGTCCACCTTCACGTTGCCTGAGTTACTCCAACGACGATATCCTCGAGTTTTCAAGTTAATTTCGCTGAGTGACGAGGCATTTGGCTACCTTAAGAGACTCATAGTTACTCCTGCCGGCTGCTCCCATTTCTTTAGGCCTTTAAAATTCTTGCTATGGCCAGTCCTACAGAACCGATATGCCACTGTATGTCCACCTTAACGACGTCACAGTTACTCACACTACGACTCTCTCGAGTTTGCAAATGTACTTCGCCGGATGACGAGGCATTTGGCTACCTTAAGGGAGTCATAGTTCCTGCTGCCAGCTACTCCCTTTTCTTTGAATCTATCCTCTCTTTATTTCGTACTGCGGCCTGTCCATGCAGAAGCGAAATCCTGCAACAAGTACACCTTCACGTTGCCTGAGTTACTCCAACGACGATATCCTCGAGTTTTCAAGTAAATTTCGCTGAGTGACGAGGCATTTGGCTACCTTAAGACAGTCATAGTTACTCCTGCCGGCTGCTCCCATTTCTTTACGCCTTTAACATTCTTGCTATGGCCAGTCCTACAGAATCGATATGCCACTGTATGTCCACCTTAACGACGTCACAGTTACTCACAGTACTTCGCCGGATGACGAGGCATTTGGCTACCTTAAGAGAGTCATAGTTCCTGCTTCCAGCTGCTCCCTTTTCTTTGAATCTATCCTCTCTTTATTTCGTACTGCGGCCTGTCCATGCAGAAGCGAAATGCTGCAACAAGTCCACCTTCACGTTGCCTGAGTTACTCCAACGACGATATCCTCGAGTTTTCAAGTAAATTTCGCAGAGTGACGAGGCATTTGGCTACCTTAAGAGAGTCATAGTTACTCCTGCCGGCTGCTCCCATTTCTTTAGGCCTTTAACATTCTAGCTATGGCCAGTCCTACAGAACCGATATGCCACTGTATGTCCACCTTAACGACGTCACAGTTATTCACACTACGACTCTCTCGAGTTTGCAAATGTACTTCGCCGGATGACGAGGCATTTGGCTACCTTAAGGGAGTCATAGTTCCTGCTGCCAGCTACTCCCTTTTCTTTGAATCTATCCTCTCTTTATTTCGTACTGCGGCCTGTCCATGCAGAAGCAAAATCCTGCAACAAGTCCACCTTCACGTTGCCTGAGTTACTCCAACGACGATATCCTCGAGTTTTCAAGTAAATTTCGCAGAGTGACGAGGCATTTGGCTACCTTAAGAGAGTCATAGTTACTCCTGCCGGCTGCTCCCATTTCTTTAGGCCTTTAACATTCTTGCTATGGCCAGTCCTACAGAACCGATATGCCACTGTATGTCCACCTTAACGACGTCACAGTTACTCACACTACGACTCTCTCGAGTTTGCAAATGTACTTCGCCGGATGACGAGGCATTTGGCTACCTTAAGGGAGTCATAGTTCCTGCTGCCAGCTACTCCCTTTTCTTTGAATCTATCCTCTCTTTATTTCGTACTGCGGCCTGTCCATGCAGAAGCAAAATCCTGCAACAAGTCCACCTTCACGTTGCCTGAGTTACTCCAACGACGATATCCTCGAGTTTTCAAGTAAATTTCGCAGAGTGACGAGGCATTTGGCTACCTTAAGAGAGTCATAGTTACTCCTGCCGGCTGCTCCCATTTCTTTAGGCCTTTAACATTCTTGCTATGGCCAGTCCTACAGAACCGATATGCCACTGTATGTCCACCTTAACGTCGTCACAGTTACTCACAGTACGAGTCTCTCGAGTTTGCAAATGTACTTCGCCGGATGACGAGGCATTTGGCTACCTTAAGGGAGTCATAGTTCCTGCTGCCAGCTACTCCCTTTTCTTTGAATCTATCCTCTCTTTATTTCGTACTGCGGCCTGTCCATGCAGAAGCGAAATCCTGCAACAAGTCCACCTTCACGTTGCCTGAGTTACTCCAACGACGATATCCTCGAGTTTTCAAGTAAATTTCGCTGAGTGACGAGGCATTTGGCTACCTTAAGAGAGTCATAGTTACTCCTGCCGGCTGCTCCCATTTCTTTACGCCTTTAACATTCTTGCTATGGCCAGTCCTACAGAATCGATATGCCACTGTATGTCTACCTTAACGACGTCACAGTTACTCACAGTACTTCGCCGGATGACGAGGCATTTGGCTACCTTAAGAGAGTCATAGTTCCTGCTTCCAGCTGCTCCCTTTTCTTTGAATCTATCCTCTCTTTATTTCGTACTACGGCCTGTCCATGCAGAAGCGAAATGCTGCAACAAGTCCACCTTCACGTTGCCTGAGTTACTCCAACGACGATATCCTCGAGTTTTCAAGTAAATTTCGCAGAGTGACGAGGCATTTGGCTACCTTAAGAGAGTCATAGTTACTCCTGCCGGCTGCTCCCATTTCTTTAGGCCTTTAACATTCTTGCTATGGCCAGTCCTACAGAACCGATATGCCACTGTATGTCCACCTTAACGACGTCACAGTTACTCACACTACGACTCTCTCGAGTTTGCAAATGTACTTCGCCGGATGACGAGCCATTTGGCTACCTTAAGAGAGTCATAGTTCCTGCTGCCTGCTGCTCCCTTTTCTTTGAATCTATCCTCTCTTTATTTCGTACTGCGGCCTGTCCATGCAGAAGCGAAATCCTGCAACAAGTCCACCTTCACGTTGCCTGAGTTACTCCAACGACGATATCCTCGAGTTTTCAAGTAAATTTCGCTGAGTGACGAGGCATTTGGCTACCTTAAGAGACTCATAGTTACTCCTGCCGGCTGCTCCCATTTCTTTAGGCCTTTAAAATTCTTGCTATGGCCAGTCCTACAGAACCGATATGCCACTGTATGTCCACCTTAACGACGTCACAGTTACTCACACTACGACTCTCTCGAGTTTGCAAATGTACTTCGCCGGATGACGAGGCATTTGGCTACCTTAAGGGAGTCATAGTTCCTGCTGCCAGCTACTCCCTTTTCTTTGAATCTATCCTCTCTTTATTTCGTACTGCGGCCTGTCCATGCAGAAGCGAAATCCTGCAACAAGTCCACCTTCACGTTGCCTGAGTTACTCCAACGACGATATCCTCGAGTTTTCAAGTAAATTTCGCTGAGTGACGAGGCATTTGGCTACCTTAAGACAGTCATAGTTACTCCTGCCGGCTGCTCCCATTTCTTTACGCCTTTAACATTCTTGCTATGGCCAGTCCTACAGAATCGATATGCCACTGTATGTCCACCTTAACGACGTCACAGTTACTCACAGTACTTCGCCGGATGACGAGGCATTTGGCTACCTTAAGAGAGTCATAGTTCCTGCTTCCAGCTGCTCCCTTTTCTTTGAATCTATCCTCTCTTTATTTCGTACTGCGGCCTGTCCATGCAGAAGCGAAATGCTGCAACAAGTCCACCTTCACGTTGCCTGAGTTACTCCAACGACGATATCCTCGAGTTTTCAAGTAAATTTCGCAGAGTGACGAGGCATTTGGCTACCTTAAGAGAGTCATAGTTACTCCTGCCGGCTGCTCCCATTTCTTTAGGCCTTTAACATTCTTGCTATGGCCAGTCCTACAGAACCGATATGCCACTGTATGTCCACCTTAACGACGTCACAGTTACTCACACTACGACTCTCTCGAGTTTGCAAATGTACTTCGCCGGATGACGAGGCATTTGGCTACCTTAAGGGAGTCATAGTTCCTGCTGCCAGCTACTCCCTTTTCTTTGAATCTATCCTCTCTTTATTTCGTACAGCGGCCTGTCCATGCAGAAGCAAAATCCTGCAACAAGTCCACCTTCACGTTGCCTGAGTTACTCCAACGACGATATCCTCGAGTTTTCAAGTAAATTTCGCAGAGTGACGAGGCATTTGGCTACCTTAAGAGAGTCATAGTTACTCCTGCCGGCTGCTCCCATTTCTTTAGGCCTTTAACATTCTTGCTATGGCCAGTCCTACAGAACCGATATGCCACTGTATGTCCACCTTAACGACGTCACAGTTACTCACACTACGACTCTCTCGAGTTTGCAAATGTACTTCGCCGGATGACGAGGCATTTGGCTACCTTAAGGGAGTCATAGTTCCTGCTGCCAGCTACTCCCTTTTCTTTGAATCTATCCTCTCTTTATTTCGTACTGCGGCCTGTCCATGCAGAAGCAAAATCCTGCAACAAGTCCACCTTCACGTTGCCTGAGTTACTCCAACGACGATATCCTCGAGTTTTCAAGTAAATTTCGCAGAGTGACGAGGCATTTGGCTACCTTAAGAGAGTCATAGTTACTCCTGCCGGCTGCTCCCATTTCTTTAGGCCTTTAACATTCTTGCTATGGCCAGTCCTACAGAACCGATATGCCACTGTATGTCCACCTTAACGTCGTCACAGTTACTCACACTACGAGTCTCTCGAGTTTGCAAATGTACTTCGCCGAATGACGAGGCTTTTGGCTACCTTAAGGGAGTCATAGTTCCTGCTGCCAGCTACTCCCTTTTCTTTGAATCTATCCTCTCTTTATTTCGTACTGCGGCCTGTCCATGCAGAAGCGAAATCCTGCAACAAGTCCACCTTCACGTTGCCTGAGTTACTCCAACGACGATATCCTCGAGTTTTCAAGTAAATTTCGCTGAGTGACGAGGCATTTGGCTACCTTAAGAGAGTCATAGTTACTCCTGCCGGCTGCTCCCGTTTCTTTACGCCTTTAACATTCTTGCTATGGCCAGTCCTACAGAATCGATATGCCACTGTATGTCCACCTTAACGACGTCACAGTTACTCACAGTACTTCGCCGGATGACGAGGCATTTGGCTACCTTAAGAGAGTCATAGTTCCTGCTTCCAGCTGCTCCCTTTTCTTTGAATCTATCCTCTCTTTATTTCGTACTACGGCCTGTCCATGCAGAAGCGAAATGCTGCAACAAGTCCACCTTCACGTTGCCTGAGTTACTCCAACGACGATATCCTCGAGTTTTCAAGTAAATTTCGCAGAGTGACGAGGCAGTTGGCTACCTTAAGAGAGTCATAGTTACTCCTGCCGGCTGCTCCCATTTCTTTAGGCCTTTAACATTCTTGCTATGGCCAGTCCTACAGAACCGATATGCCACTGTATGTCCACCTTAACGTCGTCACAGTTACTCACACTACGAGTCTCTCGAGTTTGCAAATGTACTTCGCCGGATGACGAGGCATTTAGCTACGTTAAGAGAGTCATAGTTCCTGCTGCCAGCTGCTCCCTTTTCTTTGAATCTATCCTCTCTTTAGTTCGTACTGCGGCCTGTCCATGCAGAAGCGAAATGCTGCAACAAGTCCACCTTCACGTTGCCTGAGTTACTCCAACGACGATATCCTCGAGTTTTCAAGTAAATTTCGCTGAGTGACGAGGCATTTGGCTACTTTAAGAGACTCTTAGTTACTCCTGCCGGCTGCTCCCATTTCTTTAGGCCTTTAACATTCTTGCTATGACCAGTCCTACAGAACCGATATGCCACTGTATGTCCACCTTAACGTCGTCACAGTTACTCACACTACGAGTCTCTCGAGTTTGCAAATGTACTTCGCCGGATGACGAGGCATTTGGCTACCTTAAGAGAGTCATAGTTCCTGCTGCCTGCTGCTCCCTTTTCTTTGAATCTATCCTCTCTTTATTTCGTACTGCGGCCTGTCCATGCAGAAGCGAAATCCTGCAACAAGTCCACCTTCACGTTGCCTGAGTTACTCCAACGACGATATCCTCGAGTTTTCAAGTAAATTTCGCTGAGTGACGAGGCATTTGGCTACCTTAAGAGACTCATAGTTACTCCTGCCGGCTGCTCCCATTTCTTTAGGCCTTTAAAATTCTTGCTATGGCCAGTCCTACAGAACCGATATGCCACTGTATGTCCACCTTAACGACGTCACAGTTACTCACACTACGACTCTCTCGAGTTTGCAAATGTACTTCGCCGGATGACGAGGCATTTGGCTACCTTAAGGGAGTCATAGTTCCTGCTGCCAGCTACTCCCTTTTCTTTGAATCTATCCTCTCTTTATTTCGTACTGCGGCCTGTCCATGCAGAAGCGAAATCCTGCAACAAGTCCACCTTCACGTTGCCTGAGTTACTCCAACGACGATATCCTCGAGTTTTCAAGTAAATTTCGCTGAGTGACGAGGCATTTGGCTACCTTAAGAGAGTCATAGTTACTCCTGCCGGCTGCTCCCATTTCTTTACGCCTTTAACATTCTTGCTATGGCCAGTCCTACAGAATCGATATGCCACTGTATGTCCACCTTAACGACGTCACAGTTACTCACAGTACTTCGCCGGATGACGAGGCATTTGGCTACCTTAAGAGAGTCATAGTTCCTGCTTCCAGCTGCTCCCTTTTCTTTGAATCTATCCTCTCTTTATTTCGTACTGCGGCCTGTCCATGCAGAGGCGAAATGCTGCAACAAGTCCACCTTCACGTTGCCTGAGTTACTCCAACGACGATATCCTCGAGTTTTCAAGTAAATTTCGCAGAGTGACGAGGCATTTGGCTACCTTAAGAGAGTCATAGTTACTCCTGCCGGCTGCTCCCATTTCTTTAGGCCTTTAACATTCTTGCTATGGCCATTCCTACAGAACCGATATGCCACTGTATGTCCACCTTAACGTCGTCACAGTTACTCACACTACGAGTCTCTCGAGTTTGCAAATGTACTTCGCCGGATGACGAGGCATTTGGCTACCTTAAGGGAGTCATAGTTCCTGCTGCCAGCTACTCCCTTTTCTTTGAATCTATCCTCTCTTTATTTCGTACTGCGGCCTGTCCATGCAGAAGCGAAATGCTGCAACAAGTCCACCTTCACGTTGCCTGAGTTACTCCAACGACGATATCCTCGAGTTTTCAAGTAAATTTCGCTGAGTGACGAGGCATTTGGCTACCTTAAGAGAGTCATAGTTACTCCTGCCGGCTGCTCCCATTTCTTTAGGCCTTTAACATTCTTGCTATGGCCATTCCTACAGAACCGATATGCCACTGTATGTCCACCTTAACGTCGTCACAGTTACTCACACTACGAGTCTCTCGAGTTTGCAAATGTACTTCGCCGGATGACGAGGCATTTGGCTACCTTAAGGGAGTCATAGTTCCTGCTGCCAGCTACTCCCTTTTCTTTGAATCTATCCTCTCTTTATTTCGTACTGCGGCCTGTCCATGCAGAAGCGAAATCCTGCAACAAGTCCACCTTCACGTTGCCTGAGTTACTCCAACGACGATATCCTCGAGTTTTCAAGTAAATTTCGCTGAGTGACGAGGCATTTGGCTACCTTAAGAGAGTCATAGTTACTCCTGCCGGCTGCTCCCATTTCTTTACGCCTTTAACATTCTTGCTATGGCCAGTCCTACAGAATCGATATGCCACTGTATGTCCACCTTAACGACGTCACAGTTACTCACAGTACTTCGCCGGATGTCGAGGCATTTGGCTACCTTAAGAGAGTCATAGTTCCTGCTTCCAGCTGCTCCCTTTTCTTTGAATCTATCCTCTCTTTATTTCGTACTGCGGCCTGTCCATGCAGAAGCGAAATGCTGCAACAAGTCCACCTTCACGTTGCCTGAGTTACTCCAACGACGATATCCTCGAGTTTTCAAGTAAATTTCGCAGAGTGACGAGGCATTTGGCTACCTTAAGAGAGTCATAGTTACTCCTGCCGGCTGCTCCCATTTCTTTAGGCCTTTAACATTCTTGCTATGGCCAGTCCTACAGAACCGATATGCCACTGTATGTCCACCTTAACGACGTCACAGTTACTCACACTACGACTCTCTCGAGTTTGCAAATGTACTTCGCCGGATGACGAGGCATTTGGCTACCTTAAGGGAGTCATAGTTCCTGCTGCCAGCTACTCCCTTTTCTTTGAATCTATCCTCTCTTTATTTCGTACTGCGGCCTGTCCATGCAGAAGCAAAATCCTGCAACAAGTCCACCTTCACGTTGCCTGAGTTACTCCAACGACGATATCCTCGAGTTTTCAAGTAAATTTCGCAGAGTGACGTGGCATTTGGCTACCTTAAGAGAGTCATAGTTACTCCTGCCGGCTGCTCCCATTTCTTTAGGCCTTTAACATTCTTGCTATGGCCAGTCCTACAGAACCGATATGCCACTGTATGTCCACCTTAACGTCGTCACAGTTACTCACACTACGAGTCTCTCGAGTTTGCAAACGTACTTCGCCGGATGACGAGGCATTTGGCTACCTTAAGGGAGTCATAGTT
Organism: Schistocerca piceifrons; assembly: GCF_021461385.2. NCBI lineage: Eukaryota > Metazoa > Arthropoda > Insecta > Orthoptera > Acrididae > Schistocerca > Schistocerca piceifrons. The sequence continues at coordinate 19,344,803 of NC_060142.1, forward strand.
CCTGCTGCCAGCTACTCCCTTTTCTTTGAATCTATCCTCTCTTTATTTCGTACTGCGGCCTGTCCATGCAGAAGCGAAATCCTGCAACAAGTCCACCTTCACGTTGCCTGAGTTACTCCAACGACGATATCCTCGAGTTTTCAAGTAAATTTCGCTGAGTGACGAGGCATTTGGCTACCTTAAGAGAGTCATAGTAACTCCTGCCGGCTGCTCCCATTTCTTTACGCCTTTAACATTCTTGCTATGGCCAGTCCTACAGAATCGATATGCCACTGTATGTCCACCTTAACGACGTCACAGTTACTCACAGTACTTCGCCGGATGACGAGGCATTTGACTACCTTAAGAGAGTCATAGTTCCTGCTTCCAGCTGCTCCCTTTTCTTTGAATCTATCCTCTCTTTATTTCGTACTACGGCCTGTCCATGCAGAAGCGAAATGCTGCAACAACTCCACCTTCACGTTGCCTGAGTTACTCCAACGACGATATCCTCGAGTTTTCAAGTAAATTTCGCAGAGTGACGAGGCATTTGGCTACCTTAAGAGAGTCATAGTTACTCCTGCCGGCTGCTCCCATTTCTTTAGGCCTTTAACATTCTTGCTATGGCCAGTCCTACAGAACCGATATGCCACTGTATGTCCACCTTAACGTCGTCACAGTTACTCACACTACGAGTCTCTCGAGTTTGCAAATGTACTTCGCCGGATGACGAGGCATTTAGCTACGTTAAGAGAGTCATAGTTCCTGCTGCCAGCTGCTCCCTTTTCTTTGAATCTATCCTCTCTTTAGTTCGTACTGCGGCCTGTCCATGCAGAAGCGAAATGCTGCAACAAGTCCACCTTCACGTTGCCTGAGTTACTCCAACGACGATATCCTCGAGTTTTCAAGTAAATTTCGCTGAGTGACGAGGCATTTGGCTACCTTAAGAGACTCTTAGTTACTCGTGCCGGCTGCTCCCATTTCTTTAGGCCTTTAACATTCTTGCTATGACCAGTCCTACAGAACCGATATGCCACTGTATGTCCACCTTAACGTCGTCACAGTTACTCACACTACGAGTCTCTCGAGTTTGCAAATGTACTTCGCCGGATGACGAGGCATTTGGCTAGCTTAAGAGAGTCATAGTTCCTGCTGCCTGCTGCTCCCTTTTCTTTGAATCTATCCTCTCTTTATTTCGTACTGCGGCCTGTCCATGCAGAAGCGAAATCCTGCAACAAGTCCACCTTCACGTTGCCTGAGTTACTCCAACGACGATATCCTCGAGTTTTCAAGTAAATTTCGCTGAGTGACGAGGCATTTGGCTACCTTAAGAGACTCATAGTTACTCCTGCCGGCTGCTCCCATTTCTTTAGGCCTTTAAAATTCTTGCTATGGCCAGTCCTACAGAACCGATATGCCACTGTATGTCCACCTTAACGACGTCACAGTTACTCACACTACGACTCTCTCGAGTTTGCAAATGTACTTCGCCGGATGACGAGGCATTTGGCTACCTTAAGGGAGTCATAGTTCCTGCTGCCAGCTACTCCCTTTTCTTTGAATCTATCCTCTCTTTATTTCGTACTGCGGCCTGTCCATGCAGAAGCGAAATCCTGCAACAAGTCCACCTTCACGTTGCCTGAGTTACTCCAACGACGATATCCTCGAGTTTTCAAGTAAATTTCGCTGAGTGACGAGGCATTTGGCTACCTTAAGAGAGTCATAGTTACTCCTGCCGGCTGCTCCCATTTCTTTACGCCTTTAACATTCTTGCTATGGCCAGTCCTACAGAATCGATATGCCACTGTATGTCCACCTTAACGACGTCACAGTTACTCACAGTACTTCGCCGGATGACGAGGCATTTGGCTACCTTAAGAGAGTCATAGTTCCTGCTTCCAGCTGCTCCCTTTTCTTTGAATCTATCCTCTCTTTATTTCGTACTGCGGCCTGTCCATGCAGAAGCGAAATGCTGCAACAAGTCCACCTTCACGTTGCCTGAGTTACTCCAACGACGATATCCTCGAGTTTTCAAGTAAATTTCGCAGAGTGACGAGGCATTTGGCTACCTTAAGAGAGTCATAGTTACTCCTGCCGGCTGCTCCCATTTCTTTAGGCCTTTAACATTCTTGCTATGGCCAGTCCTACAGAACCGATATGCCACTGTATGTCCACCTTAACGTCGTCACAGTTACTCACACTACGAGTCTCTCGAGTTTGCAAATGTACTTCGCCGGATGACGAGGCATTTGGCTACCTTAAGGGAGTCATAGTTCCTGCTGCCAGCTACTCCCTTTTCTTTGAATCTATCCTCTCTTTATTTCGTACTGCGGCCTGTCCATGCAGAAGCGAAATCCTGCAACAAGTCCACCTTCACGTTGCCTGAGTTACTCCAACGACGATATCCTCGAGTTTTCAAGTAAATTTCGCTGAGTGACGAGGCATTTGGCTACCTTAAGAGAGTCATAGTTACTCCTGCCGGCTGCTCCCATTTCTTTACGCCTTTAACATTCTTGCTATGGCCAGTCCTACAGAATCGATATGCCACTGTATGTCCACCTTAACGACGTCACAGTTACTCACAGTACTTCGCCGGATGACGAGGCATTTGGCTACCTTAAGAGAGTCATAGTTCCTGCTTCCAGCTGCTGCCTTTTCTTTGAATCTATCCTCTCTTTATTTCGTACTGCGGCCTGTCCATGCAGAAGCGAAATGCTGCAACAAGTCCACCTTCACGTTGCCTGAGTTACTCCAACGACGATATCCTCGAGTTTTCAAGTAAATTTCGCAGAGTGACGAGGCATTTGGCTACCTTAAGAGAGTCATAGTTACTCCTGCCGGCTGCTCCCATTTCTTTAGGCCTTTAACATTCTTGCTATGGCCAGTCCTACAGAACCGATATGCCACTGTATGTCCACCTTAACGTCGTCACAGTTACTCAGACTACGAGTCTCTCGAGTTTGCAAATGTACTTCGCCGGATGACGAGGCATTTAGCTACGTTAAGAGAGTCATAGTTCCTGCTGCCAGCTGCTCCCTTTTCTTTGAATCTATCCTCTCTTTAGTTCGTACTGCGGCCTGTCCATGCAGAAGCGAAATGCTGCAACAAGTCCACCTTCACGTTGCCTGAGTTACTCCAACGACGATATCCTCGAGTTTTCAAGTAAATTTCGCTGAGTGACGAGGCATTTGGCTACCTTAAGAGACTTTTAGTTACTCCTGCCGGCTGCTCCCATTTCTTTATTCCTTTAACATTCTTGCTATGACCAGTCCTACAGAACCGATATGCCACTGTATGTCCACCTTAACGTCGTCACAGTTACTCACACTACGAGTCTCTCGAGTTTGCAAATGTACTTCGCCGGATGATGAGGCATTTGGCTACCTTAAGAGAGTCATAGTTCCTGCTGCCTGCTGCTCCCTTTTCTTTGAATCTATCCTCTCTTTATTTCGTACTGCGGCCTGTCCATGCAGAAGCGAAATCCTGCAACAAGTCCACCTTCACGTTGCCTGAGTTACTCCAACGACGATATCCTCGAGTTTTCAAGTAAATTTCGCTGAGTGACGAGGCATTTGGCTACCTTAAGAGACTCATAGTTACTCCTGCCGGCTGCTCCCATTTCTTTAGGCCTTTAAAATTCTTGCTATGGCCAGTCCTACAGAACCGATATGCCACTGTATGTCCACCTTAACGACGTCACAGTTACTCACACTACGACTCTCTCGAGTTTGCAAATGTACTTCGCCGGATGACGAGGCATTTGGCTACCTTAAGGGAGTCATAGTTCCTGCTGCCAGCTACTCCCTTTTCTTTGAATCTATCCTCTCTTTATTTCGTACTGCGGCCTGTCCATGCAGAAGCGAAATCCTGCAACAAGTCCACCTTCACGTTGCCTGAGTTACTCCAACGACGATATCCTCGAGTTTTCAAGTAAATTTCGCTGAGTGACGAGGCATTTGGCTACCTTAAGAGAGTCATAGTTACTCCTGCCGGCTGCTCCCATTTCTTTACGCCTTTAACATTCTTGCTATGGCCAGTCCTACAGAATCGATATGCCACTGTATGTCCACCTTAACGACGTCACAGTTACTCACAGTACTTCGCCGTATGACGAGGCATTTGGCTACCTTAAGAGAGTCATAGTTCCTGCTTCCAGCTGCTCCCTTTTCTTTGAATCTATCCTCTCTTTATTTCGTACTGCGGCCTGTCCATGCAGAAGCGAAATGCTGCAACAAGTCCACCTTCACGTTGCCTGAGTTACTCCAACGACGATATCCTCGAGTTTTCAAGTAAATTTCGCAGAGTGACGAGGCATTTGGCTACCTTAAGAGAGTCATAGTTACTCCTGCCGGCTGCTCCCATTTCTTTAGGCCTTTAACATTCTTGCTATGGCCAGTCCTACAGAACCGATATGCCACTGTATGTCCACCTTAACGTCGTCACAGTTACTCACACTACAAGTCTCTCGAGTTTGCAAATGTACTTCGCCGGATGACGAGGCATTTGGCTACCTTAAGGGAGTCATAGTTCCTGCTGCCAGCTACTCCCTTTTCTTTGAATCTATCCTCTCTTTATTTCGTACTGCGGCCTGTCCATGCAGAAGCGAAATCCTGCAACAAGTCCACCTTCACGTTGCCTGAGTTACTCCAACGACGATATCCTCGAGTTTTCAAGTAAATTTCGCTGAGTGACGAGGCATTTGGCTACCTTAAGAGAGTCATAGTTACTCCTGCCGGCTGCTCCCATTTCTTTACGCCTTTAACATTCTTGCTATGGCCAGTCCTACAGAATCGATATGCCACTGTATGTCCACCTTAACGACGTCACAGTTACTCACAGTACTTCGCCGGATGTCGAGGCATTTGGCTACCTTAAGAGAGTCATAGTTCCTGCTTCCAGCTGCTCCCTTTTCTTTGAATCTATCCTCTCTTTATTTCGTACTGCGGCCTGTCCATGCAGAAGCGAAATCCTGCAACAAGTCCACCTTCACGTTGCCTGAGTTACTCCAACGACGATATCCTCGAGTTTTCAAGTAAATTTCGCAGAGTGACGAGGCATTTGGCTACCTTAAGAGAGTCATAGTTACTCCTGCCGGCTGCTCCCATTTCTTTAGGCCTTTAACATTCTTGCTATGGCCAGTCCTACAGAACCGATATGCCACTGTATGTCCACCTTAACGACGTCACAGTTACTCACACTACGACTCTCTCGAGTTTGCAAATGTACTTCGCCGGATGACGAGGCATTTGGCTACCTTAAGGGAGTCATAGTTCCTGCTGCCAGCTACTCCCTTTTCTTTGAATCTATCCTCTCTTTATTTCGTACTGCGGCCTGTCCATGCAGAAGCAAAATCCTGCAACAAGTCCACCTTCACGTTGCCTGAGTTACTCCAACGACGATATCCTCGAGTTTTCAAGTAAATTTCGCAGAGTGACGTGGCATTTGGCTACCTTAAGAGAGTCATAGTTACTCCTGCCGGCTGCTCCCATTTCTTTAGGCCTTTAACATTCTTGCTATGGCCAGTCCTACAGAACCGATATGCCACTGTATGTCCACCTTAACGTCGTCACAGTTACTCACACTACGAGTCTCTCGAGTTTGCAAACGTACTTCGCCGGATGACGAGGCATTTGGCTACCTTAAGGGAGTCATAGTTCCTGCTGCCAGCTACTCCCTTTTCTTTGAATCTATCCTCTCTTTATTTCGTACTGCGGCCTGTCCATGCAGAAGCGAAATGCTGCAACAAGTCCACCTTCACGTTGCCTGAGTTACTCCAACGACGATATCCTCGAGTTTTCAAGTAAATTTCGCTGAGTGACGAGGCATTTGGCTACCTTAAGAGAGTCATAGTAACTCCTGCCGGCTGCTCCCATTTCTTTACGCCTTTAACATTCTTGCTATGGCCAGTCCTACAGAATCGATATGCCACTGTATGTCCACCTTAACGACGTCACAGTTACTCACAGTACTTCGCCGGATGACGAGGCATTTGACTACCTTAAGAGAGTCATAGTTCCTGCTTCCAGCTGCTCCCTTTTCTTTGAATCTATCCTCTCTTTATTTCGTACTACGGCCTGTCCATGCAGAAGCGAAATGCTGCAACAACTCCACCTTCACGTTGCCTGAGTTACTCCAACGACGATATCCTCGAGTTTTCAAGTAAATTTCGCAGAGTGACGAGGCATTTGGCTACCTTAAGAGAGTCATAGTTACTCCTGCCGGCTGCTCCCATTTCTTTAGGCCTTTAACATTCTTGCTATGGCCAGTCCTACAGAACCGATATGCCACTGTATGTCCACCTTAACGTCGTCACAGTTACTCACACTACGAGTCTCTCGAGTTTGCAAATGTACTTCGCCGGATGACGAGGCATTTAGCTACGTTAAGAGAGTCATAGTTCCTGCTGCCAGCTGCTCCCTTTTCTTTGAATCTATCCTCTCTTTAGTTCGTACTGCGGCCTGTCCATGCAGAAGCGAAATGCTGCAACAAGTCCACCTTCACGTTGCCTGAGTTACTCCAACGACGATATCCTCGAGTTTTCAAGTAAATTTCGCTGAGTGACGAGGCATTTGGCTACCTTAAGAGACTCTTAGTTACTCGTGCCGGCTGCTCCCATTTCTTTAGGCCTTTAACATTCTTGCTATGACCAGTCCTACAGAACCGATATGCCACTGTATGTCCACCTTAACGTCGTCACAGTTACTCACACTACGAATCTCTCGAGTTTGCAAATGTACTTCGCCGGATGACGAGGCATTTGGCTAGCTTAAGAGAGTCATAGTTCCTGCTGCCTGCTGCTCCCTTTTCTTTGAATCTATCCTCTCTTTATTTCGTACTGCGGCCTGTCCATGCAGAAGCGAAATCCTGCAACAAGTCCACCTTCACGTTGCCTGAGTTACTCCAACGACGATATCCTCGAGTTTTCAAGTAAATTTCGCTGAGTGACGAGGCATTTGGCTACCTTAAGAGACTCATAGTTACTCCTGCCGGCTGCTCCCATTTCTTTAGGCCTTTAAAATTCTTGCTATGGCCAGTCCTACAGAACCGATATGCCACTGTATGTCCACCTTAACGACGTCACAGTTACTCACACTACGACTCTCTCGAGTTTGCAAATGTACTTCGCCGGATGACGAGGCATTTGGCTACCTTAAGGGAGTCATAGTTCCTGCTGCCAGCTACTCCCTTTTCTTTGAATCTATCCTCTCTTTATTTCGTACTGCGGCCTGTCCATGCAGAAGCGAAATCCTGCAACAAGTCCACCTTCACGTTGCCTGAGTTACTCCAACGACGATATCCTCGAGTTTTCAAGTAAATTTCGCTGAGTGACGAGGCATTTGGCTACCTTAAGAGAGTCATAGTTACTCCTGCCGGCTGCTCCCATTTCTTTACGCCTTTAACATTCTTGCTATGGCCAGTCCTACAGAATCGATATGCCACTGTATGTCCACCTTAACGACGTCACAGTTACTCACAGTACTTCGCCGGATGACGAGGCATTTGGCTACCTTAAGAGAGTCATAGTTCCTGCTTCCAGCTGCTCCCTTTTCTTTGAATCTATCCTCTCTTTATTTCGTACTGCGGCCTGTCCATGCAGAAGCGAAATGCTGCAACAAGTCCACCTTCACGTTGCCTGAGTTACTCCAACGACGATATCCTCGAGTTTTCAAGTAAATTTCGCAGAGTGACGAGGCATTTGGCTACCTTAAGAGAGTCATAGTTACTCCTGCCGGCTGCTCCCATTTCTTTAGGCCTTTAACATTCTTGCTATGGCCAGTCCTACAGAACCGATATGCCACTGTATGTCCACCTTAACGTCGTCACAGTTACTCACACTACGAGTCTCTCGAGTTTGCAAATGTACTTCGCCGGATGACGAGGCATTTGGCTACCTTAAGGGAGTCATAGTTCCTGCTGCCAGCTACTCCCTTTTCTTTGAATCTATCCTCTCTTTATTTCGTACTGCGGCCTGTCCATGCAGAAGCGAAATCCTGCAACAAGTCCACCTTCACGTTGCCTGAGTTACTCCAACGACGATATCCTCGAGCTTTCAAGTAAATTTCGCTGAGTGACGAGGCATTTGGCTACCTTAAGAGAGTCATAGTTACTCCTGCCGGCTGCTCCCATTTCTTTACGCCTTTAACATTCTTGCTATGGCCAGTCCTACAGAATCGATATGCCACTGTATGTCCACCTTAACGACGTCACAGTTACTCACAGTACTTCGCCGGATGACGAGGCATTTGGCTACCTTAAGAGAGTCATAGTTCCTGCTTCCAGCTGCTGCCTTTTCTTTGAATCTATCCTCTCTTTATTTCGTACTGCGGCCTGTCCATGCAGAAGCGAAATGCTGCAACAAGTCCACCTTCACGTTGCCTGAGTTACTCCAACGACGATATCCTCGAGTTTTCAAGTAAATTTCGCAGAGTGACGAGGCATTTGGCTACCTTAAGAGAGTCATAGTTACTCCTGCCGGCTGCTCCCATTTCTTTAGGCCTTTAACATTCTTGCTATGGCCAGTCCTACAGAACCGATATGCCACTGTATGTCCACCTTAACGTCGTCACAGTTACTCACACTACGAGTCTCTCGAGTTTGCAAATGTACTTCGCCGGATGACGAGGCATTTAGCTACGTTAAGAGAGTCATAGTTCCTGCTGCCAGCTGCTCCCTTTTCTTTGAATCTATCCTCTCTTTAGTTCGTACTGCGGCCTGTCCATGCAGAAGCGAAATGCTGCAACAAGTCCACCTTCACGTTGCCTGAGTTACTCCAACGACGATATCCTCGAGTTTTCAAGTAAATTTCGCTGAGTGACGAGGCATTTGGCTACCTTAAGAGACTCTTAGTTACTCCTGCCGGCTGCTCCCATTTCTTTATTCCTTTAACATTCTTGCTATGACCAGTCCTACAGAACCGATATGCCACTGTATGTCCACCTTAACGTCGTCACAGTTACTCACACTACGAGTCTCTCGAGTTTGCAAATGTACTTCGCCGGATGACGAGGCATTTGGCTACCTTAAGAGAGTCATAGTTCCTGCTGCCTGCTGCTCCCTTTTCTTTGAATCTATCCTCTCTTTATTTCGTACTGCGGCCTGTCCATGCAGAAGCGAAATCCTGCAACAAGTCCACCTTCACGTTGCCTGAGTTACTCCAACGACGATATCCTCGAGTTTTCAAGTAAATTTCGCTGAGTGACGAGGCATTTGGCTACCTTAAGAGACTCATAGTTACTCCTGCCGGCTGCTCCCATTTCTTTAGGCCTTTAAAATTCTTGCTATGGCCAGTCCTACAGAACCGATATGCCACTGTATGTCCACCTTAACGACGTCACAGTTACTCACACTACGACTCTCTCGAGTTTGCAAATGTACTTCGCCGGATGACGAGGCATTTGGCTACCTTAAGGGAGTCATAGTTCCTGCTGCCAGCTACTCCCTTTTCTTTGAATCTATCCTCTCTTTATTTCGTACTGCGGCCTGTCCATGCAGAAGCGAAATCCTGCAACAAGTCCACCTTCACGTTGCCTGAGTTACTCCAACGACGATATCCTCGAGTTTTCAAGTAAATTTCGCTGAGTGACGAGGCATTTGGCTACCTTAAGAGAGTCATAGTTACTCCTGCCGGCTGCTCCCATTTCTTTACGCCTTTAACATTCTTGCTATGGCCAGTCCTACAGAATCGATATGCCACTGTATGTCCACCTTAACGACGTCACAGTTACTCACAGTACTTCGCCGGATGACGAGGCATTTGGCTACCTTAAGAGAGTCATAGTTCCTGCTTCCAGCTGCTCCCTTTTCTTTGAATCTATCCTCTCTTTATTTCGTACTGCGGCCTGTCCATGCAGAAGCGAAATGCTGCAACAAGTCCACCTTCACGTTGCCTGAGTTACTCCAACGACGATATCCTCGAGTTTTCAAGTAAATATCGCAGAGTGACGAGGCATTTGGCTACCTTAAGAGAGTCATAGTTACTCCTGCCGGCTGCTCCCATTTCTTTAGGCCTTTAACATTCTTGCTATGGCCAGTCCTACAGAACCGATATGCCACTGTATGTCCACCTTAACGTCGTCACAGTTACTCACACTACAAGTCTCTCGAGTTTGCAAATGTACTTCGCCGGATGACGAGGCATTTGGCTACCTTAAGGGAGTCATAGTTCCTGCTGCCAGCTACTCCCTTTTCTTTGAATCTATCCTCTCTTTATTTCGTACTGCGGCCTGTCCATGCAGAAGCGAAATCCTGCAACAAGTCCACCTTCACGTTGCCTGAGTTACTCCAACGACGATATCCTCGAGTTTTCAAGTAAATTTCGCTGAGTGACGAGGCATTTGGCTACCTTAAGAGAGTCATAGTTACTCCTGCCGGCTGCTCCCATTTCTTTACGCCTTTAACATTCTTGCTATGGCCAGTCCTACAGAATCGATATGCCACTGTATGTCCACCTTAACGACGTCACAGTTACTCACAGTACTTCGCCGGATGACGAGGCATTTGGCTACCTTAAGAGAGTCATAGTTCCTGCTTCCAGCTGCTCCCTTTTCTTTGAGTCTGTCCTCTCTTTATTTCGTACTGCGGCCTGTCCATGCAGAAGCGAAATGCTGCAACAAGTCCACCTTCACGTTGCCTGAGTTACTCCAACGACGATATCCTCGAGTTTTCAAGTAAATTTCGCAGAGTGACGAGGCATTTGGCTACCTTAAGAGAGTCATAGTTACTCCTGCCGGCTGCTCCCATTTCTTTAGGCCTTTAACATTCTTGCTATGGCCAGTCCTACAGAACCGATATGCCACTGTATGTCCACCTTAACGTCGTCACAGTTACTCACACTACGAGTCTCTCGAGTTTGCAAATGTACTTCGCCGGATGACGAGGCATTTAGCTACGTTAAGAGAGTCATAGTTCCTGCTGCCAGCTGCTCCCTTTTCTTTGAATCTATCCTCTCTTTAGTTCGTACTGCGGCCTGTCCATGCAGAAGCGAAATGCTGCAACAAGTCCACCTTCACGTTGCCTGAGTTACTCCAACGACGATATCCTCGAGTTTTCAAGTAAATTTCGCTGAGTGACGAGGCATTTGGCTACCTTAAGAGAGTCATAGTTACTCCTGCCGGCTGCTCCCATTTCTTTAGGCCTTTAACATTCTTGCTATGGCCAGTCCTACAGAACCGATATGCCACTGTATGTCCACCTTAACGTCGTCACAGTTACTCACACTACGAGTCTCTCGAGTTTGCAAATGTACTTCGCCGGATGACGAGGCATTTGGCTACCTTAAGGGAGTCATAGTTCCTGCTGCCAGCTACTCCCTTTTCTTTGAATCTATCCTCTCTTTATTTCGTACTGCGGCCTGTCCATGCAGAAGCGAAATCCTGCAACAAGTCCACCTTCACGTTGCCTGAGTTACTCCAACGACGATATCCTCGAGTTTTCAAGTAAATTTCGCTGAGTGACGAGGCATTTGGCTACCTTAAGAGACTCATAGTTACTCCTGCCGGCTGCTCCCATTTCTTTAGGCCTTTAAAATTCTTGCTATGGCCAGTCCTACAGAACCGATATGCCACTGTATGTCCACCTTAACGACGTCACAGTTACTCACACTACGACTCTCTCGAGTTTGCAAATGTACTTCGCCGGATGACGAGGCATTTGGCTACCTTAAGGGAGTCGTAGTTCCTGCTGCCAGCTACTCCCTTTTCTTTGAATCTATCCTCTCTTTATTTCGTACTGCGGCCTGTCCATGCAGAAGCGAAATCCTGCAACAAGTCCACCTTCACGTTGCCTGAGTTACTCCAACGACGATATCCTCGAGTTTTCAAGTAAATTTCGCTGAGTGACGAGGCATTTGGCTACCTTAAGAGAGTCATAGTTACTCCTGCCGGCTGCTCCCATTTCTTTACGCCTTTAACATTCTTGCTATGGCCAGTCCTACAGAATCGATATGCCACTGTATGTCCACCTTAACGACGTCACAGTTACTCACAGTACTTCGCCGGATGACGAGGCATTTGGCTACCTTAAGAGAGTCATAGTTCCTGCTTCCAGCTGCTCCCTTTTCTTTGAGTCTGTCCTCTCTTTATTTCGTACTGCGGCCTGTCCATGCAGAAGCGAAATGCTGCAACAAGTCCACCTTCACGTTGCCTGAGTTACTCCAACGACGATATCCTCGAGTTTTCAAGTAAATTTCGCAGAGTGACGAGGCATTTGGCTACCTTAAGAGAGTCATAGTTACTCCTGCCGGCTGCTCCCATTTCTTTAGGCCTTTAACATTCTTGCTATGGCCAGTCCTACAGAACCGATATGCCACTGTATGTCCACCTTAACGTCGTCACAGTTACTCACACTACGAGTCTCTCGAGTTTGCAAATGTACTTCGCCGGATGACGAGGCATTTAGCTACGTTAAGAGAGTCATAGTTCCTGCTGCCAGCTGCTCCCTTTTCTTTGAATCTATCCTCTCTTTAGTTCGTACTGCGGCCTGTCCATGCAGAAGCGAAATGCTGCAACAAGTCCACCTTCACGTTGCCTGAGTTACTCCAACGACGATATCCTCGAGTTTTCAAGTAAATTTCGCTGAGTGACGAGGCATTTAGCTACCTTAAGAGAGTCATAGTTACTCCTGCCGGCTGCTCCCATTTCTTTAGGCCTTTAACATTCTTGCTATGGCCAGTCCTACAGAACCGATATGCCACTGTATGTCCACCTTAACGTCGTCACAGTTACTCACACTACGAGTCTCTCGAGTTTGCAAATGTACTTCGCCGGATGACGAGGCATTTGGCTACCTTAAGGGAGTCATAGTTCCTGCTGCCAGCTACTCCCTTTTCTTTGAATCTATCCTCTCTTTATTTCGTACTGCGGCCTGTCCATGCAGAAGCGAAATCCTGCAACAAGTCCACCTTCACGTTGCCTGAGTTACTCCAACGACGATATCCTCGAGTTTTCAAGTAAATTTCGCTGAGTGACGAGGCATTTGGCTACCTTAAGAGACTCATAGTTACTCCTGCCGGCTGCTCCCATTTCTTTAGGCCTTTAAAATTCTTGCTATGGCCAGTCCTACAGAACCGATATGCCACTGTATGTCCACCTTAACGACGTCACAGTTACTCACACTACGACTCTCTCGAGTTTGCAAATGTACTTCGCCGGATGACGAGGCATTTGGCTACCTTAAGGGAGTCGTAGTTCCTGCTGCCAGCTACTCCCTTTTCTTTGAATCTATCCTCTCTTTATTTCGTACTGCGGCCTGTCCATGCAGAAGCGAAATCCTGCAACAAGTCCACCTTCACGTTGCCTGAGTTACTCCAACGACGATATCCTCGAGTTTTCAAGTAAATTTCGCTGAGTGACGAGGCATTTGGCTACCTTAAGAGAGTCATAGTTACTCCTGCCGGCTGCTCCCATTTCTTTACGCCTTTAACATTCTTGCTATGGCCAGTCCTACAGAATCGATATGCCACTGTATGTCCACCTTAACGACGTCACAGTTACTCACAGTACTTCGCCGGATGACGAGGCATTTGGCTACCTTAAGAGAGTCATAGTTCCTGCTTCCAGCTGCTCCCTTTTCTTTGAATCTATCCTCTCTTTATTTCGTACTGCGGCCTGTCCATGCAGAAGCGAAATGCTGCAACAAGTCCACCTTCACGTTGCCTGAGTTACTCCAACGACGATATCCTCGAGTTTTCAAGTAAATTTCGCAGAGTGACGAGGCATTTGGCTACCTTAAGAGAGTCATAGTTACTCCTGCCGGCTGCTCCCATTTCTTTAGGCCTTTAACATTCTTGCTATGGCCAGTCCTACAGAACCGATATGCCACTGTATGTCCACCTTAACGTCGTCACAGTTACTCACACTACAAGTCTCTCGAGTTTGCAAATGTACTTCGCCGGATGACGAGGCATTTGGCTACCTTAAGGGAGTCATAGTTCCTGCTGCCAGCTACTCCCTTTTCTTTGAATCTATCCTCTCTTTATTTCGTACTGCGGCCTGTCCATGCAGAAGCGAAATCCTGCAACAAGTCCACCTTCACGTTGCCTGAGTTACTCCAACGACGATATCCTCGAGTTTTCAAGTAAATTTCGCTGAGTGACGAGGCATTTGGCTACCTTAAGAGAGTCATAGTTACTCCTGCCGGCTGCTCCCATTTCTTTACGCCTTTAACATTCTTGCTATGGCCAGTCCTACAGAATCGATATGCCACTGTATGTCCACCTTAACGACGTCACAGTTACTCACAGTACTTCGCCGGATGACGAGGCATTTGGCTACCTTAAGAGAGTCATAGTTCCTGCTTCCAGCTGCTCCCTTTTCTTTGAGTCTGTCCTCTCTTTATTTCGTACTGCGGCCTGTCCATGCAGAAGCGAAATGCTGCAACAAGTCCACCTTCACGTTGCCTGAGTTACTCCAACGACGATATCCTCGAGTTTTCAAGTAAATTTCGCAGAGTGACGAGGCATTTGGCTACCTTAAGAGAGTCATAGTTACTCCTGCCGGCTGCTCCCATTTCTTTAGGCCTTTAACATTCTTGCTATGGCCAGTCCTACAGAACCGATATGCCACTGTATGTCCACCTTAACGTCGTCACAGTTACTCACACTACGAGTCTCTCGAGTTTGCAAATGTACTTCGCCGGATGACGAGGCATTTAGCTACGTTAAGAGAGTCATAGTTCCTGCTGCCAGCTGCTCCCTTTTCTTTGAATCTATCCTCTCTTTAGTTCGTACTGCGGCCTGTCCATGCAGAAGCGAAATGCTGCAACAAGTCCACCTTCACGTTGCCTGAGTTACTCCAACGACGATATCCTCGAGTTTTCAAGTAAATTTCGCTGAGTGACGAGGCATTTGGCTACCTTAAGAGAGTCATAGTTACTCCTGCCGGCTGCTCCCATTTCTTTAGGCCTTTAACATTCTTGCTATGGCCAGTCCTACAGAACCGATATGCCACTGTATGTCCACCTTAACGTCGTCACAGTTACTCACACTACGAGTCTCTCGAGTTTGCAAATGTACTTCGCCGGATGACGAGGCATTTGGCTACCTTAAGGGAGTCATAGTTCCTGCTGCCAGCTACTCCCTTTTCTTTGAATCTATCCTCTCTTTATTTCGTACTGCGGCCTGTCCATGCAGAAGCGAAATCCTGCAACAAGTCCACCTTCACGTTGCCTGAGTTACTCCAACGACGATATCCTCGAGTTTTCAAGTAAATTTCGCTGAGTGACGAGGCATTTGGCTACCTTAAGAGACTCATAGTTACTCCTGCCGGCTGCTCCCATTTCTTTAGGCCTTTAAAATTCTTGCTATGGCCAGTCCTACAGAACCGATATGCCACTGTATGTCCACCTTAACGACGTCACAGTTACTCACACTACGACTCTCTCGAGTTTGCAAATGTACTTCGCCGGATGACGAGGCATTTGGCTACCTTAAGGGAGTCGTAGTTCCTGCTGCCAGCTACTCCCTTTTCTTTGAATCTATCCTCTCTTTATTTCGTACTGCGGCCTGTCCATGCAGAAGCGAAATCCTGCAACAAGTCCACCTTCACGTTGCCTGAGTTACTCCAACGACGATATCCTCGAGTTTTCAAGTAAATTTCGCTGAGTGACGAGGCATTTGGCTACCTTAAGAGAGTCATAGTTACTCCTGCCGGCTGCTCCCATTTCTTTACGCCTTTAACATTCTTGCTATGGCCAGTCCTACAGAATCGATATGCCACTGTATGTCCACCTTAACGACGTCACAGTTACTCACAGTACTTCGCCGGATGACGAGGCATTTGGCTACCTTAAGAGAGTCATAGTTCCTGCTTCCAGCTGCTCCCTTTTCTTTGAATCTATCCTCTCTTTATTTCGTACTGCGGCCTGTCCATGCAGAAGCGAAATGCTGCAACAAGTCCACCTTCACGTTGCCTGAGTTACTCCAACGACGATATCCTCGAGTTTTCAAGTAAATTTCGCAGAGTGACGAGGCATTTGGCTACCTTAAGAGAGTCATAGTTACTCCTGCCGGCTGCTCCCATTTCTTTAGGCCTTTAACATTCTTGCTATGGCCAGTCCTACAGAACCGATATGCCACTGTATGTCCACCTTAACGTCGTCACAGTTACTCACACTACGAGTCTCTCGAGTTTGCAAATGTACTTCGCCGGATGACGAGGCATTTGGCTACCTTAAGGGAGTCATAGTTCCTTCTGCCAGCTACTCCATTTTCTTTGAATCTATCCTCTCTTTATTTCGTACTGCGGCCTGTCCATGCAGAAGCGAAATCCTGCAACAAGTCCACCTTCACGTTGCCTGAGTTACTCCAACGACGATATCCTCGAGTTTTCAAGTAAATTTCGCTGAGTGACGAGGCATTTGGCTACCTTAAGAGAGTCATAGTTACTCCTGCCGGCTGCTCCCATTTCTTTACGCCTTTAACATTCTTGCTATGGCCAGTCCTACAGAATCGATATGCCACTGTATGTCCACCTTAACGACGTCACAGTTACTCACAGTACTTCGCCGGATGACGAGGCATTTGGCTACCTTAAGAGAGTCATAGTTCCTGCTTCCAGCTGCTCCCTTTTCTTTGAATCTATCCTCTCTTTATTTCGTACTGCGGCCTGTCCATGCAGAAGCGAAATGCTGCAACAAGTCCACCTTCACGTTGCCTGAGTTACTCCAACGACGATATCCTCGAGTTTTCAAGTAAATTTCGCAGAGTGACGAGGCATTTGGCTACCTTAAGAGAGTCATAGTTACTCCTGCCGGCTGCTCCCATTTCTTTAGGCCTTTAACATTCTTGCTATGGCCAGTCCTACAGAACCGATATGCCACTGTATGTCCACCTTAACGTCTCACAGTTACTCACACTACGAGTCTCTCGAGTTTGCAAATGTACTTCGCCGGATGACGAGGCATTTGGCTACCTTAAGGGAGTCATAGTTCCTGCTGCCAGCTACTCCCTTTTCTTTGAATCTATCCTCTCTTTATTTCGTACTGCGGCCTGTCCATGCAGAAGCGAAATCCTGCAACAAGTCCACCTTCACGTTGCCTGAGTTACTCCAACGACGATATCCTCGAGTTTTCAAGTAAATTTCGCTGAGTGACGAGGCATTTGGCTACCTTAAGAGACTCATAGTTACTCCTGCCGGCTGCTCCCATTTCTTTACGCCTTTAACATTCTTGCTATGGCCAGTCCTACAGAATCGATATGCCACTGTATGTCCACCTTAACGACGTCACAGTTACTCACAGTACTTCGCCGGATGACGAGGCATTTGGCTACCTTAAGAGAGTCATAGTTCCTGCTTCCAGCTGCTGCCTTTTCTTTGAATCTATCCTCTCTTTATTTCGTACTGCGGCCTGTCCATGCAGAAGCGAAATGCTGCAACAAGTCCACCTTCACGTTGCCTGAGTTACTCCAACGACGATATCCTCGAGTTTTCAAGTAAATTTCGCAGAGTGACGAGGCATTTGGCTACCTTAAGAGAGTCATAGTTACTCCTGCCGGCTGCTCCCATTTCTTTAGGCCTTTAACATTCTTGCTATGGCCAGTCCTACAGAACCGATATGCCACTGTATGTCCACCTTAACGTCGTCACAGTTACTCACACTACGAGTCTCTCGAGTTTGCAAATGTACTTCGCCGGATGACGAGGCATTTAGCTACGTTAAGAGAGTCATAGTTCCTGCTGCCAGCTGCTCCCTTTTCTTTGAATCTATCCTCTCTTTAGTTCGTACTGCGGCCTGTCCATGCAGAAGCGAAATGCTGCAACAAGTCCACCTTCACGTTGCCTGAGTTACTCCAACGACGATATCCTCGAGTTTTCAAGTAAATTTCGCTGAGTGACGAGGCATTTGGCTACCTTAAGAGACTCTTAGTTACTCCTGCCGGCTGCTCCCATTTCTTTATTCCTTTAACATTCTTGCTATGACCAGTCCTACAGAACCGATATGCCACTGTATGTCCACCTTAACGTCGTCACAGTTACTCACACTACGAGTCTCTCGAGTTTGCAAATGTACTTCGCCGGATGACGAGGCATTTGGCTACCTTAAGAGAGTCATAGTTCCTGCTGCCTGCTGCTCCCTTTTCTTTGAATCTATCCTCTCTTTATTTCGTACTGCGGCCTGTCCATGCAGAAGCGAAATGCTGCAACAAGTCCACCTTCACGTTGCCTGAGTTACTCCAACGACGATATCCTCGAGTTTTCAAGTAAATTTCGCTGAGTGACGAGGCATTTGGCTACCTTAAGAGAGTCATAGTTACTCCTGCCGGCTGCTCCCATTTCTTTAGGCCTTTAAAATTCTTGCTATGGCCAGTCCTACAGAACCGATATGCCACTGTATGTCCACCTTAACGACGTCACAGTTACTCACACTACGACTCTCTCGAGTTTGCAAATGTACTTCGCCGGATGACAAGGCATTTGGCTACCTTAAGGGAGTCATAGTTCCTGCTGCCAGCTACTCCCTTTTCTTTGAATCTATCCTCTCTTTATTTCGTACTGCGGCCTGTCCATGCAGAAGCGAAATCCTGCAACAAGTCCACCTTCACGTTGCCTGAGTTACTCCAACGACGATATCCTCGAGTTTTCATGTAAATTTCGCTGAGTGACGAGGCATTTGGCTACCTTAAGAGAGTCATAGTTACTCCTGCCGGCTGCTCCCATTTCTTTACGCCTTTAACATTCTTGCTATGGCCAGTCCTACAGAATCGATTTGCCACTGTATGTCCACCTTAACGACGTCACAGTTACTCACAGTACTTCGCCGGATGACGAGGCATTTGGCTACCTTAAGAGAGTCATAGTTCCTGCTTCCAGCTGCTCCCTTTTCTTTGAATCTATCCTCTCTTTATTTCGTACTGCGGCCTGTCCATGCAGAAGCGAAATGCTGCAACAAGTCCACCTTCACGTTGCCTGAGTTACTCCAACGACGATATCCTCGAGTTTTCAAGTAAATTTCGCAGAGTGACGAGGCATTTGGCTACCTTAAGAGAGTCATAGTTACTCCTGCCGGCTGCTCCCATTTCTTTAGGCCTTTAACATTCTTGCTATGGCCAGTCCTACAGAACCGATATGCCACTGTATGTCCAACTTAACGTCGTCACAGTTACTCACACTACGAGTCTCTCGAGTTTGCAAATGTACTTCGCCGGATGACGAGGCATTTGGCTACCTTAAGGGAGTCATAGTTCCTGCTGCCAGCTACTCCCTTTTCTTTGAATCTATCCTCTCTTTATTTCGTACTGCGGCCTGTCCATGCAGAAGCGAAATCCTGCAACAAGTCCACCTTCACGTTGCCTGAGTTACTCCAACGACGATATCCTCGAGTTTTCATGTAAATTTCGCTGAGTGACGAGGCATTTGGCTACCTTAAGAGAGTCATAGTTACTCCTGCCGGCTGCTCCCATTTCTTTACGCCTTTAACATTCTTGCTATGGCCAGTCCTACAGAATCGATTTGCCACTGTATGTCCACCTTAACGACGTCACAGTTACTCACAGTACTTCGCCGGATGACGAGGCATTTGGCTACCTTAAGAGAGTCATAGTTCCTGCTTCCAGCTGCTCCCTTTTCTTTGAATCTATCCTCTCTTTATTTCGTACTGCGGCCTGTCCATGCAGAAGCGAAATGCTGCAACAAGTCCACCTTCACGTTGCCTGAGTTACTCCAACGACGATATCCTCGAGTTTTCAAGTAAATTTCGCAGAGTGACGAGGCATTTGGCTACCTTAAGAGAGTCATAGTTACTCCTGCCGGCTGCTCCCATTTCTTTAGGCCTTTAACATTCTTGCTATGACCAGTCCTACAGAACCGATATGCCACTGTATGTCCACCTTAACGACGTCACAGTTACTCACACTACGACTCTCTCGAGTTTGCAAATGTACTTCGCCGGATGACGAGGCATTTGGCTACCTTAAGGGAGTCATAGTTCCTGCTGCCAGCTACTCCCTTTTCTTTGAATCTATCCTCTCTTTATTTCGTACTGCGGCCTGTCCATGCAGAAGCGAAATCCTGCAACAAGTCCACCTTCACGTTGCCTGAGTTACTCCAACGACGATATCCTCGAGTTTTCATGTAAATTTCGCTGAGTGACGAGGCATTTGGCTACCTTAAGAGAGTCATAGTTACTCCTGCCGGCTGCTCCCATTTCTTTACGCCTTTAACATTCTTGCTATGGACAGTCCTACAGAATCGATTTGCCACTGTATGTCCACCTTAACGACGTCACAGTTACTCACAGTACTTCGCCGGATGACGAGGCATTTGGCTACCTTAAGAGAGTCATAGTTCCTGCTTCCAGCTGCTCCCTTTTCTTTGAATCTATCCTCTCTTTATTTCGTACTGCGGCCTGTCCATGCAGAAGCGAAATGCTGCAACAAGTCCACCTTCACGTTGCCTGAGTTACTCCAACGACGATATCCTCGAGTTTTCAAGTAAATTTCGCAGAGTGACGAGGCATTTGGCTACCTTGAGAGAGTCATAGTTACTCCTGCCGGCTGCTCCCATTTCTTTAGGCCTTTAACATTCTTGCTATGGCCAGTCCTACAGAACCGATATGCCACTGTATGTCCACCTTAACGTCGTCACAGTTACTCACACTACGAGTCTCTCGAGTTTGCAAATGTACTTCGCCGGATGACGAGGCATTTGGCTACCTTAAGGGAGTCATAGTTCCTGCTGCCAGCTACTCCCTTTTCTTTGAATCTATCCTCTCTTTATTTCGTACTGCGGCCTGTCCATGCAGAAGCGAAATCCTGCAACAAGTCCACCTTCACGTTGCCTGAGTTACTCCAACGACGATATCCTCGAGTTTTCAAGTAAATTTCGCTGAGTGACGAGGCATTTGGCTACCTTAAGAGAGTCATAGTTACTCCTGCCGGCTGCTCCCATTTCTTTACGCCTTTAACGTTCTTGCTATGGCCAGTCCTACAGAATCGATATGCCACTGTATGTCCACCTTAACGACGTCACAGTTACTCACAGTACTTCGCCGGATGACGAGGCATTTGGCTACCTTAAGAGAGTCATAGTTCCTGCTTCCAGCTGCTCCCTTTTCTTTGAATCTGTCCTCTCTTTATTTCGTACTGCGGCCTGTCCATGCAGAAGCGAAATGCTGCAACAAGTCCACCTTCACGTTGCCTGAGTTACTCCAACGACGATATCCTCGAGTTTTCAAGTAAATTTCGCAGAGTGACGAGGCATTTGGCTACCTTAAGAGAGTCATAGTTACTCCTGCCGGCTGCTCCCATTTCTTTAGGCCTTTAACATTCTTGCTATGGCCAGTCCTACAGAACCGATATGCCACTGTATGTCCACCTTAACGTCGTCACAGTTACTCACACTACGAGTCTCTCGAGTTTGCAAATGTACTTCGCCGGATGACGAGGCATTTAGCTACGTTAAGAGAGTCATAGTTCCTGCTGCCAGCTGCTCCCTTTTCTTTGAATCTATCCTCTCTTTAGTTCGTACTGCGGCCTGTCCATGCAGAAGCGAAATGCTGCAACAAGTCCACCTTCACGTTGCCTGAGTTACTCCAACGACGATATCCTCGAGTTTTCAAGTAAATTTCGCTGAGTGACGAGGCATTTGGCTACCTTAAGAGAGTCATAGTTACTCCTGCCGGCTGCTCCCATTTCTTTAGGCCTTTAACATTCTTGCTATGGCCAGTCCTACAGAACCGATATGCCACTGTATGTCCACCTTAACGTCGTCACAGTTACTCACACTACGAGTCTCTCGAGTTTGCAAATGTACTTCGCCGGATGACGAGGCATTTGGCTACCTTAAGGGAGTCATAGTTCCTGCTGCCAGCTACTCCCTTTTCTTTGAATCTATCCTCTCTTTATTTCGTACTGCGGCCTGTCCATGCAGAAGCGAAATCCTGCAACAAGTCCACCTTCACGTTGCCTGAGTTACTCCAACGACGATATCCTCGAGTTTTCAAGTAAATTTCGCTGAGTGACGAGGCATTTGGCTACCTTAAGAGAGTCATAGTTACTCCTGCCGGCTGCTCCCATTTCTTTACGCCTTTAACATTCTTGCTATGGCCAGTCCTACAGAATCGATATGCCACTGTATGTCCACCTTAACGACGTCACAGTTACTCACAGTACTTCGCCGGATGACGAGGCATTTGGCTACCTTAAGAGAGTCATAGTTCCTGCTTCCAGCTGCTGCCTTTTCTTTGAATCTATCCTCTCTTTATTTCGTACTGCGGCCTGTCCATGCAGAAGCGAAATGCTGCAACAAGTCCACCTTCACGTTGCCTGAGTTACTCCAACGACGATATCCTCGAGTTTTCAAGTAAATTTCGCAGAGTGACGAGGCATTTGGCTACCTTAAGAGAGTCATAGTTACTCCTGCCGGCTGCTCCCATTTCTTTAGGCCTTTAACATTCTTGCTATGGCCAGTCCTACAGAACCGATATGCCACTGTATGTCCACCTTAACGTCGTCACAGTTACTCACACTACGAGTCTCTCGAGTTTGCAAATGTACTTCGCCGGATGACGAGGCATTTAGCTACGTTAAGAGAGTCATAGTTCCTGCTGCCAGCTGCTCCCTTTTCTTTGAATCTATCCTCTCTTTAGTTCGTACTGCGGCCTGTCCATGCAGAAGCGAAATGCTGCAACAAGTCCACCTTCACGTTGCCTGAGTTACTCCAACGACGATATCCTCGAGTTTTCAAGTAAATTTCGCTGAGTGACGAGGCATTTGGCTACCTTAAGAGACTCTTAGTTACTCCTGCCGGCTGCTCCCATTTCTTTATTCCTTTAACATTCTTGCTATGACCAGTCCTACAGAACCGATATGCCACTGTATGTCCACCTTAACGTCGTCACAGTTACTCACACTACGAGTCTCTCGAGTTTGCAAATGTACTTCGCCGGATGACGAGGCATTTGGCTACCTTAAGAGAGTCATAGTTCCTGCTGCCTGCTGCTCCCTTTTCTTTGAATCTATCCTCTCTTTATTTCGTACTGCGGCCTGTCCATGCAGAAGCGAAATCCTGCAACAAGTCCACCTTCACGTTGCCTGAGTTACTCCAACGACGATATCCTCGAGTTTTCAAGTAAATTTCGCTGAGTGACGAGGCATTTGGCTACCTTAAGAGACTCATAGTTACTCCTGCCGGCTGCTCCCATTTCTTTAGGCCTTTAACATTCTTGCTATGGCCAGTCCTACAGAACCGATATGCCACTGTATGTCCACCTTAACGTCGTCACAGTTACTCACACTACGAGTCTCTCGAGTTTGCAAATGTACTTCGCCGGATGACGAGGCATTTAGCTACGTTAAGAGAGTCATAGTTCCTGCTGCCAGCTGCTCCCTTTTCTTTGAATCTATCCTCTCTTTAGTTCGTACTGCGGCCTGTCCATGCAGAAGCGAAATGCTGCAACAAGTCCACCTTCACGTTGCCTGAGTTACTCCAACGACGATATCCTCGAGTTTTCAAGTAAATTTCGCTGAGTGACGAGGCATTTGGCTACCTTAAGAGAGTCATAGTTACTCCTGCCGGCTGCTCCCATTTCTTTAGGCCTTTAACATTCTTGCTATGGCCAGTCCTACAGAACCGATATGCCACTGTATGTCCACCTTAACGTCGTCACAGTTACTCACACTACGAGTCTCTCGAGTTTGCAAATGTACTTCGCCGGATGACGAGGCATTTGGCTACCTTAAGGGAGTCATAGTTCCTGCTGCCAGCTACTCCCTTTTCTTTGAATCTATCCTCTCTTTATTTCGTACTGCGGCCTGTCCATGCAGAAGCGAAATCCTGCAACAAGTCCACCTTCACGTTGCCTGAGTTACTCCAACGACGATATCCTCGAGTTTTCAAGTAAATTTCGCTGAGTGACGAGGCATTTGGCTACCTTAAGAGAGTCATAGTTACTCCTGCCGGCTGCTCCCATTTCTTTACGCCTTTAACATTCTTGCTATGGCCAGTCCTACAGAATCGATATGCCACTGTATGTCCACCTTAACGACGTCACAGTTACTCACAGTACTTCGCCGGATGACGAGGCATTTGGCTACCTTAAGAGAGTCATAGTTCCTGCTTCCAGCTGCTGCCTTTTCTTTGAATCTATCCTCTCTTTATTTCGTACTGCGGCCTGTCCATGCAGAAGCGAAATGCTGCAACAAGTCCACCTTCACGTTGCCTGAGTTACTCCAACGACGATATCCTCGAGTTTTCAAGTAAATTTCGCAGAGTGACGAGGCATTTGGCTACCTTAAGAGAGTCATA
The DNA here is from genome assembly GCF_021461385.2 of Schistocerca piceifrons. Classification (NCBI taxonomy): domain Eukaryota; kingdom Metazoa; phylum Arthropoda; class Insecta; order Orthoptera; family Acrididae; genus Schistocerca; species Schistocerca piceifrons. The sequence continues at coordinate 19,369,021 of NC_060142.1, forward strand.
GTTACTCCTGCCGGCTGCTCCCATTTCTTTAGGCCTTTAACATTCTTGCTATGGCCAGTCCTACAGAACCGATATGCCACTGTATGTCCACCTTAACGTCGTCACAGTTACTCACACTACGAGTCTCTCGAGTTTGCAAATGTACTTCGCCGGATGACGAGGCATTTAGCTACGTTAAGAGAGTCATAGTTCCTGCTGCCAGCTGCTCCCTTTTCTTTGAATCTATCCTCTCTTTAGTTCGTACTGCGGCCTGTCCATGCAGAAGCGAAATGCTGCAACAAGTCCACCTTCACGTTGCCTGAGTTACTCCAACGACGATATCCTCGAGTTTTCAAGTAAATTTCGCTGAGTGACGAGGCATTTGGCTACCTTAAGAGACTCTTAGTTACTCCTGCCGGCTGCTCCCATTTCTTTATTCCTTTAACATTCTTGCTATGACCAGTCCTACAGAACCGATATGCCACTGTATGTCCACCTTAACGTCGTCACAGTTACTCACACTACGAGTCTCTCGAGTTTGCAAATGTACTTCGCCGGATGACGAGGCATTTGGCTACCTTAAGAGAGTCATAGTTCCTGCTGCCTGCTGCTCCCTTTTCTTTGAATCTATCCTCTCTTTATTTCGTACTGCGGCCTGTCCATGCAGAAGCGAAATCCTGCAACAAGTCCACCTTCACGTTGCCTGAGTTACTCCAACGACGATATCCTCGAGTTTTCAAGTAAATTTCGCTGAGTGACGAGGCATTTGGCTACCTTAAGAGACTCATAGTTACTCCTGCCGGCTGCTCCCATTTCTTTAGGCCTTTAAAATTCTTGCTATGGCCAGTCCTACAGAACCGATATGCCACTGTATGTCCACCTTAACGACGTCACAGTTACTCACACTACGACTCTCTCGAGTTTGCAAATGTACTTCGCCGGATGACGAGGCATTTGGCTACCTTAAGGGAGTCATAGTTCTTGCTGCCAGCTACTCCCTTTTCTTTGAATCTATCCTCTCTTTATTTCGTACTGCGGCCTGTCCATGCAGAAGCGAAATCCTGCAACAAGTCCACCTTCACGTTGCCTGAGTTACTCCAACGACGATATCCTCGAGTTTTCAAGTAAACTTCGCTGAGTGACGAGGCATTTGGCTACCTTAAGAGACTCATAGTTACTCCTGCCGGCTGCTCCCATTTCTTTAGGCCTTTAAAATTCTTGCTATGGCCAGTCCTACAGAACCGATATGCCACTGTATGTCCACCTTAACGACGTCACAGTTACTCACACTACGACTCTCTCGAGTTTGCAAATGTACTTCGCCGGATGACGAGGCATTTGGCTACCTTAAGGGAGTCATAGTTCCTGCTGCCAGCTACTCCCTTTTCTTTGAATCTATCCTCTCTTTATTTCGTACTGCGGCCTGTCCATGCAGAAGCGAAATCCTGCAACAAGTCCACCTTCACGTTGCCTGAGTTACTCCAACGACGATATCCTCGAGTTTTCAAGTAAATTTCGCTGAGTGACGAGGCATTTGGCTACCTTAAGAGAGTCATAGTTACTCCTGCCGGCTGCTCCCATTTCTTTACGCCTTTAACATTCTTGCTATGGCCAGTCCTACAGAATCGATATGCCACTGTATGTCCACCTTAACGACGTCACAGTTACTCACAGTACTTCGCCGGATGACGAGGCATTTGGCTACCTTAAGAGTGTCATAGTTCCTGCTTCCAGCTGCTGCCTTTTCTTTGAATCTATCCTCTCTTTATTTCGTACTGCGGCCTGTCCATGCAGAAGCGAAATGCTGCAACAAGTCCACCTTCACGTTGCCTGAGTTACTCCAACGACGATATCCTCGAGTTTTCAAGTAAATTTCGCAGAGCGACGAGGCATTTGGCTACCTTAAGAGAGTCATAGTTACTCCTGCCGGCTGCTCCCATTTCTTTAGGCCTTTAACATTCTAGCTATGGCCAGTCCTACAGAACCGATATGCCACTGTATGTCCACCTTAACGTCGTCACAGTTACTCACACTACGAGTCTCTCGAGTTTGCAAATGTACTTCGCCGGATGACGAGGCATTTAGCTACGTTAAGAGAGTCATAGTTCCTGCTGCCAGCTGCTCCCTTTTCTTTGAATCTATCCTCTCTTTAGTTCGTACTGCGGCCTGTCCATGCAGAAGCGAAATGCTGCAACAAGTCCACCTTCACGTTGCCTGAGTTACTCCAACGACGATATCCTCGAGTTTTCAAGTAAATTTCGCTGAGTGACGAGGCATTTGGCTACCTTAAGAGACTCTTAGTTACTCCTGCCGGCTGCTCCCATTTCTTTATTCCTTTAACATTCTTGCTATGACCAGTCCTACAGAACCGATATGCCACTGTATGTCCACCTTAACGTCGTCACAGTTACTCACACTACGAGTCTCTCGAGTTTGCAAATGTACTTCGCCGGATGACGAGGCATTTGGCTACCTTAAGAGAGTCATAGTTCCTGCTGCCTGCTGCTCCCTTTTCTTTGAATCTATCCTCTCTTTATTTCGTACTGCGGCCTGTCCATGCAGAAGCGAAATCCTGCAACAAGTCCACCTTCACGTTGCCTGAGTTACTCCAACGACGATATCCTCGAGTTTTCAAGTAAATTTCGCTGAGTGACGAGGCATTTGGCTACCTTAAGAGACTCATAGTTACTCCTGCCGGCTGCTCCCATTTCTTTAGGCCTTTAAAATTCTTGCTATGGCCAGTCCTACAGAACCGATATGCCACTGTATGTCCACCTTAACGTCGTCACAGTTACTCACACTACGAGTCTCTCGAGTTTGCAAATGTACTTCGCCGGATGACGAGGCATTTGGCTACCTTAAGGGAGTCATAGTTCCTGCTGCCAGCTACTCCCTTTTCTTTGAATCTATCCTCTCTTTATTTCGTACTGCGGCCTGTCCATGCAGAAGCGAAATCCTGCAACAAGTCCACCTTCACGTTGCCTGAGTTACTCCAACGACGATATCCTCGAGTTTTCAAGTAAATTTCGCTGAGTGACGAGGCATTTGGCTACCTTAAGAGAGTCATAGTTACTCCTGCCGGCTGCTCCCATTTCTTTACGCCTTTAACGTTCTTGCTATGGCCAGTCCTACAGAATCGATATGCCACTGTATGTCCACCTTAACGACGTCACAGTTACTCACAGTACTTCGCCGGATGACGAGGCATTTGGCTACCTTAAGAGATTCATAGTTCCTGCTTCCAGCTGCTCCCTTTTCTTTGAATCTGTCCTCTCTTTATTTCGTACTGCGGCCTGTCCATGCAGAAGCGAAATGCTGCAACAAGTCCACCTTCACGTTGCCTGAGTTACTCCAACGACGATATCCTCGAGTTTTCAAGTAAATTTCGCAGAGTGACGAGGCATTTGGCTACCTTAAGAGAGTCATAGTTACTCCTGCCGGCTGCTCCCATTTCTTTAGGCCTTTAACATTCTTGCTATGGCCAGTCCTACAGAACCGATATGCCACTGTATGTCCACCTTAACGTCGTCACAGTTACTCACACTACGAGTCTCTCGAGTTTGCAAATGTACTTCGCCGGATGACGAGGCATTTAGCTACGTTAAGAGAGTCATAGTTCCTGCTGCCAGCTGCTCCCTTTTCTTTGAATCTATCCTCTCTTTAGTTCGTACTGCGGCCTGTCCATGCAGAAGCGAAATGCTGCAACAAGTCCACCTTCACGTTGCCTGAGTTACTCCAACGACGATATCCTCGAGTTTTCAAGTAAATTTCGCTGAGTGACGAGGCATTTGGCTACCTTAAGAGAGTCATAGTTACTCCTGCCGGCTGCTCCCATTTCTTTAGGCCTTTAACATTCTTGCTATGGCCAGTCCTACAGAACCGATATGCCACTGTATGTCCACCTTAACGTCGTCACAGTTACTCACACTACGAGTCTCTCGAGTTTGCAAATGTACTTCGCCGGATGACGAGGCATTTGGCTACCTTAAGGGAGTCATAGTTCCTGCTGCCAGCTACTCCCTTTTCTTTGAATCTATCCTCTCTTTATTTCGTACTGCGGCCTGTCCATGCAGAAGCGAAATCCTGCAACAAGTCCACCTTCACGTTGCCTGAGTTACTCCAACGACGATATCCTCGAGTTTTCAAGTAAATTTCGCTGAGTGACGAGGCATTTGGCTACCTTAAGAGAGTCATAGTTACTCCTGCCGGCTGCTCCCATTTCTTTACGCCTTTAACATTCTTGCTATGGCCAGTCCTACAGAATCGATATGCCACTGTATGTCCACCTTAACGACGTCACAGTTACTCACAGTACTTCGCCGGATGACGAGGCATTTGGCTACCTTAAGAGAGTCATAGTTCCTGCTTCCAGCTGCTGCCTTTTCTTTGAATCTATCCTCTCTTTATTTCGTACTGCGGCCTGTCCATGCAGAAGCGAAATGCTGCAACAAGTCCACCTTCACGTTGCCTGAGTTACTCCAACGACGATATCCTCGAGTTTTCAAGTAAATTTCGCAGAGTGACGAGGCATTTGGCTACCTTAAGAGAGTCATAGTTACTCCTGCCGGCTGCTCCCATTTCTTTAGGCCTTTAACATTCTTGCTATGGCCAGTCCTACAGAACCGATATGCCACTGTATGTCCACCTTAACGTCGTCACAGTTACTCACACTACGAGTCTCTCGAGTTTGCAAATGTACTTCGCCGGATGACGAGGCATTTAGCTACGTTAAGAGAGTCATAGTTCCTGCTGCCAGCTGCTCCCTTTTCTTTGAATCTATCCTCTCTTTAGTTCGTACTGCGGCCTGTCCATGCAGAAGCGAAATGCTGCAACAAGTCCACCTTCACGTTGCCTGAGTTACTCCAACGACGATATCCTCGAGTTTTCAAGTAAATTTCGCTGAGTGACGAGGCATTTGGCTACCTTAAGAGACTCTTAGTTACTCCTGCCGGCTGCTCCCATTTCTTTATTCCTTTAACATTCTTGCTATGACCAGTCCTACAGAACCGATATGCCACTGTATGTCCACCTTAACGTCGTCACAGTTACTCACACTACGAGTCTCTCGAGTTTGCAAATGTACTTCGCCGGATGACGAGGCATTTGGCTACCTTAAGAGAGTCATAGTTCCTGCTGCCTGCTGCTCCCTTTTCTTTGAATCTATCCTCTCTTTATTTCGTACTGCGGCCTGTCCATGCAGAAGCGAAATCCTGCAACAAGTCCACCTTCACGTTGCCTGAGTTACTCCAACGACGATATCCTCGAGTTTTCAAGTAAACTTCGCTGAGTGACGAGGCATTTGGCTACCTTAAGAGACTCATAGTTACTCCTGCCGGCTGCTCCCATTTCTTTAGGCCTTTAAAATTCTTGCTATGGCCAGTCCTACAGAATCGATATGCCACTGTATGTCCACCTTAACGACGTCACAGTTACTCACAGTACTTCGCCGGATGACGAGGCATTTGGCTACCTTAAGAGAGTCATAGTTCCTGCTTCCAGCTGCTGCCTTTTCTTTGAATCTATCCTCTCTTTATTTCGTACTGCGGCCTGTCCATGCAGAAGCGAAATGCTGCAACAAGTCCACCTTCACGTTGCCTGAGTTACTCCAACGACGATATCCTCGAGTTTTCAAGTAAATTTCGCAGAGTGACGAGGCATTTGGCTACCTTAAGAGAGTCATAGTTACTCCTGCCGGCTGCTCCCATTTCTTTAGGCCTTTAACATTCTTGCTATGGCCAGTCCTACAGAACCGATATGCCACTGTATGTCCACCTTAACGTCGTCACAGTTACTCACACTACGAGTCTCTCGAGTTTGCAAATGTACTTCGCCGGATGACGAGGCATTTAGCTACGTTAAGAGAGTCATAGTTCCTGCTGCCAGCTGCTCCCTTTTCTTTGAATCTATCCTCTCTTTAGTTCGTACTGCGGCCTGTCCATGCAGAAGCGAAATGCTGCAACAAGTCCACCTTCACGTTGCCTGAGTTACTCCAACGACGATATCCTCGAGTTTTCAAGTAAATTTCGCTGAGTGACGAGGCATTTGGCTACCTTAAGAGACTCTTAGTTACTCCTGCCGGCTGCTCCCATTTCTTTATTCCTTTAACATTCTTGCTATGACCAGTCCTACAGAACCGATATGCCACTGTATGTCCACCTTAACGTCGTCACAGTTACTCACACTACGAGTCTCTCGAGTTTGCAAATGTACTTCGCCGGATGACGAGGCATTTGGCTACCTTAAGAGAGTCATAGTTCCTGCTGCCTGCTGCTCCCTTTTCTTTGAATCTATCCTCTCTTTATTTCGTACTGCGGCCTGTCCATGCAGAAGCGAAATCCTGCAACAAGTCCACCTTCACGTTGCCTGAGTTACTCCAACGACGATATCCTCGAGTTTTCAAGTAAATTTCGCTGAGTGACGAGGCATTTGGCTACCTTAAGAGACTCATAGTTACTCCTGCCGGCTGCTCCCATTTCTTTAGGCCTTTAAAATTCTTGCTATGGCCAGTCCTACAGAACCGATATGCCACTGTATGTCCACCTTAACGACGTCACAGTTACTCACACTACGACTCTCTCGAGTTTGCAAATGTACTTCGCCGGATGACGAGGCATTTGGCTACCTTAAGGGAGTCATAGTTCTTGCTGCCAGCTACTCCCTTTTCTTTGAATCTATCCTCTCTTTATTTCGTACTGCGGCCTGTCCATGCAGAAGCGAAATCCTGCAACAAGTCCACCTTCACGTTGCCTGAGTTACTCCAACGACGATATCCTCGAGTTTTCAAGTAAACTTCGCTGAGTGACGAGGCATTTGGCTACCTTAAGAGACTCATAGTTACTCCTGCCGGCTGCTCCCATTTCTTTAGGCCTTTAAAATTCTTGCTATGGCCAGTCCTACAGAACCGATATGCCACTGTATGTCCACCTTAACGACGTCACAGTTACTCACACTACGACTCTCTCGAGTTTGCAAATGTACTTCGCCGGATGACGAGGCATTTGGCTACCTTAAGGGAGTCATAGTTCCTGCTGCCAGCTACTCCCTTTTCTTTGAATCTATCCTCTCTTTATTTCGTACTGCGGCCTGTCCATGCAGAAGCGAAATCCTGCAACAAGTCCACCTTCACGTTGCCGGAGTTACTCCAACGACGATATCCTCGAGTTTTCAAGTAAATTTCGCTGAGTGACGAGGCATTTGGCTACCTTAAGAGAGTCATAGTTACTCCTGCCGGCTGCTCCCATTTCTTTACGCCTTTAACATTCTTGCTATGGCCAGTCCTACAGAATCGATATGCCACTGTATGTCCACCTTAACGACGTCACAGTTACTCACAGTACTTCGCCGGATGACGAGGCATTTGGCTACCTTAAGAGAGTCATAGTTCCTGCTTCCAGCTGCTGCCTTTTCTTTGAATCTATCCTCTCTTTATTTCGTACTGCGGCCTGTCCATGCAGAAGCGAAATGCTGCAACAAGTCCACCTTCACGTTGCCTGAGTTACTCCAACGACGATATCCTCGAGTTTTCAAGTAAATTTCGCAGAGTGACGAGGCATTTGGCTACCTTAAGAGAGTCATAGTTACTCCTGCCGGCTGCTCCCATTTCTTTAGGCCTTTAACATTCTTGCTATGGCCAGTCCTACAGAACCGATATGCCACTGTATGTCCACCTTAACGTCGTCACAGTTACTCACACTACGAGTCTCTCGAGTTTGCAAATGTACTTCGCCGGATGACGAGGCATTTAGCTACGTTAAGAGAGTCATAGTTCCTGCTGCCAGCTGCTCCCTTTTCTTTGAATCTATCCTCTCTTTAGTTCGTACTGCGGCCTGTCCATGCAGAAGCGAAATGCTGCAACAAGTCCACCTTCACGTTGCCTGAGTTACTCCAACGACGATATCCTCGAGTTTTCAAGTAAATTTCGCTGAGTGACGAGGCATTTGGCTACCTTAAGAGACTCTTAGTTACTCCTGCCGGCTGCTCCCATTTCTTTATTCCTTTAACATTCTTGCTATGACCAGTCCTACAGAACCGATATGCCACTGTATGTCCACCTTAACGTCGTCACAGTTACTCACACTACGAGTCTCTCGAGTTTGCAAATGTACTTCGCCGGATGACGAGCCATTTGGCTACCTTAAGAGAGTCATAGTTCCTGCTGCCTGCTGCTCCCTTTTCTTTGAATCTATCCTCTCTTTATTTCGTACTGCGGCCTGTCCATGCAGAAGCGAAATCCTGCAACAAGTCCACCTTCACGTTGCCTGAGTTACTCCAACGACGATATCCTCGAGTTTTCAAGTAAATTTCGCTGAGTGACGAGGCATTTGGCTACCTTAAGAGACTCATAGTTACTCCTGCCGGCTGCTCCCATTTCTTTAGGCCTTTAAAATTCTTGCTATGGCCAGTCCTACAGAACCGATATGCCACTGTATGTCCACCTTAACGACGTCACAGTTACTCACACTACGACTCTCTCGAGTTTGCAAATGTACTTCGCCGGATGACGAGGCATTTGGCTACCTTAAGGGAGTCATAGTTCTTGCTGCCAGCTACTCCCTTTTCTTTGAATCTATCCTCTCTTTATTTCGTACTGCGGCCTGTCCATGCAGAAGCGAAATCCTGCAACAAGTCCACCTTCACGTTGCCTGAGTTACTCCAACGACGATATCCTCGAGTTTTCAAGTAAACTTCGCTGAGTGACGAGGCATTTGGCTACCTTAAGAGACTCATAGTTACTCCTGCCGGCTGCTCCCATTTCTTTAGGCCTTTAAAATTCTTGCTATGGCCAGTCCTACAGAACCGATATGCCACTGTATGTCCACCTTAACGACGTCACAGTTACTCACACTACGACTCTCTCGAGTTTGCAAATGTACTTCGCCGGATGACGAGGCATTTGGCTACCTTAAGGGAGTCATAGTTCCTGCTGCCAGCTACTCCCTTTTCTTTGAATCTATCCTCTCTTTATTTCGTACTGCGGCCTGTCCATGCAGAAGCGAAATCCTGCAACAAGTCCACCTTCACGTTGCCTGAGTTACTCCAACGACGATATCCTCGAGTTTTCAAGTAAATTTCGCTGAGTGACGAGGCATTTGGCTACCTTAAGAGAGTCATAGTTACTCCTGCCGGCTGCTCCCATTTCTTTACGCCTTTAACATTCTTGCTATGGCCAGTCCTACAGAATCGATATGCCACTGTATGTCCACCTTAACGACGTCACAGTTACTCACAGTACTTCGCCGGATGACGAGGCATTTGGCTACCTTAAGAGAGTCATAGTTCCTGCTTCCAGCTGCTGCCTTTTCTTTGAATCTATCCTCTCTTTATTTCGTACTGCGGCCTGTCCATGCAGAAGCGAAATGCTGCAACAAGTCCACCTTCACGTTGCCTGAGTTACTCCAACGACGATATCCTCGAGTTTTCAAGTAAATTTCGCAGAGTGACGAGGCATTTGGCTACCTTAAGAGAGTCATAGTTACTCCTGCCGGCTGCTCCCATTTCTTTAGGCCTTTAACATTCTTGCTATGGCCAGTCCTACAGAACCGATATGCCACTGTATGTCCACCTTAACGTCGTCACAGTTACTCACACTACGAGTCTCTCGAGTTTGCAAATGTACTTCGCCGGATGACGAGGCATTTAGCTACGTTAAGAGAGTCATAGTTCCTGCTGCCAGCTGCTCCCTTTTCTTTGAATCTATCCTCTCTTTAGTTCGTACTGCGGCCTGTCCATGCAGAAGCGAAATGCTGCAACAAGTCCACCTTCACGTTGCCTGAGTTACTCCAACGACGATATCCTCGAGTTTTCAAGTAAATTTCGCTGAGTGACGAGGCATTTGGCTACCTTAAGAGACTCTTAGTTACTCCTGCCGGCTGCTCCCATTTCTTTATTCCTTTAACATTCTTGCTATGACCAGTCCTACAGAACCGATATGCCACTGTATGTCCACCTTAACGTCGTCACAGTTACTCACACTACGAGTCTCTCGAGTTTGCAAATGTACTTCGCCGGATGACGAGGCATTTGGCTACCTTAAGAGAGTCATAGTTCCTGCTGCCTGCTGCTCCCTTTTCTTTGAATCTATCCTCTCTTTATTTCGTACTGCGGCCTGTCCATGCAGAAGCGAAATCCTGCAACAAGTCCACCTTCACGTTGCCTGAGTTACTCCAACGACGATATCCTCGAGTTTTCAAGTAAATTTCGCTGAGTGACGAGGCATTTGGCTACCTTAAGAGACTCATAGTTACTCCTGCCGGCTGCTCCCATTTCTTTAGGCCTTTAAAATTCTTGCTATGGCCAGTCCTACAGAACCGATATGCCACTGTATGTCCACCTTAACGACGTCACAGTTACTCACACTACGACTCTCTCGAGTTTGCAAATGTACTTCGCCGGATGACGAGGCATTTGGCTACCTTAAGGGAGTCATAGTTCTTGCTGCCAGCTACTCCCTTTTCTTTGAATCTATCCTCTCTTTATTTCGTACTGCGGCCTGTCCATGCAGAAGCGAAATCCTGCAACAAGTCCACCTTCACGTTGCCTGAGTTACTCCAACGACGATATCCTCGAGTTTTCAAGTAAACTTCGCTGAGTGACGAGGCATTTGGCTACCTTAAGAGACTCATAGTTACTCCTGCCGGCTGCTCCCATTTCTTTAGGCCTTTAAAATTCTTGCTATGGCCAGTCCTACAGAACCGATATGCCACTGTATGTCCACCTTAACGACGTCACAGTTACTCACACTACGACTCTCTCGAGTTTGCAAATGTACTTCGCCGGATGACGAGGCATTTGGCTACCTTAAGGGAGTCATAGTTCCTGCTGCCAGCTACTCCCTTTTCTTTGAATCTATCCTCTCTTTATTTCGTACTGCGGCCTGTCCATGCAGAAGCGAAATCCTGCAACAAGTCCACCTTCACGTTGCCGGAGTTACTCCAACGACGATATCCTCGAGTTTTCAAGTAAATTTCGCTGAGTGACGAGGCATTTGGCTACCTTAAGAGAGTCATAGTTACTCCTGCCGGCTGCTCCCATTTCTTTACGCCTTTAACATTCTTGCTATGGCCAGTCCTACAGAATCGATATGCCACTGTATGTCCACCTTAACGACGTCACAGTTACTCACAGTACTTCGCCGGATGACGAGGCATTTGGCTACCTTAAGAGAGTCATAGTTCCTGCTTCCAGCTGCTGCCTTTTCTTTGAATCTATCCTCTCTTTATTTCGTACTGCGGCCTGTCCATGCAGAAGCGAAATGCTGCAACAAGTCCACCTTCACGTTGCCTGAGTTACTCCAACGACGATATCCTCGAGTTTTCAAGTAAATTTCGCAGAGTGACGAGGCATTTGGCTACCTTAAGAGAGTCATAGTTACTCCTGCCGGCTGCTCCCATTTCTTTAGGCCTTTAACATTCTTGCTATGGCCAGTCCTACAGAACCGATATGCCACTGTATGTCCACCTTAACGTCGTCTCAGTTACTCACACTACGAGTCTCTCGAGTTTGCAAATGTACTTCGCCGGATGACGAGGCATTTAGCTACGTTAAGAGAGTCATAGTTCCTGCTGCCAGCTGCTCCCTTTTCTTTGAATCTATCCTCTCTTTAGTTCGTACTGCGGCCTGTCCATGCAGAAGCGAAATGCTGCAACAAGTCCACCTTCACGTTGCCTGAGTTACTCCAACGACGATATCCTCGAGTTTTCAAGTAAATTTCGCTGAGTGACGAGGCATTTGGCTACCTTAAGAGACTCTTAGTTACTCCTGCCGGCTGCTCCCATTTCTTTATTCCTTTAACATTCTTGCTATGACCAGTCCTACAGAACCGATATGCCACTGTATGTCCACCTTAACGTCGTCACAGTTACTCACACTACGAGTCTCTCGAGTTTGCAAATGTACTTCGCCGGATGACGAGCCATTTGGCTACCTTAAGAGAGTCATAGTTCCTGCTGCCTGCTGCTCCCTTTTCTTTGAATCTATCCTCTCTTTATTTCGTACTGCGGCCTGTCCATGCAGAAGCGAAATCCTGCAACAAGTCCACCTTCACGTTGCCTGAGTTACTCCAACGACGATATCCTCGAGTTTTCAAGTAAATTTCGCTGAGTGACGAGGCATTTGGCTACCTTAAGAGACTCATAGTTACTCCTGCCGGCTGCTCCCATTTCTTTAGGCCTTTAAAATTCTTGCTATGGCCAGTCCTACAGAACCGATATGCCACTGTATGTCCACCTTAACGACGTCACAGTTACTCACACTACGACTCTCTCGAGTTTGCAAATGTACTTCGCCGGATGACGAGGCATTTGGCTACCTTAAGGGAGTCATAGTTCTTGCTGCCAGCTACTCCCTTTTCTTTGAATCTATCCTCTCTTTATTTCGTACTGCGGCCTGTCCATGCAGAAGCGAAATCCTGCAACAAGTCCACCTTCACGTTGCCTGAGTTACTCCAACGACGATATCCTCGAGTTTTCAAGTAAACTTCGCTGAGTGACGAGGCATTTGGCTACCTTAAGAGACTCATAGTTACTCCTGCCGGCTGCTCCCATTTCTTTAGGCCTTTAAAATTCTTGCTATGGCCAGTCCTACAGAACCGATATGCCACTGTATGTCCACCTTAACGACGTCACAGTTACTCACACTACGACTCTCTCGAGTTTGCAAATGTACTTCGCCGGATGACGAGGCATTTGGCTACCTTAAGGGAGTCATAGTTCCTGCTGCCAGCTACTCCCTTTTCTTTGAATCTATCCTCTCTTTATTTCGTACTGCGGCCTGTCCATGCAGAAGCGAAATCCTGCAACAAGTCCACCTTCACGTTGCCTGAGTTACTCCAACGACGATATCCTCGAGTTTTCAAGTAAATTTCGCTGAGTGACGAGGCATTTGGCTACCTTAAGAGAGTCATAGTTACTCCTGCCGGCTGCTCCCATTTCTTTACGCCTTTAACATTCTTGCTATGGCCAGTCCTACAGAATCGATATGCCACTGTATGTCCACCTTAACGACGTCACAGTTACTCACAGTACTTCGCCGGATGACGAGGCATTTGGCTACCTTAAGAGAGTCATAGTTCCTGCTTCCAGCTGCTGCCTTTTCTTTGAATCTATCCTCTCTTTATTTCGTACTGCGGCCTGTCCATGCAGAAGCGAAATGCTGCAACAAGTCCACCTTCACGTTGCCTGAGTTACTCCAACGACGATATCCTCGAGTTTTCAAGTAAATTTCGCAGAGTGACGAGGCATTTGGCTACCTTAAGAGAGTCATAGTTACTCCTGCCGGCTGCTCCCATTTCTTTAGGCCTTTAACATTCTTGCTATGGCCAGTCCTACAGAACCGATATGCCACTGTATGTCCACCTTAACGTCGTCACAGTTACTCACACTACGAGTCTCTCGAGTTTGCAAATGTACTTCGCCGGATGACGAGGCATTTAGCTACGTTAAGAGAGTCATAGTTCCTGCTGCCAGCTGCTCCCTTTTCTTTGAATCTATCCTCTCTTTAGTTCGTACTGCGGCCTGTCCATGCAGAAGCGAAATGCTGCAACAAGTCCACCTTCACGTTGCCTGAGTTACTCCAACGACGATATCCTCGAGTTTTCAAGTAAATTTCGCTGAGTGACGAGGCATTTGGCTACCTTAAGAGACTCTTAGTTACTCCTGCCGGCTGCTCCCATTTCTTTATTCCTTTAACATTCTTGCTATGACCAGTCCTACAGAACCGATATGCCACTGTATGTCCACCTTAACCTCGTCACAGTTACTCACACTACGAGTCTCTCGAGTTTGCAAATGTACTTCGCCGGATGACGAGCCATTTGGCTACCTTAAGAGAGTCATAGTTCCTGCTGCCTGCTGCTCCCTTTTCTTTGAATCTATCCTCTCTTTATTTCGTACTGCGGCCTGTCCATGCAGAAGCGAAATCCTGCAACAAGTCCACCTTCACGTTGCCTGAGTTACTCCAACGACGATATCCTCGAGTTTTCAAGTAAATTTCGCTGAGTGACGAGGCATTTGGCTACCTTAAGAGACTCATAGTTACTCCTGCCGGCTGCTCCCATTTCTTTAGGCCTTTAAAATTCTTGCTATGGCCAGTCCTACAGAACCGATATGCCACTGTATGTCCACCTTAACGACGTCACAGTTACTCACACTACGACTCTCTCGAGTTTGCAAATGTACTTCGCCGGATGACGAGGCATTTGGCTACCTTAAGGGAGTCATAGTTCTTGCTGCCAGCTACTCCCTTTTCTTTGAATCTATCCTCTCTTTATTTCGTACTGCGGCCTGTCCATGCAGAAGCGAAATCCTGCAACAAGTCCACCTTCACGTTGCCTGAGTTACTCCAACGACGATATCCTCGAGTTTTCAAGTAAATTTCGCTGAGTGACGAGGCATTTGGCTACCTTAAGAGACTCTTAGTTACTCCTGCCGGCCGCTCCCATTTCTTTAGGCCTTTAACATTCTTGCTATGGCCAGTCCTACAGAACCGATATGCCACTGTATGTCCACCTTAACGTCGTCACAGTTACTCACACTACGAGTCTCTCGAGTTTGCAAATGTACTTCGCCGGATGACGAGGCATTTAGCTACGTTAAGAGAGTCATAGTTCCTGCTGCCAGCTGCTCCCTTTTCTTTGAATCTATCCTCTCTTTAGTTCGTACTGCGGCCTGTCCATGCAGAAGCGAAATGCTGCAACAAGTCCACCTTCACGTTGCCTGAGTTACTCCAACGACGATATCCTCGAGTTTTCAAGTAAATTTCGCTGAGTGACGAGGCATTTGGCTACCTTAAGAGACTCTTAGTTACTCCTGCCGGCTGCTCCCATTTCTTTATTCCTTTAACATTCTTGCTATGACCAGTCCTACAGAACCGATATGCCACTGTATGTCCACCTTAACGTCGTCACAGTTACTCACACTACGAGTCTCTCGAGTTTGCAAATGTACTTCGCCGGATGACGAGGCATTTGGCTACCTTAAGAGAGTCATAGTTCCTGCTGCCTGCTGCTCCCTTTTCTTTGAATCTATCCTCTCTTTATTTCGTACTGCGGCCTGTCCATGCAGAAGCGAAATCCTGCAACAAGTCCACCTTCACGTTGCCTGAGTTACTCCAACGACGATATCCTCGAGTTTTCAAGTAAATTTCGCTGAGTGACGAGGCATTTGGCTACCTTAAGAGACTCATAGTCACTCCTGCCGGCTGCTCCCATTTCTTTAGGCCTTTAAAATTCTTGCTATGGCCAGTCCTACAGAACCGATATGCCACTGTATGTCCACCTTAACGACGTCACAGTTACTCACACTACGACTCTCTCGAGTTTGCAAATGTACTTCGCCGGATGACGAGGCATTTGGCTACCTTAAGGGAGTCATAGTTCTTGCTGCCAGCTACTCCCTTTTCTTTGAATCTATCCTCTCTTTATTTCGTACTGCGGCCTGTCCATGCAGAAGCGAAATCCTGCAACAAGTCCACCTTCACGTTGCCTGAGTTACTCCAACGACGATATCCTCGAGTTTTCAAGTAAACTTCGCTGAGTGACGAGGCATTTGGCTACCTTAAGAGACTCATAGTTACTCCTGCCGGCTGCTCCCATTTCTTTAGGCCTTTAAAATTCTTGCTATGGCCAGTCCTACAGAACCGATATGCCACTGTATGTCCACCTTAACGACGTCACAGTTACTCACACTACGACTCTCTCGAGTTTGCAAATGTACTTCGCCGGATGACGAGGCATTTGGCTACCTTAAGGGAGTCATAGTTCCTGCTGCCAGCTACTCCCTTTTCTTTGAATCTATCCTCTCTTTATTTCGTACTGCGGCCTGTCCATGCAGAAGCGAAATCCTGCAACAAGTCCACCTTCACGTTGCCTGAGTTACTCCAACGACGATATCCTCGAGTTTTCAAGTAAATTTCGCTGAGTGACGAGGCATTTGGCTACCTTAAGAGAGTCATAGTTACTCCTGCCGGCTGCTCCCATTTCTTTACGCCTTTAACATTCTTGCTATGGCCAGTCCTACAGAATCGATATGCCACTGTATGTCCACCTTAACGACGTCACAGTTACTCACAGTACTTCGCCGGATGACGAGGCATTTGGCTACCTTAAGAGAGTCATAGTTCCTGCTTCCAGCTGCTGCCTTTTCTTTGAATCTATCCTCTCTTTATTTCGTACTGCGGCCTGTCCATGCAGAAGCGAAATGCTGCAACAAGTCCACCTTCACGTTGCCTGAGTTACTCCAACGACGATATCCTCGAGTTTTCAAGTAAATTTCGCAGAGTGACGAGGCATTTGGCTACCTTAAGAGAGTCATAGTTACTCCTGCCGGCTGCTCCCATTTCTTTAGGCCTTTAAAATTCTTGCTATGGCCAGTCCTACAGAACCGATATGCCACTGTATGTCCACCTTAACGACGTCACAGTTACTCACACTACGACTCTCTCGAGTTTGCAAATGTACTTCGCCGGATGACGAGGCATTTGGCTACCTTAAGGGAGTCATAGTTCTTGCTGCCAGCTACTCCCTTTTCTTTGAATCTATCCTCTCTTTATTTCGTACTGCGGCCTGTCCATGCAGAAG
Source organism: Schistocerca piceifrons (assembly GCF_021461385.2). NCBI lineage: Eukaryota > Metazoa > Arthropoda > Insecta > Orthoptera > Acrididae > Schistocerca > Schistocerca piceifrons. The sequence goes on from NC_060142.1 coordinate 19,385,573, forward strand.
CGAAATCCTGCAACAAGTCCACCTTCACGTTGCCTGAGTTACTCCAACGACGATATCCTCGAGTTTTCAAGTAAACTTCGCTGAGTGACGAGGCATTTGGCTACCTTAAGAGACTCATAGTTACTCCTGCCGGCTGCTCCCATTTCTTTAGGCCTTTAAAATTCTTGCTATGGCCAGTCCTACAGAACCGATATGCCACTGTATGTCCACCTTAACGACGTCACAGTTACTCACACTACGACTCTCTCGAGTTTGCAAATGTACTTCGCCGGATGACGAGGCATTTGGCTACCTTAAGGGAGTCATAGTTCCTGCTGCCAGCTACTCCCTTTTCTTTGAATCTATCCTCTCTTTATTTCGTACTGCGGCCTGTCCATGCAGAAGCGAAATCCTGCAACAAGTCCACCTTCACGTTGCCTGAGTTACTCCAACGACGATATCCTCGAGTTTTCAAGTAAATTTCGCTGAGTGACGAGGCATTTGGCTACCTTAAGAGAGTCATAGTTACTCCTGCCGGCTGCTCCCATTTCTTTACGCCTTTAACATTCTTGCTATGGCCAGTCCTACAGAATCGATATGCCACTGTATGTCCACCTTAACGACGTCACAGTTACTCACAGTACTTCGCCGGATGACGAGGCATTTGGCTACCTTAAGAGAGTCATAGTTCCTGCTTCCAGCTGCTGCCTTTTCTTTGAATCTATCCTCTCTTTATTTCGTACTGCGGCCTGTCCATGCAGAAGCGAAATGCTGCAACAAGTCCACCTTCACGTTGCCTGAGTTACTCCAACGACGATATCCTCGAGTTTTCAAGTAAATTTCGCAGAGTGACGAGGCATTTGGCTACCTTAAGAGAGTCATAGTTACTCCTGCCGGCTGCTCCCATTTCTTTAGGCCTTTAACATTCTTGCTATGGCCAGTCCTACAGAACCGATATGCCACTGTATGTCCACCTTAACGTCGTCACAGTTACTCACACTACGAGTCTCTCGAGTTTGCAAATGTACTTCGCCGGATGACGAGGCATTTAGCTACGTTAAGAGAGTCATAGTTCCTGCTGCCAGCTGCTCCCTTTTCTTTGAATCTATCCTCTCTTTAGTTCGTACTGCGGCCTGTCCATGCAGAAGCGAAATGCTGCAACAAGTCCACCTTCACGTTGCCTGAGTTACTCCAACGACGATATCCTCGAGTTTTCAAGTAAATTTCGCTGAGTGACGAGGCATTTGGCTACCTTAAGAGACTCTTAGTTACTCCTGCCGGCTGCTCCCATTTCTTTATTCCTTTAACATTCTTGCTATGACCAGTCCTACAGAACCGATATGCCACTGTATGTCCACCTTAACGTCGTCACAGTTACTCACACTACGAGTCTCTCGAGTTTGCAAATGTACTTCGCCGGATGACGAGCCATTTGGCTACCTTAAGAGAGTCATAGTTCCTGCTGCCTGCTGCTCCCTTTTCTTTGAATCTATCCTCTCTTTCTTTCGTACTGCGGCCTGTCCATGCAGAAGCGAAATCCTGCAACAAGTCCACCTTCACGTTGCCTGAGTTACTCCAACGACGATATCCTCGAGTTTTCAAGTAAATTTCGCTGAGTGACGAGGCATTTGGCTACCTTAAGAGACTCATAGTTACTCCTGCCGGCTGCTCCCATTTCTTTAGGCCTTTAAAATTCTTGCTATGGCCAGTCCTACAGAACCGATATGCCACTGTATGTCCACCTTAACGACGTCACAGTTACTCACACTACGACTCTCTCGAGTTTGCAAATGTACTTCGCCGGATGACGAGGCATTTGGCTACCTTAAGGGAGTCATAGTTCTTGCTGCCAGCTACTCCCTTTTCTTTGAATCTATCCTCTCTTTATTTCGTACTGCGGCCTGTCCATGCAGAAGCGAAATCCTGCAACAAGTCCACCTTCACGTTGCCTGAGTTACTCCAACGACGATATCCTCGAGTTTTCAAGTAAATTTCGCTGAGTGACGAGGCATTTGGCTACGTTAAGAGAGTCATAGTTACTCCTGCCGGCTGCTCCCATTTCTTTAGGCCTTTAACATTCTTGCTATGGCCAGTCCTACAGAACCGATATGCCACTGTATGTCCACCTTAACGTCGTCACAGTTACTCACACTACGAGTCTCTCGAGTTTGCAAATGTACTTCGCCGGATGACGAGGCATTTAGCTACGTTAAGAGAGTCATAGTTCCTGCTGCCAGCTGCTCCCTTTTCTTTGAATCTATCCTCTCTTTAGTTCGTACTGCGGCCTGTCCATGCAGAAGCGAAATGCTGCAACAAGTCCACCTTCACGTTGCCTGAGTTACTCCAACGACGATATCCTCGAGTTTTCAAGTAAATTTCGCTGAGTGACGAGGCATTTGGCTACCTTAAGAGAGTCATAGTTACTCCTGCCGGCTGCTCCAATTTCTTTAGGCCTTTAACATTCTTGCTATGGCCAGTCCTACAGAACCGATATGCCACTGTATGTCCACCTTAACGTCGTCACAGTTACTCACACTACGAGTCTCTCGAGTTTGCAAATGTACTTCGCCGGATGACGAGGCATTTGGCTACCTTAAGGGAGTCATAGTTCCTGCTGCCAGCTACTCCCTTTTCTTTGAATCTATCCTCTCTTTATTTCGTACTGCGGCCTGTCCATGCAAAAGCGAAATCCTGCAACAAGTCCACCTTCACGTTGCCTGAGTTACTCCAACGACGATATCCTCGAGTTTTCAAGTAAATTTCGCTGAGTGACGAGGCATTTGGCTACCTTAAGAGAGTCATAGTTACTCCTGCCGGCTGCTCCCATTTCTTTACGCCTTTAACATTCTTGCTATGGCCAGTCCTACAGAATCGATATGCCACTGTATGTCCACCTTAACGACGTCACAGTTACTCACACTACGACTCTCTCGAGTTTGCAAATGTACTTCGCCGGATGACGAGGCTTTTGGCTACCTTAAGGGAGTCATAGTTCCTGCTGCCAGCTACTCCCTTTTCTTTGAATCTATCCTCTCTTTATTTCGTACTGCGGCCTGTCCATGCAGAAGCGAAATCCTGCAACAAGTCCACCTTCACGTTGCCTGAGTTACTCCAACGACGATATCCTCGAGTTTTCAAGTAAATTTCGCTGAGTGACGAGGCATTTGGCTACCTTAAGAGAGTCATAGTTACTCCTGCCGGCTGCTCCCATTTCTTTACGCCTTTAACATTCTTGCTATGGCCAGTCCTACAGAATCGATATGCCACTGTATGTCCACCTTAACGACGTCACAGTTACTCACAGTACTTCGCCGGATGACGAGGCATTTGGCTACCTTAAGAGAGTCATAGTTCCTGCTTCCAGCTGCTCCCTTTTCTTTGAATCTGTCCTCTCTTTATTTCGTACTGCGGCCTGTCCATGCAGAAGCGAAATGCTGCAACAAGTCCACCTTCACGTTGCCTGAGTTACTCCAACGACGATATCCTCGAGTTTTCAAGTAAATTTCGCTGAGTGACGAGGCATTTGGCTACCTTAAGAGACTCTTAGTTACTCCTGCCGGCTGCTCCCATTTCTTTATTCCTTTAACATTCTTGCTATGACCAGTCCTACAGAACCGATATGCCACTGTATGTCCACCTTAACGTCGTCACAGTTACTCACACTACGAGTCTCTCGAGTTTGCAAATGTACTTCGCCGGATGACGAGGCATTTGGCTACCTTAAGAGAGTCATAGTTCCTGCTGCCTGCTGCTCCCTTTTCTTTGAATCTATCCTCTCTTTATTTCGTACTGCGGCCTGTCCATGCAGAAGCGAAATCCTGCAACAAGTCCACCTTCACGTTGCCTGAGTTACTCCAACGACGATATCCTCGAGTTTTCAAGTAAATTTCGCTGAGTGACGAGGCATTTGGCTACCTTAAGAGACTCATAGTTACTCCTGCCGGCTGCTCCCATTTCTTTAGGCCTTTAAAATTCTTGCTATGGCCAGTCCTACAGAACCGATATGCCACTGTATGTCCACCTTAACGACGTCACAGTTACTCACACTACGACTCTCTCGAGTTTGCAAATGTACTTCGCCGGATGACGAGGCATTTGGCTACCTTAAGGGAGTCATAGTTCCTGCTGCCAGCTACTCCCTTTTCTTTGAATCTATCCTCTCTTTATTTCGTACTGCGGCCTGTCCATGCAGAAGCGAAATCCTGCAACAAGTCCACCTTCACGTTGCCTGAGTTACTCCAACGACGATATCCTCGAGTTTTCAAGTAAATTTCGCTGAGTGACGAGGCATTTGGCTACCTTAAGAGAGTCATAGTTACTCCTGCCGGCTGCTCCCATTTCTTTACGCCTTTAACATTCTTGCTATGGCCAGTCCTACAGAATCGATATGCCACTGTATGTCCACCTTAACGACGTCACAGTTACTCACAGTACTTCGCCGGATGACGAGGCATTTGGCTACCTTAAGAGAGTCATAGTTCCTGCTTCCAGCTGCTCCCTTTTCTTTGAATCTGTCCCCTCTTTATTTCGTACTGCGGCCTGTCCATGCAGAAGCGAAATGCTGCAACAAGTCCACCTTCACGTTGCCTGAGTTACTCCAACGACGATATCCTCGAGTTTTCAAGTAAATTTCGCAGAGTGACGAGGCATTTGGCTACCTTAAGAGAGTCATAGTTACTCCTGCCAGCTGCTCCCATTTCTTTAGGCCTTTAACATTCTTGCTATGGCCAGTCCTACAGAACCGATATGCCACTGTATGTCCACCTTAACGTCGTCACAGTTACTCACACTACGAGTCTCTCGAGTTTGCAAATGTACTTCGCCGGATGACGAGGCATTTAGCTACGTTAAGAGAGTCATAGTTCCTGCTGCCAGCTGCTCCCTTTTCTTTGAATCTATCCTCTCTTTAGTTCGTACTGCGGCCTGTCCATGCAGAAGCGAAATGCTGCAACAAGTCCACCTTCACGTTGCCTGAGTTACTCCAACGACGATATCCTCGAGTTTTCAAGTAAATTTCGCTGAGTGACGAGGCATTTGGCTACCTTAAGAGAGTCATAGTTACTCCTGCCGGCTGCTCCCATTTCTTTAGGCCTTTAACATTCTTGCTATGGCCAGTCCTACAGAACCGATATGCCACTGTATGTCCACCTTAACGTCGTCACAGTTACTCACACTACGAGTCTCTCGAGTTTGCAAATGTACTTCGCCGGATGACGAGGCATTTGGCTACCTTAAGGGAGTCATAGTTCCTGCTGCCAGCTACTCCCTTTTCTATGAATCTATCCTCTCTTTATTTCGTACTGCGGCCTGTCCATGCAGAAGCGAAATCCTGCAACAAGTCCACCTTCACGTTGCCTGAGTTACTCCAACGACGATATCCTCGAGTTTTCAAGTAAATTTCGCTGAGTGACGAGGCATTTGGCTACCTTAAGAGAGTCATAGTTACTCCTGCCGGCTGCTCCCATTTCTTTACGCCTTTAACATTCTTGCTATGGCCAGTCCTACAGAATCGATATGCCACTGTATGTCCACCTTAACGACGTCACAGTTACTCACAGTACTTCGCCGGATGACGAGGCATTTGGCTACCTTAAGAGAGTCATAGTTCCTGCTTCCAGCTGCTCCCTTTTCTTTGAATCTGTCCTCTCTTTATTTCGTACTGCGGCCTGTCCATGCAGAAGCGAAATGCTGCAACAAGTCCACCTTCACGTTGCCTGAGTTACTCCAACGACGATATCCTCGAGTTTTCAAGTAAATTTCGCAGAGTGACGAGGCATTTGGCTACCTTAAGAGAGTCATAGTTACTCCTGCCAGCTGCTCCCATTTCTTTAGGCCTTTAACATTCTTGCTATGGCCAGTCCTACAGAACCGATATGCCACTGTATGTCCACCTTAACGTCGTCACAGTTACTCACACTACGAGTCTCTCGAGTTTGCAAATGTACTTCGCCGGATGACGAGGCATTTAGCTACGTTAAGAGAGTCATAGTTCCTGCTGCCAGCTGCTCCCTTTTCTTTGAATCTATCCTCTCTTTAGTTCGTACTGCGGCCTGTCCATGCAGAAGCGAAATGCTGCAACAAGTCCACCTTCACGTTGCCTGAGTTACTCCAACGACGATATCCTCGAGTTTTCAAGTAAATTTCGCTGAGTGACGAGGCATTTGGCTACCTTAAGAGAGTCATAGTTACTCCTGCCGGCTGCTCCCATTTCTTTAGGCCTTTAACATTCTTGCTATGGCCAGTCCTACAGAACCGATATGCCACTGTATGTCCACCTTAACGTCGTCACAGTTACTCACACTACGAGTCTCTCGAGTTTGCAAATGTACTTCGCCGGATGACGAGGCATTTGGCTACCTTAAGGGAGTCATAGTTCCTGCTGCCAGCTACTCCCTTTTCTTTGAATCTATCCTCTCTTTATTTCGTACTGCGGCCTGTCCATGCAGAAGCGAAATCCTGCAACAAGTCCACCTTCACGTTGCCTGAGTTACTCCAACGACGATATCCTCGAGTTTTCAAGTAAATTTCGCTGAGTGACGAGGCATTTGGCTACCTTAAGAGAGTCATAGTTACTCCTGCCGGCTGCTCCCATTTCTTTACGCCTTTAACATTCTTGCTATGGCCAGTCCTACAGAATCGATATGCCACTGTATGTCCACCTTAACGACGTCACAGTTACTCACAGTACTTCGCCGGATGACGAGGCATTTGGCTACCTTAAGAGAGTCATAGTTCCTGCTTCCAGCTGCTGCCTTTTCTTTGAATCTATCCTCTCTTTATTTCGTACTGCGGCCTGTCCATGCAGAAGCGAAATGCTGCAACAAGTCCACCTTCACGTTGCCTGAGTTACTCCAACGACGATATCCTCGAGTTTTCAAGTAAATTTCGCAGAGTGACGAGGCATTTGGCTACCTTAAGAGACTCATAGTTACTCCTGCCGGCTGCTCCCATTTCTTTAGGCCTTTAAAATTCTTGCTATGGCCAGTCCTACAGAACCGATATGCCACTGTATGTCCACCTTAACGACGTCACAGTTACTCACACTACGACTCTCTCGAGTTTGCAAATGTACTTCGCCGGATGACGAGGCATTTGGCTACCTTAAGGGAGTCATAGTTCCTGCTGCCAGCTACTCCCTTTTCTTTGAATCTATCCTTTCTTTATTTCGTACTGCGGCCTGTCCATGCAGAAGCGAAATCCTGCAACAAGTCCACCTTCACGTTGCCTGAGTTACTCCAACGACGATATCCTCGAGTTTTCAAGTAAATTTCGCTGAGTGACGAGGCATTTGGCTACCTTAAGAGAGTCATAGTTACTCCTCCCGGCTGCTCCCATTTCTTTACGCCTTTAACATTCTTGCTATGGCCAGTCCTACAGAATCGATATGCCACTGTATGTCCACCTTAACGACGTCACAGTTACTCACAGTACTTCGCCGGATGACGAGGCATTTGGCTACCTTAAGAGAGTCATAGTTCCTGCTTCCAGCTGCTCCCTTTTCTTTGAATCTATCCTCTCTTTATTTCGTACTGCGGCCTGTCCATGCAGAAGCGAAATGCTGCAACAAGTCCACCTTCACGTTGCCTGAGTTACTCCAACGACGATATCCTCGAGTTTTCAAGTAAATTTCGCAGAGTGACGAGGCATTTGGCTACCTTAAGAGAGTCATAGTTACTCCTGCCGGCTGCTCCCATTTCTTTAGGCCTTTAACATTCTTGCTATGGCCACTCCTACAGAACCGATATGCCACTGTATGTCCACCTTAACGTCGTCACAGTTACTCACACTACGAGTCTCTCGAGTTTGCAAATGTACTTCGCCGGATGACGAGGCATTTGGCTACCTTAAGGGAGTCATAGTTCCTGCTGCCAGCTACTCCCTTTTCTTTGAATCTATCCTCTCTTTATTTCGTACTGCGGTCTGTCCATGCAGAAGCGAAATCCTGCAACAAGTCCACCTTCACGTTGCCTGAGTTACTCCAACGACGATATCCTCGAGTTTTCAAGTAAATTTCGCTGAGTGACGAGGCATTTGGCTACCTTAAGAGAGTCATAGTTACTCCTGCCAGCTGCTCCCATTTCTTTAGGCCTTTAACATTCTTGCTATGGCCAGTCCTACAGAACCGATATGCCACTGTATGTCCACCTTAACGTCGTCACAGTTACTCACACTACGAGTCTCTCGAGTTTGCAAATGTACTTCGCCGGATGACGAGGCATTTAGCTACGTTAAGAGAGTCATAGTTCCTGCTGCCAGCTGCTCCCTTTTCTTTGAATCTATCCTCTCTTTAGTTCGTACTGCGGCCTGTCCATGCAGAAGCGAAATGCTGCAACAAGTCCACCTTCACGTTGCCTGAGTTACTCCAACGACGATATCCTCGAGTTTTCAAGTAAATTTCGCTGAGTGACGAGGCATTTGGCTACCTTAAGAGAGTCATAGTTACTCCTCCCGGCTGCTCCCATTTCTTTAGGCCTTTAACATTCTTGCTATGGCCAGTCCTACAGAACCGATATGCCACTGTATGTCCACCTTAACGTCGTCACAGTTACTCACACTACGAGTCTCTCGAGTTTGCAAATGTACTTCGCCGGATGACGAGGCATTTGGCTACCTTAAGGGAGTCATAGTTCCTGCTGCCAGCTACTCCCTTTTCTTTGAATCTATCCTCTCTTTATTTCGTACTGCGGCCTGTCCATGCAGAAGCGAAATCCTGCAACAAGTCCACCTTCACGTTGCCTGAGTTACTCCAACGACGATATCCTCGAGTTTTCAAGTAAATTTCGCTGAGTGACGAGGCATTTGGCTACCTTAAGAGAGTCATAGTTACTCCTGCCGGCTGCTCCCATTTCTTTACGCCTTTAACATTCTTGCTATGGCCAGTCCTACAGAATCGATATGCCACTGTATGTCCACCTTAACGACGTCACAGTTACTCACAGTACTTCGCCGGATGACGAGGCATTTGGCTACCTTAAGAGAGTCATAGTTCCTGCTTCCAGCTGCTGCCTTTTCTTTGAATCTATCCTCTCTTTATTTCGTACTGCGGCCTGTCCATGCAGAAGCGAAATGCTGCAACAAGTCCACCTTCACGTTGCCTGAGTTACTCCAACGACGATATCCTCGAGTTTTCAAGTAAATTTCGCAGAGTGACGAGGCATTTGGCTACCTTAAGAGACTCATAGTTACTCCTGCCGGCTGCTCCCATTTCTTTAGGCCTTTAAAATTCTTGCTATGGCCAGTCCTACAGAACCGATATGCCACTGTATGTCCACCTTAACGACGTCACAGTTACTCACACTACGACTCTCTCGAGTTTGCAAATGTACTTCGCCGGATGACGAGGCATTTGGCTACCTTAAGGGAGTCATAGTTCCTGCTGCCAGCTACTCCCTTTTCTTTGAATCTATCCTTTCTTTATTTCGTACTGCGGCCTGTCCATGCAGAAGCGAAATCCTGCAACAAGTCCACCTTCACGTTGCCTGAGTTACTCCAACGACGATATCCTCGAGTTTTCAAGTAAATTTCGCTGAGTGACGAGGCATTTGGCTACCTTAAGAGAGTCATAGTTACTCCTCCCGGCTGCTCCCATTTCTTTACGCCTTTAACATTCTTGCTATGGCCAGTCCTACAGAATCGATATGCCACTGTATGTCCACCTTAACGACGTCACAGTTACTCACAGTACTTCGCCGGATGACGAGGCATTTGGCTACCTTAAGAGAGTCATAGTTCCTGCTTCCAGCTGCTCCCTTTTCTTTGAATCTATCCTCTCTTTATTTCGTACTGCGGCCTGTCCATGCAGAAGCGAAATGCTGCAACAAGTCCACCTTCACGTTGCCTGAGTTACTCCAACGACGATATCCTCGAGTTTTCAAGTAAATTTCGCAGAGTGACGAGGCATTTGGCTACCTTAAGAGAGTCATAGTTACTCCTGCCGGCTGCTCCCATTTCTTTAGGCCTTTAACATTCTTGCTATGGCCACTCCTACAGAACCGATATGCCACTGTATGTCCACCTTAACGTCGTCACAGTTACTCACACTACGAGTCTCTCGAGTTTGCAAATGTACTTCGCCGGATGACGAGGCATTTGGCTACCTTAAGGGAGTCATAGTTCCTGCTGCCAGCTACTCCCTTTTCTTTGAATCTATCCTCTCTTTATTTCGTACTGCGGTCTGTCCATGCAGAAGCGAAATCCTGCAACAAGTCCACCTTCACGTTGCCTGAGTTACTCCAACGACGATATCCTCGAGTTTTCAAGTAAATTTCGCTGAGTGACGAGGCATTTGGCTACCTTAAGAGAGTCATAGTTACTCCTGCCAGCTGCTCCCATTTCTTTAGGCCTTTAACATTCTTGCTATGGCCAGTCCTACAGAACCGATATGCCACTGTATGTCCACCTTAACGTCGTCACAGTTACTCACACTACGAGTCTCTCGAGTTTGCAAATGTACTTCGCCGGATGACGAGGCATTTAGCTACGTTAAGAGAGTCATAGTTCCTGCTGCCAGCTGCTCCCTTTTCTTTGAATCTATCCTCTCTTTAGTTCGTACTGCGGCCTGTCCATGCAGAAGCGAAATGCTGCAACAAGTCCACCTTCACGTTGCCTGAGTTACTCCAACGACGATATCCTCGAGTTTTCAAGTAAATTTCGCTGAGTGACGAGGCATTTGGCTACCTTAAGAGACTCTTAGTTACTCCTGCCGGCTGCTCCCATTTCTTTAGGCCTTTAACATTCTTGCTATGGCCAGTCCTACAGAACCGATATGCCACTGTATGTCCACCTTAACGTCGTCACAGTTACTCACACTACGAGTCTCTCGAGTTTGCAAATGTACTTCGCCGGATGACGAGGCATTTGGCTACCTTAAGAGAGTCATAGTTCCTGCTGCCTGCTGCTCCCTTTTCTTTGAATCTATCCTCTCTTTATTTCGTACTGCGGCCTGTCCATGCAGAAGCGAAATCCTGCAACAAGTCCACCTTCACGTTGCCTGAGTTACTCCAACGACGATATCCTCGAGTTTTCAAGTAAATTTCGCTGAGTGACGAGGCATTTGGCTACCTTAAGAGACTCATAGTTACTCCTGCCGGCTGCTCCCATTTCTTTAGGCCTTTAAAATTCTTGCTATGGCCAGTCCTACAGAACCGATATGCCACTGTATGTCCACCTTAACGACGTCACAGTTACTCACACTACGACTCTCTCGAGTTTGCAAATGTACTTCGCCGGATGACGAGGCATTTGGCTACCTTAAGGGAGTCATAGTTCCTGCTGCCAGCTACTCCCTTTTCTTTGAATCTATCCTCTCTTTATTTCGTACTGCGGCCTGTCCATGCAGAAGCGAAATCCTGCAACAAGTCCACCTTCACGTTGCCTGAGTTACTCCAACGACGATATCCTCGAGTTTTCAAGTAAATTTCGCTGAGTGACGAGGCATTTGGCTACCTTAAGAGACTCATAGTTACTCCTGCCGGCTGCTCCCATTTCTTTACGCCTTTAACATTCTTGCTATGGCCAGTCCTACATAATCGATATGCCACTGTATGTCCACCTTAACGACGTCACAGTTACTCACAGTACTTCGCCGGATGACGAGGCATTTGGCTACCTTAAGAGAGTCATAGTTCCTGCTTCCAGCTGCTCCCTTTTCTTTGAATCTATCCTCTCTTTATTTCGTACTGCGGCCTGTCCATGCAGAAGCGAAATGCTGCAACAAGTCCACCTTCACGTTGCCTGAGTTACTCCAACGACGATATCCTCGAGTTTTCAAGTAAATTTCGCAGAGTGACGAGGCATTTGGGTACCTTAAGAGAGTCATAGTTACTCCTGCCGGCTGCTCCCATTTCTTTAGGCCTTTAACATTCTTGCTATGGCCAGTCCTACAGAACCGATATGCCACTGTATGTCCACCTTAACGTCGTCACAGTTACTCACACTACGAGTCTCTCGAGTTTGCAAATGTACTTCGCCGGATGACGAGGCATTTAGCTACGTTAAGAGAGTCATAGTTCCTGCTGCCAGCTGCTCCCTTTTCTTTGAATCTATCCTCTCTTTAGTTCGTACTGCGGCCTGTCCATGCAGAAGCGAAATGCTGCAACAAGTCCACCTTCACGTTGCCTGAGTTACTCCAACGACGATATCCTCGAGTTTTCAAGTAAATTTCGCTGAGTGACGAGGCATTTGGCTACCTTAAGAGACTCTTAGTTACTCCTGCCGGCTGCTCCCATTTCTTTAGGCCTTTAACATTCTTGCTATGGCCAGTCCTACAGAACCGATATGCCACTGTATGTCCACCTTAACGTCGTCACAGTTACTCACACTACGAGTCTCTCGAGTTTGCAAATGTACTTCGCCGGATGACGAGGCATTTGGCTACCTTAAGAGAGTCATAGTTCCTGCTGCCTGCTGCTCCCTTTTCTTTGAATCTATCCTCTCTTCATTTCGTACTGCGGCCTGTCCATGCAGAAGCGAAATCCTGCAACAAGTCCACCTTCACGTTGCCTGAGTTACTCCAACGACGATATCCTCGAGTTTTCAAGTAAATTTCGCTGAGTGACGAGGCATTTGGCTACCTTAAGAGACTCATAGTTACTCCTGCCGGCTGCTCCCATTTCTTTAGGCCTTTAAAATTCTTGCTATGGCCAGTCCTACAGAACCGATATGCCACTGTATGTCCACCTTAACGACGTCACAGTTACTCACACTACGACTCTCTCGAGTTTGCAAATGTACTTCGCCGGATGACGAGGCATTTGGCTACCTTAAGGGAGTCATAGTTCCTGCTGCCAGCTACTCCCTTTTCTTTGAATCTATCCTCTCTTTATTTCGTACTGCGGCCTGTCCATGCAGAAGCAAAATCCTGCAACAAGTCCACCTTCACGTTGCCTGAGTTACTCCAACGACGATATCCTCGAGTTTTCAAGTAAATTTCGCAGAGTGACGAGGCATTTGGCTACCTTAAGAGAGTCATAGTTACTCCTGCCGGCTGCTCCCATTTCTTTAGGCCTTTAACATTCTTGCTATGGCCAGTACTACAGAACCGATATGCCACTGTATGTCCACCTTAACGTCGTCACAGTTACTCACACTACGAGTCTCTCGAGTTTGCAAATGTACTTCGCCGGATGACGAGGCATTTAGCTACGTTAAGAGAGTCATAGTTCCTGCTGCCAGCTGCTCCCTTTTCTTTGAATCTATCCTCTCTTTAGTTCGTACTGCGGCCTGTCCATGCAGAAGCGAAATGCTGCAACAAGTCCACCTTCACGTTGCCTGAGTTACTCCAACGACGATATCCTCGAGTTTTCAAGTAAATTTCGCTGAGTGACGAGGCATTTGGCTACCTTAAGAGACTCTTAGTTACTCCTGCCGGCTGCTCCCATTTCTTTAGGCCTTTAACATTCTTGCTATGGCCAGTCCTACAGAACCGATATGCCACTGTATGTCCACCTTAACGTCGTCACAGTTACTCACACTACGAGTCTCTCGAGTTTGCAAATGTACTTCGCCGGATGACGAGGCATTTAGCTACGTTAAGAGAGTCATAGTTCCTGCTGCCAGCTGCTCCCTTTTCTTTGAATCTATCCTCTCTTTAGTTCGTACTGCGGCCTGTCCATGCAGAAGCGAAATGCTGCAACAAGTCCACCTTCACGTTGCCTGAGTTACTCCAACGACGATATCCTCGAGTTTTCAAGTAAATTTCGCTGAGTGACGAGGCATTTGGCTACCTTAAGAGACTCTTAGTTACTCCTGCCGGCTGCTCCCATTTCTTTAGGCCTTTAACATTCTTGCTATGGCCAGTCCTACAGAACCGATATGCCACTGTATGTCCACCTTAACGTCGTCACAGTTACTCACACTACGAGTCTCTCGAGTTTGCAAATGTACTTCGCCGGATGACGAGGCATTTGGCTACCTTAAGAGAGTCATAGTTCCTGCTGCCTGCTGCTCCCTTTTCTTTGAATCTATCCTCTCTTTATTTCGTACTGCGGCCTGTCCATGCAGAAGCGAAATCCTGCATCAAGTCCACCTTCACGTTGCCTGAGTTACTCCAACGACGATATCCTCGAGTTTTCAAGTAAATTTCGCTGAGAGACGAGGCATTTGGCTACCTTAAGAGACTCATAGTTACTCCTGCCGGCTGCTCCCATTTCTTTAGGCCTTTAAAATTCTTGCTATGGCCAGTCCTACAGAACCGATATGCCACTGTATGTCCACCTTAACGACGTCACAGTTACTCACACTACGACTCTCTCGAGTTTGCAAATGTACTTCGCCGGATGACGAGGCATTTGGCTACCTTAAGGGAGTCATAGTTCCTGCTGCCAGCTACTCCCTTTTCTTTGAATCTATCCTCTCTTTATTTCGTACTGCGGCCTGTCCATGCAGAAGCGAAATCCTGCAACAAGTCCACCTTCACGTTGCCTGAGTTACTCCAACGACGATATCCTCGAGTTTTCAAGTAAATTTCGCTGAGTGACGAGGCATTTGGCTACCTTAAGAGACTCATAGTTACTCCTGCCGGCTGCTCCCATTTCTTTACGCCTTTAACGTTCTTGCTATGGCCAGTCCTACATAATCGATATGCCACTGTATGTCCACCTTAACGACGTCACAGTTACTCACAGTACTTCGCCGGATGACGAGGCATTTGGCTACCTTAAGAGAGTCATAGTTCCTGCTTCCAGCTGCTCCCTTTTCTTTGAATCTATCCTCTCTTTATTTCGTACTGCGGCCTGTCCATGCAGAAGCGAAATGCTGCAACAAGTCCACCTTCACGTTGCCTGAGTTACTCCAACGACGATATCCTCGAGTTTTCAAGTAAATTTCGCTGAGTGACGAGGCATTTGGCTACCTTAAGAGACTCTTAGTTACTCCTGCCGGCTGCTCCCATTTCTTTAGGCCTTTAACATTCTTGCTATGGCCAGTCCTACAGAACCGATATGCCACTGTATGTCCACCTTAACGTCGTCACAGTTACTCACACTACGAGTCTCTCGAGTTTGCAAATGTACTTCGCCGGATGACGAGGCATTTAGCTACGTTAAGAGAGTCATAGTTCCTGCTGCCAGCTGCTCCCTTTTCTTTGAATCTATCCTCTCTTTAGTTCGTACTGCGGCCTGTCCATGCAGAAGCGAAATGCTGCAACAAGTCCACCTTCACGTTGCCTGAGTTACTCCAACGACGATATCCTCGAGTTTTCAAGTAAATTTCGCTGAGTGACGAGGCATTTGGCTACCTTAAGAGACTCTTAGTTACTCCTGCCGGCTGCTCCCATTTCTTTAGGCCTTTAACATTCTTGCTATGGCCAGTCCTACAGAACCGATATGCCACTGTATGTCCACCTTAACGTCGTCACAGTTACTCACACTACGAGTCTCTCGAGTTTGCAAATGTACTTCGCCGGATGACGAGGCATTTAGCTACGTTAAGAGAGTCATAGTTCCTGCTGCCAGCTGCTCCCTTTTCTTTGAATCTATCCTCTCTTTAGTTCGTACTGCGGCCTGTCCATGCAGAAGCGAAATGCTGCAACAAGTCCACCTTCACGTTGCCTGAGTTACTCCAACGACGATATCCTCGAGTTTTCAAGTAAATTTCGCTGAGTGACGAGGCATTTGGCTACCTTAAGAGACTCTTAGTTACTCCTGCCGGCTGCTCCCATTTCTTTAGGCCTTTAACATTCTTGCTATGGCCAGTCCTACAGAACCGATATGCCACTGTATGTCCACCTTAACGTCGTCACAGTTACTCACACTACGAGTCTCTCGAGTTTGCAAATGTACTTCGCCGGATGACGAGGCATTTAGCTACGTTAAGAGAGTCATAGTTCCTGCTGCCAGCTGCTCCCTTTTCTTTGAATCTATCCTCTCTTTAGTTCGTACTGCGGCCTGTCCATGCAGAAGCGAAATGCTGCAACAAGTCCACCTTCACGTTGCCTGAGTTACTCCAACGACGATATCCTCGAGTTTTCAAGTAAATTTCGCTGAGTGACGAGGCATTTGGCTACCTTAAGAGACTCTTAGTTACTCCTGCCGGCTGCTCCCATTTCTTTAGGCCTTTAACATTCTTGCTATGGCCAGTCCTACAGAACCGATATGCCACTGTATGTCCACCTTAACGTCGTCACAGTTACTCACACTACGAGTCTCTCGAGTTTGCAAATGTACTTCGCCGGATGACGAGGCATTTGGCTACCTTAAGAGAGTCATAGTTCCTGCTGCCTGCTGCTCCCTTTTCTTTGAATCTATCCTCTCTTTATTTCGTACTGCGGCCTGTCCATGCAGAAGCGAAATCCTGCATCAAGTCCACCTTCACGTTGCCTGAGTTACTCCAACGACGATATCCTCGAGTTTTCAAGTAAATTTCGCTGAGAGACGAGGCATTTGGCTACCTTAAGAGACTCATAGTTACTCCTGCCGGCTGCTCCCATTTCTTTAGGCCTTTAAAATTCTTGCTATGGCCAGTCCTACAGAACCGATATGCCACTGTATGTCCACCTTAACGACGTCACAGTTACTCACACTACGACTCTCTCGAGTTTGCAAATGTACTTCGCCGGATGACGAGGCATTTGGCTACCTTAAGGGAGTCATAGTTCCTGCTGCCAGCTACTCCCTTTTCTTTGAATCTATCCTCTCTTTATTTCGTACTGCGGCCTGTCCATGCAGAAGCGAAATCCTGCAACAAGTCCACCTTCACGTTGCCTGAGTTACTCCAACGACGATATCCTCCAGTTTTCAAGTAAATTTCGCTGAGTGACGAGGCATTTGGCTACCTTAAGAGACTCATAGTTACTCCTGCCGGCTGCTCCCATTTCTTTACGCCTTTAACGTTCTTGCTATGGCCAGTCCTACATAATCGATATGCCACTGTATGTCCACCTTAACGACGTCACAGTTACTCACAGTACTTCGCCGGATGACGAGGCATTTGGCTACCTTAAGAGAGTCATAGTTCCTGCTTCCAGCTGCTCCCTTTTCTTTGAATCTATCCTCTCTTTATTTCGTACTGCGGCCTGTCCATGCAGAAGCGAAATGCTGCAACAAGTCCACCTTCACGTTGCCTGAGTTACTCCAACGACGATATCCTCGAGTTTTCAAGTAAATTTCGCTGAGTGACGAGGCATTTGGCTACCTTAAGAGACTCTTAGTTACTCCTGCCGGCTGCTCCCATTTCTTTAGGCCTTTAACATTCTTGCTATGGCCAGTCCTACAGAACCGATATGCCACTGTATGTCCACCTTAACGTCGTCACAGTTACTCACACTACGAGTCTCTCGAGTTTGCAAATGTACTTCGCCGGATGACGAGGCATTTGGCTACCTTAAGAGAGTCATAGTTCCTGCTGCCAGCTGCTCCCTTTTCTTTGAATCTATCCTCTCTTTAGTTCGTACTGCGGCCTGTCCATGCAGAAGCGAAATGCTGCAACAAGTCCACCTTCACGTTGCCTGAGTTACTCCAACGACGATATCCTCGAGTTTTCAAGTAAATTTCGCTGAGTGACGAGGCATTTGGCTACCTTAAGAGACTCTTAGTTACTCCTGCCGGCTGCTCCCATTTCTTTAGGCCTTTAACATTCTTGCTATGGCCAGTCCTACAGAACCGATATGCCACTGTATGTCCACCTTAACGTCGTCACAGTTACTCACACTACGAGTCTCTCGAGTTTGCAAATGTACTTCGCCGGATGACGAGGCATTTGGCTACCTTAAGAGAGTCATAGTTCCTGCTGCCAGCTGCTCCCTTTTCTTTGAATCTATCCTCTCTTTAGTTCGTACTGCGGCCTGTCCATGCAGAAGCGAAATGCTGCAACAAGTCCACCTTCACGTTGCCTGAGTTACTCCAACGACGATATCCTCGAGTTTTCAAGTAAATTTCGCTGAGTGACGAGGCATTTGGCTACCTTAAGAGACTCTTAGTTACTCCTGCCGGCTGCTCCCATTTCTTTAGGCCTTTAACATTCTTGCTATGGCCAGTCCTACAGAACCGATATGCCACTGTATGTCCACCTTAACGTCGTCACAGTTACTCACACTACGAGTCTCTCGAGTTTGCAAATGTACTTCGCCGGATGACGAGGCATTTAGCTACGTTAAGAGAGTCATAGTTCCTGCTGCCAGCTGCTCCCTTTTCTTTGAATCTATCCTCTCTTTAGTTCGTACTGCGGCCTGTCCATGCAGAAGCGAAATGCTGCAACAAGTCCACCTTCACGTTGCCTGAGTTACTCCAACGACGATATCCTCGAGTTTTCAAGTAAATTTCGCTGAGTGACGAGGCATTTGGCTACCTTAAGAGACTCTTAGTTACTCCTGCCGGCTGCTCCCATTTCTTTAGGCCTTTAACATTCTTGCTATGGCCAGTCCTACAGAACCGATATGCCACTGTATGTCCACCTTAACGTCGTCACAGTTACTCACACTACGAGTCTCTCGAGTTTGCAAATGTACTTCGCCGGATGACGAGGCATTTGGCTACCTTAAGAGAGTCATAGTTCCTGCTGCCTGCTGCTCCCTTTTCTTTGAATCTATCCTCTCTTTATTTCGTACTGCGGCCTGTCCATGCAGAAGCGAAATCCTGCAACAAGTCCACCTTCACGTTGCCTGAGTTACTCCAACGACGATATCCTCGAGTTTTCAAGTAAATTTCGCTGAGTGACGAGGCATTTGGCTACCTTAAGAGACTCATAGTTACTCCTGCCGGCTGCTCCCATTTCTTTAGGCCTTTAAAATTCTTGCTATGGCCAGTCCTACAGAACCGATATGCCACTGTATGTCCACCTTAACGACGTCACAGTTACTCACACTACGACTCTCTCGAGTTTGCAAATGTACTTCGCCGGATGACGAGGCATTTGGCTACCTTAAGGGAGTCATAGTTCCTGCTGCCAGCTACTCCCTTTTCTTTGAATCTATCCTCTCTTTATTTCGTACTGCGGCCTGTCCATGCAGAAGCGAAATCCTGCAACAAGTCCACCTTCACGTTGCCTGAGTTACTCCAACGACGATATCCTCGAGTTTTCAAGTAAATTTCGCTGAGTGACGAGGCATTTGGCTACCTTAAGAGACTCATAGTTACTCCTGCCGGCTGCTCCCATTTCTTTACGCCTTTAACATTCTTGCTATGGCCAGTCCTACATAATCGATATGCCACTGTATGTCCACCTTAACGACGTCACAGTTACTCACAGTACTTCGCCGGATGACGAGGCATTTGGCTACCTTAAGAGAGTCATAGTTCCTGCTTCCAGCTGCTCCCTTTTCTTTGAATCTATCCTCTCTTTATTTCGTACTGCGGCCTGTCCATGCAGAAGCGAAATGCTGCAACAAGTCCACCTTCACGTTGCCTGAGTTACTCCAACGACGATATCCTCGAGTTTTCAAGTAAATTTCGCAGAGTGACGAGGCATTTGGGTACCTTAAGAGAGTCATAGTTACTCCTGCCGGCTGCTCCCATTTCTTTAGGCCTTTAACATTCTTGCTATGGCCAGTCCTACAGAACCGATATGCCACTGTATGTCCACCTTAACGTCGTCACAGTTACTCACACTACGAGTCTCTCGAGTTTGCAAATGTACTTCGCCGGATGACGAGGCATTTAGCTACGTTAAGAGAGTCATAGTTCCTGCTGCCAGCTGCTCCCTTTTCTTTGAATCTATCCTCTCTTTAGTTCGTACTGCGGCCTGTCCATGCAGAAGCGAAATGCTGCAACAAGTCCACCTTCACGTTGCCTGAGTTACTCCAACGACGATATCCTCGAGTTTTCAAGTAAATTTCGCTGAGTGACGAGGCATTTGGCTACCTTAAGAGACTCTTAGTTACTCCTGCCGGCTGCTCCCATTTCTTTAGGCCTTTAACATTCTTGCTATGGCCAGTCCTACAGAACCGATATGCCACTGTATGTCCACCTTAACGTCGTCACAGTTACTCACACTACGAGTCTCTCGAGTTTGCAAATGTACTTCGCCGGATGACGAGGCATTTGGCTACCTTAAGAGAGTCATAGTTCCTGCTGCCTGCTGCTCCCTTTTCTTTGAATCTATCCTCTCTTCATTTCGTACTGCGGCCTGTCCATGCAGAAGCGAAATCCTGCAACAAGTCCACCTTCACGTTGCCTGAGTTACTCCAACGACGATATCCTCGAGTTTTCAAGTAAATTTCGCTGAGTGACGAGGCATTTGGCTACCTTAAGAGACTCATAGTTACTCCTGCCGGCTGCTCCCATTTCTTTAGGCCTTTAAAATTCTTGCTATGGCCAGTCCTACAGAACCGATATGCCACTGTATGTCCACCTTAACGACGTCACAGTTACTCACACTACGACTCTCTCGAGTTTGCAAATGTACTTCGCCGGATGACGAGGCATTTGGCTACCTTAAGGGAGTCATAGTTCCTGCTGCCAGCTACTCCCTTTTCTTTGAATCTATCCTCTCTTTATTTCGTACTGCGGCCTGTCCATGCAGAAGCAAAATCCTGCAACAAGTCCACCTTCACGTTGCCTGAGTTACTCCAACGACGATATCCTCGAGTTTTCAAGTAAATTTCGCAGAGTGACGAGGCATTTGGCTACCTTAAGAGAGTCATAGTTACTCCTGCCGGCTGCTCCCATTTCTTTAGGCCTTTAACATTCTTGCTATGGCCAGTACTACAGAACCGATATGCCACTGTATGTCCACCTTAACGTCGTCACAGTTACTCACACTACGAGTCTCTCGAGTTTGCAAATGTACTTCGCCGGATGACGAGGCATTTAGCTACGTTAAGAGAGTCATAGTTCCTGCTGCCAGCTGCTCCCTTTTCTTTGAATCTATCCTCTCTTTAGTTCGTACTGCGGCCTGTCCATGCAGAAGCGAAATGCTGCAACAAGTCCACCTTCACGTTGCCTGAGTTACTCCAACGACGATATCCTCGAGTTTTCAAGTAAATTTCGCTGAGTGACGAGGCATTTGGCTACCTTAAGAGACTCTTAGTTACTCCTGCCGGCTGCTCCCATTTCTTTAGGCCTTTAACATTCTTGCTATGGCCAGTCCTACAGAACCGATATGCCACTGTATGTCCACCTTAACGTCGTCACAGTTACTCACACTACGAGTCTCTCGAGTTTGCAAATGTACTTCGCCGGATGACGAGGCATTTAGCTACGTTAAGAGAGTCATAGTTCCTGCTGCCAGCTGCTCCCTTTTCTTTGAATCTATCCTCTCTTTAGTTCGTACTGCGGCCTGTCCATGCAGAAGCGAAATGCTGCAACAAGTCCACCTTCACGTTGCCTGAGTTACTCCAACGACGATATCCTCGAGTTTTCAAGTAAATTTCGCTGAGTGACGAGGCATTTGGCTACCTTAAGAGACTCTTAGTTACTCCTGCCGGCTGCTCCCATTTCTTTAGGCCTTTAACATTCTTGCTATGGCCAGTCCTACAGAACCGATATGCCACTGTATGTCCACCTTAACGTCGTCACAGTTACTCACACTACGAGTCTCTCGAGTTTGCAAATGTACTTCGCCGGATGACGAGGCATTTGGCTACCTTAAGAGAGTCATAGTTCCTGCTGCCTGCTGCTCCCTTTTCTTTGAATCTATCCTCTCTTTATTTCGTACTGCGGCCTGTCCATGCAGAAGCGAAATCCTGCAACAAGTCCACCTTCACGTTGCCTGAGTTACTCCAACGACGATATCCTCGAGTTTTCAAGTAAATTTCGCTGAGAGACGAGGCATTTGGCTACCTTAAGAGACTCATAGTTACTCCTGCCGGCTGCTCCCATTTCTTTAGGCCTTTAAAATTCTTGCTATGGCCAGTCCTACAGAACCGATATGCCACTGTATGTCCACCTTAACGACGTCACAGTTACTCACACTACGACTCTCTCGAGTTTGCAAATGTACTTCGCCGGATGACGAGGCATTTGGCTACCTTAAGGGAGTCATAGTTCCTGCTGCCAGCTACTCCCTTTTCTTTGAATCTATCCTCTCTTTATTTCGTACTGCGGCCTGTCCATGCAGAAGCGAAATCCTGCAACAAGTCCACCTTCACGTTGCCTGAGTTACTCCAACGACGATATCCTCGAGTTTTCAAGTAAATTTCGCTGAGTGACGAGGCATTTGGCTACCTTAAGAGACTCATAGTTACTCCTGCCGGCTGCTCCCATTTCTTTACGCCTTTAACGTTCTTGCTATGGCCAGTCCTACATAATCGATATGCCACTGTATGTCCACCTTAACGACGTCACAGTTACTCACAGTACTTCGCCGGATGACGAGGCATTTGGCTACCTTAAGAGAGTCATAGTTCCTGCTTCCAGCTGCTCCCTTTTCTTTGAATCTATCCTCTCTTTATTTCGTACTGCGGCCTGTCCATGCAGAAGCGAAATGCTGCAACAAGTCCACCTTCACGTTGCCTGAGTTACTCCAACGACGATATCCTCGAGTTTTCAAGTAAATTTCGCTGAGTGACGAGGCATTTGGCTACCTTAAGAGACTCTTAGTTACTCCTGCCGGCTGCTCCCATTTCTTTAGGCCTTTAACATTCTTGCTATGGCCAGTCCTACAGAACCGATATGCCACTGTATGTCCACCTTAACGTCGTCACAGTTACTCACACTACGAGTCTCTCGAGTTTGCAAATGTACTTCGCCGGATGACGAGGCATTTGGCTACCTTAAGAGAGTCATAGTTCCTGCTGCCAGCTGCTCCCTTTTCTTTGAATCTATCCTCTCTTTAGTTCGTACTGCGGCCTGTCCATGCAGAAGCGAAATGCTGCAACAAGTCCACCTTCACGTTGCCTGAGTTACTCCAACGACGATATCCTCGAGTTTTCAAGTAAATTTCGCTGAGTGACGAGGCATTTGGCTACCTTAAGAGACTCTTAGTTACTCCTGCCGGCTGCTCCCATTTCTTTAGGCCTTTAACATTCTTGCTATGGCCAGTCCTACAGAACCGATATGCCACTGTATGTCCACCTTAACGTCGTCACAGTTACTCACACTACGAGTCTCTCGAGTTTGCAAATGTACTTCGCCGGATGACGAGGCATTTAGCTACGTTAAGAGAGTCATAGTTCCTGCTGCCAGCTGCTCCCTTTTCTTTGAATCTATCCTCTCTTTAGTTCGTACTGCGGCCTGTCCATGCAGAAGCGAAATGCTGCAACAAGTCCACCTTCACGTTGCCTGAGTTACTCCAACGACGATATCCTCGAGTTTTCAAGTAAATTTCGCTGAGTGACGAGGCATTTGGCTACCTTAAGAGACTCTTAGTTACTCCTGCCGGCTGCTCCCATTTCTTTAGGCCTTTAACATTCTTGCTATGGCCAGTCCTACAGAACCGATATGCCACTGTATGTCCACCTTAACGTCGTCACAGTTACTCACACTACGAGTCTCTCGAGTTTGCAAATGTACTTCGCCGGATGACGAGGCATTTGGCTACCTTAAGAGAGTCATAGTTCCTGCTGCCTGCTGCTCCCTTTTCTTTGAATCTATCCTCTCTTTATTTCGTACTGCGGCCTGTCCATGCAGAAGCGAAATCCTGCAACAAGTCCACCTTCACGTTGCCTGAGTTACTCCAACGACGATATCCTCGAGTTTTCAAGTAAATTTCGCTGAGTGACGAGGCATTTGGCTACCTTAAGAGACTCATAGTTACTCCTGCCGGCTGCTCCCATTTCTTTAGGCCTTTAAAATTCTTGCTATGGCCAGTCCTACAGAACCGATATGCCACTGTATGTCCACCTTAACGACGTCACAGTTACTCACACTACGACTCTCTCGAGTTTGCAAATGTACTTCGCCGGATGACGAGGCATTTGGCTACCTTAAGGGAGTCATAGTTCCTGCTGCCAGCTACTCCCTTTTCTTTGAATCTATCCTCTCTTTATTTCGTACTGCGGCCTGTCCATGCAGAAGCGAAATCCTGCAACAAGTCCACCTTCACGTTGCCTGAGTTACTCCAACGACGATATCCTCGAGTTTTCAAGTAAATTTCGCTGAGTGACGAGGCATTTGGCTACCTTAAGAGACTCATAGTTACTCCTGCCGGCTGCTCCCATTTCTTTACGCCTTTAACGTTCTTGCTATGGCCAGTCCTACATAATCGATATGCCACTGTATGTCCACCTTAACGACGTCACAGTTACTCACAGTACTTCGCCGGATGACGAGGCATTTGGCTACCTTAAGAGAGTCATAGTTCCTGCTGCCAGCTGCTCCCTTTTCTTTGAATCTATCCTCTCTTTAGTTCGTACTGCGGCCTGTCCATGCAGAAGCGAAATGCTGCAACAAGTCCACCTTCACGTTGCCTGAGTTACTCCAACGACGATATCCTCGAGTTTTCAAGTAAATTTCGCAGAGTGACGAGGCATTTGGGTACCTTAAGAGAGTCATAGTTACTCCTGCCGGCTGCTCCCATTTCTTTAGGCCTTTAACATTCTTGCTATGGCCAGTCCTACAGAACCGATATGCCACTGTATGTCCACCTTAACGTCGTCACAGTTACTCACACTACGAGTCTCTCGAGTTTGCAAATGTACTTCGCCGGATGACGAGGCATTTAGCTACGTTAAGAGAGTCATAGTTCCTGCTGCCAGCTGCTCCCTTTTCTTTGAATCTATCCTCTCTTTAGTTCGTACTGCGGCCTGTCCATGCAGAAGCGAAATGCTGCAACAAGTCCACCTTCACGTTGCCTGAGTTACTCCAACGACGATATCCTCGAGTTTTCAAGTAAATTTCGCTGAGTGACGAGGCATTTGGCTACCTTAAGAGACTCTTAGTTACTCCTGCCGGCTGCTCCCATTTCTTTAGGCCTTTAACATTCTTGCTATGGCCAGTCCTACAGAACCGATATGCCACTGTATGTCCACCTTAACGTCGTCACAGTTACTCACACTACGAGTCTCTCGAGTTTGCAAATGTACTTCGCCGGATGACGAGGCATTTGGCTACCTTAAGAGAGTCATAGTTCCTGCTGCCTGCTGCTCCCTTTTCTTTGAATCTATCCTCTCTTCATTTCGTACTGCGGCCTGTCCATGCAGAAGCGAAATCCTGCAACAAGTCCACCTTCACGTTGCCTGAGTTACTCCAACGACGATATCCTCGAGTTTTCAAGTAAATTTCGCTGAGTGACGAGGCATTTGGCTACCTTAAGAGACTCATAGTTACTCCTGCCGGCTGCTCCCATTTCTTTAGGCCTTTAAAATTCTTGCTATGGCCAGTCCTACAGAACCGATATGCCACTGTATGTCCACCTTAACGACGTCACAGTTACTCACACTACGACTCTCTCGAGTTTGCAAATGTACTTCGCCGGATGACGAGGCATTTGGCTACCTTAAGGGAGTCATAGTTCCTGCTGCCAGCTACTCCCTTTTCTTTGAATCTATCCTCTCTTTATTTCGTACTGCGGCCTGTCCATGCAGAAGCAAAATCCTGCAACAAGTCCACCTTCACGTTGCCTGAGTTACTCCAACGACGATATCCTCGAGTTTTCAAGTAAATTTCGCAGAGTGACGAGGCATTTGGCTACCTTAAGAGAGTCATAGTTACTCCTGCCGGCTGCTCCCATTTCTTTAGGCCTTTAACATTCTTGCTATGGCCAGTCCTACAGAACCGATATGCCACTGTATGTCCACCTTAACGTCGTCACAGTTACTCACACTACGAGTCTCTCGAGTTTGCAAATGTACTTCGCCGGATGACGAGGCATTTAGCTACGTTAAGAGAGTCATAGTTCCTGCTGCCAGCTGCTCCCTTTTCTTTGAATCTATCCTCTCTTTAGTTCGTACTGCGGCCTGTCCATGCAGAAGCGAAATGCTGCAACAAGTCCACCTTCACGTTGCCTGAGTTACTCCAACGACGATATCCTCGAGTTTTCAAGTAAATTTCGCTGAGTGACGAGGCATTTGGCTACCTTAAGAGACTCTTAGTTACTCCTGCCGGCTGCTCCCATTTCTTTAGGCCTTTAACATTCTTGCTATGGCCAGTCCTACAGAACCGATATGCCACTGTATGTCCACCTTAACGTCGTCACAGTTACTCACACTACGAGTCTCTCGAGTTTGCAAATGTACTTCGCCGGATGACGAGGCATTTGGCTACCTTAAGAGAGTCATAGTTCCTGCTGCCTGCTGCTCCCTTTTCTTTGAATCTATCCTCTCTTTATTTCGTACTGCGGCCTGTCCATGCAGAAGCGAAATCCTGCAACAAGTCCACCTTCACGTTGCCTGAGTTACTCCAACGACGATATCCTCGAGTTTTCAAGTAAATTTCGCTGAGTGACGAGGCATTTGGCTACCTTAAGAGACTCATAGTTACTCCTGCCGGCTGCTCCCATTTCTTTAGGCCTTTAAAATTCTTGCTATGGCCAGTCCTACAGAACCGATATGCCACTGTATGTCCACCTTAACGACGTCACAGTTACTCACACTACGACTCTCTCGAGTTTGCAAATGTACTTCGCCGGATGACGAGGCATTTGGCTACCTTAAGGGAGTCATAGTTCCTGCTGCCAGCTACTCCCTTTTCTTTGAATCTATCCTCTCTTTATTTCGTACTGCGGCCTGTCCATGCAGAAGCGAAATCCTGCAACAAGTCCACCTTCACGTTGCCTGAGTTACTCCAACGACGATATCCTCGAGTTTTCAAGTAAATTTCGCTGAGTGACGAGGCATTTGGCTACCTTAAGAGACTCATAGTTACTCCTGCCGGCTGCTCCCATTTCTTTACGCCTTTAACATTCTTGCTATGGCCAGTCCTACAGAATCGATATGCCACTGTATGTCCACCTTAACGACGTCACAGTTACTCACAGTACTTCGCCGGATGACGAGGCATTTGGCTACCTTAAGAGAGTCATAGTTCCTGCTTCCAGCTGCTCCCTTTTCTTTGAATCTATCCTCTCTTTATTTCGTACTGCGGCCTGTCCATGCAGAAGCGAAATGCTGCAACAAGTCCACCTTCACGTTGCCTGAGTTACTCCAACGACGATATCCTCGAGTTTTCAAGTAAATTTCGCAGAGTGACGAGGCATTTGGCTACGTTAAGAGAGTCATAGTTACTCCTGCCGGCTGCTCCCATTTCTTTAGGCCTTTAACATTCTTGCTATGGCCAGTCCTACAGAACCGATATGCCACTGTATGTCCACCTTAACGTCGTCACAGTTACTCACACTACGAGTCTCTCGAGTTTGCAAATGTACTTCGCCGGATGACGAGGCATTTAGCTACGTTAAGAGAGTCATAGTTCCTGCTGCCAGCTGCTCCCTTTTCTTTGAATCTATCCTCTCTTTAGTTCGTACTGCGGCCTGTCCATGCAGAAGCGAAATGCTGCAACAAGTCCACCTTCACGTTGCCTGAGTTACTCCAACGACGATATCCTCGAGTTTTCAAGTAAATTTCGCTGAGTGACGAGGCATTTGGCTACCTTAAGAGACTCATAGTTACTCCTGCCGGCTGCCCCCATTTCTTTAGGCCTTTAAAATTCTTGCTATGGCCAGTCCTACAGAACCGATATGCCACTGTAAGTCCACCTTAACGACGTCACAGTTACTCACACTACGACTCTCTCGAGTTTGCAAATATACTTCGCCGGATGACGAGGCATTTCGCTACCTTAAGGGAGTCATAGTTCCTGCTGCCAGCTACTCCCTTTTCTTTGAATCTATCCTCTCTTTATTTCGTACTGCGGCCTGTCCATGCAGAAGCGAAATCCTGCAACAAGTCCACCTTCACGTTGCCTGAGTTACTCCAACGACGATATCCTCGAGTTTTCAAGTAAATTTCGCTGAGTGACGAGGCATTTGGCTACCTTAAGAGACTCATAGTTACTCCTGCCGGCTGCTCCCATTTCTTTACGCCTTTAACATTCTTGCTATGGCCAGTCCTACAGAATCGATATGCCACTGTATGTCCACCTTAACGACGTCACAGTTACTCACAGTACTTCGCCGGATGACGAGGCATTTACCTACCTTAAGAGAGTCATAGTTCCTGCTTCCAGCTGCTCCCTTTTCTTTGAATCTATCCTCTCTTTATTTCGTACTGCGGCCTGTCCATGCAGAAGCGAAATGCTGCAACAAGTCCACCTTCACGTTGCCTGAGTTACTCCAACGACGATATCCTCGAGTTTTCAAGTAAATTTCGCAGAGTGACGAGGCATTTGGCTACCTTAAGAGAGTCATAGTTACTCCTGCCGGCTGCTCCCATTTCTTTAGGCCTTTAACATTCTTGCTATGGCCAGTCCTACAGAACCGATATGCCACTGTATGTCCACCTTAACGTCGTCACAGTTACTCACACTACGAGTCTCTCGAGTTTGCAAATGTACTTCGCCGGATGACGAGGCATTTAGCTACGTTAAGAGAGTCATAGTTCCTGCTGCCAGCTGCTCCCTTTTCTTTGAATCTATCCTCTCTTTAGTTCGTACTGCGGCCTGTCCATGCAGAAGCGAAATGCTGCAACAAGTCCACCTTCACGTTGCCTGAGTTACTCCAACGACGATATCCTCGAGTTTTCAAGTAAATTTCGCTGAGTGACGAGGCATTTGGCTACCTTAAGAGACTCTTAGTTACTCCTGCCGGCTGCTCCCATTTCTTTAGGCCTTTAACATTCTTGCTATGGCCAGTCCTACAGAACCGATATGCCACTGTATGTCCACCTTAACGTCGTCACAGTTACTCACACTACGAGTCTCTCGAGTTTGCAAATGTACTTCGCCGGATGACGAGGCATTTAGCTACGTTAAGAGAGTCATAGTTCCTGCTGCCAGCTGCTCCCTTTTCTTTGAATCTATCCTCTCTTTAGTTCGTACTGCGGCCTGTCCATGCAGAAGCGAAATGCTGCAACAAGTCCACCTTCACGTTGCCTGAGTTACTCCAACGACGATATCCTCGAGTTTTCAAGTAAATTTCGCTGAGTGACGAGGCATTTGGCTACCTTAAGAGACTCATAGTTACTCCTGCCGGCTGCTCCCATTTCTTTAGGCCTTTAAAATTCTTGCTATGGCCAGTCCTACAGAACCGATATGCCACTGTATGTCCACCTTAACGACGTCACAGTTACTCACACTACGACTCTCTCGAGTTTGCAAATATACTTCGCCGGATGACGAGGCATTTGGCTACCTTAAGGGAGTCATAGTTCCTGCTGCCAGCTACTCCCTTTTCTTTGAATCTATCCCCTCTTTATTTCGTACTGCGGCCTGTCCATGCAGAAGCGAAATCCTGCAACAAGTCCACCTTCACGTTGCCTGAGTTACTCCAACGACGATATCCTCGAGTTTTCAAGTAAATTTCGCTGAGTGACGAGGCATTTGGCTACCTTAAGAGAGTCATAGTTACTCCTGCCGGCTGCTCCCATTTCTTTACGCCTTTAACATTCTTGCTATGGCCAGTCCTACAGAATCGATATGCCACTGTATGTCCACCTTAACGACGTCACAGTTACTCACAGTACTTCGCCGGATGACGAGGCATTTGGCTACCTTAAGAGAGTCATAGTTCCTGCTTCCAGCTGCTCCCTTTTCTTTGAATCTATCCTCTCTTTATTTCGTACTGCGGCCTGTCCATGCAGAAGCGAAATGCTGCAACAAGTCCACCTTCACGTTGCCTGAGTTACTCCAACGACGATATCCTCGAGTTTTCAAGTAAATTTCGCTGAGTGACGAGGCATTTGGCTACCTTAAGAGACTCATAGTTACTCCTGCCGGCTGCTCCCATTTCTTTAGGCCTTTAAAATTCTTGCTATGGCCAGTCCTACAGAACCGATATGCCACTGTATGTCCACCTTAACGACGTCACAGTTACTCACACTACGACTCTCTCGAGTTTGCAAATGTACTTCGCCGGATGACGAGGCATTTGGCTACCTTAAGGGAGTCATAGTTCCTGCTGCCAGCTACTCCCTTTTCTTTGAATCTATCCTCTCTTTATTTCGTACTGCGGCCTGTCCATGCAGAAGCAAAATCCTGCAACAAGTCCACCTTCACGTTGCCTGAGTTACTCCAACGACGATATCCTCGAGTTTTCAAGTAAATTTCGCAGAGTGACGAGGCATTTGGCTACCTTAAGAGAGTCATAGTTACTCCTGCCGGCTGCTCCCATTTCTTTACGCCTTTAACATTCTTGCTATGGCCAGTCCTACAGAATCGATATGCCACTGTATGTCCACCTTAACGACGTCACAGTTACTCACAGTACTTCGCCGGATGACGAGGCATTTGGCTACCTTAAGAGAGTCATAGTTCTTGCTTCCAGCTGCTCCCTTTTCTTTGAATCTATCCTCTCTTTAGTTCGTACTGCGGCCTGTCCATGCAGAAGCGAAATGCTGCAACAAGTCCACCTTCACGTTGCCTGAGTTACTCCAACGACGATATCCTCGAGTTTTCAAGTAAATTTCGCTGAGTGACGAGGCATTTGGCTACCTTAAGAGACTCTTAGTTACTCCTGCCGGCTGCTCCCATTTCTTTAGGCCTTTAACATTCTTGCTATGGCCAGTCCTACAGAACCGATATGCCACTGTATGTCCACCTTAACGTCGTCACAGTTACTCACACTACGAGTCTCTCGAGTTTGCAAATGTACTTCGCCGGATGACGAGGCATTTAGCTACGTTAAGAGAGTCATAGTTCCTGCTGCCAGCTGCTCCCTTTTCTTTGAATCTATCCTCTCTTTAGTTCGTACTGCGGCCTGTCCATGCAGAAGCGAAATGCTGCAACAAGTCCACCTTCACGTTGCCTGAGTTACTCCAACGACGATATCCTCGAGTTTTCAAGTAAATTTCGCTGAGTGACGAGGCATTTGGCTACCTTAAGAGACTCATAGTTACTCCTGCCGGCTGCTCCCATTTCTTTAGGCCTTTAAAATTCTTGCTATGGCCAGTCCTACAGAACCGATATGCCACTGTATGTCCACCTTAACGACGTCACAGTTACTCACACTACGACTCTCTCGAGTTTGCAAATGTACTTCGCCGGATGACGAGGCATTTGGCTACCTTAAGGGAGTCATAGTTCCTGCTGCCAGCTACTCCCTTTTCTTTGAATCTATCCTCTCTTTATTTCGTACTGCGGCCTGTCCATGCAGAAGCGAAATCCTGCAACAAGTCCACCTTCACGTTGCCTGAGTTACTCCAACGACGATATCCTCGAGTTTTCAAGTAAATTTCGCTGAGTGACGAGGCATTTGGCTACCTTAAGAGACTCATAGTTACTCCTGCCGGCTGCTCCCATTTCTTTACGCCTTTAACGTTCTTGCTATGGCCAGTCCTACATAATCGATATGCCACTGTATGTCCACCTTAACGACGTCACAGTTACTCACAGTACTTCGCCGGATGACGAGGCATTTGGCTACCTTAAGAGAGTCATAGTTCCTGCTTCCAGCTGCTCCCTTTTCTTTGAATCTATCCTCTCTTTATTTCGTACTGCGGCCTGTCCATGCAGAAGCGAAATGCTGCAACAAGTCCACCTTCACGTTGCCTGAGTTACTCCAACGACGATATCCTCGAGTTTTCAAGTAAATTTCGCAGAGTGACGAGGCATTTGGGTACCTTAAGAGAGTCATAGTTACTCCTGCCGGCTGCTCCCATTTCTTTAGGCCTTTAACATTCTTGCTATGGCCAGTCCTACAGAACCGATATGCCACTGTATGTCCACCTTAACGTCGTCACAGTTACTCACACTACGAGTCTCTCGAGTTTGCAAATGTACTTCGCCGGATGACGAGGCATTTAGCTACGTTAAGAGAGTCATAGTTCCTGCTGCCAGCTGCTCCCTTTTCTTTGAATCTATCCTCTCTTTAGTTCGTACTGCGGCCTGTCCATGCAGAAGCGAAATGCTGCAACAAGTCCACCTTCACGTTGCCTGAGTTACTCCAACGACGATATCCTCGAGTTTTCAAGTAAATTTCGCTGAGTGACGAGGCATTTGGCTACCTTAAGAGACTCTTAGTTACTCCTGCCGGCTGCTCCCATTTCTTTAGGCCTTTAACATTCTTGCTATGGCCAGTCCTACAGAACCGATATGCCACTGTATGTCCACCTTAACGTCGTCACAGTTACTCACACTACGAGTCTCTCGAGTTTGCAAATGTACTTAGCCGGATGACGAGGCATTTGGCTACCTTAAGAGAGTCATAGTTCCTGCTGCCTGCTGCTCCCTTTTCTTTGAATCTATCCTCTCTTCATTTCGTACTGCGGCCTGTCCATGCAGAAGCGAAATCCTGCAACAAGTCCACCTTCACGTTGCCTGAGTTACTCCAACGACGATATCCTCGAGTTTTCAAGTAAATTTCGCTGAGTGACGAGGCATTTGGCTACCTTAAGAGACTCATAGTTACTCCTGCCGGCTGCTCCCATTTCTTTAGGCCTTTAAAATTCTTGCTATGGCCAGTCCTACAGAACCGATATGCCACTGTATGTCCACCTTAACGACGTCACAGTTACTCACACTACGACTCTCTCGAGTTTGCAAATGTACTTCGCCGGATGACGAGGCATTTGGCTACCTTAAGGGAGTCATAGTTCCTGCTGCCAGCTACTCCCTTTTCTTTGAATCTATCCTCTCTTTATTTCGTACTGCGGCCTGTCCATGCAGAAGCAAAATCCTGCAACAAGTCCACCTTCACGTTGC
The DNA here is from genome assembly GCF_021461385.2 of Schistocerca piceifrons. Classification (NCBI taxonomy): domain Eukaryota; kingdom Metazoa; phylum Arthropoda; class Insecta; order Orthoptera; family Acrididae; genus Schistocerca; species Schistocerca piceifrons. The sequence goes on from NC_060142.1 coordinate 19,418,155, forward strand.
CTGAGTTACTCCAACGACGATATCCTCGAGTTTTCAAGTAAATTTCGCAGAGTGACGAGGCATTTGGCTACCTTAAGAGAGTCATAGTTACTCCTGCCGGCTGCTCCCATTTCTTTAGGCCTTTAACATTCTTGCTATGGCCAGTCCTACAGAACCGATATGCCACTGTATGTCCACCTTAACGTCGTCACAGTTACTCACACTACGAGTCTCTCGAGTTTGCAAATGTACTTCGCCGGATGACGAGGCATTTAGCTACGTTAAGAGAGTCATAGTTCCTGCTGCCAGCTGCTCCCTTTTCTTTGAATCTATCCTCTCTTTAGTTCGTACTGCGGCCTGTCCATGCAGAAGCGAAATGCTGCAACAAGTCCACCTTCACGTTGCCTGAGTTACTCCAACGACGATATCCTCGAGTTTTCAAGTAAATTTCGCTGAGTGACGAGGCATTTGGCTACCTTAAGAGACTCTTAGTTACTCCTGCCGGCTGCTCCCATTTCTTTAGGCCTTTAACATTCTTGCTATGGCCAGTCCTACAGAACCGATATGCCACTGTATGTCCACCTTAACGTCGTCACAGTTACTCACACTACGAGTCTCTCGAGTTTGCAAATGTACTTCGCCGGATGACGAGGCATTTGGCTACCTTAAGAGAGTCATAGTTCCTGCTGCCTGCTGCTCCCTTTTCTTTGAATCTATCCTCTCTTTATTTCGTACTGCGGCCTGTCCATGCAGAAGCGAAATCCTGCAACAAGTCCACCTTCACGTTGCCTGAGTTACTCCAACGACGATATCCTCGAGTTTTCAAGTAAATTTCGCTGAGTGACGAGGCATTTGGCTACCTTAAGAGACTCATAGTTACTCCTGCCGGCTGCTCCCATTTCTTTAGGCCTTTAAAATTCTTGCTATGGCCAGTCCTACAGAACCGATATGCCACTGTATGTCCACCTTAACGACGTCACAGTTACTCACACTACGACTCTCTCGAGTTTGCAAATGTACTTCGCCGGATGACGAGGCATTTGGCTACCTTAAGGGAGTCATAGTTCCTGCTGCCAGCTACTCCCTTTTCTTTGAATCTATCCTCTCTTTATTTCGTACTGCGGCCTGTCCATGCAGAAGCGAAATCCTGCAACAAGTCCACCTTCACGTTGCCTGAGTTACTCCAACGACGATATCCTCGAGTTTTCAAGTAAATTTCGCTGAGTGACGAGGCATTTGGCTACCTTAAGAGACTCATAGTTACTCCTGCCGGCTGCTCCCATTTCTTTACGCCTTTAACATTCTTGCTATGGCCAGTCCTACAGAATCGATATGCCACTGTATGTCCACCTTAACGACGTCACAGTTACTCACAGTACTTCGCCGGATGACGAGGCATTTGGCTACCTTAAGAGAGTCATAGTTCCTGCTTCCAGCTGCTCCCTTTTCTTTGAATCTATCCTCTCTTTATTTCGTACTGCGGCCTGTCCATGCAGAAGCGAAATGCTGCAACAAGTCCACCTTCACGTTGCCTGAGTTACTCCAACGACGATATCCTCGAGTTTTCAAGTAAATTTCGCAGAGTGACGAGGCATTTGGCTACCTTAAGAGAGTCATAGTTACTCCTGCCGGCTGCTCCCATTTCTTTAGGCCTTTAACATTCTTGCTATGGCCAGTCCTACAGAACCGATATGCCACTGTATGTCCACCTTAACGTCGTCACAGTTACTCACACTACGAGTCTCTCGAGTTTGCAAATGTACTTCGCCGGATGACGAGGCATTTAGCTACGTTAAGAGAGTCATAGTTCCTGCTGCCAGCTGCTCCCTTTTCTTTGAATCTATCCTCTCTTTAGTTCGTACTGCGGCCTGTCCATGCAGAAGCGAAATGCTGCAACAAGTCCACCTTCACGTTGCCTGAGTTACTCCAACGACGATATCCTCGAGTTTTCAAGTAAATTTCGCTGAGTGACGAGGCATTTGGCTACCTTAAGAGACTCATAGTTACTCCTGCCGGCTGCTCCCATTTCTTTAGGCCTTTAAAATTCTTGCTATGGCCAGTCCTACAGAACCGATATGCCACTGTAAGTCCACCTTAACGACGTCACAGTTACTCACACTACGACTCTCTCGAGTTTGCAAATATACTTCGCCGGATGACGAGGCATTTCGCTACCTTAAGGGAGTCATAGTTCCTGCTGCCAGCTACTCCCTTTTCTTTGAATCTATCCTCTCTTTATTTCGTACTGCGGCCTGTCCATGCAGAAGCGAAATCCTGCAACAAGTCCACCTTCACGTTGCCTGAGTTACTCCAACGACGATATCCTCGAGTTTTCAAGTAAATTTCGCTGAGTGACGAGGCATTTGGCTACCTTAAGAGACTCATAGTTACTCCTGCCGGCTGCTCCCATTTCTTTACGCCTTTAACATTCTTGCTATGGCCAGTCCTACAGAATCGATATGCCACTGTATGTCCACCTTAACGACGTCACAGTTACTCACAGTACTTCGCCGGATGACGAGGCATTTACCTACCTTAAGAGAGTCATAGTTCCTGCTTCCAGCTGCTCCCTTTTCTTTGAATCTATCCTCTCTTTATTTCGTACTGCGGCCTGTCCATGCAGAAGCGAAATGCTGCAACAAGTCCACCTTCACGTTGCCTGAGTTACTCCAACGACGATATCCTCGAGTTTTCAAGTAAATTTCGCAGAGTGACGAGGCATTTGGCTACCTTAAGAGAGTCATAGTTACTCCTGCCGGCTGCTCCCATTTCTTTAGGCCTTTAACATTCTTGCTATGGCCAGTCCTACAGAACCGATATGCCACTGTATGTCCACCTTAACGTCGTCACAGTTACTCACACTACGAGTCTCTCGAGTTTGCAAATGTACTTCGCCGGATGACGAGGCATTTAGCTACGTTAAGAGAGTCATAGTTCCTGCTGCCAGCTGCTCCCTTTTCTTTGAATCTATCCTCTCTTTAGTTCGTACTGCGGCCTGTCCATGCAGAAGCGAAATGCTGCAACAAGTCCACCTTCACGTTGCCTGAGTTACTCCAACGACGATATCCTCGAGTTTTCAAGTAAATTTCGCTGAGTGACGAGGCATTTGGCTACCTTAAGAGACTCTTAGTTACTCCTGCCGGCTGCTCCCATTTCTTTAGGCCTTTAACATTCTTGCTATGGCCAGTCCTACAGAACCGATATGCCACTGTATGTCCACCTTAACGTCGTCACAGTTACTCACACTACGAGTCTCTCGAGTTTGCAAATGTACTTCGCCGGATGACGAGGCATTTAGCTACGTTAAGAGAGTCATAGTTCCTGCTGCCAGCTGCTCCCTTTTCTTTGAATCTATCCTCTCTTTAGTTCGTACTGCGGCCTGTCCATGCAGAAGCGAAATGCTGCAACAAGTCCACCTTCACGTTGCCTGAGTTACTCCAACGACGATATCCTCGAGTTTTCAAGTAAATTTCGCTGAGTGACGAGGCATTTGGCTACCTTAAGAGACTCATAGTTACTCCTGCCGGCTGCTCCCATTTCTTTAGGCCTTTAAAATTCTTGCTATGGCCAGTCCTACAGAACCGATATGCCACTGTATGTCCACCTTAACGACGTCACAGTTACTCACACTACGACTCTCTCGAGTTTGCAAATATACTTCGCCGGATGACGAGGCATTTGGCTACCTTAAGGGAGTCATAGTTCCTGCTGCCAGCTACTCCCTTTTCTTTGAATCTATCCCCTCTTTATTTCGTACTGCGGCCTGTCCATGCAGAAGCGAAATCCTGCAACAAGTCCACCTTCACGTTGCCTGAGTTACTCCAACGACGATATCCTCGAGTTTTCAAGTAAATTTCGCTGAGTGACGAGGCATTTGGCTACCTTAAGAGAGTCATAGTTACTCCTGCCGGCTGCTCCCATTTCTTTACGCCTTTAACATTCTTGCTATGGCCAGTCCTACAGAATCGATATGCCACTGTATGTCCACCTTAACGACGTCACAGTTACTCACAGTACTTCGCCGGATGACGAGGCATTTGGCTACCTTAAGAGAGTCATAGTTCCTGCTTCCAGCTGCTCCCTTTTCTTTGAATCTATCCTCTCTTTATTTCGTACTGCGGCCTGTCCATGCAGAAGCGAAATGCTGCAACAAGTCCACCTTCACGTTGCCTGAGTTACTCCAACGACGATATCCTCGAGTTTTCAAGTAAATTTCGCTGAGTGACGAGGCATTTGGCTACCTTAAGAGACTCATAGTTACTCCTGCCGGCTGCTCCCATTTCTTTAGGCCTTTAAAATTCTTGCTATGGCCAGTCCTACAGAACCGATATGCCACTGTATGTCCACCTTAACGACGTCACAGTTACTCACACTACGACTCTCTCGAGTTTGCAAATGTACTTCGCCGGATGACGAGGCATTTGGCTACCTTAAGGGAGTCATAGTTCCTGCTGCCAGCTACTCCCTTTTCTTTGAATCTATCCTCTCTTTATTTCGTACTGCGGCCTGTCCATGCAGAAGCAAAATCCTGCAACAAGTCCACCTTCACGTTGCCTGAGTTACTCCAACGACGATATCCTCGAGTTTTCAAGTAAATTTCGCAGAGTGACGAGGCATTTGGCTACCTTAAGAGAGTCATAGTTACTCCTGCCGGCTGCTCCCATTTCTTTACGCCTTTAACATTCTTGCTATGGCCAGTCCTACAGAATCGATATGCCACTGTATGTCCACCTTAACGACGTCACAGTTACTCACAGTACTTCGCCGGATGACGAGGCATTTGGCTACCTTAAGAGAGTCATAGTTCTTGCTTCCAGCTGCTCCCTTTTCTTTGAATCTATCCTCTCTTTAGTTCGTACTGCGGCCTGTCCATGCAGAAGCGAAATGCTGCAACAAGTCCACCTTCACGTTGCCTGAGTTACTCCAACGACGATATCCTCGAGTTTTCAAGTAAATTTCGCTGAGTGACGAGGCATTTGGCTACCTTAAGAGACTCTTAGTTACTCCTGCCGGCTGCTCCCATTTCTTTAGGCCTTTAACATTCTTGCTATGGCCAGTCCTACAGAACCGATATGCCACTGTATGTCCACCTTAACGTCGTCACAGTTACTCACACTACGAGTCTCTCGAGTTTGCAAATGTACTTCGCCGGATGACGAGGCATTTAGCTACGTTAAGAGAGTCATAGTTCCTGCTGCCAGCTGCTCCCTTTTCTTTGAATCTATCCTCTCTTTAGTTCGTACTGCGGCCTGTCCATGCAGAAGCGAAATGCTGCAACAAGTCCACCTTCACGTTGCCTGAGTTACTCCAACGACGATATCCTCGAGTTTTCAAGTAAATTTCGCTGAGTGACGAGGCATTTGGCTACCTTAAGAGACTCATAGTTACTCCTGCCGGCTGCTCCCATTTATTTAGGCCTTTAAAATTCTTGCTATGGCCAGTCCTACAGAACCGATATGCCACTGTATGTCCACCTTAACGACGTCACAGTTACTCACACTACGACTCTCTCGAGTTTGCAAATATACTTCGCCGGATGACGAGGCATTTGGCTACCTTAAGGGAGTCATAGTTCCTGCTGCCAGCTACTCCCTTTTCTTTGAATCTATCCCCTCTTTATTTCGTACTGCGGCCTGTCCATGCAGAAGCGAAATCCTGCAACAAGTCCACCTTCACGTTGCCTGAGTTACTCCAACGACGATATCCTCGAGTTTTCAAGTAAATTTCGCTGAGTGACGAGGCATTTGGCTACCTTAAGAGAGTCATAGTTACTCCTGCCGGCTGCTCCCATTTCTTTACGCCTTTAACATTCTTGCTATGGCCAGTCCTACAGAATCGATATGCCACTGTATGTCCACCTTAACGACGTCACAGTTACTCACAGTACTTCGCCGGATGACGAGGCATTTGGCTACCTTAAGAGAGTCATAGTTCCTGCTTCCAGCTGCTCCCTTTTCTTTGAATCTATCCTCTCTTTATTTCGTACTGCGGCCTGTCCATGCAGAAGCGAAATGCTGCAACAAGTCCACCTTCACGTTGCCTGAGTTACTCCAACGACGATATCCTCGAGTTTTCAAGTAAATTTCGCTGAGTGACGAGGCATTTGGCTACCTTAAGAGACTCATAGTTACTCCTGCCGGCTGCTCCCATTTCTTTAGGCCTTTAAAATTCTTGCTATGGCCAGTCCTACAGAACCGATATGCCACTGTATGTCCACCTTAACGACGTCACAGTTACTCACACTACGACTCTCTCGAGTTTGCAAATGTACTTCGCCGGATGACGAGGCATTTGGCTACCTTAAGGGAGTCATAGTTCCTGCTGCCAGCTACTCCCTTTTCTTTGAATCTATCCTCTCTTTATTTCGTACTGCGGCCTGTCCATGCAGAAGCAAAATCCTGCAACAAGTCCACCTTCACGTTGCCTGAGTTACTCCAACGACGATATCCTCGAGTTTTCAAGTAAATTTCGCAGAGTGACGAGGCATTTGGCTACCTTAAGAGAGTCATAGTTACTCCTGCCGGCTGCTCCCATTTCTTTACGCCTTTAACATTCTTGCTATGGCCAGTCCTACAGAATCGATATGCCACTGTATGTCCACCTTAACGACGTCACAGTTACTCACAGTACTTCGCCGGATGACGAGGCATTTGGCTACCTTAAGAGAGTCATAGTTCTTGCTTCCAGCTGCTCCCTTTTCTTTGAATCTATCCTCTCTTTATTTCGTACTGCGGCCTGTCCATGCAGAAGCGAAATGCTGCAACAAGTCCACCTTCACGTTGCCTGAGTTACTCCAACGACGATATCCTCGAGTTTTCAAGTAAATTTCGCAGAGTGACGAGGCATTTGGCTACCTTAAGAGAGTCATAGTTACTCCTGCCGGCTGCTCCCATTTCTTTAGGCCTTTAACATTCTTGCTATGGCCAGTCCTACAGAACCGATATGCCACTGTATGTCCACCTTAACGTCGTCACAGTTACTCACACTACGAGTCTCTCGAGTTTGCAAATGTACTTCGCCGGATGACGAGGCATTTGGCTACCTTAAGAGAGTCATAGTTCCTGCTGCCAGCTGCTCCCTTTTCTTTGAATCTATCCTCTCTTTAGTTCGTACTGCGGCCTGTCCATGCAGAAGCGAAATCCTGCAACAAGTCCACCTTCACGTTGCCTGAGTTACTCCAACGACGATATCCTCGAGTTTTCAAGTAAATTTCGCTGAGTGACGAGGCATTTGGCTACCTTAAGAGACTCATAGTTACTCCTGCCGGCTGCTCCCATTTCTTTAGGCCTTTAAAATTCTTGCTATGGCCAGTCCTACAGAACCGATATGCCACTGTATGTCCACCTTAACGACGTCACAGTTACTCACACTACGACTCTCTCGAGTTTGCAAATGTACTTCGCCGGATGACGAGGCATTTGGCTACCTTAAGGGAGTCATAGTTCCTGCTGCCAGCTACTCCCTTTTCTTTGAATCTATCCTCTCTTTATTTCGTACTGCGGCCTGTCCATGCAGAAGCAAAATCCTGCAACAAGTCCACCTTCACGTTGCCTGAGTTACTCCAACGACGATATCCTCGAGTTTTCAAGTAAATTTCGCTGAGTGACGAGGCATTTGGCTACCTTAAGAGAGTCATAGTTACTCCTGCCGGCTGCTCCCATTTCTTTACGCCTTTAACATTCTTGCTATGGCCAGTCCTACAGAATCGATATGCCACTGTATGTCCACCTTAACGACGTCACAGTTACTCACAGTACTTCGCCGGATGACGAGGCATTTGACTACCTTAAGAGAGTCATAGTTCTTGCTTCCAGCTGCTCCCTTTTCTTTGAATCTATCCTCTCTTTATTTCGTACTGCGGCCTGTCCATGCAGAAGCGAAATGCTGCAACAAGTCCACCTTCACGTTGCCTGAGTTACTCCAACGACGATATCCTCGAGTTTTCAAGTAAATTTCGCACAGTGACGAGGCATTTGGCTACCTTAAGAGAGTCATAGTTACTCCTGCCGGCTGCTCCCATTTCTTTACGCCTTTAACATTCTTGCTATGGCCAGTCCTACAGAATCGATATGCCACTGTATGTCCACCTTAACGACGTCACAGTTACTCACAGTACTTCGCCGGATGACGAGGCATTTGGCTACCTTAAGAGAGTCATAGTTTCTGCTTCCAGCTGCTCCCTTTTCTTTGAATCTATCCTCTCTTTATTTCGTACTGCGGCCTGTCCATGCAGAAGCGAAATGCTGCAACAAGTCCACCTTCACGTTGCCTGAGTTACTCCAACGACGATATCCTCGAGTTTTCAAGTAAATTTCGCTGAGTGATGAGGCATTTGGCTACCTTAAGAGACTCATAGTTACTCCTGCCGGCTGCTCCCATTTCTTTAGGCCTTTAAAATTCTTGCTATGGCCAGTCCTACAGAACCGATATGCCACTGTATGTCCACCTTAACGACGTCACAGTTACTCACACTACGACTCTCTCGAGTTTGCAAATGTACTTCGCCGGATGACGAGGCATTTGGCTACCTTAAGGGAGTCATAGTTCCTGCTGCCAGCTACTCCCTTTTCTTTGAATCTATCCTCTCTTTATTTCGTACTGCGGCCTGTCCATGCAGAAGCAAAATCCTGCAACAAGTCCACCTTCACGTTGCCTGAGTTACTCCAACGACGATATCCTCGAGTTTTCAAGTAAATTTCGCAGAGTGACGAGGCATTTGGCTACCTTAAGAGAGTCATAGTTACTCCTGCCGGCTGCTCCCATTTCTTTACGCCTTTAACATTCTTGCTATGGCCAGTCCTACAGAATCGATATGCCACTGTATGTCCACCTTAACGACGTCACAGTTACTCACAGTACTTCGCCGGATGACGAGGCATTTGGCTACCTTAAGAGAGTCATAGTTCTTGCTTCCAGCTGCTCCCTTTTCTTTGAATCTATCCTCTCTTTATTTCGTACTGCGGCCTGTCCATGCAGAAGCGAAATGCTGCAACAAGTCCACCTTCACGTTGCCTGAGTTACTCCAACGACGATATCCTCGAGTTTTCAAGTAAATTTCGCAGAGTGACGAGGCATTTGGCTACCTTAAGAGAGTCATAGTTACTCCTGCCGGCTGCTCCCATTTCTTTAGGCCTTTAACATTCTTGCTATGGCCAGTCCTACAGAACCGATATGCCACTGTATGTCCACCTTAACGTCGTCACAGTTACTCACACTACGAGTCTCTCGAGTTTGCAAATGTACTTCGCCGGATGACGAGGCATTTGGCTACCTTAAGAGAGTCATAGTTCCTGCTGCCAGCTGCTCCCTTTTCTTTGAATCTATCCTCTCTTTAGTTCGTACTGCGGCCTGTCCATGCAGAAGCGAAATCCTGCAACAAGTCCACCTTCACGTTGCCTGAGTTACTCCAACGACGATATCCTCGAGTTTTCAAGTAAATTTCGCTGAGTGACGAGGCATTTGGCTACCTTAAGAGACTCATAGTTACTCCTGCCGGCTGCTCCCATTTCTTTAGGCCTTTAAAATTCTTGCTATGGCCAGTCCTACAGAACCGATATGCCACTGTATGTCCACCTTAACGACGTCACAGTTACTCACACTACGACTCTCCTGAGTTTGCAAATGTACTTCGCCGGATGACGAGGCATTTGGCTACCTTAAGGGAGTCATAGTTCCTGCTGCCAGCTACTCCCTTTTCTTTGAATCTATCCTCTCTTTATTTCGTACTGCGGCCTGTCCATGCAGAAGCAAAATCCTGCAACAAGTCCACCTTCACGTTGCCTGAGTTACTCCAACGACGATATCCTCGAGTTTTCAAGTAAATTTCGCTGAGTGACGAGGCATTTGGCTACCTTAAGAGAGTCATAGTTACTCCTGCCGGCTGCTCCCATTTCTTTACGCCTTTAACATTCTTGCTATGGCCAGTCCTACAGAATCGATATGCCACTGTATGTCCACCTTAACGACGTCACAGTTACTCACAGTACTTCGCCGGATGACGAGGCATTTGACTACCTTAAGAGAGTCATAGTTCTTGCTTCCAGCTGCTCCCTTTTCTTTGAATCTATCCTCTCTTTATTTCGTACTGCGGCCTGTCCATGCAGAAGCGAAATGCTGCAACAAGTCCACCTTCACGTTGCCTGAGTTACTCCAATGACGATATCCTCGAGTTTTCAAGTAAATTTCGCACAGTGACGAGGCATTTGGCTACCTTAAGAGAGTCATAGTTACTCCTGCCGGCTGCTCCCATTTCTTTAGGCCTTTAACATTCTTGCTATGGCCAGTCCTACAGAACCGATATGCCACTGTATGTCCACCTTAACGTCGTCACAGTTACTCACACTACGAGTCTCTCGAGTTTGCAAATGTACTTCGCCGGATGACGAGGCATTTAGCTACGTTAAGAGAGTCATAGTTCCTGCTGCCAGCTGCTCCCTTTTCTTTGAATCTATCCTCTCTTTAGTTCGTACTGCGGCCTGTCCATGCAGAAGCGAAATGCTGCAACAAGTCCACCTTCACGTTGCCTGAGTTACTCCAACGACGATATCCTCGAGTTTTCAAGTAAATTTCGCTGAGTGACGAGGCATTTGGCTACCTTAAGAGACTCTTAGTTACTCCTGCCGGCTGCTCCCATTTCTTTAGGCCTTTAACATTCTTGCTATGGCCAGTCCTACAGAACCGATATGCCACTGTATGTCCACCTTAACGTCGTCACAGTTACTCACACTACGAGTCTCTCGAGTTTGCAAATATACTTCGCCGGATGACGAGGCATTTGGCTACCTTAAGAGAGTCATAGTTCCTGCTGCCAGCTGCTCCCTTTTCTTTGAATCTATCCTCTCTTTAGTTCGTACTGCGGCCTGTCCATGCAGAAGCGAAATCCTGCAACAAGTCCACCTTCACGTTGCCTGAGTTACTCCAACGACGATATCCTCGAGTTTTCAAGTAAATTTCGCTGAGTGACGAGGCATTTGGCTACCTTAAGAGACTCATAGTTACTCCTGCCGGCTGCTCCCATTTCTTTAGGCCTTTAAAATTCTTGCTATGGCCAGTCCTACAGAACCGATATGCCACTGTATGTCCACCTTAACGTCGTCACAGTTACTCACACTACGAGTCTCTCGAGTTTGCAAATGTACTTCGCCGGATGACGAGGCATTTGGCTACCTTAAGAGAGTCATAGTTCCTGCTGCCAGCTGCTCCCTTTTCTTTGAATCTATCCTCTCTTTATTTCGTACTGCGGCCTGTCCATGCAGAAGCGAAATCCTGCAACAAGTCCACCTTCACGTTGCCTGAGTTACTCCAACGACGATATCCTCGAGTTTTCAAGTAAATTTCGCAGAGTGACGAGGCATTTGGCTACCTTAAGAGAGTCATAGTTACTCCTGCCGGCTGCTCCCATTTCTTTACGCCTTTAACATTCTTGCTATGGCCAGTCCTACAGAATCGATATGCCACTGTATGTCCACCTTAACGACGTCACAGTTACTCACAGTACTTCGCCGGATGACGAGGCATTTGGCTACCTTAAGAGAGTCATAGTTCTTGCTTCCAGCTGCTCCCTTTTCTTTGAATCTATCCTCTCTTTATTTCGTACTGCGGCCTGTCCATGCAGAAGCGAAATGCTGCAACAAGTCCACCTTCACGTTGCCTGAGTTACTCCAACGACGATATCCTCGAGTTTTCAAGTAAATTTCGCAGAGTGACGAGGCATTTGGCTACCTTAAGAGAGTCATAGTTACTCCTGCCGGCTGCTCCCATTTCTTTAGGCCTTTAACATTCTTGCTATGGCCAGTCCTACAGAACCGATATGCCACTGTATGTCCACCTTAACGTCGTCACAGTTACTCACACTACGAGTCTCTCGAGTTTGCAAATGTACTTCGCCGGATGACGAGGCATTTGGCTACCTTAAGAGAGTCATAGTTCCTGCTGCCAGCTGCTCCCTTTTCTTTGAATCTATCCTCTCTTTAGTTCGTACTGCGGCCTGTCCATGCAGAAGCGAAATCCTGCAACAAGTCCACCTTCACGTTGCCTGAGTTACTCCAACGACGATATCCTCGAGTTTTCAAGTAAATTTCGCTGAGTGACGAGGCATTTGGCTACCTTAAGAGACTCATAGTTACTCCTGCCGGCTGCTCCCATTTCTTTAGGCCTTTAAAATTCTTGCTATGGCCAGTCCTACAGAACCGATATGCCACTGTATGTCCACCTTAACGACGTCACAGTTACTCACACTACGACTCTCTCGAGTTTGCAAATGTACTTCGCCGGATGACGAGGCATTTGGCTACCTTAAGGGAGTCATAGTTCCTGCTGCCAGCTACTCCCTTTTCTTTGAATCTATCCTCTCTTTATTTCGTACTGCGGCCTGTCCATGCAGAAGCAAAATCCTGCAACAAGTCCACCTTCACGTTGCCTGAGTTACTCCAACGACGATATCCTCGAGTTTTCAAGTAAATTTCGCTGAGTGACGAGGCATTTGGCTACCTTAAGAGAGTCATAGTTACTCCTGCCGGCTGCTCCCATTTCTTTACGCCTTTAACATTCTTGCTATGGCCAGTCCTACAGAATCGATATGCCACTGTATGTCCACCTTAACGACGTCACAGTTACTCACAGTACTTCGCCGGATGACGAGGCATTTGGCTACCTTAAGAGAGTCATAGTTCTTGCTTCCAGCTGCTCCCTTTTCTTTGAATCTATCCTCTCTTTATTTCGTACTGCGGCCTGTCCATGCAGAAGCGAAATGCTGCAACAAGTCCACCTTCACGTTGCCTGAGTTACTCCAACGACGATATCCTCGAGTTTTCAAGTAAATTTCGCACAGTGACGAGGCATTTGGCTACCTTAAGAGAGTCATAGTTACTCCTGCCGGCTGCTCCCATTTCTTTAGGCCTTTAACATTCTTGCTATGGCCAGTCCTACAGAACCGATATGCCACTGTATGTCCACCTTAACGTCGTCACAGTTACTCACACTACGACTCTCTCGAGTTTGCAAATGTACTTCGCCGGATGACGAGGCATTTGGCTACCTTAAGAGAGTCATAGTTCCTGCTGCCAGCTGCTCCCTTTTCTTTGAATCTATCCTCTCTTTAGTTCGTACTGCGGCCTGTCCATGCAGAAGCGAAATCCTGCAACAAGTCCACCTTCACGTTGCCTGAGTTACTCCAACGACGATATCCTCGAGTTTTCAAGTAAATTTCGCTGAGTGACGAGGCATTTGGCTACCTTAAGAGACTCATAGTTACTCCTGCCGGCTGCTCCCATTTCTTTAGGCCTTTAAAATTCTTGCTATGGCCAGTCCTACAGAACCGATATGCCACTGTATGTCCACCTTAACGACGTCACAGTTACTCACACTACGACTCTCTCGAGTTTGCAAATGTACTTCGCCGGATGACGAGGCATTTGGCTACCTTAAGGGAGTCATAGTTCCTGCTGCCAGCTACTCCCTTTTCTTTGAATCTATCCTCTCTTTATTTCGTACTGCGGCCTGTCCATGCAGAAGCAAAATCCTGCAACAAGTCCACCTTCACGTTGCCTGAGTTACTCCAACGACGATATCCTCGAGTTTTCAAGTAAATTTCGCTGAGTGACGAGGCATTTGGCTACCTTAAGAGACTCTTAGTTACTCCTGCCGGCTGCTCCCATTTCTTTAGGCTTTTAACATTCTTGCTATGGCCAGTCCTACAGAACCGATATGCCACTGTATGTCCACCTTAACGTCGTCACAGTTACTCACACTACGAGTCTCTCGAGTTTGCAAATGTACTTCGCCGGATGACGAGGCATTTGGCTACCTTAAGAGAGTCATAGTTCCTGCTGAGAGCTGCTCCCTTTTCTTTGAATCTATCCTCTCTTTAGTTCGTACTGCGGCCTGTCCATGCAGAAGCGAAATCCTGCAACGAGTCCACCTTCACGTTGCCTGAGTTACTCCAACGACGATATCCTCGAGTTTTCAAGTAAATTTCGCTGAGTGACGAGGCATTTGGCTACCTTAAGAGACTCATAGTTACTCCTGCCGGCTGCTCCCATTTCTTTAGGCCTTTAAAATTCTTGCTATGGCCAGTCCTACAGAACCGATATGCCACTGTATGTCCACCTTAACGTCGTCACAGTTACTCACACTACGAGTCTCTCGAGTTTGCAAATGTACTTCGCCGGATGACGAGGCATTTGGCTACCTTAAGAGAGTCATAGTTCCTGCTGCCAGCTGCTCCCTTTTCTTTGAATCTATCCTCTCTTTATTTCGTACTGCGGCCTGTCCATGCAGAAGCGAAATCCTGCAACAAGTCCACCTTCACGTTGCCTGAGTTACTCCAACGACGATATCCTCGAGTTTTCAAGTAAATTTCGCTGAGTGACGAGGCATTTGGCTACCTTAAGAGAGTCATAGTTACTCCTGCCGGCTGCTCCCATTTCTTTACGCCTTTAACATTCTTGCTATGGCCAGTCCTACAGAATCGATATGCCACTGTATGTCCACCTTAACGACGTCACAGTTACTCACAGTACTTCGCCGGATGACGAGGCATTTGGCTACCTTAAGAGAGTCATAGTTCCTGCTTCCAGCTGCTCCCTTTTCTTTGAATCTATCCTCTCTTTATTTCGTACTGCGGCCTGTCCATGCAGAAGCGAAATGCTGCAACAAGTCCACCTTCACGTTGCCTGAGTTACTCCAACGACGATATCCTCGAGTTTTCAAGTAAATTTCGCAGAGTGACGAGGCATTTGGCTACCTTAAGAGAGTCATAGTTACTCCTGCCGGCTGCTCCCATTTCTTTAGGCCTTTAACATTCTTGCTATGGCCAGTCCTACAGAACCGATATGCCACTGTATGTCCACCTTAACGTCGTCACAGTTACTCACACTACGAGTCTCTCGAGTTTGCAAATGTACTTCGCCGGATGACGAGGCATTTAGCTACGTTAAGAGAGTCATAGTTCCTGCTACCAGCTGCTCCCTTTTCTTTGAATCTATCCTCTCTTTAGTTCGTACTGCGGCCTGTCCATGCAGAAGCGAAATGCTGCAACAAGTCCACCTTCACGTTGCCTGAGTTACTCCAACGACGATATCCTCGAGTTTTCAAGTAAATTTCGCTGAGTGACGAGGCATTTGGCTACCTTAAGAGACTCATAGTTACTCCTGCCGGCTGCTCCCATTTCTTTAGGCCTTTAAAATTCTTGCTATGGCCAGTCCTACAGAACCGATATGCCACTGTATGTCCACCTTAACGTCGTCACAGTTACTCACACTACGAGTCTCTCGAGTTTGCAAATGTACTTCGCCGGATGACGAGGCATTTGGCTACCTTAAGAGAGTCATAGTTCCTGCTGCCAGCTGCTCCCTTTTCTTTGAATCTATCCTCTCTTTATTTCGTACTGCGGCCTGTCCATGCAGAAGCGAAATCCTGCAACAAGTCCACCTTCACGTTGCCTGAGTTACTCCAACGACGATATCCTCGAGTTTTCAAGTAAATTTCGCTGAGTGACGAGGCATTTGGCTACCTTAAGAGAGTCATAGTTACTCCTGCCGGCTGCTCCCATTTCTTTACGCCTTTAACATTCTTGCTATGGCCAGTCCTACAGAACCGATATGCCACTGTATGTCCACCTTAACGTCGTCACAGTTACTCACACTACGAGTCTCTCGAGTTTGCAAATGTACTTCGCCGGATGACGAGGCATTTAGCTACGTTAAGAGAGTCATAGTTCCTGCTGCCAGCTGCTCCCTTTTCTTTGAATCTATCCTCTCTTTAGTTCGTACTGCGGCCTGTCCATGCAGAAGCGAAATGCTGCAACAAGTCCACCTTCACGTTGCCTGAGTTACTCCAACGACGATATCCTCGAGTTTTCAAGTAAATTTGGCTACCTTAAGAGACTCTTAGTTACTCCTGCCGGCTGCTCCCATTTCTTTAGGCCTTTAACATTCTTGCTATGGCCAGTCCTACAGAACCGATATGCCACTGTATGTCCACCTTAACGTCGTCACAGTTACTCACACTACGAGTCTCTCGAGTTTGCAAATGTACTTCGCCGGATGACGAGGCATTTGGCTACCTTAAGAGAGTCATAGTTCCTGCTGCCTGCTGCTCCCTTTTCTTTGAATCTATCCTCTCTTTATTTCGTACTGCGGCCTGTCCATGCAGAAGCGAAATCCTGCAACAAGTCCACCTTCACGTTGCCTGAGTTACTCCAACGACGATATCCTCGAGTTTTCAAGTAAATTTCGCTGAGTGACGAGGCATTTGGCTATAAAGCCGTCTTTATTCACAAATACAGTGAATAACACAAGGTAATAACACACTCTTAAACTATTGCGCCTTGCTCCCCGAGAGGAGCTCACAAGGGCGCCGGTTACCGATGTTGTGTAACCTCTTATACCTTAATATTAAACACAGTATAAACAATTAAACATACAAGAAATGAATAAAGAACGGAATTGCTCCCGATATTGAAGCCCCGGGAGTCGGGGCAAACTATCCTAAATCTAACCAACTCACTAGCCTACGCCCTCCCTGTACTTCGGCCTGTTCGACGTCATATTTTCGAACAGGCCGAAGATCCATGTCGTTCCACAGAGCACCCGCGTGCTGATGGTGCTTAACTCCCGCCTGCGGAAGCCAAGTTGTAGGAGCTGGCGGGCTGATGTAGGTGCCCAAGTCCCCCTCCAGTTCAGGGTCACTGTTCTAAACTGTATGCTGCTGGCTGCTGGTCGGAGAGCGCCGACGGCTTGCCGCACCGACGGGACGTCGTATTTCGCCGCCTTCTGCCGGTGACACCAGTCGGTGTCAAGATGGTCGCCGACGATTTGTGCGTCGATGACGTGCACCACGCCGTCCTTAGACGCCACAACGTCGGGCTTGCGGACTCCCTCTGGTGTTCGAAGGTGTGGCTCGACAGACACGTCGAACCCTCGTTGAGCCAGCCCGCGCGCGACGTATTTCACAACCGCGTCGTGTCGTCGCACCCGGGCTCGGCTGGTCAGCCCGCAGCCCTGGACGACGTGGTTCGCGGTCTCGACGGCGTTGCATCTTGCGCGACACATCTTCTCCCTGTCTCGGCCGCGACTCCTGCGCGCCTCGGATGGTATAGCGTTAATGCGCGTGCGGATGCACGCGACGTAGTCACGGCCAGACAGGAAGCGACTGGTGTCCTCGACCCAGCTATGTTGGCCTGATGTCCTGGCTGACGACGAGAGAGCTGCCCCGTCGAAGGAAATATGCAGGCGCGCCGCCCACATCTCACCAACTTTAGCAGCCGTTGGCAGCAGATGGCCCTCCCACGTGAGGTGTCGTTCAAGCGCCGCCACTTCGTGTCGTGCCTCCCCCAGGTCTGCGTCGGTGGTGGCGGTCTCGAGCTGCAACAGGGTGAGGAGCCTGCCCCGCCTCAGGGTTGGCCCTATCCAGCGGGCTGATGGAATCCCAAGGCCCCCATGGGCAATTGGAGCGTGAAAGTAGCCCAAGGGGGTGTCGGCTGGGAGGCGGAACCATCTCCTCACGGCGGCTCGAATACAATTGTTCATGGCCTTGAGCGCACCGATGCGGGTGCGACTCAGTGCTAGGCCATGATACAGGCCCGGGAGAAGGACCTCACGAAGTGCAAAGAGCCGCTGCTGCGGCTTCAGCGGCGCCCGCGTGATGATCGACAGCTGCTCCTCGATGTGGTGCCTCGGATGGAAGAGACACCGCCCAGAGGAGGAGAACTGCAGTCCCAGGTAGCGGAAGGTCTCACCCACTCCCAACGCCGGCATGGTGGTTTCGCCGGCCGTGAAGGTGACGCTCGCATCCACTTTCACTTTCTTCTCGCGGCCGGACGCCACGAGTGCGAGGGTGAGACACTTCCGCGGGTTAACACGCAGCCCCAGCTGGTCGAGGGCTGCTACTGCTGCGTTGATAAGGGACTGCAGGCCCCCCCTCGTGGAGGCGAAGAGCAGGATGTCATCCGCGAAGGCCGCCGCGTTCGTCTGGCGGCCCAACACCTTGACACCTACGTGTGAGGGCAGCTGATCTAGAACATAATCAACAGCGAAATTGAACAGGAGAGGGGACAGAGGATCTCCTTGCCGAACGCCTCTTGCTGGCCGCACGGCCGGGGACTCGTCGCCACCCCCCGCAATTACCGTCGTGCTGTCCGCATAGCAGCCCTCGACGTAGTCAATGAATTCGTCCGGCAGACCATGGGCTTTAAGCACAGGACGCAAAGCCGCATGGTCCAACGAATCGAACGCCTTGGACACATCGAGAGATGCCATGAACACAGAACGACAGCGGCGGACGGCGCCGACGAGTATCCGGTCGAGGAGGAAAGTGTTCTCCAGCATCCCATCCCTTGGGATGAAAGCCCGCTGACGTTCGTCCACAGCACACATCTGCATCAGGCGAGTCGCCAGAACCTTATGGAAGGTTCGGGCTAGCACCGAGCAGACGGTGATGGGCCGAAAGTCAGCGGGGGATGCTGGGGCGGCTGTCTTAGGCAGCAAAGAGGTCCTGGCTCGGAGGAGGGAAGGGGGGAGCTTGCGGGTAAGCAGGAAAAGGTTTAGGAGTTTGGTGGTGACCTCCGCTGGAAGGCGGCGCAGCTGCACCGGCGAGAGGCCGTCAGGGCCGGCAACGGAGCCTCTGGGCGGCAGGGCGGCCGCAACCTCTTCTGCAGTGATCGGCCTCCATAGGCGCTCGAAGTCAACAGACTCCGAGCGCGGGAGAAGCCGGTCGGGAATGGAGCCAGCGTTGGAAGGTGGCTCTGTCGTGAAGAGGCTGCGCCAGAAGTCCACCAGCCCCGGGATGGTCGACGGCGGCTGGAGCAGGGTGCCATCCAGGAGGCCACGCACGCAGCGCGCGCGATTCTTCCTGAAGGCATCCTGACATCTGGCATATTCCCACCGGCGGCGCTTCCGCTTGGAGAGCGGAGGGCCACCACCAGACCGCTGCTTGGATGGCGGGCGCAACGTCTTCCTCTTCCTTGCTCCCGCTTCCTCAGAGCCGACAGCACGGAGGGCCTCAGGCAGCCCAGCCGCGACCACTGCCAACGGCGTACCCGGCCCCAAACACGCAAGGTCGTCCAGGGCCGAGAAGCGCGCGGCCGACCGCGGCAGGCCGGCGAGGTGCCTCCATATAGCTTCGTCGACTACAGATGTTTGTGGCGGGCGCTCAAGCTCCGGCGGAGAGGGTGGCCCCTCCGGCAGCGACTCCGGGACGGGTGAATGGCGCAGACCATGCTGCGTCTGTTGTTCCCGCCTCAGCTCCTCTACGTATTCCCGCACCATCGTCCTGTGTGCCACCGTCCTCCTCCTGCACTTGATGGCATCCAGGGTACGGTGCGGAAACAGGGGTAGAAGCTCCTGGTTTGCAAAGAGGACTTTGGAGTCACTGGCACAGAGAAGCCTAGCCTCCGCCAGGGCGAGCTCCCGCATTTCTTCTTCCGCCCACCGAGCTCTCTTCCTATCGGTTGTAATCTCCGCATTTGCCGCTTCCGGATGGGCGCGGCGGCGGTGTTGTCCGAGCCCGATCTTGCTGCGGAAGGCACGGCTGCAAATGCTGCAGTGGAACCATGGCTCCACGGCCTGCTCTACTTCAGGGCGGGTTGGCAGGCTAGCAGTCGGGACTGTTGGGCCGGGTCCTTCAGCGGAAGGCCCGGTACCCGTGTTTTCTTCTCTTGTTGTCCCAACATTAAGGGTTTTGCGATGGAGGGCTGGTAACCCCCCAAAGCCCCAAGTGCGGACTTCCACTCTGCTTACCAGTCCTATCAAGGACTGGCGTATCAACGGGCCCACGGGAAGGGGGGAAGCCGCAGGCAAGGAGAGGCTAAGAGGGCATGGCCCATGTATTGCGCTTCACTTGCCCAGTAACTATGCCTTAAGAGAGTCATAGTTACTCCTGCCGGCTGCTCCCATTTCTTTAGGCCTTTAAAATTCTTGCTATGGCCAGTCCTACAGAACCGATATGCCACTGTATGTCCACCTTAACGACGTCACAGTTACTCACACTACGACTCTCTCGAGTTTGCAAATGTACTTCGCCGGATGACGAGGCATTTGGCTACCTTAAGGGAGTCATAGTTCCTGCTGCCAGCTACTCCCTTTTCTTTGAATCTATCCTCTCTTTATTTCGTACTGCGGCCTGTCCATGCAGAAGCAAAATCCTGCAACAAGTCCACCTTCACGTTGCCTGAGTTACTCCAACGACGATATCCTCGAGTTTTCAAGTAAATTTCGCAGAGTGACGAGGCATTTGGCTACCTTAAGAGAGTCATAGTTACTCCTGCCGGCTGCTCCCATTTCTTTAGGCCTTTAACATTCTTGCTATGGCCAGTCCTACAGAATCGATATGCCACTGTATGTCCACCTTAACGACGTCACAGTTACTCACACTACGACTCTCTCGAGTTTGCAAATGTACTTCGCCGGATGACGAGGCATTTGGCTACCTTAAGGGAGTCATAGTTCCTGCTGCCAGCTACTCCCTTTTCTTTGAATCTATCCTCTCTTTATTTCGTACTGCGGCCTGTCCATGCAGAAGCAAAATCCTGCAACAAGTCCACCTTCACGTTGCCTGAGTTACTCCAACGACGATATCCTCGAGTTTTCAAGTAAATTTCGCAGAGTGACGAGGCATTTGGCTACCTTAAGAGAGTCATAGTTACTCCTGCCGGCTGCTCCCATTTCTTTAGGCCTTTAACATTCTTGCTATGGCCAGTCCTACAGAACCGATATGCCACTGTATGTCCACCTTAACGTCGTCACAGTTACTCACACTACGAGTCTCTCGAGTTTGCAAATGTACTTCGCCGGATGACGAGGCATTTGGCTACCTTAAGAGAGTCATAGTTCCTGCTGCCTGCTGCTCCCTTTTCTTTGAATCTATCCTCTCTTTATTTCGTACTGCGGCCTGTCCATGCAGAAGCGAAATCCTGCAACAAGTCCACCTTCACGTTGCCTGAGTTACTCCAACGACGATATCCTCGAGTTTTCAAGTAAATTTCGCTGAGTGACGAGGCATTTGGCTACCTTAAGAGACTCATAGTTACTCCTGCCGGCTGCTCCCATTTCTTTAGGCCTTTAAAATTCTTGCTATGGCCAGTCCTACAGAACCGATATGCCACTGTATGTCCACCTTAACGACGTCACAGTTACTCACACTACGACTCTCTCGAGTTTGCAAATGTACTTCGCCGGATGACGAGGCATTTGGCTACCTTAAGGGAGTCATAGTTCCTGCTGCCAGCTACTCCCTTTTCTTTGAATCTATCCTCTCTTTATTTCGTACTGCGGCCTGTCCATGCAGAAGCGAAATCCTGCAACAAGTCCACCTTCACGTTGCCTGAGTTACTCCAACGACGATATCCTCGAGTTTTCAAGTAAATTTCGCTGAGTGACGAGGCATTTGGCTACCTTAAGAGACTCATAGTTACTCCTGCCGGCTGCTCCCATTTCTTTACGCCTTTAACATTCTTGCTATGGCCAGTCCTACAGAATCGATATGCCACTGTATGTCCACCTTAACGACGTCACAGTTACTCACAGTACTTCGCCGGATGACGAGGCATTTGGCTACCTTAAGAGAGTCATAGTTCCTGCTTCCAGCTGCTCCCTTTTCTTTGAATCTATCCTCTCTTTATTTCGTACTGCGGCCTGTCCATGCAGAAGCGAAATGCTGCAACAAGTCCACCTTCACGTTGCCTGAGTTACTCCAACGACGATATCCTCGAGTTTTCAAGTAAATTTCGCAGAGTGACGAGGCATTTGGCTACCTTAAGAGAGTCATAGTTACTCCTGCCGGCTGCTCCCATTTCTTTAGGCCTTTAACATTCTTGCTATGGCCAGTCCTACAGAACCGATATGCCACTGTATGTCCACCTTAACGTCGTCACAGTTACTCACACTACGAGTCTCTCGAGTTTGCAAATGTACTTCACCGGATGACGAGCCATTTGGCTACCTTAAGAGAGTCATAGTTCCTGCTGCCTGCTGCTCCCTTTTCTTTGAATCTATCCTCTCTTTATTTCGTACTGCGGCCTGTCCATGCAGAAGCGAAATCCTGCAACAAGTCCACCTTCACGTTGCCTGAGTTACTCCAACGACGATATCCTCGAGTTTTCAAGTAAATTTCGCTGAGTGACGAGGCATTTGGCTACCTTAAGAGACTCATAGTTACTCCTGCCGGCTGCTCCCATTTCTTTAGGCCTTTAAAATTCTTGCTATGGCCAGTCCTACAGAACCGATATGCCACTGTATGTCCACCTTAACGACGTCACAGTTACTCACACTACGACTCTCTCGAGTTTGCAAATGTACTTCGCCGGATGACGAGGCATTTGGCTACCTTAAGGGAGTCATAGTTCCTGCTGCCAGCTACTCCCTTTTCTTTGAATCTATCCTCTCTTTATTTCGTACTGCGGCCTGTCCATGCAGAAGCGAAATCCTGCAACAAGTCCACCTTCACGTTGCCTGAGTTACTCCAACGACGATATCCTCGAGTTTTCAAGTAAATTTCGCTGAGTGACGAGGCATTTGGCTACCTTAAGAGACTCATAGTTACTCCTGCCGGCTGCTCCCATTTCTTTACGCCTTTAACATTCTTGCTATGGCCAGTCCTACAGAATCGATATGCCACTGTATGTCCACCTTAACGACGTCACAGTTACTCACAGTACTTCGCCGGATGACGAGGCATTTGGCTACCTTAAGAGAGTCATAGTTCCTGCTTCCAGCTGCTCCCTTTTCTTTGAATCTATCCTCTCTTTATTTCGTACTGCGGCCTGTCCATGCAGAAGCGAAATGCTGCAACAAGTCCACCTTCACGTTGCCTGAGTTACTCCAACGACGATATCCTCGAGTTTTCAAGTAAATTTCGCTGAGTGACGAGGCATTTGGCTACCTTAAGAGACTCATAGTTACTCCTGCCGGCTGCTCCCATTTCTTTAGGCCTTTAAAATTCTTGCTATGGCCAGTCCTACAGAACCGATATGCCACTGTATGTCCACCTTAACGTCGTCACAGTTACTCACACTACGAGTCTCTCGAGTTTGCAAATGTACTTCACCGGATGACGAGCCATTTGGCTACCTTAAGAGAGTCATAGTTCCTGCTGCCTGCTGCTCCCTTTTCTTTGAATCTATCCTCTCTTTATTTCGTACTGCGGCCTGTCCATGCAGAAGCGAAATCCTGCAACAAGTCCACCTTCACGTTGCCTGAGTTACTCCAACGACGATATCCTCGAGTTTTCAAGTAAATTTCGCTGAGTGACGAGGCATTTGGCTACCTTAAGAGACTCATAGTTACTCCTGCCGGCTGCTCCCATTTCTTTAGGCCTTTAAAATTCTTGCTATGGCCAGTCCTACAGAACCGATATGCCACTGTATGTCCACCTTAACGACGTCACAGTTACTCACACTACGAGTCTCTCGAGTTTGCAAATGTACTTCGCCGGATGACGAGGCATTTGGCTACCTTAAGGGAGTCATAGTTCCTGCTGCCAGCTACTCCCTTTTCTTTGAATCTATCCTCTCTTTATTTCGTACTGCGGCCTGTCCATGCAGAAGCGAAATCCTGCAACAAGTCCACCTTCACGTTGCCTGAGTTACTCCAACGACGATATCCTCGAGTTTTCAAGTAAATTTCGCTGAGTGACGAGGCATTTGGCTACCTTAAGAGACTCATAGTTACTCCTGCCGGCTGCTCCCATTTCTTTACGCCTTTAACATTCTTGCTATGGCCAGTCCTACAGAATCGATATGCCACTGTATGTCCACCTTAACGACGTCACAGTTACTCACAGTACTTCGCCGGATGACGAGGCATTTGGCTACCTTAAGAGAGTCATAGTTCCTGCTTCCAGCTGCTCCCTTTTCTTTGAATCTATCCTCTCTTTATTTCGTACTGCGGCCTGTCCATGCAGAAGCGAAATGCTGCAACAAGTCCACCTTCACGTTGCCTGAGTTACTCCAACGACGATATCCTCGAGTTTTCAAGTAAATTTCGCAGAGTGACGAGGCATTTGGCTACCTTAAGAGAGTCATAGTTACTCCTGCCGGCTGCTCCCATTTCTTTAGGCCTTTAACATTCTTGCTATGGCCAGTCCTACAGAACCGATATGCCACTGTATGTCCACCTTAACGTCGTCACAGTTACTCACACTACGAGTCTCTCGAGTTTGCAAATGTACTTCGCCGGATGACGAGGCATTTAGCTACGTTAAGAGAGTCATAGTTCCTGCTGCCAGCTGCTCCCTTTTCTTTGAATCTATCCTCTCTTTAGTTCGTACTGCGGCCTGTCCATGCAGAAGCGAAATGCTGCAACAAGTCCACCTTCACGTTGCCTGAGTTACTCCCACGACGATATCCTCGAGTTTTCAAGTAAATTTCGCTGAGTGACGAGGCATTTGGCTACCTTAAGAGACTCATAGTTACTCCTGCCGGCTGCTCCCATTTCTTTAGGCCTTTAAAATTCTTGCTATGGCCAGTCCTACAGAACCGATATGCCACTGTATGTCCACCTTAACGACGTCACAGTTACTCACACTACGACTCTCTCGAGTTTGCAAATATACATCGCCGGATGACGAGGCATTTGGCTACCTTAAGGGAGTCATAGTTCCTGCTGCCAGCTACTCCCTTTTCTTTGAATCTATCCTCTCTTTATTTCGTACTGCGGCCTGTCCATGCAGAAGCGAAATCCTGCAACAAGTCCACCTTCACGTTGCCTGAGTTACTCCAACGACGATATCCTCGAGTTTTCAAGTAAATTTCGCTGAGTGACGAGGCATTTGGCTACCTTAAGAGACTCATAGTTACTCCTGCCGGCTGCTCCCATTTCTTTACGCCTTTAACATTCTTGCTATGGCCAGTCCTACAGAATCGATATGCCACTGTATGTCCACCTTAACGACGTCACAGTTACTCACAGTACTTCGCCGGATGACGAGGCATTTGGCTACCTTAAGAGAGTCATAGTTCCTGCTTCCAGCTGCTCCCTTTTCTTTGAATCTATCCTCTCTTTATTTCGTACTGCGGCCTGTCCATGCAGAAGCGAAATGCTGCAACAAGTCCACCTTCACGTTGCCTGAGTTACTCCAACGACGATATCCTCGAGTTTTCAAGTAAATTTCGCAGAGTGACGAGGCATTTGGCTACCTTAAGAGAGTCATAGTTACTCCTGCCGGCTGCTCCCATTTCTTTAGGCCTTTAACATTCTTGCTATGGCCAGTCCTACAGAACCGATATGCCACTGTATGTCCACCTTAACGTCGTCACAGTTACTCACACTACGAGTCTCTCGAGTTTGCAAATGTACTTCGCCGGATGACGAGGCATTTAGCTACGTTAAGAGAGTCATAGTTCCTGCTGCCAGCTGCTCCCTTTTCTTTGAATCTATCCTCTCTTTAGTTCGTACTGCGGCCTGTCCATGCAGAAGCGAAATGCTGCAACAAGTCCACCTTCACGTTGCCTGAGTTACTCCAACGACGATATCCTCGAGTTTTCAAGTAAATTTCGCTGAGTGACGAGGCATTTGGCTACCTTAAGAGACTCTTAGTTACTCCTGCCGGCTGCTCCCATTTCTTTAGGCCTTTAACATTCTTGCTATGGCCAGTCCTACAGAACCGATATGCCACTGTATGTCCACCTTAACGTCGTCACAGTTACTCACACTACGAGTCTCTCGAGTTTGCAAATGTACTTCGCCGGATGACGAGGCATTTAGCTACGTTAAGAGAGTCATAGTTCCTGCTGCCAGCTGCTCCCTTTTCTTTGAATCTATCCTCTCTTTAGTTCGTACTGCGGCCTGTCCATGCAGAAGCGAAATGCTGCAACAAGTCCACCTTCACGTTGCCTGAGTTACTCCAACGACGATATCCTCGAGTTTTCAAGTAAATTTCGCTGAGTGACGAGGCATTTGGCTACCTTAAGAGACTCATAGTTACTCCTGCCGGCTGCTCCCATTTCTTTAGGCCTTTAAAATTCTTGCTATGGCCAGTCCTACAGAACCGATATGCCACTGTATGTCCACCTTAACGACGTCAGAGTTACTCACACTACGACTCTCTCGAGTTTGCAAATATACTTCGCCGGATGACGAGGCATTTGGCTACCTTAAGGGAGTCATAGTTCCTGCTTCCAGCTACTCCCTTTTCTTTGAATCTATCCTCTCTTTATTTCGTACTGCGGCCTGTCCATGCAGAAGCGAAATCCTGCAACAAGTCCACCTTCACGTTGCCTGAGTTACTCCAACGACGATATCCTCGAGTTTTCAAGTAAATTTCGCTGAGTGACGAGGCATTTGGCTACCTTAAGAGACTCATAGTTACTCCTGCCGGCTGTTCCCATTTCTTTACGCCTTTAACATTCTTGCTATGGCCAGTCCTACAGAATCGATATGCCACTGTATGTCCACCTTAACGACGTCACAGTTACTCACAGTACTTCGCCGGATGACGAGGCATTTGGCTACCTTAAGAGAGTCATAGTTCCTGCTTCCAGCTGCTCCCTTTTCTTTGAATCTATCCTCTCTTTATTTCGTACTGCGGCCTGTCCATGCAGAAGCGAAATGCTGCAACAAGTCCACCTTCACGTTGCCTGAGTTACTCCAACGACGATATCCTCGAGTTTTCAAGTAAATTTCGCAGAGTGACGAGGCATTTGGCTACCTTAAGAGAGTCATAGTTACTCCTGCCGGCTGCTCCCATTTCTTTAGGCCTTTAACATTCTTGCTATGGCCAGTCCTACAGAACCGATATGCCACTGTATGTCCACCTTAACGTCGTCACAGTTACTCACACTACGAGTCTCTCGAGTTTGCAAATGTACTTCGCCGGATGACGAGGCATTTAGCTACGTTAAGAGAGTCATAGTTCCTGCTGCCAGCTGCTCCCTTTTCTTTGAATCTATCCTCTCTTTAGTTCGTACTGCGGCCTGTCCATGCAGAAGCGAAATGCTGCAACAAGTCCACCTTCACGTTGCCTGAGTTACTCCCACGACGATATCCTCGAGTTTTCAAGTAAATTTCGCTGAGTGACGAGGCATTTGGCTACCTTAAGAGACTCATAGTTACTCCTGCCGGCTGCTCCCATTTCTTTAGGCCTTTAAAATTCTTGCTATGGCCAGTCCTACAGAACCGATATGCCACTGTATGTCCACCTTAACGACGTCACAGTTACTCACACTACGACTCTCTCGAGTTTGCAAATATACATCGCCGGATGACGAGGCATTTGGCTACCTTAAGGGAGTCATAGTTCCTGCTGCCAGCTACTCCCTTTTCTTTGAATCTATCCTCTCTTTATTTCGTACTGCGGCCTGTCCATGCAGAAGCGAAATCCTGCAACAAGTCCACCTTCACGTTGCCTGAGTTACTCCAACGACGATATCCTCGAGTTTTCAAGTAAATTTCGCTGAGTGACGAGGCATTTGGCTACCTTAAGAGACTCATAGTTACTCCTGCCGGCTGCTCCCATTTCTTTACGCCTTTAACATTCTTGCTATGGCCAGTCCTACAGAATCGATATGCCACTGTATGTCCACCTTAACGACGTCACAGTTACTCACAGTACTTCGCCGGATGACGAGGCATTTGGCTACCTTAAGAGAGTCATAGTTCCTGCTTCCAGCTGCTCCCTTTTCTTTGAATCTATCCTCTCTTTATTTCGTACTGCGGCCTGTCCATGCAGAAGCGAAATGCTGCAACAAGTCCACCTTCACGTTGCCTGAGTTACTCCAACGACGATATCCTCGAGTTTTCAAGTAAATTTCGCAGAGTGACGAGGCATTTGGCTACCTTAAGAGAGTCATAGTTACTCCTGCCGGCTGCTCCCATTTCTTTAGGCCTTTAACATTCTTGCTATGGCCAGTCCTACAGAACCGATATGCCACTGTATGTCCACCTTAACGTCGTCACAGTTACTCACACTACGAGTCTCTCGAGTTTGCAAATGTACTTCGCCGGATGACGAGGCATTTAGCTACGTTAAGAGAGTCATAGTTCCTGCTGCCAGCTGCTCCCTTTTCTTTGAATCTATCCTCTCTTTAGTTCGTACTGCGGCCTGTCCATGCAGAAGCGAAATGCTGCAACAAGTCCACCTTCACGTTGCCTGAGTTACTCCAACGACGATATCCTCGAGTTTTCAAGTAAATTTCGCTGAGTGACGAGGCATTTGGCTACCTTAAGAGACTCTTAGTTACTCCTGCCGGCTGCTCCCATTTCTTTAGGCCTTTAACATTCTTGCTATGGCCAGTCCTACAGAACCGATATGCCACTGTATGTCCACCTTAACGTCGTCACAGTTACTCACACTACGAGTCTCTCGAGTTTGCAAATGTACTTCGCCGGATGACGAGGCATTTAGCTACGTTAAGAGAGTCATAGTTCCTGCTGCCAGCTGCTCCCTTTTCTTTGAATCTATCCTCTCTTTAGTTCGTACTGCGGCCTGTCCATGCAGAAGCGAAATGCTGCAACAAGTCCACCTTCACGTTGCCTGAGTTACTCCAACGACGATATCCTCGAGTTTTCAAGTAAATTTCGCTGAGTGACGAGGCATTTGGCTACCTTAAGAGACTCATAGTTACTCCTGCCGGCTGCTCCCATTTCTTTAGGCCTTTAAAATTCTTGCTATGGCCAGTCCTACAGAACCGATATGCCACTGTATGTCCACCTTAACGACGTCAGAGTTACTCACACTACGACTCTCTCGAGTTTGCAAATATACTTCGCCGGATGACGAGGCATTTGGCTACCTTAAGGGAGTCATAGTTCCTGCTTCCAGCTACTCCCTTTTCTTTGAATCTATCCTCTCTTTATTTCGTACTGCGGCCTGTCCATGCAGAAGCGAAATCCTGCAACAAGTCCACCTTCACGTTGCCTGAGTTACTCCAACGACGATATCCTCGAGTTTTCAAGTAAATTTCGCTGAGTGACGAGGCATTTGGCTACCTTAAGAGACTCATAGTTACTCCTGCCGGCTGTTCCCATTTCTTTAGGCCTTTAACATTCTTGCTATGGCCAGTCCTACAGAATCGATATGCCACTGTATGTCCACCTTAACGACGTCACAGTTACAGTACTTCGCCGGATGACGAGGCATTTGGCTACCTTAAGAGAGTCATAGTTCCTGCTTCCAGCTGCTCCCTTTTCTTTGAATCTATCCTCTCTTTATTTCGTACTGCGGCCTGTCCATGCAGAAGCGAAATGCTGCAACAAGTCCACCTTCACGTTGCCTGAGTTACTCCAACGACGATATCCTCGAGTTTTCAAGTAAATTTCGCAGAGTGACGAGGCATTTGGCTACCTTAAGAGAGTCATAGTTACTCCTGCCGGCTGCTCCCATTTCTTTAGGCCTTTAACATTCTTGCTATGGCCAGTCCTACAGAACCGATATGCCACTGTATGTCCACCTTAACGTCGTCACAGTTACTCACACTACGAGTCTCTCGAGTTTGCAAATGTACTTCGCCGGATGACGAGGCATTTAGCTACGTTAAGAGAGTCATAGTTCCTGCTGCCAGCTGCTCCCTTTTCTTTGAATCTATCCTCTCTTTAGTTCGTACTGCGGCCTGTCCATGCAGAAGCGAAATGCTGCAACAAGTCCACCTTCACGTTGCCTGAGTTACTCCAACGACGATATCCTCGAGTTTTCAAGTAAATTTCGCTGAGTGACGAGGCATTTGGCTACCTTAAGAGACTCTTAGTTACTCCTGCCGGCTGCTCCCATTTCTTTAGGCCTTTAACATTCTTGCTATGGCCAGTCCTACAGAACCGATATGCCACTGTATGTCCACCTTAACGTCGTCACAGTTACTCACACTACGAGTCTCTCGAGTTTGCAAATGTACTTCGCCGGATGACGAGGCATTTAGCTACGTTAAGAGAGTCATAGTTCCTGCTGCCAGCTGCTCCCTTTTCTTTGAATCTATCCTCTCTTTAGTTCGTACTGCGGCCTGTCCATGCAGAAGCGAAATGCTGCAACAAGTCCACCTTCACGTTGCCTGAGTTACTCCAACGACGATATCCTCGAGTTTTCAAGTAAATTTCGCTGAGTGACGAGGCATTTGGCTACCTTAAGAGACTCATAGTTACTCCTGCCGGCTGCTCCCATTTCTTTAGGCCTTTAAAATTCTTGCTATGGCCAGTCCTACAGAACCGATATGCCACTGTATGTCCACCTTAACGACGTCAGAGTTACTCACACTACGACTCTCTCGAGTTTGCAAATATACTTCGCCGGATGACGAGGCATTTGGCTACCTTAAGGGAGTCATAGTTCCTGCTTCCAGCTACTCCCTTTTCTTTGAATCTATCCTCTCTTTATTTCGTACTGCGGCCTGTCCATGCAGAAGCGAAATCCTGCAACAAGTCCACCTTCACGTTGCCTGAGTTACTCCAACGACGATATCCTCGAGTTTTCAAGTAAATTTCGCTGAGTGACGAGGCATTTGGCTACCTTAAGAGACTCATAGTTACTCCTGCCGGCTGTTCCCATTTCTTTAGGCCTTTAACATTCTTGCTATGGCCAGTCCTACAGAATCGATATGCCACTGTATGTCCACCTTAACGACGTCACAGTTACAGTACTTCGCCGGATGACGAGGCATTTGGCTACCTTAAGAGAGTCATAGTTCCTGCTTCCAGCTGCTCCCTTTTCTTTGAATCTATCCTCTCTTTATTTCGTACTGCGGCCTGTCCATGCAGAAGCGAAATGCTGCAACAAGTCCACCTTCACGTTGCCTGAGTTACTCCAACGACGATATCCTCGAGTTTTCAAGTAAATTTCGCAGAGTGACGAGGCATTTGGCTACCTTAAGAGAGTCATAGTTACTCCTGCCGGCTGCTCCCATTTCTTTAGGCCTTTAACATTCTTGCTATGGCCAGTCCTACAGAACCGATATGCCACTGTATGTCCACCTTAACGTCGTCACAGTTACTCACACTACGAGTCTCTCGAGTTTGCAAATGTACTTCGCCGGACGACGAGGCATTTAGCTACGTTAAGAGAGTCATAGTTCCTGCTGCCAGCTGCTCCCTTTTCTTTGAATCTATCCTCTCTTTAGTTCGTACTGCGGCCTGTCCATGCAGAAGCGAAATGCTGCAACAAGTCCACCTTCACGTTGCCTGAGTTACTCCAACGACGATATCCTCGAGTTTTCAAGTAAATTTCGCTGAGTGACGAGGCATTTGGCTACCTTAAGAGACTCATAGTTACTCCTGCCGGCTGCTCCCATTTCTTTAGGCCTTTAAAATTCTTGCTATGGCCAGTCCTACAGAACCGATATGCCACTGTATGTCCACCTTAACGACGTCACAGTTACTCACACTACGACTCTCTCGAGTTTGCAAATATACTTCGCCGGATGACGAGGCATTTGGCTACCTTAAGGGAGTCATAGTTCCTGCTGCCAGCTACTCCCTTTTCTTTGAATCTATCCTCTCTTTATTTCGTACTGCGGCCTGTCCATGCAGAAGCGAAATCCTGCAACAAGTCCACCTTCACGTTGCCTGAGTTACTCCAACGACGATATCCTCGAGTTTTCAAGTAAATTTCGCTGAGTGACGAGGCATTTGGCTACCTTAAGAGACTCATAGTTACTCCTGCCGGCTGCTCCCATTTCTTTACGCCTTTAACATTCTTGCTATGGCCAGTCCTACAGAATCGATATGCCACTGTATGTCCACCTTAACGACGTCACAGTTACTCACAGTACTTCGCCGGATGACGAGGCATTTGGCTACCTTAAGAGAGTCATAGTTCCTGCTTCCAGCTGCTCCCTTTTCTTTGAATCTATCCTCTCTTTATTTCGTACTGCGGCCTGTCCATGCAGAAGCGAAATGC
Organism: Schistocerca piceifrons; assembly: GCF_021461385.2. Lineage (NCBI taxonomy): Eukaryota > Metazoa > Arthropoda > Insecta > Orthoptera > Acrididae > Schistocerca > Schistocerca piceifrons. Next base: position 19,449,946 of record NC_060142.1, read on the forward strand.
TGCAACAAGTCCACCTTCACGTTGCCTGAGTTACTCCAACGACGATATCCTCGAGTTTTCAAGTAAATTTCGCTGAGTGACGAGGCATTTGGCTACCTTAAGAGACTCATAGTTACTCCTGCCGGCTGCTCCCATTTCTTTAGGCCTTTAAAATTCTTGCTATGGCCAGTCCTACAGAACCGATATGCCACTGTATGTCCACCTTAACGACGTCACAGTTACTCACACTACGACTCTCTCGAGTTTGCAAATGTACTTCGCCGGATGACGAGGCATTTGGCTACCTTAAGGGAGTCATAGTTCCTGCTGCCAGCTACTCCCTTTTCTTTGAATCTATCCTCTCTTTATTTCGTACTGCGGCCTGTCCATGCAGAAGCAAAATCCTGCAACAAGTCCACCTTCACGTTGCCTGAGTTACTCCAACGACGATATCCTCGAGTTTTCAAGTAAATTTCGCAGAGTGACGAGGCATTTGGCTACCTTAAGAGAGTCATAGTTACTCCTGCCGGCTGCTCCCATTTCTTTAGGCCTTTAACATTCTTGCTATGGCCAGTCCTACAGAATCGATATGCCACTGTATGTCCACCTTAACGACGTCACAGTTACTCACACTACGACTCTCTCGAGTTTGCAAATGTACTTCGCCGGATGACGAGGCATTTGGCTACCTTAAGGGAGTCATAGTTCCTGCTGCCAGCTACTCCCTTTTCTTTGAATCTATCCTCTCTTTATTTCGTACTGCGGCCTGTCCATGCAGAAGCAAAATCCTGCAACAAGTCCACCTTCACGTTGCCTGAGTTACTCCAACGACGATATCCTCGAGTTTTCAAGTAAATTTCGCAGAGTGACGAGGCATTTGGCTACCTTAAGAGAGTCATAGTTACTCCTGCCGGCTGCTCCCATTTCTTTAGGCCTTTAACATTCTTGCTATGGCCAGTCCTACAGAACCGATATGCCACTGTATGTCCACCTTAACGTCGTCACAGTTACTCACACTACGAGTCTCTCGAGTTTGCAAATGTACTTCGCCGGATGACGAGGCATTTGGCTACCTTAAGAGAGTCATAGTTCCTGCTGCCTGCTGCTCCCTTTTCTTTGAATCTATCCTCTCTTTATTTCGTACTGCGGCCTGTCCATGCAGAAGCGAAATCCTGCAACAAGTCCACCTTCACGTTGCCTGAGTTACTCCAACGACGATATCCTCGAGTTTTCAAGTAAATTTCGCTGAGTGACGAGGCATTTGGCTACCTTAAGAGACTCATAGTTACTCCTGCCGGCTGCTCCCATTTCTTTAGGCCTTTAAAATTCTTGCTATGGCCAGTCCTACAGAACCGATATGCCACTGTATGTCCACCTTAACGACGTCACAGTTACTCACACTACGACGCTCTCGAGTTTGCAAATGTACTTCGCCGGATGACGAGGCATTTGGCTACCTTAAGGGAGTCATAGTTCCTGCTGCCAGCTACTCCCTTTTCTTTGAATCTATCCTCTCTTTATTTCGTACTGCGGCCTGTCCATGCAGAAGCGAAATCCTGCAACAAGTCCACCTTCACGTTGCCTGAGTTACTCCAACGACGATATCCTCGAGTTTTCAAGTAAATTTCGCTGAGTGACGAGGTATTTGGCTACCTTAAGAGACTCATAGTTACTCCTGCCGGCTGCTCCCATTTCTTTACGCCTTTAACATTCTTGCTATGGCCAGTCCTACAGAATCGATATGCCACTGTATGTCCACCTTAACGACGTCACAGTTACTCACAGTACTTCGCCGGATGACGAGGCATTTGGCTACCTTAAGAGAGTCATAGTTCCTGCTTCCAGCTGCTCCCTTTTCTTTGAATCTATCCTCTCTTTATTTCGTACTGCGGCCTGTCCATGCAGAAGCGAAATGCTGCAACAAGTCCACCTTCACGTTGCCTGAGTTACTCCAACGACGATATCCTCGAGTTTTCAAGTAAATTTCGCAGAGTGACGAGGCATTTGGCTACCTTAAGAGAGTCATAGTTACTCCTGCCGGCTGCTCCCATTTCTTTAGGCCTTTAACATTCTTGCTATGGCCAGTCCTACAGAACCGATATGCCACTGTATGTCCACCTTAACGTCGTCACAGTTACTCACACTACGAGTCTCTCGAGTTTGCAAATGTACTTCGCCGGATGACGAGGCATTTAGCTACGTTAAGAGAGTCATAGTTCCTGCTGCCAGCTGCTCCCTTTTCTTTGAATCTATCCTCTCTTTAGTTCGTACTGCGGCCTGTCCATGCAGAAGCGAAATGCTGCAACAAGTCCACCTTCACGTTGCCTGAGTTACTCCAACGACGATATCCTCGAGTTTTCAAGTAAATTTCGCTGAGTGACGAGGCATTTGGCTACCTTAAGAGACTCTTAGTTACTCCTGCCGGCTGCTCCCATTTCTTTAGGCCTTTAACATTCTTGCTATGGCCAGTCCTACAGAACCGATATGCCACTGTATGTCCACCTTAACGTCGTCACAGTTACTCACACTACGAGTCTCTCGAGTTTGCAAATGTACTTCACCGGATGACGAGGCATTTGGCTACCTTAAGAGAGTCATAGTTCCTGCTGCCTGCTGCTCCCTTTTCTTTGAATCTATCCTCTCTTTATTTCGTACTGCGGCCTGTCCATGCAGAAGCGAAATCCTGCAACAAGTCCACCTTCACGTTGCCTGAGTTACTCCAACGACGATATCCTCGAGTTTTCAAGTAAATTTCGCTGAGTGACGAGGCATTTGGCTACCTTAAGAGACTCATAGTTACTCCTGCCGGCTGCTCCCATTTCTTTAGGCCTTTAACATTCTTGCTATGGCCAGTCCTACAGAACCGATATGCCACTGTATGTCCACCTTAACGACGTCACAGTTACTCACACTACGACTCTCTCGAGTTTGCAAATGTACTTCGCCGGATGACGAGGCATTTGGCTACCTTAAGGGAGTCATAGTTCCTGCTGCCAGCTACTCCCTTTTCTTTGAATCTATCCTCTCTTTATTTCGTACTGCGGCCTGTCCATGCAGAAGCAAAATCCTGCAACAAGTCCACCTTCACGTTGCCTGAGTTACTCCAACGACGATATCCTCGAGTTTTCAAGTAAATTTCGCTGAGTGACGAGGCATTTGGCTACCTTAAGAGAGTCATAGTTACTCCTGCCGGCTGCTCCCATTTCTTTAGGCCTTTAACATTCTTGCTATGGCCAGTCCTACAGAATCGATATGCCACTGTATGTCCACCTTAACGACGTCACAGTTACTCACACTACGACTCTCTCGAGTTTGCAAATGTACTTCGCCGGATGACGAGGCATTTGGCTACCTTAAGGGAGTCATAGTTCCTGCTGCCAGCTACTCCCTTTTCTTTGAATCTATCCTCTCTTTATTTCGTACTGCGGCCTGTCCATGCAGAAGCAAAATCCTGCAACAAGTCCACCTTCACGTTGCCTGAGTTACTCCAACGACGATATCCTCGAGTTTTCAAGTAAATTTCGCAGAGTGACGAGGCATTTGGCTACCTTAAGAGAGTCATAGTTACTCCTGCCGGCTGCTCCCATTTCTTTAGGCCTTTAACATTCTTGCTATGGCCAGTCCTACAGAACCGATATGCCACTGTATGTCCACCTTAACGTCGTCACAGTTACTCACACTACGAGTCTCTCGAGTTTGCAAATGTACTTCGCCGGATGACGAGGCATTTGGCTACCTTAAGAGAGTCATAGTTCCTGCTGCCTGCTGCTCCCTTTTCTTTGAATCTATCCTCTCTTTATTTCGTACAGCGGCCTGTCCATGCAGAAGCGAAATCCTGCAACAAGTCCACCTTCACGTTGCCTGAGTTACTCCAACGACGATATCCTCGAGTTTTCAAGTAAATTTCGCTGAGTGACGAGGCATTTGGCTACCTTAAGAGACTCATAGTTACTCCTGCCGGCTGCTCCCATTTCTTTAGGCCTTTAAAATTCTTGCTATGGCCAGTCCTACAGAACCGATATGCCACTGTATGTCCACCTTAACGACGTCACAGTTACTCACACTACGACTCTCTCGAGTTTGCAAATGTACTTCGCCGGATGACGAGGCATTTGGCTACCTTAAGGGAGTCATAGTTCCTGCTGCCAGCTACTCCCTTTTCTTTGAATCTATCCTCTCTTTATTTCGTACTGCGGCCTGTCCATGCAGAAGCGAAATCCTGCAACAAGTCCACCTTCACGTTGCCTGAGTTACTCCAACGACGATATCCTCGAGTTTTCAAGTAAATTTCGCTGAGTGACGAGGCATTTGGCTACCTTAAGAGACTCATAGTTACTCCTGCCGGCTGCTCCCATTTCTTTACGCCTTTAACATTCTTGCTATGGCCAGTCCTACAGAATCGATATGCCACTGTATGTCCACCTTAACGACGTCACAGTTACTCACAGTACTTCGCCGGATGACGAGGCATTTGGCTACCTTAAGAGAGTCATAGTTCCTGCTTCCAGCTGCTCCCTTTTCTTTGAATCTATCCTCTCTTTATTTCGTACTGCGGCCTGTCCATGCAGAAGCGAAATGCTGCAACAAGTCCACCTTCACGTTGCCTGAGTTACTCCAACGACGATATCCTCGAGTTTTCAAGTAAATTTCGCAGAGTGACGAGGCATTTGGCTACCTTAAGAGAGTCATAGTTACTCCTGCCGGCTGCTCCCATTTCTTTAGGCCTTTAACATTCTTGCTATGGCCAGTCCTACAGAACCGATATGCCACTGTATGTCCACCTTAACGTCGTCACAGTTACTCACACTACGAGTCTCTCGAGTTTGCAAATGTACTTCGCCGGATGACGAGGCATTTAGCTACGTTAAGAGAGTCATAGTTCCTGCTGCCAGCTGCTCCCTTTTCTTTGAATCTATCCTCTCTTTAGTTCGTACTGCGGCCTGTCCATGCAGAAGCGAAATGCTGCAACAAGTCCACCTTCACGTTGCCTGAGTTACTCCAACGACGATATCCTCGAGTTTTCAAGTAAATTTCGCTGAGTGACGAGGCATTTGGCTACCTTAAGAGACTCTTAGTTACTCCTGCCGGCTGCTCCCATTTCTTTAGGCCTTTAACATTCTTGCTATGGCCAGTCCTACAGAACCGATATGCCACTGTATGTCCACCTTAACGTCGTCACAGTTACTCACACTACGAGTCTCTCGAGTTTGCAAATGTACTTCACCGGATGACGAGGCATTTGGCTACCTTAAGGGAGTCATAGTTCCTGCTGCCAGCTACTCCCTTTTCTTTGAATCTATCCTCTCTTTATTTCGTACTGCGGCCTGTCCATGCAGAAGCGAAATCCTGCAACAAGTCCACCTTCACGTTGCCTGAGTTACTCCAACGACGATATCCTCGAGTTTTCAAGTAAATTTCGCTGAGTGACGAGGCATTTGGCTACCTTAAGAGACTCATAGTTACTCCTGCCGGCTGCTCCCATTTCTTTACGCCTTTAACATTCTTGCTATGGCCAGTCCTACAGAATCGATATGCCACTGTATGTCCACCTTAACGACGTCACAGTTACTCACAGTACTTCGCCGGATGACGAGGCATTTGGCTACCTTAAGAGAGTCATAGTTCCTGCTTCCAGCTGCTCCCTTTTCTTTGAATCTATCCTCTCTTTATTTCGTACTGCGGCCTGTCCATGCAGAAGCGAAATGCTGCAACAAGTCCACCTTCACGTTGCCTGAGTTACTCCAACGACGATATCCTCGAGTTTTCAAGTAAATTTCGCAGAGTGACGAGGCATTTGGCTACCTTAAGAGAGTCATAGTTACTCCTGCCGGCTGCTCCCATTTCTTTAGGCCTTTAACATTCTTGCTATGGCCAGTCCTACAGAACCGATATGCCACTGTATGTCCACCTTAACGTCGTCACAGTTACTCACACTACGAGTCTCTCGAGTTTGCAAATGTACTTCGCCGGATGACGAGGCATTTAGCTACGTTAAGAGAGTCATAGTTCCTGCTGCCAGCTGCTCCCTTTTCTTTGAATCTATCCTCTCTTTAGTTCGTACTGCGGCCTGTCCATGCAGAAGCGAAATGCTGCAACAAGTCCACCTTCACGTTGCCTGAGTTACTCCAACGACGATATCCTCGAGTTTTCAAGTAAATTTCGCTGAGTGACGAGGCATTTGGCTCCCTTAAGAGACTCTTAGTTACTCCTGCCGGCTGCTCCCATTTCTTTAGGCCTTTAACATTCTTGCTATGGCCAGTCCTACAGAACCGATATGCCACTGTATGTCCACCTTAACGTCGTCACAGTTACTCACACTACGAGTCTCTCGAGTTTGCAAATGTACTTCGCCGGATGACGAGGCATTTAGCTACGTTAAGAGAGTCATAGTTCCTGCTGCCAGCTGCTCCCTTTTCTTTGAATCTATCCTCTCTTTAGTTCGTACTGCGGCCTGTCCATGCAGAAGCGAAATGCTGCAACAAGTCCACCTTCACGTTGCCTGAGTTACTCCAACGACGATATCCTCGAGTTTTCAAGTAAATTTCGCTGAGTGACGAGGCATTTGGCTACCTTAAGAGACTCATAGTTACTCCTGCCGGCTGCTCCCATTTCTTTAGGCCTTTAAAATTCTTGCTATGGCCAGTCCTACAGAACCGATATGCCACTGTATGTCCACCTTAACGACGTCAGAGTTACTCACACTACGACTCTCTCGAGTTTGCAAATATACTTCGCCGGATGACGAGGCATTTGGCTACCTTAAGGGAGTCATAGTTCCTGCTGCCAGCTACTCCCTTTTCTTTGAATCTATCCTCTCTTTATTTCGTACTGCGGCCTGTCCATGCAGAAGCGAAATCCTGCAACAAGTCCACCTTCACGTTGCCTGAGTTACTCCAACGACGATATCCTCGAGTTTTCAAGTAAATTTCGCTGAGTGACGAGGCATTTGGCTACCTTAAGAGACTCATAGTTACTCCTGCCGGCTGCTCCCATTTCTTTACGCCTTTAACATTCTTGCTATGGCCAGTCCTACAGAATCGATATGCCACTGTATGTCCACCTTAACGACGTCACAGTTACTCACAGTACTTCGCCGGATGACGAGGCATTTGGCTACCTTAAGAGAGTCATAGTTCCTGCTGCCAGCTAATCCCTTTTCTTTGAATCTATCCTCTCTTTATTTCGTACTGCGGCCTGTCCATGCAGAAGCGAAATCCTGCAACAAGTCCACCTTCACGTTGCCTGAGTTACTCCAACGACGATATCCTCGAGTTTTCAAGTAAATTTCGCTGAGTGACGAGGCATTTGGCTATCTTAAGAGACTCATAGTTACTCCTGCCGGCTGCTCCCATTTCTTTACGCCTTTAACATTGTTGCTATGGCCAGTCCTACAGAATCGATATGCCACTGTATGTCCACCTTAACGACGTCACAGTTACTCACAGTACTTCGCCGGATGACGAGGCATTTGGCTACCTTAAGAGAGTCATAGTTCCTGCTGCCAGCTGCTCCCTTTTCTTTGAATCTATCCTCTCTTTAGTTCGTACTGCGGCCTGTCCATGCAGAAGCGAAATGCTGCAACAAGTCCACCTTCACGTTGCCTGAGTTACTCCAACGACGATATCCTCGAGTTTTCAAGTAAATTTCGCTGAGTGACGAGGCATTTGGCTCCCTTAAGAGACTCTTAGTTACTCCTGCCGGCTGCTCCCATTTCTTTAGGCCTTTAACATTCTTGCTATGGCCAGTCCTACAGAACCGATATGCCACTGTATGTCCACCTTAACGTCGTCACAGTTACTCACACTACGAGTCTCTCGAGTTTGCAAATGTACTTCGCCGGATGACGAGGCATTTAGCTACGTTAAGAGAGTCATAGTTCCTGCTGCCAGCTGCTCCCTTTTCTTTGAATCTATCCTCTCTTTAGTTCGTACTGCGGCCTGTCCATGCAGAAGCGAAATGCTGCAACAAGTCCACCTTCACGTTGCCTGAGTTACTCCAACGACGATATCCTCGAGTTTTCAAGTAAATTTCGCTGAGTGACGAGGCATTTGGCTACCTTAAGAGACTCATAGTTACTCCTGCCGGCTGCTCCCATTTCTTTAGGCCTTTAAAATTCTTGCTATGGCCAGTCCTACAGAACCGATATGCCACTGTATGTCCACCTTAACGACGTCAGAGTTACTCACACTACGACTCTCTCGAGTTTGCAAATATACTTCGCCGGATGACGAGGCATTTGGCTACCTTAAGGGAGTCATAGTTCCTGCTGCCAGCTACTCCCTTTTCTTTGAATCTATCCTCTCTTTATTTCGTACTGCGGCCTGTCCATGCAGAAGCGAAATCCTGCAACAAGTCCACCTTCACGTTGCCTGAGTTACTCCAACGACGATATCCTCGAGTTTTCAAGTAAATTTCGCTGAGTGACGAGGCATTTGGCTACCTTAAGAGACTCATAGTTACTCCTGCCGGCTGCTCCCATTTCTTTACGCCTTTAACATTCTTGCTATGGCCAGTCCTACAGAATCGATATGCCACTGTATGTCCACCTTAACGACGTCACAGTTACTCACAGTACTTCGCCGGATGACGAGGCATTTGGCTACCTTAAGAGAGTCATAGTTCCTGCTGCCAGCTGCTCCCTTTTCTTTGAATCTATCCTCTCTTTATTTCGTACTGCGGCCTGTCCATGCAGAAGCGAAATCCTGCAACAAGTCCACCTTCACGTTGCCTGAGTTACTCCAACGACGATATCCTCGAGTTTTCAAGTAAATTTCGCTGAGTGACGAGGCATTTGGCTATCTTAAGAGACTCATAGTTACTCCTGCCGGCTGCTCCCATTTCTTTACGCCTTTAACATTCTTGCTATGGCCAGTCCTACAGAATCGATATGCCACTGTATGTCCACCTTAACGACGTCACAGTTACTCACAGTACTTCGCCGGATGACGAGACATTTGGCTACCTTAAGAGAGTCATAGTTCCTGCTTCCAGCTGCTCCCTTTTCTTTGAATCTATCCTCTCTTTATTTCGTACTGCGGCCTGTCCATGCAGAAGCGAAATGCTGCAACAAGTCCACCTTCACGTTGCCTGAGTTACTCCAACGACGATATCCTCGAGTTTTCAAGTAAATTTCGCTGAGTGACGAGGCATTTGGCTACCTTAAGAGACTCATAGTTACTCCTGCCGGCTGCTCCCATTTCTTTAGGCCTTTAAAATTCTTGCTATGGCCAGTCCTACAGAACCGATATGCCACTGTATGTCCACCTTAACGACGTCACAGTTACTCACACTACGACTCTCTCGAGTTTGCAAATGTACTTCGCCGGATGACGAGGCATTTGGCTACCTTAAGGGAGTCATAGTTCCTGCTGCCAGCTACTCCCTTTTCTTTGAATCTATCCTCTCTTTATTTCGTACTGCGGCCTGTCCATGCAGAAGCAAAATCCTGCAACAAGTCCACCTTCACGTTGCCTGAGTTACTCCAACGACGATATCCTCGAGTTTTCAAGTAAATTTCGCAGAGTGACGAGGCATTTGGCTACCTTAAGAGAGTCATAGTTACTCCTGCCGGCTGCTCCCATTTCTTTACGCCTTTAACATTCTTGCTATGGCCAGTCCTACAGAATCGATATGCCACTGTATGTCCACCTTAACGACGTCACAGTTACTCACAGTACTTCGCCGGATGACGAGGCATTTGGCTACCTTAAGAGAGTCATAGTTCTTGCTTCCAGCTGCTCCCTTTTCTTTGAATCTATCCTCTCTTTATTTCGTACTGCGGCCTGTCCATGCAGAAGCGAAATGCTGCAACAAGTCCACCTTCACGTTGCCTGAGTTACTCCAACGACGATATCCTCGAGTTTTCAAGTAAATTTCGCAGAGTGACGAGGCATTTGGCTACCTTAAGAGAGTCATAGTTACTCCTGCCGGCTGCTCCCATTTCTTTAGGCCTTTAACATTCTTGCTATGGCCAGTCCTACAGAACCGATATGCCACTGTATGTCCACCTTAACGTCGTCACAGTTACTCACACTACGAGTCTCTCGAGTTTGCAAATGTACTTCGCCGGATGACGAGGCATTTGGCTACCTTAAGAGAGTCATAGTTCCTGCTGCCAGCTGCTCCCTTTTCTTTGAATCTATCCTCTCTTTAGTTCGTACTGCGGCCTGTCCATGCAGAAGCGAAATCCTGCAACAAGTCCACCTTCACGTTGCCTGAGTTACTCCAACGACGATATCCTCGAGTTTTCAAGTAAATTTCGCTGAGTGACGAGGCATTTGGCTACCTTAAGAGACTCATAGTTACTCCTGCCGGCTGCTCCCATTTCTTTAGGCCTTTAAAATTCTTGCTATGGCCAGTCCTACAGAACCGATATGCCACTGTATGTCCACCTTAACGACGTCACAGTTACTCACACTACGACTCTCTCGAGTTTGCAAATGTACTTCGCCGGATGACGAGGCATTTGGCTACCTTAAGGGAGTCATAGTTCCTGCTGCCAGCTACTCCCTTTTCTTTGAATCTATCCTCTCTTTATTTCGTACTGCGGCCTGTCCATGCAGAAGCAAAATCCTGCAACAAGTCCACCTTCACGTTGCCTGAGTTACTCCAACGACGATATCCTCGAGTTTTCAAGTAAATTTCGCTGAGTGACGAGGCATTTGGCTACCTTAAGAGAGTCATAGTTACTCCTGCCGGCTGCTCCCATTTCTTTAGGCCTTTAACATTCTTGCTATGGCCAGTCCTACAGAATCGATATGCCACTGTATGTCCACCTTAACGACGTCACAGTTACTCACAGTACTTCGCCGGATGACGAGGCATTTGGCTACCTTAAGAGAGTCATAGTTCTTGCTTCCAGCTGCTCCCTTTTCTTTGAATCTATCCTCTCTTTATTTCGTACTGCGGCCTGTCCATGCAGAAGCGAAATGCTGCAACAAGTCCACCTTCACGTTGCCTGAGTTACTCCAACGACGATATCCTCGAGTTTTCAAGTAAATTTCGCACAGTGACGAGGCATTTGGCTACCTTAAGAGAGTCATAGTTACTCCTGCCGGCTGCTCCCATTTCTTTAGGCCTTTAACATTCTTGCTATGGCCAGTCCTACAGAACCGATATGCCACTGTATGTCCACCTTAACGTCGTCACAGTTACTCACACTACGAGTCTCTCGAGTTTGCAAATGTACTTCGCCGGATGACGAGGCATTTAGCTACGTTAAGAGAGTCATAGTTCCTGCTGCCAGCTGCTCCCTTTTCTTTGAATCTATCCTCTCTTTAGTTCGTACTGCGGCCTGTCCATGCAGAAGCGAAATGCTGCAACAAGTCCACCTTCACGTTGCCTGAGTTACTCCAACGACGATATCCTCGAGTTTTCAAGTAAATTTCGCTGAGTGACGAGGCATTTGGCTACCTTAAGAGACTCTTAGTTACTCCTGCCGGCTGCTCCCATTTCTTTAGGCCTTTAACATTCTTGCTATGGCCAGTCCTACAGAACCGATATGCCACTGTATGTCCACCTTAACGTCGTCACAGTTACTCACACTACGAGTCTCTCGAGTTTGCAAATGTACTTCGCCGGATGACGAGGCATTTGGCTACCTTAAGAGAGTCATAGTTCCTGCTGCCAGCTGCTCCCTTTTCTTTGAATCTATCCTCTCTTTAGTTCGTACTGCGGCCTGTCCATGCAGAAGCGAAATCCTGCAACAAGTCCACCTTCACGTTGCCTGAGTTACTCCAACGACAATATCCTCGAGTTTTCAAGTAAATTTCGCTGAGTGACGAGGCATTTGGCTACCTTAAGAGACTCATAGTTACTCCTGCCGGCTGCTCCCATTTCTTTAGGCCTTTAAAATTCTTGCTATGGCCAGTCCTACAGAACCGATATGCCACTGTATGTCCACCTTAACGTCGTCACAGTTACTCACACTACGAGTCTCTCGAGTTTGCAAATGTACTTCGCCGGATGACGAGGCATTTGGCTACCTTAAGAGAGTCATAGTTCCTGCTGCCAGCTGCTCCCTTTTCTTTGAATCTATCCTCTCTTTATTTCGTACTGCGGCCTGTCCATGCAGAAGCGAAATCCTGCAACAAGTCCACCTTCACGTTGCCTGAGTTACTCCAACGACGATATCCTCGAGTTTTCAAGTAAATTTCGCTGAGTGACGAGGCATTTGGCTACCTTAAGAGACTCATAGTTACTCCTGCCGGCTGCTCCCATTTCTTTACGCCTTTAACATTCTTGCTATGGCCAGTCCTACAGAATCGATATGCCACTGTATGTCCACCTTAACGACGTCACAGTTACTCACAGTACTTCGCCGGATGACGAGGCATTTGGCTACCTTAAGAGAGTCATAGTTCCTGCTTCCAGCTGCTCCCTTTTCTTTGAATCTATCCTCTCTTTATTTCGTACTGCGGCCTGTCCATGCAGAAGCGAAATGCTGCAACAAGTCCACCTTCACGTTGCCTGAGTTACTCCAACGACGATATCCTCGAGTTTTCAAGTAAATTTCGCAGAGTGACGAGGCATTTGGCTACCTTAAGAGAGTCATAGTTACTCCTGCCGGCTGCTCCCATTTCTTTAGGCCTTTAACATTCTTGCTATGGCCAGTCCTACAGAACCGATATGCCACTGTATGTCCACCTTAACGTCGTCACAGTTACTCACACTACGAGTCTCTCGAGTTTGCAAATGTACTTCGCCGGATGACGAGGCATTTAGCTACGTTAAGAGAGTCATAGTTCCTGCTGCCAGCTGCTCCCTTTTCTTTGAATCTATCCTCTCTTTAGTTCGTACTGCGGCCTGTCCATGCAGAAGCGAAATGCTGCAACAAGTCCACCTTCACGTTGCCTGAGTTACTCCAACGACGATATCCTCGAGTTTTCAAGTAAATTTCGCTGAGTGACGAGGCATTTGGCTACCTTAAGAGAGTCATAGTTACTCCTGCCGGCTGCTCCCATTTCTTTAGGCCTTTAACATTCTTGCTATGGCCAGTCCTACAGAACCGATATGCCACTGTATGTCCACCTTAACGTCGTCACAGTTACTCACACTACGAGTCTCTCGAGTTTGCAAATGTACTTCGCCGGATGACGAGGCATTTGGCTACGTTAAGAGAGTCATAGTTCCTGCTGCCTGCTGCTCCCTTTTCTTTGAATCTATCCTCTCTTCATTTCGTACTGCGGCCTGTCCATGCAGAAGCGAAATCCTGCAACAAGTCCACCTTCACGTTGCCTGAGTTACTCCAACGACGATATCCTCGAGTTTTCAAGTAAATTTCGCTGAGTGACGAGGCATTTGGCTACCTTAAGAGACTCATAGTTACTCCTGCTGGCTGCGCCCATTTCTTTAGGCCTTTAAAATTCTTGCTATGGCCAGTCCTACAGAACCGATATGCCACTGTATGTCCACCTTAACGACGTCACAGTTACTCACACTACGACTCTCTCGAGTTTGCAAATGTACTTCGCCGGATGACGAGGCATTTGGCTACCTTAAGGGAGTCATAGTTCCTGCTGCCAGCTACTCCCTTTTCTTTGAATCTATCCTCTCTTTTTTTCGTACTGCGGCCTGTCCATGCAGAAGCAAAATCCTGCAACAAGTCCACCTTCACGTTGCCTGAGTTACTCCAACGACGATATCCTCGAGTTTTCAAGTAAATTTCGCAGAGTGACGAGGCATTTGGCTACCTTAAGAGACTCATAGTTACTCCTGCCGGCTGCTCCCATTTCTTTAGGCCTTTAACATTCTTGCTATGGCCAGTCCTACAGAACCGATATGCCACTGTATGTCCACCTTAACGTCGTCACAGTTACTCACACTACGAGTCTCTCGAGTTTGCAAATGTACTTCGCCGGATGACGAGGCATTTAGCTACGTTAAGAGAGTCATAGTTCCTGCTGCCAGCTGCTCCCTTTTCTTTGAATCTATCCTCTCTTTAGTTCGTACTGCGGCCTGTCCATGCAGAAGCGAAATGCTGCAACAAGTCCACCTTCACGTTGCCTGAGTTACTCCAACGACGATATCCTCGAGTTTTCAAGTAAATTTGGCTACCTTAAGAGACTCTTAGTTACTCCTGCCGGCTGCTCCCATTTCTTTAGGCCTTTAACATTCTTGCTATGGCCAGTCCTACAGAACCGATATGCCACTGTATGTCCACCTTAACGTCGTCACAGTTACTCACACTACGAGTCTCTCGAGTTTGCAAATGTACTTCGCCGGATGACGAGGCATTTGGCTACCTTAAGAGAGTCATAGTTCCTGCTGCCTGCTGCTCCCTTTTCTTTGAATCTATCCTCTCTTTATTTCGTACTGCGGCCTGTCCATGCAGAAGCGAAATCCTGCAACAAGTCCACCTTCACGTTGCCTGAGTTACTCCAACGACGATATCCTCGAGTTTTCAAGTAAATTTCGCTGAGTGACGAGGCATTTGGCTACCTTAAGAGACTCATAGTTACTCCTGCCGGCTGCTCCCATTTCTTTAGGCCTTTAAAATTCTTGCTATGGCCAGTCCTACAGAACCGATATGCCACTGTATGTCCACCTTAACGACGTCACAGTTACTCACACTACGACTCTCTCGAGTTTGCAAATGTACTTCGCCGGATGACGAGGCATTTGGCTACCTTAAGGGAGTCATAGTTCCTGCTGCCAGCTACTCCCTTTTCTTTGAATCTATCCTCTCTTTATTTCGTACTGCGGCCTGTCCATGCAGAAGCAAAATCCTGCAACAAGTCCACCTTCACGTTGCCTGAGTTACTCCAACGACGATATCCTCGAGTTTTCAAGTAAATTTCGCAGAGTGACGAGGCATTTGGCTACCTTAAGAGACTCATAGTTACTCCTGCCGGCTGCTCCCATTTCTTTACGCCTTTAACATTCTTGCTATGGCCAGTCCTACAGAATCGATATGCCACTGTATGTCCACCTTAACGACGTCACAGTTACTCACAGTACTTCGCCGGATGACGAGGCATTTGGCTACCTTAAGAGAGTCATAGTTCTTGCTTCCAGCTGCTCCCTTTTCTTTGAATCTATCCTCTCTTTATTTCGTACTGCGGCCTGTCCATGCAGAAGCGAAATGCTGCAACAAGTCCACCTTCACGTTGCCTGAGTTACTCCAACGACGATATCCTCGAGTTTTCAAGTAAATTTCGCAGAGTGACGAGGCATTTGGCTACCTTAAGAGAGTCATAGTTACTCCTGCCGGCTGCTCCCATTTCTTTAGGCCTTTAACATTCTTGCTATGGCCAGTCCTACAGAACCGATATGCCACTGTATGTCCACCTTAACGTCGTCACAGTTACTCACACTACGAGTCTCTCGAGTTTGCAAATGTACTTCGCCGGATGACGAGGCATTTAGCTACGTTAAGAGAGTCATAGTTCCTGCTGCCAGCTGCTCCCTTTTCTTTGAATCTATCCTCTCTTTAGTTCGTACTGCGGCCTGTCCATGCAGAAGCGAAATGCTGCAACAAGTCCACCTTCACGTTGCCTGAGTTACTCCAACGACTATATCCTCGAGTTTTCAAGTAAATTTCGCTGAGTGACGAGGCATTTGGCTACCTTAAGAGACTCTTAGTTACTCCTGCCGGCTGCTCCCATTTCTTTAGGCCTTTAACATTCTTGCTATGGCCAGTCCTACAGAACCGATATGCCACTGTATGTCCACCTTAACGTCGTCACAGTTACTCACACTACGAGTCTCTCGAGTTTGCAAATGTACTTCGCCGGATGACGAGGCATTTGGCTACCTTAAGAGAGTCATAGTTCCTGCTGCCTGCTGCTCCCTTTTCTTTGAATCTATCCTCTCTTTATTTCGTACTGCGGCCTGTCCATGCAGAAGCGAAATCCTGCAACAAGTCCACCTTCACGTTGCCTGAGTTACTCCAACGACGATATCCTCGAGTTTTCAAGTAAATTTCGCTGAGTGACGAGGCATTTGGCTACCTTAAGAGACTCATAGTTACTCCTGCCGGCTGCTCCCATTTCTTTAGGCCTTTAAAATTCTTGCTATGGCCAGTCCTACAGAACCGATATGCCACTGTATGTCCACCTTAACGACGTCACAGTTACTCACACTACGACTCTCTCGAGTTTGCAAATGTACTTCGCCGGATGACGAGGCATTTGGCTACCTTAAGGGAGTCATAGTTCCTGCTGCCAGCTACTCCCTTTTCTTTGAATCTATCCTCTCTTTATTTCGTACTGCGGCCTGTCCATGCAGAAGCAAAATCCTGCAACAAGTCCACCTTCACGTTGCCTGAGTTACTCCAACGACGATATCCTCGAGTTTTCAAGTAAATTTCGCTGAGTGACGAGGCATTTGGCTACCTTAAGAGAGTCATAGTTACTCCTGCCGGCTGCTCCCATTTCTTTACGCCTTTAAAATTCTTGCTATGGCCAGTCCTACAGAATCGATATGCCACTGTATGTCCACCTTAACGACGTCACAGTTACTCACAGTACTTCGCCGGATGACGAGGCATTTGGCTACCTTAAGAGAGTCATAGTTCTTGCTTCCAGCTGCTCCCTTTTCTTTGAATCTATCCTCTCTTTATTTCGTACTGCGGCCTGTCCATGCAGAAGCGAAATGCTGCAACAAGTCCACCTTCACGTTGCCTGAGTTACTCCAACGACGATATCCTCGAGTTTTCAAGTAAATTTCGCAGAGTGACGAGGCATTTGGCTACCTTAAGAGAGTCATAGTTACTCCTGCCGGCTGCTCCCATTTCTTTAGGCCTTTAACATTCTTGCTATGGCCAGTCCTACAGAACCGATATGCCACTGTATGTTCACCTTAACGTCGTCACAGTTACTCACACTACGAGTCTCTCGAGTTTGCAAATGTACTTCGCCGGATGACGAGGCATTTAGCTACGTTAAGAGAGTCATAGTTCCTGCTGCCAGCTGCTCCCTTTTCTTTGAATCTATCCTCTCTTTAGTTCGTACTGCGGCCTGTCCATGCAGAAGCGAAATGCTGCAACAAGTCCACCTTCACGTTGCCTGAGTTACTCCAACGACGATATCCTCGAGTTTTCAAGTAAATTTCGCTGAGTGACGAGGCATTTGGCTACCTTAAGAGACTCTTAGTTACTCCTGCCGGCTGCTCCCATTTCTTTAGGCCTTTAACATTCTTGCTATGGCCAGTCCTACAGAACCGATATGCCACTGTATGTCCACCTTAACGTCGTCACAGTTACTCACACTACGAGTCTCTCGAGTTTGCAAATGTACTTCGCCGGATGACGAGGCATTTGGCTACCTTAAGAGAGTCATAGTTCTGCTGCCTGTTGCTCCCTTTTCTTTTAATCTATCCTCTCTTTATTTCGTACTGCGGCCTGTCCATGCAGAAGCGAAATCCTGCAACAAGTCCACCTTCACGTTGCCTGAGTTACTCCAACGACGATATCCTCGAGTTTTCAAGTAAATTTCGCTGAGTGACGAGGCATTTGGCTACCTTAAGAGACTCATAGTTACTCCTGCCGGCTGCTCCCATTTCTTTAGGCCTTTAAAATTCTTGCTATGGCCAGTCCTACAGAACCGATATGCCACTGTATGTCCACCTTAACGACGTCACAGTTACTCACACTACGACTCTCTCGAGTTTGCAAATGTACTTCGCCGGATGACGAGGCATTTGGCTACCTTAAGGGAGTCATAGTTCCTGCTGCCAGCTACTCCCTTTTCTTTGAATCTATCCTCTCTTTATTTCGTACTGCGGCCTGTCCATGCAGAAGCAAAATCCTGCAACAAGTCCACCTTCACGTTGCCTGAGTTACTCCAACGACGATATCCTCGAGTTTTCAAGTAAATTTCGCTGAGTGACGAGGCATTTGGCTACCTTAAGAGAGTCATAGTTACTCCTGCCGGCTGCTCCCATTTCTTTACGCCTTTAACATTCTTGCTATGGCCAGTCCTACAGAATCGATATGCCACTGTATGTCCACCTTAACGACGTCACAGTTACTCACAGTACTTCGCCGGATGACGAGGCATTTGGCTACCTTAAGAGAGTCATAGTTCTTGCTTCCAGCTGCTCCCTTTTCTTTGAATCTATCCTCTCTTTATTTCGTACTGCGGCCTGTCCATGCAGAAGCGAAATGCTGCAACAAGTCCACCTTCACGTTGCCTGAGTTACTCCAACGACGATATCCTCGAGTTTTCAAGTAAATTTCGCAGAGTGACGAGGCATTTGGCTACCTTAAGAGAGTCATAGTTACTCCTGCCGGCTGCTCCCATTTCTTTAGGCCTTTAACATTCTTGCTATGGCCAGTCCTACAGAACCGATATGCCACTGTATGTCCACCTTAACGTCGTCACAGTTACTCACACTACGAGTCTCTCGAGTTTGCAAATGTACTTCGCCGGATGACGAGGCATTTAGCTACGTTAAGAGAGTCATAGTTCCTGCTGCCAGCTGCTCCCTTTTCTTTGAATCTATCCTCTCTTTAGTTCGTACTGCGGCCTGTCCATGCAGAAGCGAAATGCTGCAACAAGTCCACCTTCACGTTGCCTGAGTTACTCCAACGACGATATCCTCGAGTTTTCAAGTAAATTTCGCTGAGTGACGAGGCATTTGGCTACCTTAAGAGACTCTTAGTTACTCCTGCCGGCTGCTCCCATTTCTTTAGGCCTTTAACATTCTTGCTATGGCCAGTCCTACAGAACCGATATGCCACTGTATGTCCACCTTAACGTCGTCACAGTTACTCACACTACGAGTCTCTCGAGTTTGCAAATGTACTTCGCCGGATGACGAGGCATTTGGCTACCTTAAGAGAGTCATAGTTCCTGCTGCCTGTTGCTCCCTTTTCTTTTAATCTATCCTCTCTTTATTTCGTACTGCGGCCTGTCCATGCAGAAGCGAAATCCTGCAACAAGTCCACCTTCACGTTGCCTGAGTTACTCCAACGACGATATCCTCGAGTTTTCAAGTAAATTTCGCTGAGTGACGAGGCATTTGGCTACCTTAAGAGACTCATAGTTACTCCTGCCGGCTGCTCCCATTTCTTTAGGCCTTTAAAATTCTTGCTATGGCCAGTCCTACAGAACCGATATGCCACTGTATGTCCACCTTAACGACGTCACAGTTACTCACACTACGACTCTCTCGAGTTTGCAAATGTACTTCGCCGGATGACGAGGCATTTGGCTATCTTAAGGGAGTCATAGTTCCTGCTGCCAGCTACTCCCTTTTCTTTGAATCTATCCTCTCTTTATTTCGTACTGCGGCCTGTCCATGCAGAAGCAAAATCCTGCAACAAGTCCACCTTCACGTTGCCTGAGTTACTCCAACGACGATATCCTCGAGTTTTCAAGTAAATTTCGCTGAGTGACGAGCCATTTGGCTACCTTAAGAGAGTCATAGTTACTCCTGCCGGCTGCTCCCATTTCTTTACGCCTTTAACATTCTTGCTATGGCCAGTCCTACAGAATCGATATGCCACTGTATGTCCACCTTAACGACGTCACAGTTACTCACAGTACTTCGCCGGATGACGAGGCATTTGGCTACCTTAAGAGAGTCATAGTTCCTGCTTCCAGCTGCTCCCTTTTCTTTGAATCTATCCTCTCTTTATTTCGTACTGCGGCCTGTCCATGCAGAAGCGAAATGCTGCAACAAGTCCACCTTCACGTTGCCTGAGTTACTCCAACGACGATATCCTCGAGTTTTCAAGTAAATTTCGCAGAGTGACGAGGCATTTGGCTACCTTAAGAGAGTCATAGTTACTCCTGCCGGCTGCTCCCATTTCTTTAGGCCTTTAACATTCTTGCTATGGCCAGTCCTACAGAACCGATATGCCACTGTATGTCCACCTTAACGTCGTCACAGTTACTCACACTACGAGTCTCTCGAGTTTGCAAATGTACTTCGCCGGATGACGAGGCATTTAGCTACGTTAAGAGAGTCATAGTTCCTGCTGCCAGCTGCTCCCTTTTCTTTGAATCTATCCTCTCTTTAGTTCGTACTGCGGCCTGTCCATGCAGAAGCGAAATGCTGCAACAAGTCCACCTTCACGTTGCCTGAGTTACTCCAACGACGATATCCTCGAGTTTTCAAGTAAATTTCGCTGAGTGACGAGGCATTTGGCTACCTTAAGAGACTCTTAGTTACTCCTGCCGGCTGCTCCCATTTCTTTAGGCCTTTAACATTCTTGCTATGGCCAGTCCTACAGAACCGATATGCCACTGTATGTCCACCTTAACGTCGTCACAGTTACTCACACTACGAGTCTCTCGAGTTTGCAAATGTACTTCGCCGGATGACGAGGCATTTGGCTACCTTAAGAGAGTCATAGTTCCTGCTGCCTGTTGCTCCCTTTTCTTTTAATCTATCCTCTCTTTATTTCGTACTGCGGCCTGTCCATGCAGAAGCGAAATCCTGCAACAAGTCCACCTTCACGTTGCCTGAGTTACTCCAACGACGATATCCTCGAGTTTTCAAGTAAATTTCGCTGAGTGACGAGGCATTTGGCTACCTTAAGAGACTCATAGTTACTCCTGCCGGCTGCTCCCATTTCTTTAGGCCTTTAAAATTCTTGCTATGGCCAGTCCTACAGAACCGATATGCCACTGTATGTCCACCTTAACGACGTCACAGTTACTCACACTACGACTCTCTCGAGTTTGCAAATGTACTTCGCCGGATGACGAGGCATTTGGCTATCTTAAGGGAGTCATAGTTCCTGCTGCCAGCTACTCCCTTTTCTTTGAATCTATCCTCTCTTTATTTCGTACTGCGGCCTGTCCATGCAGAAGCAAAATCCTGCAACAAGTCCACCTTCACGTTGCCTGAGTTACTCCAACGACGATATCCTCGAGTTTTCAAGTAAATTTCGCTGAGTGACGAGCCATTTGGCTACCTTAAGAGAGTCATAGTTACTCCTGCCGGCTGCTCCCATTTCTTTACGCCTTTAACATTCTTGCTATGGCCAGTCCTACAGAATCGATATGCCACTGTATGTCCACCTTAACGACGTCACAGTTACTCACAGTACTTCGCCGGATGACGAGGCATTTGGCTACCTTAAGAGAGTCATAGTTCCTGCTTCCAGCTGCTCCCTTTTCTTTGAATCTATCCTCTCTTTATTTCGTACTGCGGCCTGTCCATGCAGAAGCGAAATGCTGCAACAAGTCCACCTTCACGTTGCCTGAGTTACTCCAACGACGATATCCTCGAGTTTTCAAGTAAATTTCGCAGAGTGACGAGGCATTTGGCTACCTTAAGAGAGTCATAGTTACTCCTGCCGGCTGCTCCCATTTCTTTAGGCCTTTAACATTCTTGCTATGGCCAGTCCTACAGAACCGATATGCCACTGTATGTCCACCTTAACGTCGTCACAGTTACTCACACTACGAGTCTCTCGAGTTTGCAAATGTACTTCGCCGGATGACGAGGCATTTAGCTACGTTAAGAGAGTCATAGTTCCTGCTGCCAGCTGCTCCCTTTTCTTTGAATCTATCCTCTCTTTAGTTCGTACTGCGGCCTGTCCATGCAGAAGCGAAATGCTGCAACAAGTCCACCTTCACGTTGCCTGAGTTACTCCAACGACGATATCCTCGAGTTTTCAAGTAAATTTCGCTGAGTGACGAGGCATTTGGCTATCTTAAGAGACTCTTAGTTACTCCTGCCGGCTGCTCCCATTTCTTTAGGCCTTTAACATTCTTGCTATGGCCAGTCCTACAGAACCGATATGCCACTGTATGTCCACCTTAACGTCGTCACAGTTACTCACACTACGAGTCTCTCGAGTTTGCAAATGTACTTCGCCGGATGACGAGGCATTTGGCTACCTTAAGAGAGTCATAGTTCCTGCTGCCTGCTGCTCCCTTTTCTTTGAATCTATCCTCTCTTTATTTCGTACTGCGGCCTGTCCATGCAGAAGCGAAATCCTGCAACAAGTCCACCTTCACGTTGCCTGAGTTACTCCAACGACGATATCCTCGAGTTTTCAAGTAAATTTCGCTGAGTGACGAGGCATTTGGCTACCTTAAGAGACTCTTAGTTACTCCTGCCGGCTGCTCCCATTTCTTTACGCCTTTAACATTCTTGCTATGGCCAGTCCTACAGAATCGATATGCCACTGTATGTCCACCTTAACGACGTCACAGTTACTCACAGTACTTCGCCGGATGACGAGGCATTTGGCTACCTTAAGAGAGTCATAGTTCTTGCTTCCAGCTGCTCCCTTTTCTTTGAATCTATCCTCTCTTTATTTCGTACTGCGGCCTGTCCATGCAGAAGCGAAATGCTGCAACAAGTCCACCTTCACGTTGCCTGAGTTACTCCAACGACGATATCCTCGAGTTTTCAAGTAAATTTCGCAGAGTGACGAGGCATTTGGCTACCTTAAGAGAGTCATAGTTACTCCTGCCGGCTGCTCCCATTTCTTTAGGCCTTTAACATTCTTGCTATGGCCAGTCCTACAGAACCGATATGCCACTGTATGTCCACCTTAACGTCGTCACAGTTACTCACACTACGAGTCTCTCGAGTTTGCAAATGTACTTCGCCGGATGACGAGGCATTTAGCTACGTTAAGAGAGTCATAGTTCCTGCTGCCAGCTGCTCCCTTTTCTTTGAATCTATCCTCTCTTTAGTTCGTACTGCGGCCTGTCCATGCAGAAGCGAAATGCTGCAACAAGTCTACCTTCACGTTGCCTGAGTTACTCCAACGACGATATCCTCGAGTTTTCAAGTAAATTTCGCTGAGTGACGAGGCATTTGGCTACCTTAAGAGACTCTTAGTTACTCCTGCCGGCTGCTCCCATTTCTTTAGGCCTTTAACATTCTTGCTATGGCCAGTCCTACAGAACCGATATGCCACTGTATGTCCACCTTAACGTCGTCACAGTTACTCACACTACGAGTCTCTCGAGTTTGCAAATGTACTTCGCCGGATGACGAGGCATTTGGCTATCTTAAGGGAGTCATAGTTCCTGCTGCCAGCTACTCCCTTTTCTTTGAATCTATCCTCTCTTTATTTCGTACTGCGGCCTGTCCATGCAGAAGCAAAATCCTGCAACAAGTCCACCTTCACGTTGCCTGAGTTACTCCAACGACGATATCCTCGAGTTTTCAAGTAAATTTCGCTGAGTGACGAGCCATTTGGCTACCTTAAGAGAGTCATAGTTACTCCTGCCGGCTGCTCCCATTTCTTTACGCCTTTAACATTCTTGCTATGGCCAGTCCTACAGAATCGATATGCCACTGTATGTCCACCTTAACGACGTCACAGTTACTCACAGTACTTCGCCGGATGACGAGGCATTTGGCTACCTTAAGAGAGTCATAGTTCCTGCTTCCAGCTGCTCCCTTTTCTTTGAATCTATCCTCTCTTTATTTCGTACTGCGGCCTGTCCATGCAGAAGCGAAATGCTGCAACAAGTCCACCTTCACGTTGCCTGAGTTACTCCAACGACGATATCCTCGAGTTTTCAAGTAAATTTCGCAGAGTGACGAGGCATTTGGCTACCTTAAGAGAGTCATAGTTACTCCTGCCGGCTGCTCCCATTTCTTTAGGCCTTTAACATTCTTGCTATGGCCAGTCCTACAGAACCGATATGCCACTGTATGTCCACCTTAACGTCGTCACAGTTACTCACACTACGAGTCTCTCGAGTTTGCAAATGTACTTCGCCGGATGACGAGGCATTTAGCTACGTTAAGAGAGTCATAGTTCCTGCTGCCAGCTGCTCCCTTTTCTTTGAATCTATCCTCTCTTTAGTTCGTACTGCGGCCTGTCCATGCAGAAGCGAAATGCTGCAACAAGTCCACCTTCACGTTGCCTGAGTTACTCCAACGACGATATCCTCGAGTTTTCAAGTAAATTTCGCTGAGTGACGAGGCATTTGGCTATCTTAAGAGACTCTTAGTTACTCCTGCCGGCTGCTCCCATTTCTTTAGGCCTTTAACATTCTTGCTATGGCCAGTCCTACAGAACCGATATGCCACTGTATGTCCACCTTAACGTCGTCACAGTTACTCACACTACGAGTCTCTCGAGTTTGCAAATGTACTTCGCCGGATGACGAGGCATTTGGCTACCTTAAGAGAGTCATAGTTCCTGCTGCCTGCTGCTCCCTTTTCTTTGAATCTATCCTCTCTTTATTTCGTACTGCGGCCTGTCCATGCAGAAGCGAAATCCTGCAACAAGTCCACCTTCACGTTGCCTGAGTTACTCCAACGACGATATCCTCGAGTTTTCAAGTAAATTTCGCTGAGTGACGAGGCATTTGGCTACCTTAAGAGACTCTTAGTTACTCCTGCCGGCTGCTCCCATTTCTTTACGCCTTTAACATTCTTGCTATGGCCAGTCCTACAGAATCGATATGCCACTGTATGTCCACCTTAACGACGTCACAGTTACTCACAGTACTTCGCCGGATGACGAGGCATTTGGCTACCTTAAGAGAGTCATAGTTCTTGCTTCCAGCTGCTCCCTTTTCTTTGAATCTATCCTCTCTTTATTTCGTACTGCGGCCTGTCCATGCAGAAGCGAAATGCTGCAACAAGTCCACCTTCACGTTGCCTGAGTTACTCCAACGACGATATCCTCGAGTTTTCAAGTAAATTTCGCAGAGTGACGAGGCATTTGGCTACCTTAAGAGAGTCATAGTTACTCCTGCCGGCTGCTCCCATTTCTTTAGGCCTTTAACATTCTTGCTATGGCCAGTCCTACAGAACCGATATGCCACTGTATGTCCACCTTAACGTCGTCACAGTTACTCACACTACGAGTCTCTCGAGTTTGCAAATGTACTTCGCCGGATGACGAGGCATTTAGCTACGTTAAGAGAGTCATAGTTCCTGCTGCCAGCTGCTCCCTTTTCTTTGAATCTATCCTCTCTTTAGTTCGTACTGCGGCCTGTCCATGCAGAAGCGAAATGCTGCAACAAGTCCACCTTCACGTTGCCTGAGTTACTCCAACGACGATATCCTCGAGTTTTCAAGTAAATTTCGCTGAGTGACGAGGCATTTGGCTACCTTAAGAGACTCTTAGTTACTCCTGCCGGCTGCTCCCATTTCTTTAGGCCTTTAACATTCTTGCTATGGCCAGTCCTACAGAACCGATATGCCACTGTATGTCCACCTTAACGTCGTCACAGTTACTCACACTACGAGTCTCTCGAGTTTGCAAATGTACTTCGCCGGATGACGAGGCATTTGGCTACCTTAAGAGAGTCATAGTTCTGCTGCCTGTTGCTCCCTTTTCTTTTAATCTATCCTCTCTTTATTTCGTACTGCGGCCTGTCCATGCAGAAGCGAAATCCTGCAACAAGTCCACCTTCACGTTGCCTGAGTTACTCCAACGACGATATCCTCGAGTTTTCAAGTAAATTTCGCTGAGTGACGAGGCATTTGGCTACCTTAAGAGACTCATAGTTACTCCTGCCGGCTGCTCCCATTTCTTTAGGCCTTTAAAATTCTTGCTATGGCCAGTCCTACAGAACCGATATGCCACTGTATGTCCACCTTAACGACGTCACAGTTACTCACACTACGACTCTCTCGAGTTTGCAAATGTACTTCGCCGGATGACGAGGCATTTGGCTACCTTAAGGGAGTCATAGTTCCTGCTGCCTGCTGCTCCCTTTTCTTTGAATCTATCCTCTCTTTATTTCGTACTGCGGCCTGTCCATGCAGAAGCGAAATCCTGCAACAAGTCCACCTTCACGTTGCCTGAGTTACTCCAACGACGATATCCTCGAGTTTTCAAGTAAATTTCGCTGAGTGACGAGGCATTTGGCTACCTTAAGAGACTCTTAGTTACTCCTGCCGGCTGCTCCCATTTCTTTACGCCTTTAACATTCTTGCTATGGCCAGTCCTACAGAATCGATATGCCACTGTATGTCCACCTTAACGACGTCACAGTTACTCACAGTACTTCGCCGGATGACGAGGCATTTGGCTACCTTAAGAGAGTCATAGTTCTTGCTTCCAGCTGCTCCCTTTTCTTTGAATCTATCCTCTCTTTATTTCGTACTGCGGCCTGTCCATGCAGAAGCGAAATGCTGCAACAAGTCCACCTTCACGTTGCCTGAGTTACTCCAACGACGATATCCTCGAGTTTTCAAGTAAATTTCGCAGAGTGACGAGGCATTTGGCTACCTTAAGAGAGTCATAGTTACTCCTGCCGGCTGCTCCCATTTCTTTAGGCCTTTAACATTCTTGCTATGGCCAGTCCTACAGAACCGATATGCCACTGTATGTCCACCTTAACGTCGTCACAGTTACTCACACTACGAGTCTCTCGAGTTTGCAAATGTACTTCGCCGGATGACGAGGCATTTAGCTACGTTAAGAGAGTCATAGTTCCTGCTGCCAGCTGCTCCCTTTTCTTTGAATCTATCCTCTCTTTAGTTCGTACTGCGGCCTGTCCATGCAGAAGCGAAATGCTGCAACAAGTCCACCTTCACGTTGCCTGAGTTACTCCAACGACGATATCCTCGAGTTTTCAAGTAAATTTCGCTGAGTGACGAGGCATTTGGCTACCTTAAGAGACTCTTAGTTACTCCTGCCGGCTGCTCCCATTTCTTTAGGCCTTTAACATTCTTGCTATGGCCAGTCCTACAGAACCGATATGCCACTGTATGTCCACCTTAACGTCGTCACAGTTACTCACACTACGAGTCTCTCGAGTTTGCAAATGTACTTCGCCGGATGACGAGGCATTTGGCTACCTTAAGAGAGTCATAGTTCTGCTGCCTGTTGCTCCCTTTTCTTTTAATCTATCCTCTCTTTATTTCGTACTGCGGCCTGTCCATGCAGAAGCGAAATCCTGCAACAAGTCCACCTTCACGTTGCCTGAGTTACTCCAACGACGATATCCTCGAGTTTTCAAGTAAATTTCGCTGAGTGACGAGGCATTTGGCTACCTTAAGAGACTCATAGTTACTCCTGCCGGCTGCTCCCATTTCTTTAGGCCTTTAAAATTCTTGCTATGGCCAGTCCTACAGAACCGATATGCCACTGTATGTCCACCTTAACGACGTCACAGTTACTCACACTACGACTCTCTCGAGTTTGCAAATGTACTTCGCCGGATGACGAGGCATTTGGCTACCTTAAGGGAGTCATAGTTCCTGCTGCCAGCTACTCCCTTTTCTTTGAATCTATCCTCTCTTTATTTCGTACTGCGGCCTGTCCATGCAGAAGCAAAATCCTGCAACAAGTCCACCTTCACGTTGCCTGAGTTACTCCAACGACGATATCCTCGAGTTTTCAAGTAAATTTCGCTGAGTGACGAGGCATTTGGCTACCTTAAGAGAGTCATAGTTACTCCTGCCGGCTGCTCCCATTTCTTTACGCCTTTAACATTCTTGCTATGGCCAGTCCTACAGAATCGATATGCCACTGTATGTCCACCTTAACGACGTCACAGTTACTCACAGTACTTCGCCGGATGACGAGGCATTTGGCTACCTTAAGAGAGTCATAGTTCTTGCTTCCAGCTGCTCCCTTTTCTTTGAATCTATCCTCTCTTTATTTCGTACTGCGGCCTGTCCATGCAGAAGCGAAATGCTGCAACAAGTCCACCTTCACGTTGCCTGAGTTACTCCAACGACGATATCCTCGAGTTTTCAAGTAAATTTCGCAGAGTGACGAGGCATTTGGCTACCTTAAGAGAGTCATAGTTACTCCTGCCGGCTGCTCCCATTTCTTTAGGCCTTTAACATTCTTGCTATGGCCAGTCCTACAGAACCGATATGCCACTGTATGTCCACCTTAACGTCGTCACAGTTACTCACACTACGAGTCTCTCGAGTTTGCAAATGTACTTCGCCGGATGACGAGGCTTTTAGCTACGTTAAGAGAGTCATAGTTCCTGCTGCCAGCTGCTCCCTTTTCTTTGAATCTATCCTCTCTTTAGTTCGTACTGCGGCCTGTCCATGCAGAAGCGAAATGCTGCAACAAGTCCACCTTCACGTTGCCTGAGTTACTCCAACGACGATATCCTCGAGTTTTCAAGTAAATTTCGCTGAGTGACGAGGCATTTGGCTACCTTAAGAGACTCTTAGTTACTCCTGCCGGCTGCTCCCATTTCTTTAGGCCTTTAACATTCTTGCTATGGCCAGTCCTACAGAACCGATATGCCACTGTATGTCCACCTTAACGTCGTCACAGTTACTCACACTACGAGTCTCTCGAGTTTGCAAATGTACTTCGCCGGATGACGAGGCATTTGGCTACCTTAAGAGAGTCATAGTTCTGCTGCCTGTTGCTCCCTTTTCTTTTAATCTATCCTCTCTTTATTTCGTACTGCGGCCTGTCCATGCAGAAGCGAAATCCTGCAACAAGTCCACCTTCACGTTGCCTGAGTTACTCCAACGACGATATCCTCGAGTTTTCAAGTAAATTTCGCTGAGTGACGAGGCATTTGGCTACCTTAAGAGACTCATAGTTACTCCTGCCGGCTGCTCCCATTTCTTTAGGCCTTTAAAATTCTTGCTATGGCCAGTCCTACAGAACCGATATGCCACTGTATGTCCACCTTAACGACGTCACAGTTACTCACACTACGACTCTCTCGAGTTTGCAAATGTACTTCGCCGGATGACGAGGCATTTGGCTACCTTAAGGGAGTCATAGTTCCTGCTGCCAGCTACTCCCTTTTCTTTGAATCTATCCTCTCTTTATTTCGTACTGCGGCCTGTCCATGCAGAAGCAAAATCCTGCAACAAGTCCACCTTCACGTTGCCTGAGTTACTCCAACGACGATATCCTCGAGTTTTCAAGTAAATTTCGCTGAGTGACGAGGCATTTGGCTACCTTAAGAGAGTCATAGTTACTCCTGCCGGCTGCTCCCATTTCTTTACGCCTTTAACATTCTTGCTATGGCCAGTCCTACAGAATCGATATGCCACTGTATGTCCACCTTAACGACGTCACAGTTACTCACAGTACTTCGCCGGATGACGAGGCATTTGGCTACCTTAAGAGAGTCATAGTTCTTGCTTCCAGCTGCTCCCTTTTCTTTGAATCTATCCTCTCTTTATTTCGTACTGCGGCCTGTCCATGCAGAAGCGAAATGCTGCAACAAGTCCACCTTCACGTTGCCTGAGTTACTCCAACGACGATATCCTCGAGTTTTCAAGTAAATTTCGCAGAGTGACGAGGCATTTGGCTACCTTAAGAGAGTCATAGTTACTCCTGCCGGCTGCTCCCATTTCTTTAGGCCTTTAACATTCTTGCTATGGCCAGTCCTACAGAACCGATATGCCACTGTATGTCCACCTTAACGTCGTCACAGTTACTCACACTACGAGTCTCTCGAGTTTGCAAATGTACTTCGCCGGATGACGAGGCATTTAGCTACGTTAAGAGAGTCATAGTTCCTGCTGCCAGCTGCTCCCTTTTCTTTGAATCTATCCTCTCTT
The DNA here is from genome assembly GCF_021461385.2 of Schistocerca piceifrons. Lineage (NCBI taxonomy): Eukaryota > Metazoa > Arthropoda > Insecta > Orthoptera > Acrididae > Schistocerca > Schistocerca piceifrons. The sequence goes on from NC_060142.1 coordinate 19,479,310, forward strand.
TAGTTCGTACTGCGGCCTGTCCATGCAGAAGCGAAATGCTGCAACAAGTCCACCTTCACGTTGCCTGAGTTACTCCAACGACGATATCCTCGAGTTTTCAAGTAAATTTCGCTGAGTGACGAGGCATTTGGCTACCTTAAGAGACTCTTAGTTACTCCTGCCGGCTGCTCCCATTTCTTTAGGCCTTTAACATTCTTGCTATGGCCAGTCCTACAGAACCGATATGCCACTGTATGTCCACCTTAACGTCGTCACAGTTACTCACACTACGAGTCTCTCGAGTTTGCAAATGTACTTCGCCGGATGACGAGGCATTTGGCTACCTTAAGAGAGTCATAGTTCCTGCTGCCTGTTGCTCCCTTTTCTTTTAATCTATCCTCTCTTTATTTCGTACTGCGGCCTGTCCATGCAGAAGCGAAATCCTGCAACAAGTCCACCTTCACGTTGCCTGAGTTACTCCAACGACGATATCCTCGAGTTTTCAAGTAAATTTCGCTGAGTGACGAGGCATTTGGCTACCTTAAGAGACTCATAGTTACTCCTGCCGGCTGCTCCCATTTCTTTAGGCCTTTAAAATTCTTGCTATGGCCAGTCCTACAGAACCGATATGCCACTGTATGTCCACCTTAACGACGTCACAGTTACTCACACTACGACTCTCTCGAGTTTGCAAATGTACTTCGCCGGATGACGAGGCATTTGGCTATCTTAAGGGAGTCATAGTTCCTGCTGCCAGCTACTCCCTTTTCTTTGAATCTATCCTCTCTTTATTTCGTACTGCGGCCTGTCCATGCAGAAGCAAAATCCTGCAACAAGTCCACCTTCACGTTGCCTGAGTTACTCCAACGACGATATCCTCGAGTTTTCAAGTAAATTTCGCTGAGTGACGAGCCATTTGGCTACCTTAAGAGAGTCATAGTTACTCCTGCCGGCTGCTCCCATTTCTTTACGCCTTTAACATTCTTGCTATGGCCAGTCCTACAGAATCGATATGCCACTGTATGTCCACCTTAACGACGTCACAGTTACTCACAGTACTTCGCCGGATGACGAGGCATTTGGCTACCTTAAGAGAGTCATAGTTCCTGCTTCCAGCTGCTCCCTTTTCTTTGAATCTATCCTCTCTTTATTTCGTACTGCGGCCTGTCCATGCAGAAGCGAAATGCTGCAACAAGTCCACCTTCACGTTGCCTGAGTTACTCCAACGACGATATCCTCGAGTTTTCAAGTAAATTTCGCAGAGTGACGAGGCATTTGGCTACCTTAAGAGAGTCATAGTTACTCCTGCCGGCTGCTCCCATTTCTTTAGGCCTTTAACATTCTTGCTATGGCCAGTCCTACAGAACCGATATGCCACTGTATGTCCACCTTAACGTCGTCACAGTTACTCACACTACGAGTCTCTCGAGTTTGCAAATGTACTTCGCCGGATGACGAGGCATTTAGCTACGTTAAGAGAGTCATAGTTCCTGCTGCCAGCTGCTCCCTTTTCTTTGAATCTATCCTCTCTTTAGTTCGTACTGCGGCCTGTCCATGCAGAAGCGAAATGCTGCAACAAGTCCACCTTCACGTTGCCTGAGTTACTCCAACGACGATATCCTCGAGTTTTCAAGTAAATTTCGCTGAGTGACGAGGCATTTGGCTACCTTAAGAGACTCTTAGTTACTCCTGCCGGCTGCTCCCATTTCTTTAGGCCTTTAACATTCTTGCTATGGCCAGTCCTACAGAACCGATATGCCACTGTATGTCCACCTTAACGTCGTCACAGTTACTCACACTACGAGTCTCTCGAGTTTGCAAATGTACTTCGCCGGATGACGAGGCATTTGGCTACCTTAAGAGAGTCATAGTTCCTGCTGCCTGCTGCTCCCTTTTCTTTGAATCTATCCTCTCTTCATTTCGTACTGCGGCCTGTCCATGCAGAAGCGAAATCCTGCAACAAGTCCACCTTCACGTTGCCTGAGTTACTCCAACGACGATATCCTCGAGTTTTCAAGTAAATTTCGCTGAGTGACGAGGCATTTGGCTACCTTAAGAGACTCATAGTTACTCCTGCCGGCTGCTCCCATTTCTTTAGGCCTTTAAAATTCTTGCTATGGCCAGTCCTACAGAACCGATATGCCACTGTATGTCCACCTTAACGACGTCACAGTTACTCACACTACGACTCTCTCGAGTTTGCAAATGTACTTCGCCGGATGACGAGGCATTTGGCTTCCTTAAGGGAGTCATAGTTCCTGCTGCCAGCTACTCCCTTTTCTTTGAATCTATCCTCTCTTTTTTTCGTACTGCGGCCTGTCCATGCAGAAGCAAAATCCTGCAACAAGTCCACCTTCACGTTGCCTGAGTTACTCCAACGACGATATCCTCGAGTTTTCAAGTAAATTTCGCAGAGTGACGAGGCATTTGGCTACCTTAAGAGACTCATAGTTACTCCTGCCGGCTGCTCCCATTTCTTTAGGCCTTTAACATTCTTGCTATGGCCAGTCCTACAGAACCGATATGCCACTGTATGTCCACCTTAACGTCGTCACAGTTACTCACACTACGAGTCTCTCGAGTTTGCAAATGTACTTCGCCGGATGACGAGGCATTTAGCTACGTTAAGAGAGTCATAGTTCCTGCTGCCAGCTGCTCCCTTTTCTTTGAATCTATCCTCTCTTTAGTTCGTACTGCGGCCTGTCCATGCAGAAGCGAAATGCTGCAACAAGTCCACCTTCACGTTGCCTGAGTTACTCCAACGACGATATCCTCGAGTTTTCAAGTAAATTTCGCTGAGTGACGAGGCATTTGGCTACCTTAAGAGACTCTTAGTTACTCCTGCCGGCTGCTCCCATTTCTTTAGGCCTTTAACATTCTTGCTATGGCCAGTCCTACAGAACCGATATGCCACTGTATGTCCACCTTAACGTCGTCACAGTTACTCACACTACGAGTCTCTCGAGTTTGCAAATGTACTTCGCCGGATGACGAGGCATTTGGCTACCTTAAGAGAGTCATAGTTCCTGCTGCCTGCTGCTCCCTTTTCTTTGAATCTATCCTCTCTTTATTTCGTACTGCGGCCTGTCCATGCAGAAGCGAAATCCTGCAACAAGTCCACCTTCACGTTGCCTGAGTTACTCCAACGACGATATCCTCGAGTTTTCAAGTAAATTTCGCTGAGTGACGAGGCATTTGGCTACCTTAAGAGACTCATAGTTACTCCTGCCGGCTGCTCCCATTTCTTTAGGCCTTTAAAATTCTTGCTATGGCCAGTCCTACAGAACCGATATGCCACTGTATGTCCACCTTAACGACGTCACAGTTACTCACACTACGACTCTCTCGAGTTTGCAAATGTACTTCGCCGGATGACGAGGCATTTGGCTACCTTAAGGGAGTCATAGTTCCTGCTGCCAGCTACTCCCTTTTCTTTGAATCTATCCTCTCTTTATTTCGTACTGCGGCCTGTCCATGCAGAAGCAAAATCCTGCAACAAGTCCACCTTCACGTTGCCTGAGTTACTCCAACGACGATATCCTCGAGTTTTCAAGTAAATTTCGCTGAGTGACGAGGCATTTGGCTACCTTAAGAGAGTCATAGTTACTCCTGCCGGCTGCTCCCATTTCTTTACGCCTTTAACATTCTTGCTATGGCCAGTCCTACAGAATCGATATGCCACTGTATGTCCACCTTAACGACGTCACAGTTACTCACAGTACTTCGCCGGATGACGAGGCATTTGGCTACCTTAAGAGAGTCATAGTTCTTGCTTCCAGCTGCTCCCTTTTCTTTGAATCTATCCTCTCTTTATTTCGTACTGCGGCCTGTCCATGCAGAAGCGAAATGCTGCAACAAGTCCACCTTCACGTTGCCTGAGTTACTCCAACGACGATATCCTCGAGTTTTCAAGTAAATTTCGCAGAGTGACGAGGCATTTGGCTACCTTAAGAGAGTCATAGTTACTCCTGCCGGCTGCTCCCATTTCTTTAGGCCTTTAACATTCTTGCTATGGCCAGTCCTACAGAACCGATATGCCACTGTATGTCCACCTTAACGTCGTCACAGTTACTCACACTACGAGTCTCTCGAGTTTGCAAATGTACTTCGCCGGATGACGAGGCATTTAGCTACGTTAAGAGAGTCATAGTTCCTGCTGCCAGCTGCTCCCTTTTCTTTGAATCTATCCTCTCTTTAGTTCGTACTGCGGCCTGTCCATGCAGAAGCGAAATGCTGCAACAAGTCCACCTTCACGTTGCCTGAGTTACTCCAACGACGATATCCTCGAGTTTTCAAGTAAATTTCGCTGAGTGACGAGGCATTTGGCTACCTTAAGAGACTCTTAGTTACTCCTGCCGGCTGCTCCCATTTCTTTAGGCCTTTAACATTCTTGCTATGGCCAGTCCTACAGAACCGATATGCCACTGTATGTCCACCTTAACGACGTCACAGTTACTCACACTACGACTCTCTCGAGTTTGCAAATGTACTTCGCCGGATGACGAGGCATTTGGCTACCTTAAGGGAGTCATAGTTCCTGCTGCCAGCTACTCCCTTTTCTTTGAATCTATCCTCTCTTTTTTTCGTACTGCGGCCTGTCCATGCAGAAGCAAAATCCTGCAACAAGTCCACCTTCACGTTGCCTGAGTTACTCCAACGACGATATCCTCGAGTTTTCAAGTAAATTTCGCAGAGTGACGAGGCATTTGGCTACCTTAAGAGACTCTTAGTTACTCCTGCCGGCTGCTCCCATTTCTTTAGGCCTTTAACATTCTTGCTATGGCCAGTCCTACAGAACCGATATGCCACTGTATGTCCACCTTAACGTCGTCACAGTTACTCACACTACGAGTCTCTCGAGTTTGCAAATGTACTTCGCCGGATGACGAGGCATTTAGCTACGTTAAGAGAGTCATAGTTCCTGCTGCCAGCTGCTCCCTTTTCTTTGAATCTATCCTCTCTTTAGTTCGTACTGCGGCCTGTCCATGCAGAAGCGAAATGCTGCAACAAGTCCACCTTCACGTTGCCTGAGTTACTCCAACGACGATATCCTCGAGTTTTCAAGTAAATTTGGCTACCTTAAGAGACTCTTAGTTACTCCTGCCGGCTGCTCCCATTTCTTTAGGCCTTTAACATTCTTGCTATGGCCAGTCCTACAGAACCGATATGCCACTGTATGTCCACCTTAACGTCGTCACAGTTACTCACACTACGAGTCTCTCGAGTTTGCAAATGTACTTCGCCGGATGACGAGGCATTTGGCTACCTTAAGAGAGTCATAGTTCCTGCTGCCTGCTGCTCCCTTTTCTTTGAATCTATCCTCTCTTTATTTCGTACTGCGGCCTGTCCATGCAGAAGCGAAATCCTGCAACAAGTCCACCTTCACGTTGCCTGAGTTACTCCAACGACGATATCCTCGAGTTTTCAAGTAAATTTCGCTGAGTGACGAGGCATTTGGCTACCTTAAGAGACTCATAGTTACTCCTGCCGGCTGCTCCCATTTCTTTAGGCCTTTAAAATTCTTGCTATGGCCAGTCCTACAGAACCGATATGCCACTGTATGTCCACCTTAACGACGTCACAGTTACTCACACTACGACTCTCTCGAGTTTGCAAATGTACTTCGCCGGATGACGAGGCATTTGGCTACCTTAAGGGAGTCATAGTTCCTGCTCCCAGCTACTCCCTTTTCTTTGAATCTATCCTCTCTTTATTTCGTACTGCGGCCTGTCCATGCAGAAGCAAAATCCTGCAACAAGTCCACCTTCACGTTGCCTGAGTTACTCCAACGACGATATCCTCGAGTTTTCAAGTAAATTTCGCAGAGTGACGAGGCATTTGGCTACCTTAAGAGAGTCATAGTTACTCCTGCCGGCTGCTCCCATTTCTTTACGCCTTTAACATTCTTGCTATGGCCAGTCCTACAGAATCGATATGCCACTGTATGTCCACCTTAACGACGTCACAGTTACTCACAGTACTTCGCCGGATGACGAGGCATTTAGCTACGTTAAGAGAGTCATAGTTCCTGCTGCCAGCTGCTCCCTTTTCTTTGAATCTATCCTCTCTTTAGTTCGTACTGCGGCCTGTCCATGCAGAAGCGAAATGCTGCAACAAGTCCACCTTCACGTTGCCTGAGTTACTCCAACGACGATATCCTCGAGTTTTCAAGTAAATTTCGCTGAGTGACGAGGCATTTGGATACCTTAAGAGACTCTTAGTTACTCCTGCCGGCTGCTCCCATTTCTTTAGGCCTTTAACATTCTTGCTATGGCCAGTCCTACAGAACCGATATGCCACTGTATGTCCACCTTAACGTCGTCACAGTTACTCACACTACGAGTCTCTCGAGTTTGCAAATGTACTTCGCCGGATGACGAGGCATTTGGCTACCTTAAGAGAGTCATAGTTCCTGCTGCCTGCTGCTCCCTTTTCTTTGAATCTATCCTCTCTTTATTTCGTACTGCGGCCTGTCCATGCAGAAGCGAAATCCTGCAACAAGTCCACCTTCACGTTGCCTGAGTTACTCCAACGACGATATCCTCGAGTTTTCAAGTAAATTTCGCTGAGTGACGAGGCATTTGGCTACCTTAAGAGACTCATAGTTACTCCTGCCGGCTGCTCCCATTTCTTTAGGCCTTTAACATTCTTGCTATGGCCAGTCCTACAGAACCGATATGCCACTGTATGTCCACCTTAACGACGTCACAGTTACTCACACTACGACTCTCTCGAGTTTGCAAATGTACTTCGCCGGATGACGAGGCATTTGGCTACCTTAAGGGAGTCATAGTTCCTGCTGCCAGCTACTCCCTTTTCTTTGAATCTATCCTCTCTTTTTTTCGTACTGCGGCCTGTCCATGCAGAAGCAAAATCCTGCAACAAGTCCACCTTCACGTTGCCTGAGTTACTCCAACGACGATATCCTCGAGTTTTCAAGTAAATTTCGCAGAGTGACGAGGCATTTGGCTACCTTAAGAGACTCATAGTTACTCCTGCCGGCTGCTCCCATTTCTTTAGGCCTTTAACATTCTTGCTATGGCCAGTCCTACAGAACCGATATGCCACTGTATGTCCACCTTAACGTCGTCACAGTTACTCACACTACGAGTCTCTCGAGTTTGCAAATGTACTTCGCCGGATGACGAGGCATTTGGCTACCTTAAGAGAGTCATAGTTCCTGCTGCCTGCTGCTCCCTTTTCTTTGAATCTATCCTCTCTTTATTTCGTACTGCGGCCTGTCCATGCAGAAGCGAAATCCTGCAACAAGTCCACCTTCACGTTGCCTGAGTTACTCCAACGACGATATCCTCGAGTTTTCAAGTAAATTTCGCTGAGTGACGAGGCATTTGGCTACCTTAAGAGACTCATAGTTACTCCTGCCGGCTGCTCCCATTTCTTTAGGCCTTTAAAATTCTTGCTATGGCCAGTCCTACAGAACCGATATGCCACTGTATGTCCACCTTAACGACGTCACAGTTACTCACACTACGACTCTCTCGAGTTTGCAAATGTACTTCGCCGGATGACGAGGCATTTGGCTACCTTAAGGGAGTCATAGTTCCTGCTGCCAGCTACTCCCTTTTCTTTGAATCTATCCTCTCTTTATTTCGTACTGCGGCCTGTCCATGCAGAAGCAAAATCCTGCAACAAGTCCACCTTCACGTTGCCTGAGTTACTCCAACGACGATATCCTCGAGTTTTCAAGTAAATTTCGCTGAGTGACGAGGCATTTGGCTACCTTAAGAGAGTCATAGTTACTCCTGCCGGCTGCTCCCATTTCTTTACGCCTTTAACATTCTTGCTATGGCCAGTCCTACAGAATCGATATGCCACTGTATGTCCACCTTAACGACGTCACAGTTACTCACAGTACTTCGCCGGATGACGAGGCATTTGGCTACCTTAAGAGAGTCATAGTTCTTGCTTCCAGCTGCTCCCTTTTCTTTGAATCTATCCTCTCTTTATTTCGTACTGCGGCCTGTCCATGCAGAAGCGAAATGCTGCAACAAGTCCACCTTCACGTTGCCTGAGTTACTCCAACGACGATATCCTCGAGTATTCAAGTAAATTTCGCAGAGTGACGAGGCATTTGGCTACCTTAAGAGAGTCATAGTTACTCCTGCCGGCTGCTCCCATTTCTTTAGGCCTTTAACATTCTTGCTATGGCCAGTCCTACAGAACCGATATGCCACTGTATGTCCACCTTAACGTCGTCACAGTTACTCACACTACGAGTCTCCCGAGTTTGCAAATGTACTTCGCCGGATGACGAGGCATTTAGCTACGTTAAGAGAGTCATAGTTCCTGCTGCCAGCTGCTCCCTTTTCTTTGAATCTATCCTCTCTTTAGTTCGTACTGCGGCCTGTCCATGCAGAAGCGAAATGCTGCAACAAGTCCACCTTCACGTTGCCTGAGTTACTCCAACGACGATATCCTCGAGTTTTCAAGTAAATTTCGCTGAGTGACGAGGCATTTGGCTACCTTAAGAGACTCTTAGTTACTCCTGCCGGCTGCTCCCATTTCTTTAGGCCTTTAACATTCTTGCTATGGCCAGTCCTACAGAACCGATATGCCACTGTATGTCCACCTTAACGACGTCACAGTTACTCACACTACGACTCTCTCGAGTTTGCAAATGTACTTCGCCGGATGACGAGGCATTTGGCTACCTTAAGGGAGTCATAGTTCCTGCTGCCAGCTACTCCCTTTTCTTTGAATCTATCCTCTCTTTTTTTCGTACTGCGGCCTGTCCATGCAGAAGCAAAATCCTGCAACAAGTCCACCTTCACGTTGCCTGAGTTACTCCAACGACGATATCCTCGAGTTTTCAAGTAAATTTCGCAGAGTGACGAGGCATTTGGCTACCTTAAGAGACTCTTAGTTACTCCTGCCGGCTGCTCCCATTTCTTTAGGCCTTTAACATTCTTGCTATGGCCAGTCCTACAGAACCGATATGCCACTGTATGTCCACCTTAACGTCGTCACAGTTACTCACACTACGAGTCTCTCGAGTTTGCAAATGTACTTCGCCGGATGACGAGGCATTTAGCTACGTTAAGAGAGTCATAGTTCCTGCTGCCAGCTGCTCCCTTTTCTTTGAATCTATCCTCTCTTTAGTTCGTACTGCGGCCTGTCCATGCAGAAGCGAAATGCTGCAACAAGTCCACCTTCACGTTGCCTGAGTTACTCCAACGACGATATCCTCGAGTTTTCAAGTAAATTTGGCTACCTTAAGAGACTCTTAGTTACTCCTGCCGGCTGCTCCCATTTCTTTAGGCCTTTAACATTCTTGCTATGGCCAGTCCTACAGAACCGATATGCCACTGTATGTCCACCTTAACGTCGTCACAGTTACTCACACTACGAGTCTCTCGAGTTTGCAAATGTACTTCGCCGGATGACGAGGCATTTGGCTACCTTAAGAGAGTCATAGTTCCTGCTGCCTGCTGCTCCCTTTTCTTTGAATCTATCCTCTCTTTATTTCGTACTGCGGCCTGTCCATGCAGAAGCGAAATCCTGCAACAAGTCCACCTTCACGTTGCCTGAGTTACTCCAACGACGATATCCTCGAGTTTTCAAGTAAATTTCGCTGAGTGACGAGGCATTTGGCTACCTTAAGAGACTCATAGTTACTCCTGCCGGCTGCTCCCATTTCTTTAGGCCTTTAAAATTCTTGCTATGGCCAGTCCTACAGAACCGATATGCCACTGTATGTCCACCTTAACGACGTCACAGTTACTCACACTACGACTCTCTCGAGTTTGCAAATGTACTTCGCCGGATGACGAGGCATTTGGCTACCTTAAGGGAGTCATAGTTCCTGCTCCCAGCTACTCCCTTTTCTTTGAATCTATCCTCTCTTTATTTCGTACTGCGGCCTGTCCATGCAGAAGCAAAATCCTGCAACAAGTCCACCTTCACGTTGCCTGAGTTACTCCAACGACGATATCCTCGAGTTTTCAACTAAATTTCGCAGAGTGACGAGGCATTTGGCTACCTTAAGAGAGTCATAGTTACTCCTGCCGGCTGCTCCCATTTCTTTACGCCTTTAACATTCTTGCTATGGCCAGTCCTACAGAATCGATATGCCACTGTATGTCCACCTTAACGACGTCACAGTTACTCACAGTACTTCGCCGGATGACGAGGCATTTAGCTACGTTAAGAGAGTCATAGTTCCTGCTGCCAGCTGCTCCCTTTTCTTTGAATCTATCCTCTCTTTAGTTCGTACTGCGGCCTGTCCATGCAGAAGCGAAATGCTGCAACAAGTCCACCTTCACGTTGCCTGAGTTACTCCAACGACGATATCCTCGAGTTTTCAAGTAAATTTCGCTGAGTGACGAGGCATTTGGCTACCTTAAGAGACTCTTAGTTACTCCTGCCGGCTGCTCCCATTTCTTTAGGCCTTTAACATTCTTGCTATGGCCAGTCCTACAGAACCGATATGCCACTGTATGTCCACCTTAACGTCGTCACAGTTACTCACACTACGAGTCTCTCGAGTTTGCAAATGTACTTCGCCGGATGACGAGGCATTTGGCTACCTTAAGAGAGTCATAGTTCCTGCTGCCTGCTGCTCCCTTTTCTTTGAATCTATCCTCTCTTTATTTCGTACTGCGGCCTGTCCATGCAGAAGCGAAATCCTGCAACAAGTCCATCTTCACGTTGCCTGAGTTACTCCAACGACGATATCCTCGAGTTTTCAAGTAAATTTCGCTGAGTGACGAGGCATTTGGCTACCTTAAGAGACTCATAGTTACTCCTGCCGGCTGCTCCCATTTCTTTAGGCCTTTAACATTCTTGCTATGGCCAGTCCTACAGAACCGATATGCCACTGTATGTCCACCTTAACGACGTCACAGTTACTCACACTACGACTCTCTCGAGTTTGCAAATGTACTTCGCCGGATGACGAGGCATTTGGCTACCTTAAGGGAGTCATAGTTCCTGCTGCCAGCTACTCCCTTTTCTTTGAATCTATCCTCTCTTTTTTTCGTACTGCGGCCTGTCCATGCAGAAGCAAAATCCTGCAACAAGTCCACCTTCACGTTGCCTGAGTTACTCCAACGACGATATCCTCGAGTTTTCAAGTAAATTTCGCAGAGTGACGAGGCATTTGGCTACCTTAAGAGACTCATAGTTACTCCTGCCGGCTGCTCCCATTTCTTTAGGCCTTTAACATTCTTGCTATGGCCAGTCCTACAGAACCGATATGCCACTGTATGTCCACCTTAACGTCGTCACAGTTACTCACACTACGAGTCTCTCGAGTTTGCAAATGTACTTCGCCGGATGACGAGGCATTTAGCTACGTTAAGAGAGTCATAGTTCCTGCTGCCAGCTGCTCCCTTTTCTTTGAATCTATCCTCTCTTTAGTTCGTACTGCGGCCTGTCCATGCAGAAGCGAAATGCTGCAACAAGTCCACCTTCACGTTGCCTGAGTTACTCCAACGACGATATCCTCGAGTTTTCAAGTAAATTTGACTACCTTAAGAGACTCTTAGTTACTCCTGCCGGCTGCTCCCATTTCTTTAGGCCTTTAACATTCTTGCTATGGCCAGTCCTACAGAACCGATATGCCACTGTATGTCCACCTTAACGTCGTCACAGTTACTCACACTACGAGTCTCTCGAGTTTGCAAATGTACTTCGCCGGATGACGAGGCATTTGGCTACCTTAAGAGAGTCATAGTTCCTGCTGCCTGCTGCTCCCTTTTCTTTGAATCTATCCTCTCTTTATTTCGTACTGCGGCCTGTCCATGCAGAAGCGAAATCCTGCAACAAGTCCACCTTCACGTTGCCTGAGTTACTCCAACGACGATATCCTCGAGTTTTCAAGTAAATTTCGCTGAGTGACGAGGCATTTGGCTACCTTAAGAGACTCATAGTTACTCCTGCCGGCTGCTCCCATTTCTTTAGGCCTTTAAAATTCTTGCTATGGCCAGTCCTACAGAACCGATATGCCACTGTATGTCCACCTTAACGACGTCACAGTTACTCACACTACGACTCTCTCGAGTTTGCAAATGTACTTCGCCGGATGACGAGGCATTTGGCTACCTTAAGGGAGTCATAGTTCCTGCTCCCAGCTACTCCCTTTTCTTTGAATCTATCCTCTCTTTATTTCGTACTGCGGCCTGTCCATGCAGAAGCAAAATCCTGCAACAAGTCCACCTTCACGTTGCCTGAGTTACTCCAACGACGATATCCTCGAGTTTTCAAGTAAATTTCGCAGAGTGACGAGGCATTTGGCTACCTTAAGAGAGTCATAGTTACTCCTGCCGGCTGCTCCCATTTCTTTACGCCTTTAACATTCTTGCTATGGCCAGTCCTACAGAATCGATATGCCACTGTATGTCCACCTTAACGACGTCACAGTTACTCACAGTACTTCGCCGGATGACGAGGCATTTGGCTACCTTAAGAGAGTCATAGTTCTTGCTTCCAGCTGCTCCCTTTTCTTTGAATCTATCCTCTCTTTATTTCGTACTGCGGCCTGTCCATGCAGAAGCGAAATGCTGCAACAAGTCCACCTTCACGTTGCCTGAGTTACTCCAACGACGATATCCTCGAGTTTTCAAGTAAATTTCGCAGAGTGACGAGGCATTTGGCTACCTTAAGAGAGTCATAGTTACTCCTGCCGGCTGCTCCCATTTCTTTAGGCCTTTAACATTCTTGCTATGGCCAGTCCTACAGAACCGATATGCCACTGTATGTCCACCTTAACGTCGTCACAGTTACTCACACTACGAGTCTCTCGAGTTTGCAAATGTACTTCGCCGGATGACGAGGCATTTAGCTACGTTAAGAGAGTCATAGTTCCTGCTGCCAGCTGCTCCCTTTTCTTTGAATCTATCCTCTCTTTAGTTCGTACTGCGGCCTGTCCATGCAGAAGCGAAATGCTGCAACAAGTCCACCTTCACGTTGCCTGAGTTACTCCAACGACGATATCCTCGAGTTTTCAAGTAAATTTCGCTGAGTGACGAGGCATTTGGCTACCTTAAGAGACTCTTAGTTACTCCTGCCGGCTGCTCCCATTTCTTTAGGCCTTTAACATTCTTGCTATGGCCAGTCCTACAGAACCGATATGCCACTGTATGTCCACCTTAACGTCGTCACAGTTACTCACACTACGAGTCTCTCGAGTTTGCAAATGTACTTCGCCGGATGACGAGGCATTTGGCTACCTTAAGAGAGTCATAGTTCCTGCTGCCTGCTGCTCCCTTTTCTTTGAATCTATCCTCTCTTTATTTCGTACTGCGGCCTGTCCATGCAGAAGCGAAATCCTGCAACAAGTCCACCTTCACGTTGCCTGAGTTACTCCAACGACGATATCCTCGAGTTTTCAAGTAAATTTCGCTGAGTGACGAGGCATTTGGCTACCTTAAGAGACTCATAGTTACTCCTGCCGGCTGCTCCCATTTCTTTAGGCCTTTAACATTCTTGCTATGGCCAGTCCTACAGAACCGATATGCCACTGTATGTCCACCTTAACGACGTCACAGTTACTCACACTACGACTCTCTCGAGTTTGCAAATGTACTTCGCCGGATGACGAGGCATTTGGCTACCTTAAGGGAGTCATAGTTCCTGCTGCCAGCTACTCCCTTTTCTTTGAATCTATCCTCTCTTTATTTCGTACTGCGGCCTGTCCATGCAGAAGCAAAATCCTGCAACAAGTCCACCTTCACGTTGCCTGAGTTACTCCAACGACGATATCCTCGAGTTTTCAAGTAAATTTCGCAGAGTGACGAGGCATTTGGCTACCTTAAGAGAGTCATAGTTACTCCTGCCGGCTGCTCCCATTTCTTTAGGCCTTTAACATTCTTGCTATGGCCAGTCCTACAGAACCGATATGCCACTGTATGTCCACCTTAAGGGGATACGGAATCGGATTTTGGGTTAAAAAATCGAATTTTTTTTTATTGGCGTATTATATTCTGCCATGTTTCCTCTTTAAAATGACGTATCATACATAGCTCTGCTACAATTATAACTATTTTATTTTTATATATTTGTGAGATCGGGTATTGCGCTTTAGTTATACACGTCTCTCGTGGCTGACCATGAACTTTTTGGCAGTACCTTTAAAGTGACATGAATTCAAATATCCCGGTTTCCAGCGACTATTTATACACTAGTTGCCCGAAAATGTTTCTCTCTGGTTTCCTCAAGTTACTCTTTGACTTTGTGGCGGGACTGTTTTGTAAACAGTGTGATATAAGAAAGTAGTTGTTGTTGAGTCATTTCGTATTTAGTGCTTCATTTTTCGCAGTGAAAATGCCTAGAGCTAAAGCAAAAGTATTTAAAAAGCGTGTGAACTGGCAAAAGAAAAGAAATAATGATTCATTAGCAAAGCAAAGCAGTTCATCATCATCACTGTTGGAAAATGTGAATCCACTTATTACTGATTTGCCGAACGAACTTACACCAAATGAAAACAGTGCTTCTCATAAAAAACTAAGAGATTTGGAAGAGAAATATAATTTACTTGATAGAGGGAATGAAGTTTTTGAACTCATTGATACGAATATATTGTGTGAAGCTCTTGAAAACAGTTTGTGCTGCAAAAAATGTCATGGAAACGTTTCTCTGAAAGTAGAATCCCATGTTGGCCTGGCTGCCCAGTTTGATTTAATATGCAGTGTTTGTAAATACAGCTGTAAGTTTCCAAGTTCGGTTTCAGTAACTGTAAATAATGGATACAAGAAAACTGAACTTTATAGTGTAAATATTAGGTTAGTTTATGGATTGCGAGCAATTGGTAAGGGCAAAGCAGCTGGTGATATGCTATGTGGTGTTCTAAATCTTCCAAGTGCACCTTCAAAGTTTGAAGCTTACAATTATGTACTAGGATCTGCAGTTGAAGATGTAGCACAGAAGTCAATGCAGGTTGCTGTGGAAGAAGCAGTGGAAGAAAATGACGGCAGTCGTGACCTCACAGTGGCGTTTGATGGCACGTGGCAGAAAAGGGGCCACACCTCCAACAATGGTGTTGTAACAGCAACTAGTGTTGATACTGGCAAGGTTATTGATGTTGCAATAATGTCTAAATACTGTAGGTGCACAGGCAGGCTGAAAAATGAACACAGTGATGACCGTATTGCTAATTATTATGGTAGTAGTGGTGGCATGGAGGTTGCTGGGGTGAAGAAAATTTTTCATCGCTCTTCACAGTGGTATAATGTTCGCTATGTCAAATATCTGGGAGATGGTGACTCTAAAGCATTCAAAGAAGTTTTGGAAAGCAAACCATATGGGAACAGTGTAAATATAAGCAAACTTGAATGTATAGGACATGTGCAGAAGAGAATGGGTGTCAGGCTGAGAAGGTTAAAATCAGTTATGAAAGGGAAAAAACTAGATGATGGGAAAACCTTGGATGGCAGAGGAAGATTGACTGATTCCATAATAGACCACATTCAGAACTGCTATGGCCTTGCAATCAGGCAAAATACAGGCAATCTTGAAGAAATGAGGAGAGCTATATGGGCTTTATATTTCCACACCGCATCCACGGATGAGCATCCACAACATGGTTTGTGCCCCAAAGGTGAAAACAGCTGGTGTAAATACAATAGGGGACTAACAACAGGAGAGAAATACATTCACCACCACAGTCTACCATCAGCCATCATGGCAGAAATAAAGCCCATTTTCAGAGATCTGGCTGACAGAAGTCTTCCGATGAAATGTCTTCACGGAAAAACGCAGAACCCCAACGAGTGCTTGAATAGTGTGATATGGCATCGTCTCCCAAAAACAGTGTTTGTCGGAATTAATACACTACATTTTGGTGTGTATGATGCTGTGGCAACCTTCAATCTTGGAAATATAACTAAATGCCAGGTCCTTCAAAAGTTGGGTATGTGTGTTGGTTCCCGTACGGTACGTGCTATGTTCTTTTTAGATCAGCACAGACTAAGGCATGCTGATAATATAATCAAGACATTAGTGAAAAAAGCAAGACAGGTGCAGAGGGGTGCCAAAAGAAGACTTGAAGATGATTATGAAGACTGTGAAGGGGGTATTAGCTACGGATCAGGAATGTTTTAATCTTCTTTCTCCGTTTCCCGTAAGTTTACTTTTTACTTCATCTAGGAACATTATCTCAGGTACTGGTCAACCTAGAAGTCTGAAATTTTTATGACGTAGTGACATAGGTCCCTATTACATACTGAAACAACGATTTTTTAATTACTTGATTTACAAAAGACTTAGGGGTGATAGTCTAGCAAAAAGCGATGGAAAAAATTTACTTAAAAATAAATGTACAATATCTCTGTAAGAAAATACTTTGACAATAAACTGTTGTTTCAGTATTGTTGTAACATATGAATGCACATACAGTAAAATTTTTACCTCTCTGTCTCCAGTAGTTTGTGAGAAAATGTTCCCTATAGTAGGCATATATTAACATTGCGGGGATAGGTGATTCCGTATCCCCTTAACGTCGTCACAGTTACTCACACTACGAGTCTCTCGAGTTTGCAAATGTACTTCGCCGGATGACGAGGCATTTAGCTACGTTAAGAGAGTCATAGTTCCTGCTGCCAGCTGCTCCCTTTTCTTTGAATCTATCCTCTCTTTAGTTCGTACTGCGGCCTGTCCATGCAGAAGCGAAATGCTGCAACAAGTCCACCTTCACGTTGCCTGAGTTACTCCAACGACGATATCCTCGAGTTTTCAAGTAAATTTCGCTGAGTGACGAGGCATTTGGCTACCTTAAGAGACTCTTAGTTACTCCTGCCGGCTGCTCCCATTTCTTTAGGCCTTTAACATTCTTGCTATGGCCAGTCCTACAGAACCGATATGCCACTGTATGTCCACCTTAACGTCGTCACAGTTACTCACACTACGAGTCTCTCGAGTTTGCAAATGTACTTCGCCGGATGACGAGGCATTTGGCTACCTTAAGAGAGTCATAGTTCCTGCTGCCTGCTGCTCCCTTTTCTTTGAATCTATCCTCTCTTTATTTCGTACTGCGGCCTGTCCATGCAGAAGCGAAATCCTGCAACAAGTCCACCTTCACGTTGCCTGAGTTACTCCAACGACGATATCCTCGAGTTTTCAAGTAAATTTCGCTGAGTGACGAGGCATTTGGCTACCTTAAGAGACTCATAGTTACTCCTGCCGGCTGCTCCCATTTCTTTAGGCCTTTAAAATTCTTGCTATGGCCAGTCCTACAGAACCGATATGCCACTGTATGTCCACCTTAACGACGTCACAGTTACTCACACTACGACTCTCTCGAGTTTGCAAATGTACTTCGCCGGATGACGAGGCATTTGGCTAGCTTAAGGGAGTCATAGTTCCTGCTGCCAGCTACTCCCTTTTCTTTGAAATTATCCTCTCTTTTTTTCGTACTGCGGCCTGTCCATGCAAAGGCAAAATCCTGCAACAAGTCCACCTTCACGTTGCCTGAGTTACTCCAACGACGATATCCTCGAGTTTTCAAGTAAATTTCGCAGAGTGACGAGGCATTTGGCTACCTTAAGAGAGTCATAGTTACTCCTGCCGGCTGCTCCCATTTCTTTACGCCTTTAACATTCTTGCTATGGCCAGTCCTACAGAATCGATATGCCACTGTATGTCCACCTTAACGACGTCACAGTTACTCACAGTACTTCGCCGGATGACGAGGCATTTGGCTACCTTAAGAGAGTCATAGTTCTTGCTTCCAGCTGCTCCCTTTTCTTTGAATCTATCCTCTCTTTATTTCGTACTGCGCCCTGTCCATGCAGAAGCGAAATGCTGCAACAAGTCCACCTTCACGTTGCCTGAGTTACTCCAACGACGATATCCTCGAGTTTTCAAGTAAATTTCGCAGAGTGACGAGGCATTTGGCTACCTTAAGAGAGTCATAGTTACTCCTGCCGGCTGCTCCCATTTCTTTAGGCCTTTAACATTCTTGCTATGGCCAGTCCTACAGAACCGATATGCCACTGTATGTCCACCTTAACGTCGTCACAGTTACTCACACTACGAGTCTCTCGAGTTTGCAAATGTACTTCGCCGGATGACGAGGCATTTAGCTACGTTAAGAGAGTCATAGTTCCTGCTGCCAGCTGCTCCCTTTTCTTTGAATCTATCCTCTCTTTAGTTCGTACTGCGGCCTGTCCATGCAGAAGCGAAATGCTGCAACAAGTCCACCTTCACGTTGCCTGAGTTACTCCAACGACGATATCCTCGAGTTTTCAAGTAAATTTCGCTGAGTGACGAGGCATTTGGCTACCTTAAGAGACTCTTAGTTACTCCTGCCGGCTGCTCCCATTTCTTTAGGCCTTTAACATTCTTGCTATGGCCAGTCCTACAGAACCGATATGCCACTGTATGTCCACCTTAACGTCGTCACAGTTACTCACACTACGAGTCTCTCGAGTTTGCAAATGTACTTCGCCGGATGACGAGGCATTTGGCTACCTTAAGAGAGTCATAGTTCCTGCTGCCTGCTGCTCCCTTTTCTTTGAATCTATCCTCTCTTTATTTCGTACTGCGGCCTGTCCATGCAGAAGCGGAATCCTGCAACAAGTCCACCTTCACGTTGCCTGAGTTACTCCAACGACGATATCCTCGAGTTTTCAAGTAAATTTCGCTGAGTGACGAGGCATTTGGCTACCTTAAGAGACTCATAGTTACTCCTGCCGGCTGCTCCCATTTCTTTAGGCCTTTAAAATTCTTGCTATGGCCAGTCCTACAGAACCGATATGCCACTGTATGTCCACCTTAACGACGTCACAGTTACTCACACTACGACTCTCTCGAGTTTGCAAATGTACTTCGCCGGATGACGAGGCATTTGGCTACCTTAAGGGAGTCATAGTTCCTGCTGCCAGCTACTCCCTTTTCTTTGAATCTATCCTCTCTTTTTTTCGTACTGCGGCCTGTCCATGCAGAAGCAAAATCCTGCAACAAGTCCACCTTCACGTTGCCTGAGTTACTCCAACGACGATATCCTCGAGTTTTCAAGTAAATTTCGCAGAGTGACGAGGCATTTGGCTACCTTAAGAGAGTCATAGTTACTCCTGCCGGAGTCATAGTTCCTGCTGCCAGCTACTCCCTTTTCTTTGAATCTATCCTCTCTTTTTTTCGTACTGCGGCCTGTCCATGCAGAAGCAAAATCCTGCAACAAGTCCACCTTCACGTTGCCTGAGTTACTCCAACGACGATATCCTCGAGTTTTCAAGTAAATTTCGCAGAGTGACGAGGCATTTGGCTACCTTAAGAGAGTCATAGTTACTCCTGCCGGCTGCTCCCATTTCTTTACGCCTTTAACATTCTTGCTATGGCCAGTCCTACAGAATCGATATGCCACTGTATGTCCACCTTAACGACGTCACAGTTACTCACAGTACTTCGCCGGATGACGAGGCATTTGGCTACCTTAAGAGAGTCATAGTTCTTGCTTCCAGCTGCTCCCTTTTCTTTGAATCTATCCTCTCTTTATTTCGTACTGCGGCCTGTCCATGCAGAAGCGAAATGCTGCAACAAGTCCACCTTCACGTTGCCTGAGTTACTCCAACGACGATATCCTCGAGTTTTCAAGTAAATTTCGCAGAGTGACGAGGCATTTGGCTACCTTAAGAGAGTCATAGTTACTCCTGCCGGCTGCTCCCATTTCTTTAGGCCTTTAACATTCTTGCTATGGCCAGTCCTACAGAACCGATATGCCACTGTATGTCCACCTTAACGTCGTCACAGTTACTCACACTACGAGTCTCTCGAGTTTGCAAATGTACTTCGCCGGATGACGAGGCATTTAGCTACGTTAAGAGAGTCATAGTTCCTGCTGCCAGCTGCTCCCTTTTCTTTGAATCTATCCTCTCTTTAGTTCGTACTGCGGCCTGTCCATGCAGAAGCGAAATGCTGCAACAAGTCCACCTTCACGTTGCCTGAGTTACTCCAACGACGATATCCTCGAGTTTTCAAGTAAATTTCGCTGAGTGACGAGGCATTTGGCTACCTTAAGAGACTCTTAGTTACTCCTGCCGGCTGCTCCCATTTCTTTAGGCCTTTAACATTCTTGCTATGGCCAGTCCTACAGAACCGATATGCCACTGTATGTCCACCTTAACGTCGTCACAGTTACTCACACTACGAGTCTCTCGAGTTTGCAAATGTACTTCGCCGGATGACGAGGCATTTGGCTACCTTAAGAGAGTCATAGTTCCTGCTGCCTGCTGCTCCCTTTTCTTTGAATCTATCCTCTCTTTATTTCGTACTGCGGCCTGTCCATGCAGAAGCGGAATCCTGCAACAAGTCCACCTTCACGTTGCCTGAGTTACTCCAACGACGATATCCTCGAGTTTTCAAGTAAATTTCGCTGAGTGACGAGGCATTTGGCTACCTTAAGAGACTCATAGTTACTCCTGCCGGCTGCTCCCATTTCTTTAGGCCTTTAAAATTCTTGCTATGGCCAGTCCTACAGAACCGATATGCCACTGTATGTCCACCTTAACGACGTCACAGTTACTCACACTACGACTCTCTCGAGTTTGCAAATGTACTTCGCCGGATGACGAGGCATTTGGCTACCTTAAGGGAGTCATAGTTCCTGCTGCCAGCTACTCCCTTTTCTTTGAATCTATCCTCTCTTTTTTTCGTACTGCGGCCTGTCCATGCAGAAGCAAAATCCTGCAACAAGTCCACCTTCACGTTGCCTGAGTTACTCCAACGACGATATCCTCGAGTTTTCAAGTACATTTCGCAGAGTGACGAGGCATTTGGCTACCTTAAGAGAGTCATAGTTACTCCTGCCGGAGTCATAGTTCCTGCTGCCAGCTACTCCCTTTTCTTTGAATCTATCCTCTCTTTTTTTCGTACTGCGGCCTGTCCATGCAGAAGCAAAATCCTGCAACAAGTCCACCTTCACGTTGCCTGAGTTACTCCAACGACGATATCCTCGAGTTTTCAAGTAAATTTCGCAGAGTGACGAGGCATTTGGCTACCTTAAGAGAGTCATAGTTACTCCTGCCGGCTGCTCCCATTTCTTTACGCCTTTAACATTCTTGCTATGGCCAGTCCTACAGAATCGATATGCCACTGTATGTCCACCTTAACGACGTCACAGTTACTCACAGTACTTCGCCGGATGACGAGGCATTTGGCTACCTTAAGAGAGTCATAGTTCTTGCTTCCAGCTGCTCCCTTTTCTTTGAATCTATCCTCTCTTTATTTCGTACTGCGGCCTGTCCATGCAGAAGCGAAATGCTGCAACAAGTCCACCTTCACGTTGCCTGAGTTACTCCAACGACGATATCCTCGAGTTTTCAAGTAAATTTCGCAGAGTGACGAGGCATTTGGCTACCTTAAGAGAGTCATAGTTACTCCTGCCGGCTGCTCCCATTTCTTTAGGCCTTTAACATTCTTGCTATGGCCAGTCCTACAGAACCGATATGCCACTGTATGTCCACCTTAACGACGTCACAGTTACTCACACTACGACTCTCTCGAGTTTGCAAATGTACTTCGCCGGATGACGAGGCATTTGGCTACCTTAAGGGAGTCATAGTTCCTGCTGCCAGCTACTCCCTTTTCTTTGAATCTATCCTCTCTTTATTTCGTACTGCGGCCTGTCCATGCAGAAGCAAAATCCTGCAACAAGTCCACCTTCACGTTGCCTGAGTTACTCCAACGACGATATCCTCGAGTTTTCAAGTAAATTTCACAGAGTGACGAGGCATTTGGCTACCTTAAGAGACTCATAGTTACTCCTGCCGGCTGCTCCCATTTCTTTAGGCCTTTAAAATTCTTGCTATGGCCAGTCCTACAGAACCGATATGCCACTGTATGTCCACCTTAACGACGTCACAGTTACTCACACTACGAGTCTCTCGAGTTTGCAAATGTACTTCGCCGGATGACGAGGCATTTGGCTACCTTAAGAGAGTCATAGTTCCTGCTGCCTGCTGCTCCCTTTTCTTTGAATCTATCCTCTCTTTATTTCGTACTGCGGCCTGTCCATGCAGAAGCGAAATCCTGCAACAAGTCCACCTTCACGTTGCCTGAGTTACTCCAACGACGATATCCTCGAGTTTTCAAGTAAATTTCGCTGAGTGACGAGGCATTTGGCTACCTTAAGAGACTCATAGTTACTCCTGCCGGCTGCTCCCATTTCTTTAGGCCTTTAAAATTCTTGCTATGGCCAGTCCTACAGAACCGATATGCCACTGTATGTCCACCTTAACGACGTCACAGTTACTCACACTACGACTCTCTCGAGTTTGCAAATGTACTTCGCCGGATGACGAGGCATTTGGCTACCTTAAGGGAGTCATAGTTCCTGCTGCCAGCTACTCCCTTTTCTTTGAATCTATCCTCTCTTTATTTCGTACTGCGGCCTGTCCATGCAGAAGCAAAATCCTGCAACAAGTCCACCTTCACGTTGCCTGAGTTACTCCAACGACGATATCCTCGAGTTTTCAAGTAAATTTCGCAGAGTGACGAGGCATTTGGCTACCTTAAGAGAGTCATAGTTACTCCTGCCGGCTGCTCCCATTTCTTTAGGCCTTTAACATTCTTGCTATGGCCAGTCCTACAGAACCGATATGCCACTGTATGTCCACCTTAACGTCGTCACAGTTACTCACACTACGAGTCTCTCGAGTTTGCAAATGTACTTCGCCGGATGACGAGGCATTTAGCTACGTTAAGAGAGTCATAGTTCCTGCTGCCAGCTGCTCCCTTTTCTTTGAATCTATCCTCTCTTTAGTTCGTACTGCGGCCTGTCCATGCAGAAGCGAAATGCTGCAACAAGTCCACCTTCACGTTGCCTGAGTTACTCCAACGACGATATCCTCGAGTTTTCAAGTAAATTTCGCTGAGTGACGAGGCATTTGGCTACCTTAAGAGACTCTTAGTTACTCCTGCCGGCTGCTCCCATTTCTTTAGGCCTTTAACATTCTTGCTATGGCCAGTCCTACAGAACCGATATGCCACTGTATGTCCACCTTAACGTCGTCACAGTTACTCACACTACGAGTCTCTCGAGTTTGCAAATGTACTTCGCCGGATGACGAGGCATTTGACTACCTTAAGAGATTCATAGTTCCTGCTGCCTGCTGCTCCCTTTTCTTTGAATCTATCCTCTCTTTATTTCGTACTGCGGCCTGTCCATGCAGAAGCGAAATCCTGCAACAAGTCCACCTTCACGTTGCCTGAGTTACTCCAACGACGATATCCTCGAGTTTTCAAGTAAATTTCGCTGAGTGACGAGGCATTTGGCTACCTTAAGAGACTCATAGTTACTCCTGCCGGCTGCTCCCATTTCTTTAGGCCTTTAAAATTCTTGCTATGGCCAGTCCTACAGAACCGATATGCCACTGTATGTCCACCTTAACGACGTCACAGTTACTCACACTACGACTCTCTCGAGTTTGCAAATGTACTTCGCCGGATGACGAGGCATTTGGCTACCTTAAGGGAGTCATAGTTCCTGCTGCCAGCTACTCCCTTTTCTTTGAATCTATCCTCTCTTTTTTTCGTACTGCGGCCTGTCCATGCAGAAGCAAAATCCTGCAACAAGTCCACCTTCACGTTGCCTGAGTTACTCCAACGACGATATCCTCGAGTTTTCAAGTAAATTTCGCAGAGTGACGAGGCATTTGGCTACCTTAAGAGAGTCATAGTTACTCCTGCCGGCTGCTCCCATTTCTTTACGCCTTTAACATTCTTGCTATGGCCAGTCCTACAGAATCGATATGCCACTGTATGTCCACCTTAACGACGTCACAGTTACTCACAGTACTTCGCCGGATGACGAGGCATTTGGCTACCTTAAGAGAGTCATAGTTCTTGCTTCCAGCTGCTCCCTTTTCTTTGAATCTATCCTCTCTTTATTTCGTACTGCGGCCTGTCCATGCAGAAGCGAAATGCTGCAACAAGTCCACCTTCACGTTGCCTGAGTTACTCCAACGACGATATCCTCGAGTTTTCAAGTAAATTTCGCAGAGTGACGAGGCATTTGGCTACCTTAAGAGAGTCATAGTTACTCCTGCCGGCTGCTCCCATTTCTTTAGGCCTTTAACATTCTTGCTATGGCCAGTCCTACAGAACCGATATGCCACTGTATGTCCACCTTAACGTCGTCACAGTTACTCACACTACGAGTCTCTCGAGTTTGAAAATGTACTTCGCCGGATGACGAGGCATTTGGCTACCTTAAGAGAGTCATAGTTCCTGCTGCCTGCTGCTCCCTTTTCTTTCAATCTATCCTCTCTTTATTTCGTACTGCGGCCTGTCCATGCAGAAGCGAAATCCTGCAACAAGTCCACCTTCACGTTGCCTGAGTTACTCCAACGACGATATCCTCGAGTTTTCAAGTAAATTTCGCTGAGTGACGAGGCATTTGGCTACCTTAAGAGACTCATAGTTACTCCTGCCGGCTGCTCCCATTTCTTTAGGCCTTTAAAATTCTTGCTATGGCCAGTCCTACAGAACCGATATGCCACTGTATGTCCACCTTAACGACGTCACAGTTACTCACACTACGACTCTCTCGAGTTTGCAAATGTACTTCGCCGGATGACGAGGCATTTGGCTACCTTAAGGGAGTCATAGTTCCTGCTGCCAGCTACTCCCTTTTCTTTGAATCTATCCTCTCTTTATTTCGTACTGCGGCCTGTCCATGCAGAAGCGAAATGCTGCAACAAGTCCACCTTCACGTTGCCTGAGTTACTCCAACGACGATATCCTCGAGTTTTCAACTAAATTTCGCTGAGTGACGAGGCATTTGGCTACCTTAAGAGACTCTTAGTTACTCCTGCCGGCTGCTCCCATTTCTTTAGGCCTTTAACATTCTTGCTATGGCCAGTCCTACAGAACCGATATGCCACTGTATGTCCACCTTAACGTCGTCACAGTTACTCACACTACGAGTCTCTCGAGTTTGCAAATGTACTTCGCCGGATGACGAGGCATTTGGCTACCTTAAGAGAGTCATAGTTCCTGCTGCCTGCTGCTCCCTTTTCTTTGAATCTATCCTCTCTTTATTTCGTACTGCGGCCTGTCCATGCAGAAGCGAAATCCTGCAACAAGTCCACCTTCACGTTGCCTGAGTTACTCCAACGACGATATCCTCGAGTTTTCAAGTAAATTTCGCTGAGTGACGAGGCATTTGGCTACCTTAAGAGACTCATAGTTACTCCTGCCGGCTGCTCCCATTTCTTTAGGCCTTTAAAATTCTTGCTATGGCCAGTCCTACAGAACCGATATGCCACTGTATGTCCACCTTAACGACGTCACAGTTACTCACACTACGACTCTCTCGAGTTTGCAAATGTACTTCGCCGGATGACGAGGCATTTGGCTACCTTAAGGGAGTCATAGTTCCTGCTGCCAGCTACTCCCTTTTCTTTGAATCTATCCTCTCTTTATTTCGTACTGCGGCCTGTCCATGCAGAAGCAAAATCCTGCAACAAGTCCACCTTCACGTTGCCTGAGTTACTCCAACGACGATATCCTCGAGTTTTCAAGTAAATTTCGCAGAGTGACGAGGCATTTGGCTACCTTAAGAGAGTCATAGTTACTCCTGCCGGCTGCTCTCATTTCTTTAGGCCTTTAACATTCTTGCTATGGCCAGTCCTACAGAACCGATATGCCACTGTATGTCCACCTTAACGTCGTCACAGTTACTCACACTACGAGTCTCTCGAGTTTGCAAATGTACTTCGCCGGATGACGAGGCATTTGGCTACCTTAAGAGAGTCATAGTTCCTGCTGCCTGCTGCTCCCTTTTCTTTGAATCTATCCTCTCTTTATTTCGTACTGCGGCCTGTCCATGCAGAAGCAAAATCCTGCAACAAGTCCACCTTCACGTTGCCTGAGTTACTCCAACGACGATATCCTCGAGTTTTCAAGTAAATTTCGCAGAGTGACGAGGCATTTGGCTACCTTAAGAGAGTCATAGTTACTCCTGCCGGCTGCTCCCATTTCTTTAGGCCTTTAAAATTCTTGCTATGGCCAGTCCTACAGAACCGATATGCCACTGTATGTCCACCTTAACGACGTCACAGTTACTCACACTACGAGTCTCTCGAGTTTGCAAATGTACTTCGCCGGATGACGAGGCATTTGGCTACCTTAAGAGAGTCATAGTTCCTGCTGCCTGCTGCTCCCTTTTCTTTGAATCTATCCTCTCTTTATTTCGTACTGCGGCCTGTCCATGCAGAAGCAAAATCCTGCAACAAGTCCACCTTCACGTTGCCTGAGTTACTCCAACGACGATATCCTCGAGTTTTCAAGTAAATTTCGCAGAGTGACGAGGCATTTGGCTACCTTAAGAGAGTCATAGTTACTCCTGCCGGCTGCTCCCATTTCTTTAGGCCTTTAACATTCTTGCTATGGCCAGTCCTACAGAACCGATATGCCACTGTATGTCCACCTTAACGACGTCACAGTTACTCACACTACGAGTCTCTCGAGTTTGCAAATGTACTTCGCCGGATGACGAGGCATTTAGCTACGTTAAGAGAGTCATAGTTCCTGCTGCCAGCTGCTCCCTTTTCTTTGAATCTATCCTCTCTTTAGTTCGTACTGCGGCCTGTCCATGCAGAAGCGAAATGCTGCAACAAGTCCACCTTCACGTTGCCTGAGTTACTCCAACGACGATATCCTCGAGTTTTCAAGTAAATTTCGCAGAGTGACGAGGCATTTGGCTACCTTAAGAGAGTCATAGTTACTCCTGCCGGCTGCTCCCATTTCTTTACGCCTTTAACATTCTTGCTATGGCCAGTCCTACAGAATCGATATGCCACTGTATGTCCACCTTAACGACGTCACAGTTACTCACAGTACTTCGCCTGATGACGAGGCATTTGGCTACCTTAAGAGAGTCATAGTTCTTGCTTCCAGCTGCTCCCTTTTCTTTGAATCTATCCTCTCTTTATTTCGTACTGCGGCCTGTCCATGCAGAAGCGAAATGCTGCAACAAGTCCACCTTCACGTTGCCTGAGTTACTCCAACGACGATATCCTCGAGTTTTCAAGTAAATTTCGCAGAGTGACGAGGCATTTGGCTACCTTAAGAGAGTCATAGTTACTCCTGCCGGCTGCTCCCATTTCTTTAGGCCTTTAACATTCTTGCTATGGCCAGTCCTACAGAACCGATATGCCACTGTATGTCCACCTTAACGTCGTCACAGTTACTCACACTACGAGTCTCTCGAGTTTGAAAATGTACTTCGCCGGATGACGAGGCATTTGGCTACCTTAAGAGAGTCATAGTTCCTGCTGCCTGCTGCTCCCTTTTCTTTGAATCTATCCTCTCTTTATTTCGTACTGCGGCCTGTCCATGCAGAAGCGAAATGCTGCAACAAGTCCACCTTCACGTTGCCTGAGTTACTCCAACGACGATATCCTCGAGTTTTCAAGTAAATTTCGCTGAGTGACGAGGCATTTGGCTACCTTAAGAGAGTCATAGTTACTCCTGCCGGCTGCTCCCATTTCTTTAGGCCTTTAACATTCTTGCTATGGCCAGTCCTACAGAACCGATATGCCACTGTATGTCCACCTTAACGTCGTCACAGTTACTCACACTACGAGTCTCTCGAGTTTGAAAATGTACTTCGCCGGATGACGAGGCATTTGGCTACCTTAAGAGAGTCATAGTTCCTGCTGCCTGCTGCTCCCTTTTCTTTCAATCTATCCTCTCTTTATTTCGTACTGCGGCCTGTCCATGCAGAAGCGAAATCCTGCAACAAGTCCACCTTCACGTTGCCTGAGTTACTCCAACGACGATATCCTCGAGTTTTCAAGTAAATTTCGCTGAGTGACGAGGCATTTGGCTACCTTAAGAGACTCATAGTTACTCCTGCCGGCTGCTCCCATTTCTTTAGGCCTTTAAAATTCTTGCTATGGCCAGTCCTACAGAACCGATATGCCACTGTATGTCCACCTTAACGACGTCACAGTTACTCACACTACGACTCTCTCGAGTTTGCAAATGTACTTCGCCGGATGACGAGGCATTTGGCTACCTTAAGGGAGTCATAGTTCCTGCTGCCAGCTACTCCCTTTTCTTTGAATCTATCCTCTCTTTATTTCGTACTGCGGCCTGTCCATGCAGAAGCGAAATGCTGCAACAAGTCCACCTTCACGTTGCCTGAGTTACTCCAACGACGATATCCTCGAGTTTTCAACTAAATTTCGCTGAGTGACGAGGCATTTGGCTACCTTAAGAGACTCTTAGTTACTCCTGCCGGCTGCTCCCATTTCTTTAGGCCTTTAACATTCTTGCTATGGCCAGTCCTACAGAACCGATATGCCACTGTATGTCCACCTTAACGTCGTCACAGTTACTCACACTACGAGTCTCTCGAGTTTGCAAATGTACTTCGCCGGATGACGAGGCATTTGGCTACCTTAAGAGAGTCATAGTTCCTGCTGCCTGCTGCTCCCTTTTCTTTGAATCTATCCTCTCTTTATTTCGTACTGCGGCCTGTCCATGCAGAAGCGAAATCCTGCAACAAGTCCACCTTCACGTTGCCTGAGTTACTCCAACGACGATATCCTCGAGTTTTCAAGTAAATTTCGCTGAGTGACGAGGCATTTGGCTACCTTAAGAGACTCATAGTTACTCCTGCCGGCTGCTCCCATTTCTTTAGGCCTTTAAAATTCTTGCTATGGCCAGTCCTACAGAACCGATATGCCACTGTATGTCCACCTTAACGACGTCACAGTTACTCACACTACGACTCTCTCGAGTTTGCAAATGTACTTCGCCGGATGACGAGGCATTTGGCTACCTTAAGGGAGTCATAGTTCCTGCTGCCAGCTACTCCCTTTTCTTTGAATCTATCCTCTCTTTATTTCGTACTGCGGCCTGTCCATGCAGAAGCAAAATCCTGCAACAAGTCCACCTTCACGTTGCCTGAGTTACTCCAACGACGATATCCTCGAGTTTTCAAGTAAATTTCGCAGAGTGACGAGGCATTTGGCTACCTTAAGAGAGTCATAGTTACTCCTGCCGGCTGCTCTCATTTCTTTAGGCCTTTAACATTCTTGCTATGGCCAGTCCTACAGAACCGATATGCCACTGTATGTCCACCTTAACGTCGTCACAGTTACTCACACTACGAGTCTCTCGAGTTTGCAAATGTACTTCGCCGGATGACGAGGCATTTGGCTACCTTAAGAGAGTCATAGTTCCTGCTGCCTGCTGCTCCCTTTTCTTTGAATCTATCCTCTCTTTATTTCGTACTGCGGCCTGTCCATGCAGAAGCAAAATCCTGCAACAAGTCCACCTTCACGTTGCCTGAGTTACTCCAACGACGATATCCTCGAGTTTTCAAGTAAATTTCGCAGAGTGACGAGGCATTTGGCTACCTTAAGAGAGTCATAGTTACTCCTGCCGGCTGCTCCCATTTCTTTAGGCCTTTAAAATTCTTGCTATGGCCAGTCCTACAGAACCGATATGCCACTGTATGTCCACCTTAACGACGTCACAGTTACTCACACTACGAGTCTCTCGAGTTTGCAAATGTACTTCGCCGGATGACGAGGCATTTGGCTACCTTAAGAGAGTCATAGTTCCTGCTGCCTGCTGCTCCCTTTTCTTTGAATCTATCCTCTCTTTATTTCGTACTGCGGCCTGTCCATGCAGAAGCGAAATCCTGCAACAAGTCCACCTTCACGTTGCCTGAGTTACTCCAACGACGATATCCTCGAGTTTTCAAGTAAATTTCGCTGAGTGACGAGGCATTTGGCTACCTTAAGAGACTCATAGTTACTCCTGCCGGCTGCTCCCATTTCTTTAGGCCTTTAAAATTCTTGCTATGGCCAGTCCTACAGAACCGATATGCCACTGTATGTCCACCTTAACGACGTCACAGTTACTCACACTACGACTCTCTCGAGTTTGCAAATGTACTTCGCCGGATGACGAGGCATTTGGCTACCTTAAGGGAGTCATAGTTCCTGCTGCCAGCTACTCCCTTTTCTTTGAATCTATCCTCTCTTTATTTCGTACTGCGGCCTGTCCATGCAGAAGCAAAATCCTGCAACAAGTCCACCTTCACGTTGCCTGAGTTACTCCAACGACGATATCCTCGAGTTTTCAAGTAAATTTCGCAGAGTGACGAGGCATTTGGCTACCTTAAGAGAGTCATAGTTACTCCTGCCGGCTGCTCCCATTTCTTTAGGCCTTTAACATTCTTGCTATGGCCAGTCCTACAGAACCGATATGCCACTGTATGTCCACCTTAACGACGTCACAGTTACTCACACTACGAGTCTCTCGAGTTTGCAAATGTACTTCGCCGGATGACGAGGCATTTAGCTACGTTAAGAGAGTCATAGTTCCTGCTGCCAGCTGCTCCCTTTTCTTTGAATCTATCCTCTCTTTAGTTCGTACTGCGGCCTGTCCATGCAGAAGCGAAATGCTGCAACAAGTCCACCTTCACGTTGCCTGAGTTACTCCAACGACGATATCCTCGAGTTTTCAAGTAAATTTCGCAGAGTGACGAGGCATTTGGCTACCTTAAGAGAGTCATAGTTACTCCTGCCGGCTGCTCCCATTTCTTTACGCCTTTAACATTCTTGCTATGGCCAGTCCTACAGAATCGATATGCCACTGTATGTCCACCTTAACGACGTCACAGTTACTCACAGTACTTCGCCTGATGACGAGGCATTTGGCTACCTTAAGAGAGTCATAGTTCTTGCTTCCAGCTGCTCCCTTTTCTTTGAATCTATCCTCTCTTTATTTCGTACTGCGGCCTGTCCATGCAGAAGCGAAATGCTGCAACAAGTCCACCTTCACGTTGCCTGAGTTACTCCAACGACGATATCCTCGAGTTTTCAAGTAAATTTCGCAGAGTGACGAGGCATTTGGCTACCTTAAGAGAGTCATAGTTACTCCTGCCGGCTGCTCCCATTTCTTTAGGCCTTTAACATTCTTGCTATGGCCAGTCCTACAGAACCGATATGCCACTGTATGTCCACCTTAACGTCGTCACAGTTACTCACACTACGAGTCTCTCGAGTTTGAAAATGTACTTCGCCGGATGACGAGGCATTTGGCTACCTTAAGAGAGTCATAGTTCCTGCTGCCTGCTGCTCCCTTTTCTTTGAATCTATCCTCTCTTTATTTCGTACTGCGGCCTGTCCATGCAGAAGCGAAATGCTGCAACAAGTCCACCTTCACGTTGCCTGAGTTACTCCAACGACGATATCCTCGAGTTTTCAAGTAAATTTCGCTGAGTGACGAGGCATTTGGCTACCTTAAGAGAGTCATAGTTACTCCTGCCGGCTGCTCCCATTTCTTTAGGCCTTTAACATTCTTGCTATGGCCAGTCCTACAGAACCGATATGCCACTGTATGTCCACCTTAACGACGTCACAGTTACTCACACTACGACTCTCTCGAGTTTGCAAATGTACTTCGCCGGATGACGAGGCATTTGGCTACCTTAAGGGAGTCATAGTTCCTGCTGCCAGCTACTCCCTTTTCTTTGAATCTATCCTCTCTTTATTTCGTACTGCGGCCTGTCCATGCAGAAGCGAAATGCTGCAACAAGTCCACCTTCACGTTGCCTGAGTTACTCCAACGACGATATCCTCGAGTTTTCAAGTAAATTTCGCTGAGTGACGAGGCATTTGGCTACCTTAAGAGACTCTTAGTTACTCCTGCCGGCTGCTCCCATTTCTTTAGGCCTTTAACATTCTTGCTATGGCCAGTCCTACAGAACCGATATGCCACTGTATGTCCACCTTAACGTCGTCACAGTTACTCACACTACGAGTCTCTCGAGTTTGCAAATGTACTTCGCCGGATGACGAGGCATTTGGCTACCTTAAGAGAGTCATAGTTCCTGCTGCCTGCTGCTCCCTTTTCTTTGAATGTATCCTCTCTTTATTTCGTACTGCGGCCTGTCCATGCAGAAGCGAAATCCTGCAACAAGTCCACCTTCACGTTGCCTGAGTTACTCCAACGACGATATCCTCGAGTTTTCAAGTAAATTTCGCAGAGTGACGAGGCATTTGGCTACCTTAAGAGACTCATAGTTACTCCTGCCGGCTGCTCCCATTTCTTTAGGCCTTTAAAATTCTTGCTATGGCCAGTCCTACAGAACCGATATGCCACTGTATGTCCACCTTAACGACGTCACAGTTACTCACACTACGACTCTCTCGAGTTTGCAAATGTACTTCGCCGGATGACGAGGCATTTGGCTACCTTAAGGGAGTCATAGTTCCTGCTGCCAGCTACTCCCTTTTCTTTGAATCTATCCTCTCTTTATTTCGTACTGCGGCCTGTCCATGCAGAAGCAAAATCCTGCAACAAGTCCACCTTCACGTTGCCTGAGTTACTCCAACGACGATATCCTCGAGTTTTCAAGTAAATTTCGCAGAGTGACGAGGCATTTGGCTACCTTAAGAGAGTCATAGTTACTCCTGCCGGCTGCTCCCATTTCTTTAGGCCTTTAACATTCTTGCTATGGCCAGTCCTACAGAACCGATATGCCACTGTATGTCCACCTTAACGTCGTCACAGTTACTCACACTACGAGTCTCTCGAGTTTGCAAATGTACTTCGCCGGATGACGAGGCATTTGGCTACCTTAAGAGAGTCATAGTTCCTGCTGCCTGCTGCTCCCTTTTCTTTGAATCTATCCTCTCTTTATTTCGTACTGCGGCCTGTCCATGCAGAAGCAAAATCCTGCAACAAGTCCACCTTCACGTTGCCTGAGTTACTCCAACGACGATATCCTCGAGTTTTCAAGTAAATTTCGCTGAGTGACGAGGCATTTGGCTACCTTAAGAGACTCTTAGTTACTCCTGCCGGCTGCTCCCATTTCTTTAGGCCTTTAACATTCTTGCTATGGCCAGTCCTACAGAACCGATATGCCACTGTATGTCCACCTTAACGTCGTCACAGTTACTCACACTACGAGTCTCTCGAGTTTGCAAATGTACTTCGCCGGATGACGAGGCATTTGGCTACCTTAAGAGAGTCATAGTTCCTGCTGCCTGCTGCTCCCTTTTCTTTGAATGTATCCTCTCTTTATTTCGTACTGCGGCCTGTCCATGCAGAAGCGAAATCCTGCAACAAGTCCACCTTCACGTTGCCTGAGTTACTCCAACGACGATATCCTCGAGTTTTCAAGTAAATTTCGCTGAGTGACGAGGCATTTGGCTACCTTAAGAGACTCATAGTTACTCCTGCCGGCTGCTCCCATTTCTTTAGGCCTTTAAAATTCTTGCTATGGCCAGTCCTACAGAACCGATATGCCACTGTATGTCCACCTTAACGACGTCACAGTTACTCACACTACGACTCTCTCGAGTTTGCAAATGTACTTCGCCGGATGACGAGGCATTTGGCTACCTTAAGGGAGTCATAGTTCCTGCTGCCAGCTACTCCCTTTTCTTTGAATCTATCCTCTCTTTATTTCGTACTGCGGCCTGTCCATGCAGAAGCAAAATCCTGCAACAAGTCCACCTTCACGTTGCCTGAGTTACTCCAACGACGATATCCTCGAGTTTTCAAGTAAATTTCGCAGAGTGACGAGGCATTTGGCTACCTTAAGAGAGTCATAGTTACTCCTGCCGGCTGCTCCCATTTCTTTAGGCCTTTAACATTCTTGCTATGGCCAGTCCTACAGAACCGATATGCCACTGTATGTCCACCTTAACGTCGTCACAGTTACTCACACTACGAGTCTCTCGAGTTTGCAAATGTACTTCGCCGGATGACGAGGCATTTGGCTACCTTAAGAGAGTCATAGTTCCTGCTGCCTGCTGCTCCCTTTTCTTTGAATCTATCCTCTCTTTATTTCGTACTGCGGCCTGTCCATGCAGAAGCAAAATCCTGCAACAAGTCCACCTTCACGTTGCCTGAGTTACTCCAACGACGATATCCTCGAGTTTTCAAGTAAATTTCGCAGAGTGACGAGGCATTTGGCTACCTTAAGAGAGTCATAGTTACTCCTGCCGGCTGCTCCCATTTCTTTAGGCCTTTAAAATTCTTGCTATGGCCAGTCCTACAGAACCGATATGCCACTGTATGTCCACCTTAACGACGTCACAGTTACTCACACTACGAGTCTCTCGAGTTTGCAAATGTACTTCGCCGGATGACGAGGCATTTGGCTACCTTAAGAGAGTCATAGTTCCTGCTGCCTGCTGCTCCCTTTTCTTTGAATCTATCCTCTCTTTATTTCGTACTGCGGCCTGTCCATGCAGAAGCGAAATCCTGCAACAAGTCCACCTTCACGTTGCCTGAGTTACTCCAACGACGATATCCTCGAGTTTTCAAGTAAATTTCGCTGAGTGACGAGGCATTTGGCTACCTTAAGAGACTCTTAGTTACTCCTGCCGGCTGCTCCCATTTCTTTAGGCCTTTAACATTCTTGCTATGGCCAGTCCTACAGAACCGATATGCCACTGTATGTCCACCTTAACGTCGTCACAGTTACTCACACTACGAGTCTCTCGAGTTTGCAAATGTACTTCGCCGGATGACGAGGCATTTGGCTACCTTAAGAGAGTCATAGTTCCTGCTGCCTGCTGCTCCCTTTTCTTTGAATCTATCCTCTCTTTATTTCGTACTGCGGCCTGTCCATGCAGAAGCGAAATGCTGCAACAAGTCCACCTTCACGTTGCCTGAGTTACTCCAACGACGATATCCTCGAGTTTTCAAGTAAATTTCGCTGAGTGACGAGGCATTTGGCTACCTTAAGAGACTCATAGTTACTCCTGCCGGCTGCTCCCATTTCTTTAGGCCTTTAAAATTCTTGCTATGGCCAGTCCTACAGAACCGATATGCCACTGTATGTCCACCTTAACGACGTCACAGTTACTCACACTACGACTCTCTCGAGTTTGCAAATGTACTTCGCCGGATGACGAGGCATTTGGCTACCTTAAGGGAGTCATAGTTCCTGCTGCCAGCTACTCCCTTTTCTTTGAATCTATCCTCTCTTTTTTTCGTACTGCGGCCTGTCCATGCAGAAGCAAAATCCTGCAACAAGTCCACCTTCACGTTGCCTGAGTTACTCCAACGACGATATCCTCGAGTTTTCAAGTAAATTTCGCAGAGTGACGAGGCATTTGGCTACCTTAAGAGAGTCATAGTTACTCCTGCCGGCTGCTCCCATTTCTTTACGCCTTTAACATTCTTGCTATGGCCAGTCCTACAGAATCGATATGCCACTGTATGTCCACCTTAACGACGTCACAGTTACTCACAGTACTTCGCCGGATGACGAGGCATTTGGCTACCTTAAGAGAGTCATAGTTCTTGCTTCCAGCTGCTCCCTTTTCTTTGAATCTATCCTCTCTTTATTTCGTACTGCGGCCTGTCCATGCAGAAGCGAAATGCTGCAACAAGTCCACCTTCACGTTGCCTGAGTTACTCCAACGACGATATCCTCGAGTTTTCAAGTAAATTTCGCAGAGTGACGAGGCATTTGGCTACCTTAAGAGAGTCATAGTTACTCCTGCCGGCTGCTCCCATTTCTTTAGGCCTTTAACATTCTTGCTATGGCCAGTCCTACAGAACCGATATGCCACTGTATGTCCACCTTAACGTCGTCACAGTTACTCACACTACGAGTCTCTCGAGTTTGCAAATGTACTTCGCCGGATGACGAGGCATTTGGCTACCTTAAGAGAGTCATAGTTCCTGCTGCCTGCTGCTCCCTTTTCTTTGAATCTATCCTCTCTTTATTTCGTACTGCGGCCTGTCCATGCAGAAGCGAAATCCTGCAACAAGTCCACCTTCACGTTGCCTGAGTTACTCCAACGACGATATCCTCGAGTTTTCAAGTAAATTTCGCTGAGTGACGAGGCATTTGGCTACCTTAAGAGACTCATAGTTACTCCTGCCGGCTGCTCCCATTTCTTTAGGCCTTTAAAATTCTTGCTATGGCCAGTCCTACAGAACCGATATGCCACTGTATGTCCACCTTAACGACGTCACAGTTACTCACACTACGACTCTCTCGAGTTTGCAAATGTACTTCGCCGGATGACGAGGCATTTGGCTACCTTAAGGGAGTCATAGTTCCTGCTGCCAGCTACTCCCTTTTCTTTGAATCTATCCTCTCTTTATTTCGTACTACGGCCTGTCCATGCAGAAGCGAAATGCTGCAACAACTCCACCTTCACGTTGCCTGAGTTACTCCAACGACGATATCCTCGAGTTTTCAAGTAAATTTCGCAGAGTGACGAGGCATTTGGCTACCTTAAGAGAGTCATAGTTACTCCTGCCGGCTGCTCCCATTTCTTTAGGCCTTTAACATTCTTGCTATGGCCAGTCCTACAGAACCGATATGCCACTGTATGTCCACCTTAACGTCGTCACAGTTACTCACACTACGAGTCTCTCGAGTTTGCAAATGTACTTCGCCGGATGACGAGGCATTTGGCTACCTTAAGAGAGTCATAGTTCCTGCTGCCTGCTGCTCCCTTTTCTTTGAATCTATCCTCTCTTTATTTCGTACTGCGGCCTGTCCATGCAGAAGCAAAATCCTGCAACAAGTCCACCTTCACGTTGCCTGAGTTACTCCAACGACGATATCCTCGAGTTTTCAAGTAAATTTCGCAGAGTGACGAGGCATTTGGCTACCTTAAGAGAGTCATAGTTACTCCTGCCGGCTGCTCCCATTTCTTTAGGCCTTTAAAATTCTTGCTATGGCCAGTCCTACAGAACCGATATGCCACTGTATGTCCACCTTAACGACGTCACAGTTACTCACACTACGAGTCTCTCGAGTTTGCAAATGTACTTCGCCGGATGACGAGGCATTTGGCTACCTTAAGAGAGTCATAGTTCCTGCTGCCTGCTTCTCCCTTTTCTTTGAATCTATCCTCTCTTTATTTCGTACTGCGGCCTGTCCATGCAGAAGCAAAATCCTGCAACAAGTCCACCTTCACGTTGCCTGAGTTACTCCAACGACGATATCCTCGAGTTTTCAAGTAAATTTCGCAGAGTGACGAGGCATTTGGCTACCTTAAGAGAGTCATAGTTACTCCTGCCGGCTGCTCCCATTTCTTTAGGCCTTTAAAATTCTTGCTATGGCCAGTCCTACAGAACCGATATGCCACTGTATGTCCACCTTAACGACGTCACAGTTACTCACACTACGAGTCTCTCGAGTTTGCAAATGTACTTCGCCGGATGACGAGGCATTTGGCTACCTTAAGAGAGTCATAGTTCCTGCTGCCTGCTGCTCCCTTTTCTTTGAATCTATCCTCTCTTTATTTCGTACTGCGGCCTGTCCATGCAGAAGCGAAATCCTGCAACAAGTCCACCTTCACGTTGCCTGAGTTACTCCAACGACGATATCCTCGAGTTTTCAAGTAAATTTCGCTGAGTGACGAGGCATTTGGCTACCTTAAGAGACTCATAGTTACTCCTGCCGGCTGCTCCCATTTCTTTAGGCCTTTAAAATTCTTGCTATGGCCAGTCCTACAGAACCGATATGCCACTGTATGTCCACCTTAACGACGTCACAGTTACTCACACTACGACTCTCTCGAGTTTGCAAATGTACTTCGCCGGATGACGAGGCATTTGGCTACCTTAAGGGAGTCATAGTTCCTGCTGCCAGCTACTCCCTTTTCTTTGAATCTATCCTCTCTTTATTTCGTACTGCGGCCTGTCCATGCAGAAGCAAAATCCTGCAACAAGTCCACCTTCACGTTGCCTGAGTTACTCCAACGACGATATCCTCGAGTTTTCAAGTAAATTTCGCAGAGTGACGAGGCATTTGGCTACCTTAAGAGAGTCATAGTTACTCCTGCCGGCTGCTCCCATTTCTTTAGGCCTTTAACATTCTTGCTATGGCCAGTCCTACAGAACCGATATGCCACTGTATGTCCACCTTAACGTCGTCACAGTTACTCACACTACGAGTCTCTCGAGTTTGCAAATGTACTTCGCCGGATGACGAGGCATTTAGCTACGTTAAGAGAGTCATAGTTCCTGCTGCCAGCTGCTCCCTTTTCTTTGAATCTATCCTCTCTTTAGTTCGTACTGCGGCCTGTCCATGCAGAAGCGAAATGCTGCAACAAGTCCACCTTCACGTTGCCTGAGTTACTCCAACGACGATATCCTCGAGTTTTCAAGTAAATTTCGCTGAGTGACGAGGCATTTGGCTACCTTAAGAGACTCTTAGTTACTCCTGCCGGCTGCTCCCATTTCTTTAGGCCTTTAACATTCTTGCTATGGCCAGTCCTACAGAACCGATATGCCACTGTATGTCCACCTTAACGTCGTCACAGTTACTCACACTACGAGTCTCTCGAGTTTGCAAATGTACTTCGCCGGATGACGAGGCATTTGGCTACCTTAAGAGAGTCATAGTTCCTGCTGCCTGCTGCTCCCTTTTCTTTGAATCTATCCTCTCTTTATTTCGTACTGCGGCCTGTCCATGCAGAAGCGAAATGCTGCAACAAGTCCACCTTCACGTTGCCTGAGTTACTCCAACGACGATATCCTCGAGTTTTCAAGTAAATTTCGCTGAGTGACGAGGCATTTGGCTACCTTAAGAGACTCATAGTTACTCCTGCCGGCTGCTCCCATTTCTTTACGCCTTTAACATTCTTGCTATGGCCAGTCCTACAGAATCGATATGCCACTGTATGTCCACCTTAACGACGTCACAGTTACTCACAGTACTTCGCCGGATGACGAGGCATTTGGCTACCTTAAGAGAGTCATAGTTCTTGCTTCCAGCTGCTCCCTTTTCTTTGAATCTATCCTCTCTTTATTTCGTACTGCGGCCTGTCCATGCAGAAGCGAAATGCTGCAACAAGTCCACCTTCACGTTGCCTGAGTTACTCCAACGACGATATCCTCGAGTTTTCAAGTAAATTTCGCAGAGTGACGAGGCATTTGGCTACCTTAAGAGAGTCATAGTTACTCCTGCCGGCTGCTCCCATTTCTTTAGGCCTTTAACATTCTTGCTATGGCCAGTCCTACAGAACCGATATGCCACTGTATGTCCACCTTAACGTCGTCACAGTTACTCACACTACGAGTCTCTCGAGTTTGCAAATGTACTTCGCCGGATGACGAGGCATTTGGCTACCTTAAGAGAGTCATAGTTCCTGCTGCCTGCTGCTCCCTTTTCTTTGAATCTATCCTCTCTTTATTTCGTACTGCGGCCTGTCCATGCAGAAGCGAAATCCTGCAACAAGTCCACCTTCACGTTGCCTGAGTTACTCCAACGACGATATCCTCGAGTTTTCAAGTAAATTTCGCTGAGTGACGAGGCATTTGGCTACCTTAAGAGACTCATAGTTACTCCTGCCGGCTGCTCCCATTTCTTTAGGCCTTTAAAATTCTTGCTATGGCCAGTCCTACAGAACCGATATGCCACTGTATGTCCACCTTAACGACGTCACAGTTACTCACACTACGACTCTCTCGAGTTTGCAAATGTACTTCGCCGGATGACGAGGCATTTGGCTACCTTAAGGGAGTCATAGTTCCTGCTGCCAGCTACTCCCTTTTCTTTGAATCTATCCTCTCTTTATTTCGTACTGCGGCCTGTCCATGCAGAAGCAAAATCCTGCAACAAGTCCACCTTCACGTTGCCTGAGTTACTCCAACGACGATATCCTCGAGTTTTCAAGTAAATTTCGCAGAGTGACGAGGCATTTGGCTACCTTAAGAGAGTCATAGTTACTCCTGCCGGCTGCTCCCATTTCTTTAGGCCTTTAACATTCTTGCTATGGCCAGTCCTACAGAACCGATATGCCACTGTATGTCCACCTTAACGTCGTCACAGTTACTCACACTACGAGTCTCTCGAGTTTGCAAATGTACTTCGCCGGATGACGAGGCATTTGGCTACCTTAAGAGAGTCATAGTTCCTGCTGCCTGCTGCTCCCTTTTCTTTGAATCTATCCTCTCTTTATTTCGTACTGCGGCCTGTCCATGCAGAAGCAAAATCCTGCAACAAGTCCACCTTCACGTTGCCTGAGTTACTCCAACGACGATATCCTCGAGTTTTCAAGTAAATTTCGCAGAGTGACGAGGCATTTGGCTACCTTAAGAGAGTCATAGTTACTCCTGCCGGCTGCTCCCATTTCTTTAGGCCTTTAAAATTCTTGCTATGGCCAGTCCTACAGAACCGATATGCCACTGTATGTCCACCTTAACGACGTCACAGTTACTCACACTACGAGTCTCTCGAGTTTGCAAATCTACTTCGCCGGATGACGAGGCATTTGGCTACCTTAAGAGAGTCATAGTTCCTGCTGCCTGCTGCTCCCTTTTCTTTGAATCTATCCTCTCTTTATTTCGTACTGCGGCCTGTCCATGCAGAAGCGAAATCCTGCAACAAGTCCACCTTCACGTTGCCTGAGTTACTCCAACGACGATATCCTCGAGTTTTCAAGTAAATTTCGCTGAGTGACGAGGCATTTGGCTACCTTAAGAGACTCATAGTTACTCCTGCCGGCTGCTCCCATTTCTTTAGGCCTTTAAAATTCTTGCTATGGCCAGTCCTACAGAACCGATATGCCACTGTATGTCCACCTTAACGACGTCACAGTTACTCACACTACGACTCTCTCGAGTTTGCAAATGTACTTCGCCGGATGACGAGGCATTTGGCTACCTTAAGGGAGTCATAGTTCCTGCTGCCAGCTACTCCCTTTTCTTTGAATCTATCCTCTCTTTATTTCGTACTGCGGCCTGTCCATGCAGAAGCAAAATCCTGCAACAAGTCCACCTTCACGTTGCCTGAGTTACTCCAACGACGATATCCTCGAGTTTTCAAGTAAATTTCGCAGAGTGACGAGGCATTTGGCTACCTTAAGAGAGTCATAGTTACTCCTGCCGGCTGCTCCCATTTCTTTAGGCCTTTAACATTCTTGCTATGGCCAGTCCTACAGAACCGATATGCCACTGTATGTCCACCTTAACGTCGTCACAGTTACTCACACTACGAGTCTCTCGAGTTTGCAAATGTACTTCGCCGGATGACGAGGCATTTAGCTACGTTAAGAGAGTCATAGTTCCTGCTGCCAGCTGCTCCCTTTTCTTTGAATCTATCCTCTCTTTAGTTCGTACTGCGGCCTGTCCATGCAGAAGCGAAATGCTGCAACAAGTCCACCTTCACGTTGCCTGAGTTACTCCAATGACGATATCCTCGAGTTTTCAAGTAAATTTCGCAGAGTGACGAGGCATTTGGCTACCTTAAGAGAGTCATAGTTACTCCTGCCGGCTGCTCCCATTTCTTTACGCCTTTAACATTCTTGCTATGGCCAGTCCTACAGAATCGATATGCCACTGTATGTCCACCTTAACGACGTCACAGTTACTCACAGTACTTCGCCGGATGACGAGGCATTTGGCTACCTTAAGAGAGTCATAGTTCTTGCTTCCAGCTGCTCCCTTTTCTTTGAATCTATCCTCTCTTTATTTCGTACTGCGGCCTGTCCATGCAGAAGCGAAATGCTGCAACAAGTCCACCTTCACGTTGCCTGAGTTACTCCAACGACGATATCCTCGAGTTTTCAAGTAAATTTCGCAGAGTGACGAGGCATTTGGCTACCTTAAGAGAGTCATAGTTACTCCTGCCGGCTGCTCCCATTTCTTTAGGCCTTTAACATTCTTGCTATGGCCAGTCCTACAGAACCGATATGCCACTGTATGTCCACCTTAACGTCGTCACAGTTACTCACACTACGAGTCTCTCGAGTTTGAAAATGTACTTCGCCGGATGACGAGGCATTTGGCTACCTTAAGAGAGTCATAGTTCCTGCTGCCTGCTGCTCCCTTTTCTTTCAATCTATCCTCTCTTTATTTCGTACTGCGGCCTGTCCATGCAGAAGCGAAATCCTGCAACAAGTCCAGCTTCACGTTGCCTGAGTTACTCCAACGACGATATCCTCGAGTTTTCAAGTAAATTTCGCTGAGTGACGAGGCATTTGGCTACCTTAAGAGACTCATAGTTACTCCTGCCGGCTGCTCCCATTTCTTTAGGCCTTTAAAATTCTTGCTATGGCCAGTCCTACAGAACCGATATGCCACTGTATGTCCACCTTAACGACGTCACAGTTACTCACACTACGACTCTCTCGAGTTTGCAAATGTACTTCGCCGGATGACGAGGCATTTGGCTACCTTAAGGGAGTCATAGTTCCTGCTGCCAGCTACTCCCTTTTCTTTGAATCTATCCTCTCTTTATTTCGTACTGCGGCCTGTCCATGCAGAAGCGAAATGCTGCAACAAGTCCACCTTCACGTTGCCTGAGTTACTCCAACGACGATATCCTCGAGTTTTCAAGTAAATTTCGCTGAGTGACGAGGCATTTGGCTTCCTTAAGAGACTCTTAGTTACTCCTGCCGGCTGCTCCCATTTCTTTAGGCCTTTAACATTCTTGCTATGGCCAGTCCTACAGAACCGATATGCCACTGTATGTCCACCTTAACGTCGTCACAGTTACTCACACTACGAGTCTCTCGAGTTTGCAAATGTACTTCGCCGGATGACGAGGCATTTGGCTACCTTAAGAGAGTCATAGTTCCTGCTGCCTGCTGCTCCCTTTTCTTTGAATCTATCCTCTCTTTATTTCGTACTGCGGCCTGTCCATGCAGAAGCGAAATCCTGCAACAAGTCCACCTTCACGTTGCCTGAGTTACTCCAACGACGATATCCTCGAGTTTTCAAGTAAATTTCGCTGAGTGACGAGGCATTTGGCTACCTTAAGAGACTCATAGTTACTCCTGCCGGCTGCTCCCATTTCTTTAGGCCTTTAAAATTCTTGCTATGGCCAGTCCTACAGAACCGATATGCCACTGTATGTCCACCTTAACGACGTCACAGTTACTCACACTACGACTCTCTCGAGTTTGCAAATGTACTTCGCCGGATGACGAGGCATTTGGCTACCTTAAGGGAGTCATAGTTCCTGCTGCCAGCTACTCCCTTTTCTTTGAATCTATCCTCTCTTTATTTCGTACTGCGGCCTGTCCATGCAGAAGCAAAATCCTGCAACAAGTCCACCTTCACGTTGCCTGAGTTACTCCAACGACGATATCCTCGAGTTTTCAAGTAAATTTCGCAGAGTGACGAGGCATTTGGCTACCTTAAGAGAGTCATAGTTACTCCTGCCGGCTGCTCCCATTTCTTTAGGCCTTTAACATTCTTGCTATGGCCAGTCCTACAGAACCGATATGCCACTGTATGTCCACCTTAACGTCGTCACAGTTACTCACACTACGAGTCTCTCGAGTTTGCAAATGTACTTCGCCGGATGACGAGGCATTTGGCTACCTTAAGAGAGTCATAGTTCCTGCTGCCTGCTGCTCCCTTTTCTTTGAATCTATCCTCTCTTTATTTCGTACTGCGGCCTGTCCATGCAGAAGCAAAATCCTGCAACAAGTCCACCTTCACGTTGCCTGAGTTACTCCAACGACGATATCCTCGAGTTTTCAAGTAAATTTCGCAGAGTGACGAGGCATTTGGCTACCTTAAGAGAGTCATAGTTACTCCTGCCGGCTGCTCCCATTTCTTTAGGCCTTTAAAATTCTTGCTATGGCCAGTCCTACAGAACCGATATGCCACTGTATGTCCACCTTAACGACGTCACAGTTACTCACACTACGAGTCTCTCGAGTTTGCAAATGTACTTCGCCGGATGACGAGGCATTTGGCTACCTTAAGAGAGTCATAGTTCCTGCTGCCTGCTGCTCCCTTTTCTTTGAATCTATCCTCTCTTTATTTCGTACTGCGGCCTGTCCATGCAGAAGCGAAATCCTGCAACAAGTCCACCTTCACGTTGCCTGAGTTACTCCAACGACGATATCCTCGAGTTTTCAAGTAAATTTCGCTGAGTGACGAGGCATTTGGCTACCTTAAGAGACTCATAGTTACTCCTGCCGGCTGCTCCCATTTCTTTAGGCCTTTAAAATTCTTGCTATGGCCAGTCCTACAGAATCGATATGCCACTGTATGTCCACCTTAACGACGTCACAGTTACTCACACTACGACTCTCTCGAGTTTGCAAATGTACTTCGCCGGATGACGAGGCATTTGGCTACCTTAAGGGAGTCATAGTTCCTGCTGCCAGCTACTCCCTTTTCTTTGAATCTATCCTCTCTTTATTTCGTACTGCGGCCTG
Organism: Schistocerca piceifrons; assembly: GCF_021461385.2. NCBI lineage: Eukaryota > Metazoa > Arthropoda > Insecta > Orthoptera > Acrididae > Schistocerca > Schistocerca piceifrons. The sequence continues at coordinate 19,523,373 of NC_060142.1, forward strand.
TCCATGCAGAAGCAAAATCCTGCAACAAGTCCACCTTCACGTTGCCTGAGTTACTCCAACGACGATATCCTCGAGTTTTCAAGTAAATTTCGCAGAGTGACGAGGCATTTGGCTACCTTAAGAGAGTCATAGTTACTCCTGCCGGCTGCTCCCATTTCTTTAGGCCTTTAACATTCTTGCTATGGCCAGTCCTACAGAACCGATATGCCACTGTATGTCCACCTTAACGTCGTCACAGTTACTCACACTACGAGTCTCTCGAGTTTGCAAATGTACTTCGCCGGATGACGAGGCATTTAGCTACGTTAAGAGAGTCATAGTTCCTGCTGCCAGCTGCTCCCTTTTCTTTGAATCTATCCTCTCTTTAGTTCGTACTGCGGCCTGTCCATGCAGAAGCGAAATGCTGCAACAAGTCCACCTTCACGTTGCCTGAGTTACTCCAACGACGATATCCTCGAGTTTTCAAGTAAATTTCGCTGAGTGACGAGGCATTTGGCTACCTTAAGAGACTCTTAGTTACTCCTGCCGGCTGCTCCCATTTCTTTAGGCCTTTAACATTCTTGCTATGGCCAGTCCTACAGAACCGATATGCCACTGTATGTCCACCTTAACGTCGTCACAGTTACTCACACTACGAGTCTCTCGAGTTTGCAAATGTACTTCGCCGGATGACGAGGCATTTGGCTACCTTAAGAGAGTCATAGTTCCTGCTGCCTGCTGCTCCCTTTTCTTTGAATCTATCCTCTCTTTATTTCGTACTGCGGCCTGTCCATGCAGAAGCGAAATGCTGCAACAAGTCCACCTTCACGTTGCCTGAGTTACTCCAACGACGATATCCTCGAGTTTTCAAGTAAATTTCGCTGAGTGACGAGGCATTTGGCTACCTTAAGAGACTCATAGTTACTCCTGCCGGCTGCTCCCATTTCTTTAGGCCTTTAAAATTCTTGCTATGGCCAGTCCTACAGAACCGATATGCCACTGTATGTCCACCTTAACGACGTCACAGTTACTCACACTACGACTCTCTCGAGTTTGCAAATGTACTTCGCCGGATGACGAGGCATTTGGCTACCTTAAGGGAGTCATAGTTCCTGCTGCCAGCTACTCCCTTTTCTTTGAATCTATCCTCTCTTTTTTTCGTACTGCGGCCTGTCCATGCAGAAGCAAAATCCTGCAACAAGTCCACCTTCACGTTGCCTGAGTTACTCCAACGACGATATCCTCGAGTTTTCAAGTAAATTTCGCAGAGTGACGAGGCATTTGGCTACCTTAAGAGACTCATAGTTACTCCTGCCGGCTGCTCCCATTTCTTTACGCCTTTAACATTCTTGCTATGGCCAGTCCTACAGAATCGATATGCCACTGTATGTCCACCTTAACGACGTCACAGTTACTCACAGTACTTCGCCGGATGACGAGGCATTTGGCTACCTTAAGAGAGTCATAGTTCTTGCTTCCAGCTGCTCCCTTTTCTTTGAATCTATCCTCTCTTTATTTCGTACTGCGGCCTGTCCATGCAGAAGCGAAATGCTGCAACAAGTCCACCTTCACGTTGCCTGAGTTACTCCAACGACGATATCCTCGAGTTTTCAAGTAAATTTCGCAGAGTGACGAGGCATTTGGCTACCTTAAGAGAGTCATAGTTACTCCTGCCGGCTGCTCCCATTTCTTTAGGCCTTTAACATTCTTGCTATGGCCAGTCCTACAGAACCGATATGCCACTGTATGTCCACCTTAACGTCGTCACAGTTACTCACACTACGAGTCTCTCGAGTTTGCAAATGTACTTCGCCGGATGACGAGGCATTTGGCTACCTTAAGAGAGTCATAGTTCCTGCTGCCTGCTGCTCCCTTTTCTTTGAATCTATCCTCTCTTTATTTCGTACTGCGGCCTGTCCATGCAGAAGCGGAATCCTGCAACAAGTCCACCTTCACGTTGCCTGAGTTACTCCAACGACGATATCCTCGAGTTTTCAAGTAAATTTCGCTGAGTGACGAGGCATTTGGCTACCTTAAGAGACTCATAGTTACTCCTGCCGGCTGCTCCCATTTCTTTAGGCCTTTAAAATTCTTGCTATGGCCAGTCCTACAGAACCGATATGCCACTGTATGTCCACCTTAACGACGTCACAGTTACTCACACTACGACTCTCTCGAGTTTGCAAATGTACTTCGCCGGATGACGAGGCATTTGGCTACCTTAAGGGAGTCATAGTTCCTGCTGCCAGCTACTCCCTTTTCTTTGAATCTATCCTCTCTTTATTTCGTACTGCGGCCTGTCCATGCAGAAGCAAAATCCTGCAACAAGTCCACCTTCACGTTGCCTGAGTTACTCCAACGACGATATCCTCGAGTTTTCAAGTAAATTTCACAGAGTGACGAGGCATTTGGCTACCTTAAGAGAGTCATAGTTACTCCTGCCGGCTGCTCCCATTTCTTTAGGCCTTTAACATTCTTGCTATGGCCAGTCCTACAGAACCGATATGCCACTGTATGTCCACCTTAACGTCGTCACAGTTACTCACACTACGAGTCTCTCGAGTTTGCAAATGTACTTCGCCGGATGACGAGGCATTTGGCTACCTTAAGGGAGTCATAGTTCCTGCTGCCAGCTACTCCCTTTTCTTTGAATGTATCCTCTCTTTATTTCGTACTGCGGCCTGTCCATGCAGAAGCGAAATCCTGCAACAAGTCCACCTTCACGTTGCCTGAGTTACTCCAACGACGATATCCTCGAGTTTTCAAGTAAATTTCGTTGAGTGACGAGGCATTTGGCTACCTTAAGAGAGTCATAGTTACTCCTGCCGGCTGCTCCCATTTCTTTACGCCTTTAACATTCTTGCTATGGCCAGTCCTACAGAATCGATATGCCACTGTATGTCCACCTTAACGACGTCACAGTTACTCACAGTACTTCGCCGGATGACGAGGCATTTGGCTACCTTAAGAGAGTCATAGTTCCTGCTTCCAGCTGCTCCCTTTTTTTTGAATGTATCCTCTCTTTATTTCGTACTGCGGCCTGTCCATGCAGAAGCGAAATGCTGCAACAAGTCCACCTTCACGTTGCCTGAGTTACTCCAACGACGATATCCTCGAGTTTTCAAGTAAATTTCGCAGAGTGACGAGGCATTTGGCTACCTTAAGAGAGTCATAGTTACTCCTGCCGGCTGCTCCCATTTCTTTACGCCTTTAACTTTCTTGCTATGGCCAGTCCTACAGAACCGATATGCCACTGTATGTCCACCTTAACGTCGTCACAGTTACTCACACTACGAGTCTCTCGAGTTTGCAAATGTACTTCGCCGGATGACGATGCATTTGGCTACCTTAAGGGAGTCATAGTTCCTGCTGCCAGCTACTCCCTTTTCTTTGAATGTATCCTCTCTTTATTTCGTACTGCGGCCTGTCCATGCAGAAGCGAAATCCTGCAACAAGTCCACCTTCACGATGCCTGAGTTACTCCAACGACGATATCCTCGAGTTTTCAAGTAAATTTCGCAGAGTGACGAGGCATTTGGCTACCTTAAGAGAGTCATAGTTACTCCTGCCGGCTGCTCCCATTTCTTTACGCCTTTAACTTTCTTGCTATGGCCAGTCCTACAGAACCGATATGCCACTGTATGTCCACCTTAACGTCGTCACAGTTACTCACACTACGAGTCTCTCGAGTTTGCAAATGTACTTCGCCGGATGACGATGCATTTGGCTACCTTAAGGGAGTCATAGTTCCTGCTGCCAGCTACTCCCTTTTCTTTGAATGTATCCTCTCTTTATTTCGTACTGCGGCCTGTCCATGCAGAAGCGAAATCCTGCAACAAGTCCACCTTCACGATGCCTGAGTTACTCCAACGACGATATCCTCGAGTTTTCAAGTAAATTTCGTTGAGTGACGAGACATTTGGCTACCTTAAGAGAGTCATAGTTACTCCTGCCGGCTGCTCCCATTTCTTTACGCCTTTAACATTCTTGCTATGGCCAGTCCTACAGAATCGATATGCCACTGTATGTCCACCTTAACGACGTCACAGTTACTCACAGTACTTCGCCGGATGACGAGGCATTTGGCTACCTTAAGAGAGTCATAGTTCCTGCTTCCAGCTGCTCCCTTTTTTTTGAATGTATCCTCTCTTTATTTTGTACTGCGGCCTGTCCATGCAGAAGCGAAATGCTGCAACAAGTCCACCTTCACGTTGCCTGAGTTACTCCAACGACGATATCCTCGAGTTTTCAAGTAAATTTCGCAGAGTGACGAGGCATTTGGCTACCTTAAGAGAGTCATAGTTACTCCTGCCGGCTGCTCCCATTTCTTTAGGCCTTTAACATTCTTGCTATGGCCAGTCCTACAGAACCGATATGCCACTGTATGTCCACCTTAACGTCGTCACAGTTACTCACACTACGAGTCTCTCGAGTTTGCAAATGTACTTCGCCGGATGACGAGGCATTTGGCTACCTTAAGAGAGTCATAGTTCCTGCTGCCTGCTGCTCCCTTTTCTTTGAATCTATCCTCTCTTTATTTCGTACTGCGGCCTGTCCATGCAGAAGCGAAATCCTGCAACAAGTCCACCTTCACGTTGCCTGAGTTACTCCAACGACGATATCCTCGAGTTTTCAAGTAAATTTCGCTGAGTGACGAGGCATTTGGCTACCTTAAGAGACTCATAGTTACTCCTGCCGGCTGCTCCCATTTCTTTAGGCCTTTAAAATTCTTGCTATGGCCAGTCCTACAGAACCGATATGCCACTGTATGTCCACCTTAACGACGTCACAGTTACTCACACTACGACTCTCTCGAGTTTGCAAATGTACTTCGCCGGATGACGAGGCATTTAGCTACGTTAAGAGAGTCATAGTTCCTGCTGCCAGCTGCTCCCTTTTCTTTGAATCTATCCTCTCTTTAGTTCGTACTGCGGCCTGTCCATGCAGAAGCGAAATGCTGCAACAAGTCCACCTTCACGTTGCCTGAGTTACTCCAACGACGATATCCTCGAGTTTTCAAGTAAATTTCGCTGAGTGACGAGGCATTTGGCTACCTTAAGAGACTCTTAGTTACTCCTGCCGGCTGCTCCCATTTCTTTAGGCCTTTAACATTCTTGCTATGGCCAGTCCTACAGAACCGATATGCCACTGTATGTCCACCTTAACGTCGTCACAGTTACTCACACTACGAGTCTCTCGAGTTTGCAAATGTACTTCGCCGGATGACGAGGCATTTGGCTACCTTAAGAGAGTCATAGTTCCTGCTGCCTGCTGCTCCCTTTTCTTTGAATCTATCCTCTCTTTATTTCGTACTGCGGCCTGTCCATGCAGAAGCGAAATCCTGCAACAAGTCCACCTTCACGTTGCCTGAGTTACTCCAACGACGATATCCTCGAGTTTTCAAGTAAATTTCGCTGAGTGACGAGGCATTTGGCTACCTTAAGAGACTCATAGTTACTCCTGCCGGCTGCTCCCATTTCTTTAGGCCTTTAACATTCTTGCTATGGCCAGTCCTACAGAACCGATATGCCACTGTATGTCCACCTTAACGTCGTCACAGTTACTCACACTACGAGTCTCTCGAGTTTGCAAATGTACTTCGCCGGATGACGAGGCATTTAGCTACGTTAAGAGAGTCATAGTTCCTGCTGCCAGCTGCTCCCTTTTCTTTGAATCTATCCTCTCTTTAGTTCGTACTGCGGCCTGTCCATGCAGAAGCGAAATGCTGCAACAAGTCCACCTTCACGTTGCCTGAGTTACTCCAACGACGATATCCTCGAGTTTTCAAGTAAATTTCGCTGAGTGACGAGGCATTTGGCTACCTTAAGAGACTCTTAGTTACTCCTGCCGGCTGCTCCCATTTCTTTAGGCCTTTAACATTCTTGCTATGGCCAGTCCTACAGAACCGATATGCCACTGTATGTCCACCTTAACGTCGTCACAGTTACTCACACTACGAGTCTCTCGAGTTTGCAAATGTACTTCGCCGGATGACGAGGCATTTGGCTACCTTAAGAGATTCATAGTTCCTGCTGCCTGCTGCTCCCTTTTCTTTGAATCTATCCTCTCTTTATTTCGTACTGCGGCCTGTCCATGCAGAAGCGAAATCCTGCAACAAGTCCACCTTCACGTTGCCTGAGTTACTCCAACGACGATATCCTCGAGTTTTCAAGTAAATTTCGCTGAGTGACGAGGCATTTGGCTACCTTAAGAGACTCTTAGTTACTCCTGCCGGCTGCTCCCATTTCTTTAGGCCTTTAACATTCTTGCTATGGCCAGTCCTACAGAACCGATATGCCACTGTATGTCCACCTTAACGTCGTCACAGTTACTCACACTACGAGTCTCTCGAGTTTGCAAATGTACTTCGCCGGATGACGAGGCATTTGGCTACCTTAAGAGAGTCATAGTTCCTGCTGCCTGCTGCTCCCTTTTCTTTGAATCTATCCTCTCTTTATTTCGTACTGCGGCCTGTCCATGCAGAAGCGAAATCCTGCAACAAGTCCACCTTCACGTTGCCTGAGTTACTCCAACGACGATATCCTCGAGTTTTCAAGTAAATTTCGCTGAGTGACGAGGCATTTGGCTACCTTAAGAGACTCATAGTTACTCCTGCCGGCTGCTCCCATTTCTTTAGGCCTTTAACATTCTTGCTATGGCCAGTCCTACAGAACCGATATGCCACTGTATGTCCACCTTAACGTCGTCACAGTTACTCACACTACGAGTCTCTCGAGTTTGCAAATGTACTTCGCCGGATGACGAGGCATTTAGCTACGTTAAGAGAGTCATAGTTCCTGCTGCCAGCTGCTCCCTTTTCTTTGAATCTATCCTCTCTTTAGTTCGTACTGCGGCCTGTCCATGCAGAAGCGAAATGCTGCAACAAGTCCACCTTCACGTTGCCTGAGTTACTCCAACGACGATATCCTCGAGTTTTCAAGTAAATTTCGCAGAGTGACGAGGCATTTGGCTACCTTAAGAGAGTCATAGTTACTCCTGCCGGCTGCTCCCATTTCTTTAGGCCTTTAAAATTCTTGCTATGGCCAGTCCTACAGAACCGATATGCCACTGTATGTCCACCTTAACGACGTCACAGTTACTCACACTACGAGTCTCTCGAGTTTGCAAATGTACTTCGCCGGATGACGAGGCATTTGGCTACCTTAAGAGAGTCATAGTTCCTGCTGCCTGCTGCTCCCTTTTCTTTGAATCTATCCTCTCTTTATTTCGTACTGCGGCCTGTCCATGCAGAAGCGAAATCCTGCAACAAGTCCACCTTCACGTTGCCTGAGTTACTCCAACGACGATATCCTCGAGTTTTCAAGTAAATTTCGCTGAGTGACGAGGCATTTGGCTACCTTAAGAGACTCATAGTTACTCCTGCCGGCTGCTCCCATTTCTTTAGGCCTTTAAAATTCTTGCTATGGCCAGTCCTACAGAATCGATATGCCACTGTATGTCCACCTTAACGACGTCACAGTTACTCACACTACGACTCTCTCGAGTTTGCAAATGTACTTCGCCGGATGACGAGGCATTTGGCTACCTTAAGGGAGTCATAGTTCCTGCTGCCAGCTACTCCCTTTTCTTTGAATCTATCCTCTCTTTATTTCGTACTGCGGCCTGTCCATGCAGAAGCAAAATCCTGCAACAAGTCCACCTTCACGTTGCCTGAGTTACTCCAACGACGATATCCTCGAGTTTTCAAGTAAATTTCGCAGAGTGACGAGGCATTTGGCTACCTTAAGAGAGTCATAGTTACTCCTGCCGGCTGCTCCCATTTCTTTAGGCCTTTAACATTCTTGCTATGGCCAGTCCTACAGAACCGATATGCCACTGTATGTCCACCTTAACGTCGTCACAGTTACTCACACTACGAGTCTCTCGAGTTTGCAAATGTACTTCGCCGGATGACGAGGCATTTAGCTACGTTAAGAGAGTCATAGTTCCTGCTGCCAGCTGCTCCCTTTTCTTTGAATCTATCCTCTCTTTAGTTCGTACTGCGGCCTGTCCATGCAGAAGCGAAATGCTGCAACAAGTCCACCTTCACGTTGCCTGAGTTACTCCAACGACGATATCCTCGAGTTTTCAAGTAAATTTCGCTGAGTGACGAGGCATTTGGCTACCTTAAGAGACTCTTAGTTACTCCTGCCGGCTGCTCCCATTTCTTTAGGCCTTTAACATTCTTGCTATGGCCAGTCCTACAGAACCGATATGCCACTGTATGTCCACCTTAACGTCGTCACAGTTACTCACACTACGAGTCTCTCGAGTTTGCAAATGTACTTCGCCGGATGACGAGGCATTTGGCTACCTTAAGAGAGTCATAGTTCCTGCTGCCTGCTGCTCCCTTTTCTTTGAATCTATCCTCTCTTTATTTCGTACTGCGGCCTGTCCATGCAGAAGCGAAATGCTGCAACAAGTCCACCTTCACGTTGCCTGAGTTACTCCAACGACGATATCCTCGAGTTTTCAAGTAAATTTCGCTGAGTGACGAGGCATTTGGCTACCTTAAGAGACTCATAGTTACTCCTGCCGGCTGCTCCCATTTCTTTAGGCCTTTAAAATTCTTGCTATGGCCAGTCCTACAGAACCGATATGCCACTGTATGTCCACCTTAACGACGTCACAGTTACTCACACTACGACTCTCTCGAGTTTGCAAATGTACTTCGCCGGATGACGAGGCATTTGGCTACCTTAAGGGAGTCATAGTTCCTGCTGCCAGCTACTCCCTTTTCTTTGAATCTATCCTCTCTTTTTTTCGTACTGCGGCCTGTCCATGCAGAAGCAAAATCCTGCAACAAGTCCACCTTCACGTTGCCTGAGTTACTCCAACGACGATATCCTCGAGTTTTCAAGTAAATTTCGCAGAGTGACGAGGCATTTGGCTACCTTAAGAGACTCATAGTTACTCCTGCCGGCTGCTCCCATTTCTTTACGCCTTTAACATTCTTGCTATGGCCAGTCCTACAGAACCGATATGCCACTGTATGTCCACCTTAACGACGTCACAGTTACTCACACTACGACTCTCTCGAGTTTGCAAATGTACTTCGCCGGATGACGAGGCATTTGGCTACCTTAAGGGAGTCATAGTTCCTGCTGCCAGCTACTCCCTTTTCTTTGAATCTATCCTCTCTTTTTTTCGTACTGCGGCCTGTCCATGCAGAAGCAAAATCCTGCAACAAGTCCACCTTCACGTTGCCTGAGTTACTCCAACGACGATATCCTCGAGTTTTCAAGTAAATTTCGCAGAGTGACGAGGCATTTGGCTACCTTAAGAGACTCATAGTTACTCCTGCCGGCTGCTCCCATTTCTTTACGCCTTTAACATTCTTGCTATGGCCAGTCCTACAGAATCGATATGCCACTGTATGTCCACCTTAACGACGTCACAGTTACTCACAGTACTTCGCCGGATGACGAGGCATTTGGCTACCTTAAGAGAGTCATAGTTCTTGCTTCCAGCTGCTCCCTTTTCTTTGAATCTATCCTCTCTTTATTTCGTACTGCGGCCTGTCCATGCAGAAGCGAAATGCTGCAACAAGTCCACCTTCACGTTGCCTGAGTTACTCCAACGACGATATCCTCGAGTTTTCAAGTAAATTTCGCAGAGTGACGAGGCATTTGGCTACCTTAAGAGAGTCATAGTTACTCCTGCCGGCTGCTCCCATTTCTTTAGGCCTTTAACATTCTTGCTATGGCCAGTCCTACAGAACCGATATGCCACTGTATGTCCACCTTAACGTCGTCACAGTTACTCACACTACGAGTCTCTCGAGTTTGCAAATGTACTTCGCCGGATGACGAGGCATTTAGCTACGTTAAGAGAGTCATAGTTCCTGCTGCCAGCTGCTCCCTTTTCTTTGAATCTATCCTCTCTTTAGTTCGTACTGCGGCCTGTCCATGCAGAAGCGAAATGCTGCAACAAGTCCACCTTCACGTTGCCTGAGTTACTCCAACGACGATATCCTCGAGTTTTCAAGTAAATTTCGCAGAGTGACGAGGCATTTGGCTACCTTAAGAGAGTCATAGTTACTCCTGCCGGCTGCTCCCATTTCTTTAGGCCTTTAAAATTCTTGCTATGGCCAGTCCTACAGAACCGATATGCCACTGTATGTCCACCTTAACGACGTCACAGTTACTCACACTACGAGTCTCTCGAGTTTGCAAATGTACTTCGCCGGATGACGAGGCATTTGGCTACCTTAAGAGAGTCATAGTTCCTGCTGCCTGCTGCTCCCTTTTCTTTGAATCTATCCTCTCTTTATTTCGTACTGCGGCCTGTCCATGCAGAAGCGAAATCCTGCAACAAGTCCACCTTCACGTTGCCTGAGTTACTCCAACGACGATATCCTCGAGTTTTCAAGTAAATTTCGCAGAGTGACGAGGCATTTGGCTACCTTAAGAGAGTCATAGTTACTCCTGCCGGCTGCTCCCATTTCTTTAGGCCTTTAACATTCTTGCTATGGCCAGTCCTACAGAACCGATATGCCACTGTATGTCCACCTTAACGTCGTCACAGTTACTCACACTACGAGTCTCTCGAGTTTGCAAATGTACTTCGCCGGATGACGAGGCATTTAGCTACGTTAAGAGAGTCATAGTTCCTGCTGCCAGCTGCTCCCTTTTCTTTGAATCTATCCTCTCTTTAGTTCGTACTGCGGCCTGTCCATGCAGAAGCGAAATGCTGCAACAAGTCCACCTTCACGTTGCCTGAGTTACTCCAACGACGATATCCTCGAGTTTTCAAGTAAATTTCGCTGAGTGACGAGGCATTTGGCTACCTTAAGAGACTCTTAGTTACTCCTGCCGGCTGCTCCCATTTCTTTAGGCCTTTAACATTCTTGCTATGGCCAGTCCTACAGAACCGATATGCCACTGTATGTCCACCTTAACGTCGTCACAGTTACTCACACTACGAGTCTCTCGAGTTTGCAAATGTACTTCGCCGGATGACGAGGCATTTGGCTACCTTAAGAGAGTCATAGTTCCTGCTGCCTGCTGCTCCCTTTTCTTTGAATCTATCCTCTCTTTATTTCGTACTGCGGCCTGTCCATGCAGAAGCGAAATGCTGCAACAAGTCCACCTTCACGTTGCCTGAGTTACTCCAACGACGATATCCTCGAGTTTTCAAGTAAATTTCGCTGAGTGACGAGGCATTTGGCTACCTTAAGAGACTCATAGTTACTCCTGCCGGCTGCTCCCATTTCTTTAGGCCTTTAAAATTCTTGCTATGGCCAGTCCTACAGAACCGATATGCCACTGTATGTCCACCTTAACGACGTCACAGTTACTCACACTACGACTCTCTCGAGTTTGCAAATGTACTTCGCCGGATGACGAGGCATTTGGCTACCTTAAGGGAGTCATAGTTCCTGCTGCCAGCTACTCCCTTTTCTTTGAATCTATCCTCTCTTTTTTTCGTACTGCGGCCTGTCCATGCAGAAGCAAAATCCTGCAACAAGTCCACCTTCACGTTGCCTGAGTTACTCCAACGACGATATCCTCGAGTTTTCAAGTAAATTTCGCAGAGTGACGAGGCATTTGGCTACCTTAAGAGACTCATAGTTACTCCTGCCGGCTGCTCCCATTTCTTTACGCCTTTAACATTCTTGCTATGGCCAGTCCTACAGAATCGATATGCCACTGTATGTCCACCTTAACGACGTCACAGTTACTCACAGTACTTCGCCGGATGACGAGGCATTTGGCTACCTTAAGAGAGTCATAGTTCTTGCTTCCAGCTGCTCCCTTTTCTTTGAATCTATCCTCTCTTTATTTCGTACTGCGGCCTGTCCATGCAGAAGCGAAATGCTGCAACAAGTCCACCTTCACGTTGCCTGAGTTACTCCAACGACGATATCCTCGAGTTTTCAAGTAAATTTCGCAGAGTGACGAGGCATTTGGCTACCTTAAGAGAGTCATAGTTACTCCTGCCGGCTGCTCCCATTTCTTTAGGCCTTTAACATTCTTGCTATGGCCAGTCCTACAGAACCGATATGCCACTGTATGTCCACCTTAACGTCGTCACAGTTACTCACACTACGAGTCTCTCGAGTTTGCAAATGTACTTCGCCGGATGACGAGGCATTTGGCTACCTTAAGAGAGTCATAGTTCCTGCTGCCTGCTGCTCCCTTTTCTTTGAATCTATCCTCTCTTTATTTCGTACTGCGGCCTGTCCATGCAGAAGCGGAATCCTGCAACAAGTCCACCTTCACGTTGCCTGAGTTACTCCAACGACGATATCCTCGAGTTTTCAAGTAAATTTCGCTGAGTGACGAGGCATTTGGCTACCTTAAGAGACTCATAGTTACTCCTGCCGGCTGCTCCCATTTCTTTAGGCCTTTAAAATTCTTGCTATGGCCAGTCCTACAGAACCGATATGCCACTGTATGTCCACCTTAACGACGTCACAGTTACTCACACTACGACTCTCTCGAGTTTGCAAATGTACTTCGCCGGATGACGAGGCATTTGGCTACCTTAAGGGGGTCATAGTTCCTGCTGCCAGCTACTCCCTTTTCTTTGAATCTATCCTCTCTTTATTTCGTACTGCGGCCTGTCCATGCAGAAGCAAAATCCTGCAACAAGTCCACCTTCACGTTGCCTGAGTTACTCCAACGACGATATCCTCGAGTTTTCAAGTAAATTTCACAGAGTGACGAGGCATTTGGCTACCTTAAGAGAGTCATAGTTACTCCTGCCGGCTGCTCCCATTTCTTTAGGCCTTTAACATTCTTGCTATGGCCAGTCCTACAGAACCGATATGCCACTGTATGTCCACCTTAACGTCGTCACAGTTACTCACACTACGAGTCTCTCGAGTTTGCAAATGTACTTCGCCGGATGACGAGGCATTTGGCTACCTTAAGGGAGTCATAGTTCCTGCTGCCAGCTACTCCCTTTTCTTTGAATGTATCCTCTCTTTATTTCGTACTGCGGCCTGTCCATGCAGAAGCGAAATCCTGCAACAAGTCCACCTTCACGTTGCCTGAGTTACTCCAACGACGATATCCTCGAGTTTTCAAGTAAATTTCGTTGAGTGACGAGGCATTTGGCTACCTTAAGAGAGTCATAGTTACTCCTGCCGGCTGCTCCCATTTCTTTACGCCTTTAACATTCTTGCTATGGCCAGTCCTACAGAATCGATATGCCACTGTATGTCCACCTTAACGACGTCACAGTTACTCACAGTACTTCGCCGGATGACGAGGCATTTGGCTACCTTAAGAGAGTCATAGTTCCTGCTTCCAGCTGCTCCCTTTTTTTTGAATGTATCCTCTCTTTATTTCGTACTGCGGCCTGTCCATGCAGAAGCGAAATGCTGCAACAAGTCCACCTTCACGTTGCCTGAGTTACTCCAACGACGATATCCTCGAGTTTTCAAGTAAATTTCGCAGAGTGACGAGGCATTTGGCTACCTTAAGAGAATCATAGTTACTCCTACCGGCTGCTCCCATTTCTTTACGCCTTTAACTTTCTTGCTATGGCCAGTCCTACAGAACCGATATGCCACTGTATGTCCACCTTAACGTCGTCACAGTTACTCACACTACGAGTCTCTCGAGTTTGCAAATGTACTTCGCCGGATGACGATGCATTTGGCTACCTTAAGGGAGTCATAGTTCCTGCTGCCAGCTACTCCCTTTTCTTTGAATGTATCCTCTCTTTATTTCGTACTGCGGCCTGTCCATGCAGAAGCGAAATCCTGCAACAAGTCCACCTTCACGATGCCTGAGTTACTCCAACGACGATATCCTCGAGTTTTCAAGTAAATTTCGCAGAGTGACGAGGCATTTGGCTACCTTAAGAGAGTCATAGTTACTCCTGCCGGCTGCTCCCATTTCTTTACGCCTTTAACTTTCTTGCTATGGCCAGTCCTACAGAACCGATATGCCACTGTATGTCCACCTTAACGTCGTCACAGTTACTCACACTACGAGTCTCTCGAGTTTGCAAATGTACTTCGCCGGATGACGATGCATTTGGCTACCTTAAGGGAGTCATAGTTCCTGCTGCCAGCTACTCCCTTTTCTTTGAATGTATCCTCTCTTTATTTCGTACTGCGGCCTGTCCATGCAGAAGCGAAATCCTGCAACAAGTCCACCTTCACGATGCCTGAGTTACTCCAACGACGATATCCTCGAGTTTTCAAGTAAATTTCGTTGAGTGACGAGACATTTGGCTACCTTAAGAGAGTCATAGTTACTCCTGCCGGCTGCTCCCATTTCTTTACGCCTTTAACATTCTTGCTATGGCCAGTCCTACAGAATCGATATGCCACTGTATGTCCACCTTAACGACGTCACAGTTACTCACAGTACTTCGCCGGATGACGAGGCATTTGGCTACCTTAAGAGAGTCATAGTTCCTGCTTCCAGCTGCTCCCTTTTTTTTGAATGTATCCTCTCTTTATTTTGTACTGCGGCCTGTCCATGCAGAAGCGAAATGCTGCAACAAGTCCACCTTCACGTTGCCTGAGTTACTCCAACGACGATATCCTCGAGTTTTCAAGTAAATTTCGCAGAGTGACGAGGCATTTGGCTACCTTAAGAGAGTCATAGTTACTCCTGCCGGCTGCTCCCATTTCTTTAGGCCTTTAACATTCTTGCTATGGCCAGTCCTACAGAACCGATATGCCACTGTATGTCCACCTTAACGTCGTCACAGTTACTCACACTACGAGTCTCTCGAGTTTGCAAATGTACTTCGCCGGATGACGAGGCATTTGGCTACCTTAAGAGAGTCATAGTTCCTGCTGCCTGCTGCTCCCTTTTCTTTGAATCTATCCTCTCTTTATTTCGTACTGCGGCCTGTCCATGCAGAAGCGAAATCCTGCAACAAGTCCACCTTCACGTTGCCTGAGTTACTCCAACGACGATATCCTCGAGTTTTCAAGTAAATTTCGCTGAGTGACGAGGCATTTGTCTACCTTAAGAGACTCATAGTTACTCCTGCCGGCTGCTCCCATTTCTTTAGGCCTTTAAAATTCTTGCTATGGCCAGTCCTACAGAACCGATATGCCACTGTATGTCCACCTTAACGACGTCACAGTTACTCACACTACGACTCTCTCGAGTTTGCAAATGTACTTCGCCGGATGACGAGGCATTTAGCTACGTTAAGAGAGTCATAGTTCCTGCTGCCAGCTGCTCCCTTTTCTTTGAATCTATCCTCTCTTTAGTTCGTACTGCGGCCTGTCCATGCAGAAGCGAAATGCTGCAACAAGTCCACCTTCACGTTGCCTGAGTTACTCCAACGACGATATCCTCGAGTTTTCAAGTAAATTTCGCTGAGTGACGAGGCATTTGGCTACCTTAAGAGACTCTTAGTTACTCCTGCCGGCTGCTCCCATTTCTTTAGGCCTTTAACATTCTTGCTATGGCCAGTCCTACAGAACCGATATGCCACTGTATGTCCACCTTAACGTCGTCACAGTTACTCACACTACGAGTCTCTCGAGTTTGCAAATGTACTTCGCCGGATGACGAGGCATTTGGCTACCTTAAGAGAGTCATAGTTCCTGCTGCCTGCTGCTCCCTTTTCTTTGAATCTATCCTCTCTTTATTTCGTACTGCGGCCTGTCCATGCAGAAGCGAAATCCTGCAACAAGTCCACCTTCACGTTGCCTGAGTTACTCCAACGACGATATCCTCGAGTTTTCAAGTAAATTTCGCTGAGTGACGAGGCATTTGGCTACCTTAAGAGACTCATAGTTACTCCTGCCGGCTGCTCCCATTTCTTTAGGCCTTTAACATTCTTGCTATGGCCAGTCCTACAGAACCGATATGCCACTGTATGTCCACCTTAACGTCGTCACAGTTACTCACACTACGAGTCTCTCGAGTTTGCAAATGTACTTCGCCGGATGACGAGGCATTTAGCTACGTTAAGAGAGTCATAGTTCCTGCTGCCAGCTGCTCCCTTTTCTTTGAATCTATCCTCTCTTTAGTTCGTACTGCGGCCTGTCCATGCAGAAGCGAAATGCTGCAACAAGTCCACCTTCACGTTGCCTGAGTTACTCCAACGACGATATCCTCGAGTTTTCAAGTAAATTTCGCTGAGTGACGAGGCATTTGGCTACCTTAAGAGACTCTTAGTTACTCCTGCCGGCTGCTCCCATTTCTTTAGGCCTTTAACATTCTTGCTATGGCCAGTCCTACAGAACCGATATGCCACTGTATGTCCACCTTAACGTCGTCACAGTTACTCACACTACGAGTCTCTCGAGTTTGCAAATGTACTTCGCCGGATGACGAGGCATTTGGCTACCTTAAGAGATTCATAGTTCCTGCTGCCTGCTGCTCCCTTTTCTTTGAATCTATCCTCTCTTTATTTCGTACTGCGGCCTGTCCATGCAGAAGCGAAATCCTGCAACAAGTCCACCTTCACGTTGCCTGAGTTACTCCAACGACGATATCCTCGAGTTTTCAAGTAAATTTCGCTGAGTGACGAGGCATTTGGCTACCTTAAGAGACTCTTAGTTACTCCTGCCGGCTGCTCCCATTTCTTTAGGCCTTTAACATTCTTGCTATGGCCAGTCCTACAGAACCGATATGCCACTGTATGTCCACCTTAACGTCGTCACAGTTACTCACACTACGAGTCTCTCGAGTTTGCAAATGTACTTCGCCGGATGACGAGGCATTTGGCTACCTTAAGAGAGTCATAGTTCCTGCTGCCTGCTGCTCCCTTTTCTTTGAATCTATCCTCTCTTTATTTCGTACTGCGGCCTGTCCATGCAGAAGCGAAATCCTGCAACAAGTCCACCTTCACGTTGCCTGAGTTACTCCAACGACGATATCCTCGAGTTTTCAAGTAAATTTCGCTGAGTGACGAGGCATTTGGCTACCTTAAGAGACTCATAGTTACTCCTGCCGGCTGCTCCCATTTCTTTAGGCCTTTAACATTCTTGCTATGGCCAGTCCTACAGAACCGATATGCCACTGTATGTCCACCTTAACGTCGTCACAGTTACTCACACTACGAGTCTCTCGAGTTTGCAAATGTACTTCGCCGGATGACGAGGCATTTAGCTACGTTAAGAGAGTCATAGTTCCTGCTGCCAGCTGCTCCCTTTTCTTTGAATCTATCCTCTCTTTAGTTCGTACTGCGGCCTGTCCATGCAGAAGCGAAATGCTGCAACAAGTCCACCTTCACGTTGCCTGAGTTACTCCAACGACGATATCCTCGAGTTTTCAAGTAAATTTCGCTGAGTGACGAGGCATTTGGCTACCTTAAGAGACTCTTAGTTACTCCTGCCGGCTGCTCCCATTTCTTTAGGCCTTTAACATTCTTGCTATGGCCAGTCCTACAGAACCGATATGCCACTGTATGTCCACCTTAACGTCGTCACAGTTACTCACACTACGAGTCTCTCGAGTTTGCAAATGTACTTCGCCGGATGACGAGGCATTTGGCTACCTTAAGAGATTCATAGTTCCTGCTGCCTGCTGCTCCCTTTTCTTTGAATCTATCCTCTCTTTATTTCGTACTGCGGCCTGTCCATGCAGAAGCGAAATCCTGCAACAAGTCCACCTTCACGTTGCCTGAGTTACTCCAACGACGATATCCTCGAGTTTTCAAGTAAATTTCGCTGAGTGACGAGGCATTTGGCTACCTTAAGAGACTCTTAGTTACTCCTGCCGGCTGCTCCCATTTCTTTAGGCCTTTAACATTCTTGCTATGGCCAGTCCTACAGAACCGATATGCCACTGTATGTCCACCTTAACGTCGTCACAGTTACTCACACTACGAGTCTCTCGAGTTTGCAAATGTACTTCGCCGGATGACGAGGCATTTGGCTACCTTAAGAGAGTCATAGTTCCTGCTGCCTGCTGCTCCCTTTTCTTTGAATCTATCCTCTCTTTATTTCGTACTGCGGCCTGTCCATGCAGAAGCGAAATCCTGCAACAAGTCCACCTTCACGTTGCCTGAGTTACTCCAACGACGATATCCTCGAGTTTTCAAGTAAATTTCGCTGAGTGACGAGGCATTTGGCTACCTTAAGAGACTCATAGTTACTCCTGCCGGCTGCTCCCATTTCTTTAGGCCTTTAAAATTCTTGCTATGGCCAGTCCTACAGAACCGATATGCCACTGTATGTCCACCTTAACGACGTCACAGTTACTCACACTACGACTCTCTCGAGTTTGCAAATGTACTTCGCCGGATGACGAGGCATTTGGCTACCTTAAGGGAGTCATAGTTCCTGCTGCCAGCTACTCCCTTTTCTTTGAATCTATCCTCTCTTTTTTTCGTACTGCGGCCTGTCCATGCAGAAGCAAAATCCTGCAACAAGTCCACCTTCACGTTGCCTGAGTTACTCCAACGACGATATCCTCGAGTTTTCAAGTAAATTTCGCAGAGTGACGAGGCATTTGGCTACCTTAAGAGAGTCATAGTTACTCCTGCCGGCTGCTCCCATTTCTTTACGCCTTTAACATTCTTGCTATGGCCAGTCCTACAGAATCGATATGCCACTGTATGTCCACCTTAACGACGTCACAGTTACTCACAGTACTTCGCCGGATGACGAGGCATTTGGCTACCTTAAGAGAGTCATAGTTCTTGCTTCCAGCTGCTCCCTTTTCTTTGAATCTATCCTCTCTTTATTTCGTACTGCGGCCTGTCCATGCAGAAGCGAAATGCTGCAACAAGTCCACCTTCACGTTGCCTGAGTTACTCCAACGACGATATCCTCGAGTTTTCAAGTAAATTTCGCAGAGTGACGAGGCATTTGGCTACCTTAAGAGAGTCATAGTTACTCCTGCCGGCTGCTCCCATTTCTTTAGGCCTTTAACATTCTTGCTATGGCCAGTCCTACAGAACCGATATGCCACTGTATGTCCACCTTAACGTCGTCACAGTTACTCACACTACGAGTCTCTCGAGTTTGAAAATGTACTTCGCCGGATGACGAGGCATTTGGCTACCTTAAGAGAGTCATAGTTCCTGCTGCCTGCTGCTCCCTTTTCTTTGAATCTATCCTCTCTTTATTTCGTACTGCGGCCTGTCCATGCAGAAGCGAAATCCTGCAACAAGTCCACCTTCACGTTGCCTGAGTTACTCCAACGACGATATCCTCGAGTTTTCAAGTAAATTTCGCTGAGTGACGAGGCATTTGGCTACCTTAAGAGACTCATAGTTACTCCTGCCGGCTGCTCCCATTTCTTTAGGCCTTTAAAATTCTTGCTATGGCCAGTCCTACAGAACCGATATGCCACTGTATGTCCACCTTAACGACGTCACAGTTACTCACACTACGACTCTCTCGAGTTTGCAAATGTACTTCGCCGGATGACGAGGCATTTGGCTACCTTAAGGGAGTCATAGTTCCTGCTGCCAGCTACTCCCTTTTCTTTGAATCTATCCTCTCTTTATTTCGTACTGCGGCCTGTCCATGCAGAAGCAAAATCCTGCAACAAGTCCACCTTCACGTTGCCTGAGTTACTCCAACGACGATATCCTCGAGTTTTCAAGTAAATTTCACAGAGTGACGAGGCATTTGGCTACCTTAAGAGAGTCATAGTTACTCCTGCCGGCTGCTCCCATTTCTTTAGGCCTTTAAAATTCTTGCTATGGCCAGTCCTACAGAACCGATATGCCACTGTATGTCCACCTTAACGACGTCACAGTTACTCACACTACGAGTCTCTCGAGTTTGCAAATGTACTTCGCCGGATGACGAGGCATTTGGCTACCTTAAGAGAGTCATAGTTCCTGCTGCCTGCTGCTCCCTTTTCTTTGAATCTATCCTCTCTTTATTTCGTACTGCGGCCTGTCCATGCAGAAGCGAAATCCTGCAACAAGTCCACCTTCACGTTGCCTGAGTTACTCCAACGACGATATCCTCGAGTTTTCAAGTAAATTTCGCTGAGTGACGAGGCATTTGGCTACCTTAAGAGACTCATAGTTACTCCTGCCGGCTGCTCCCATTTCTTTAGGCCTTTAACATTCTTGCTATGGCCAGTCCTACAGAACCGATATGCCACTGTATGTCCACCTTAACGTCGTCACAGTTACTCACACTACGAGTCTCTCGAGTTTGCAAATGTACTTCGCCGGATGACGAGGCATTTAGCTACGTTAAGAGAGTCAT
Source organism: Schistocerca piceifrons (assembly GCF_021461385.2). NCBI lineage: Eukaryota > Metazoa > Arthropoda > Insecta > Orthoptera > Acrididae > Schistocerca > Schistocerca piceifrons. The sequence continues at coordinate 19,543,459 of NC_060142.1, forward strand.
AGTTCCTGCTGCCAGCTGCTCCCTTTTCTTTGAATCTATCCTCTCTTTAGTTCGTACTGCGGCCTGTCCATGCAGAAGCGAAATCCTGCAACAAGTCCACCTTCACGTTGCCTGAGTTACTCCAACGACGATATCCTCGAGTTTTCAAGTAAATTTCGCTGAGTGACGAGGCATTTGGCTACCTTAAGAGACTCTTAGTTACTCCTGCCGGCTGCTCCCATTTCTTTAGGCCTTTAACATTCTTGCTATGGCCAGTCCTACAGAACCGATATGCCACTGTATGTCCACCTTAACGTCGTCACAGTTACTCACACTACGAGTCTCTCGAGTTTGCAAATGTACTTCGCCGGATGACGAGGCATTTGGCTACCTTAAGAGATTCATAGTTCCTGCTGCCTGCTGCTCCCTTTTCTTTGAATCTATCCTCTCTTTATTTCGTACTGCGGCCTGTCCATGCAGAAGCGAAATCCTGCAACAAGTCCACCTTCACGTTGCCTGAGTTACTCCAACGACGATATCCTCGAGTTTTCAAGTAAATTTCGCTGAGTGACGAGGCATTTGGCTACCTTAAGAGACTCTTAGTTACTCCTGCCGGCTGCTCCCATTTCTTTAGGCCTTTAACATTCTTGCTATGGCCAGTCCTACAGAACCGATATGCCACTGTATGTCCACCTTAACGTCGTCACAGTTACTCACACTACGAGTCTCTCGAGTTTGCAAATGTACTTCGCCGGATGACGAGGCATTTGGCTACCTTAAGAGAGTCATAGTTCCTGCTGCCTGCTGCTCCCTTTTCTTTGAATCTATCCTCTCTTTATTTCGTACTGCGGCCTGTCCATGCAGAAGCGAAATCCTGCAACAAGTCCACCTTCACGTTGCCTGAGTTACTCCAACGACGATATCCTCGAGTTTTCAAGTAAATTTCGCTGAGTGACGAGGCATTTGGCTACCTTAAGAGACTCATAGTTACTCCTGCCGGCTGCTCCCATTTCTTTAGGCCTTTAAAATTCTTGCTATGGCCAGTCCTACAGAACCGATATGCCACTGTATGTCCACCTTAACGACGTCACAGTTACTCACACTACGACTCTCTCGAGTTTGCAAATGTACTTCGCCGGATGACGAGGCATTTGGCTACCTTAAGGGAGTCATAGTTCCTGCTGCCAGCTACTCCCTTTTCTTTGAATCTATCCTCTCTTTTTTTCGTACTGCGGCCTGTCCATGCAGAAGCAAAATCCTGCAACAAGTCCACCTTCACGTTGCCTGAGTTACTCCAACGACGATATCCTCGAGTTTTCAAGTAAATTTCGCAGAGTGACGAGGCATTTGGCTACCTTAAGAGAGTCATAGTTACTCCTGCCGGCTGCTCCCATTTCTTTACGCCTTTAACATTCTTGCTATGGCCAGTCCTACAGAATCGATATGCCACTGTATGTCCACCTTAACGACGTCACAGTTACTCACAGTACTTCGCCGGATGACGAGGCATTTGGCTACCTTAAGAGAGTCATAGTTCTTGCTTCCAGCTGCTCCCTTTTCTTTGAATCTATCCTCTCTTTATTTCGTACTGCGGCCTGTCCATGCAGAAGCGAAATGCTGCAACAAGTCCACCTTCACGTTGCCTGAGTTACTCCAACGACGATATCCTCGAGTTTTCAAGTAAATTTCGCAGAGTGACGAGGCATTTGGCTACCTTAAGAGAGTCATAGTTACTCCTGCCGGCTGCTCCCATTTCTTTAGGCCTTTAACATTCTTGCTATGGCCAGTCCTACAGAACCGATATGCCACTGTATGTCCACCTTAACGTCGTCACAGTTACTCACACTACGAGTCTCTCGAGTTTGAAAATGTACTTCGCCGGATGACGAGGCATTTGGCTACCTTAAGAGAGTCATAGTTCCTGCTGCCTGCTGCTCCCTTTTCTTTGAATCTATCCTCTCTTTATTTCGTACTGCGGCCTGTCCATGCAGAAGCGAAATCCTGCAACAAGTCCACCTTCACGTTGCCTGAGTTACTCCAACGACGATATCCTCGAGTTTTCAAGTAAATTTCGCTGAGTGACGAGGCATTTGGCTACCTTAAGAGACTCATAGTTACTCCTGCCGGCTGCTCCCATTTCTTTAGGCCTTTAAAATTCTTGCTATGGCCAGTCCTACAGAACCGATATGCCACTGTATGTCCACCTTAACGACGTCACAGTTACTCACACTACGACTCTCTCGAGTTTGCAAATGTACTTCGCCGGATGACGAGGCATTTGGCTACCTTAAGGGAGTCATAGTTCCTGCTGCCAGCTACTCCCTTTTCTTTGAATCTATCCTCTCTTTATTTCGTACTGCGGCCTGTCCATGCAGAAGCAAAATCCTGCAACAAGTCCACCTTCACGTTGCCTGAGTTACTCCAACGACGATATCCTCGAGTTTTCAAGTAAATTTCACAGAGTGACGAGGCATTTGGCTACCTTAAGAGAGTCATAGTTACTCCTGCCGGCTGCTCCCATTTCTTTAGGCCTTTAAAATTCTTGCTATGGCCAGTCCTACAGAACCGATATGCCACTGTATGTCCACCTTAACGACGTCACAGTTACTCACACTACGAGTCTCTCGAGTTTGCAAATGTACTTCGCCGGATGACGAGGCATTTGGCTACCTTAAGAGAGTCATAGTTCCTGCTGCCTGCTGCTCCCTTTTCTTTGAATCTATCCTCTCTTTATTTCGTACTGCGGCCTGTCCATGCAGAAGCGAAATCCTGCAACAAGTCCACCTTCACGTTGCCTGAGTTACTCCAACGACGATATCCTCGAGTTTTCAAGTAAATTTCGCTGAGTGACGAGGCATTTGGCTACCTTAAGAGACTCATAGTTACTCCTGCCGGCTGCTCCCATTTCTTTAGGCCTTTAACATTCTTGCTATGGCCAGTCCTACAGAACCGATATGCCACTGTATGTCCACCTTAACGTCGTCACAGTTACTCACACTACGAGTCTCTCGAGTTTGCAAATGTACTTCGCCGGATGACGAGGCATTTAGCTACGTTAAGAGAGTCATAGTTCCTGCTGCCAGCTGCTCCCTTTTCTTTGAATCTATCCTCTCTTTAGTTCGTACTGCGGCCTGTCCATGCAGAAGCGAAATCCTGCAACAAGTCCACCTTCACGTTGCCTGAGTTACTCCAACGACGATATCCTCGAGTTTTCAAGTAAATTTCGCTGAGTGACGAGGCATTTGGCTACCTTAAGAGACTCTTAGTTACTCCTGCCGGCTGCTCCCATTTCTTTAGGCCTTTAACATTCTTGCTATGGCCAGTCCTACAGAACCGATATGCCACTGTATGTCCACCTTAACGTCGTCACAGTTACTCACACTACGAGTCTCTCGAGTTTGCAAATGTACTTCGCCGGATGACGAGGCATTTGGCTACCTTAAGAGATTCATAGTTCCTGCTGCCTGCTGCTCCCTTTTCTTTGAATCTATCCTCTCTTTATTTCGTACTGCGGCCTGTCCATGCAGAAGCGAAATCCTGCAACAAGTCCACCTTCACGTTGCCTGAGTTACTCCAACGACGATATCCTCGAGTTTTCAAGTAAATTTCGCTGAGTGACGAGGCATTTGGCTACCTTAAGAGACTCTTAGTTACTCCTGCCGGCTGCTCCCATTTCTTTAGGCCTTTAACATTCTTGCTATGGCCAGTCCTACAGAACCGATATGCCACTGTATGTCCACCTTAACGTCGTCACAGTTACTCACACTACGAGTCTCTCGAGTTTGCAAATGTACTTCGCCGGATGACGAGGCATTTGGCTACCTTAAGAGAGTCATAGTTCCTGCTGCCTGCTGCTCCCTTTTCTTTGAATCTATCCTCTCTTTATTTCGTACTGCGGCCTGTCCATGCAGAAGCGAAATCCTGCAACAAGTCCACCTTCACGTTGCCTGAGTTACTCCAACGACGATATCCTCGAGTTTTCAAGTAAATTTCGCTGAGTGACGAGGCATTTGGCTACCTTAAGAGACTCATAGTTACTCCTGCCGGCTGCTCCCATTTCTTTAGGCCTTTAAAATTCTTGCTATGGCCAGTCCTACAGAACCGATATGCCACTGTATGTCCACCTTAACGACGTCACAGTTACTCACACTACGACTCTCTCGAGTTTGCAAATGTACTTCGCCGGATGACGAGGCATTTGGCTACCTTAAGGGAGTCATAGTTCCTGCTGCCAGCTACTCCCTTTTCTTTGAATCTATCCTCTCTTTTTTTCGTACTGCGGCCTGTCCATGCAGAAGCAAAATCCTGCAACAAGTCCACCTTCACGTTGCCTGAGTTACTCCAACGACGATATCCTCGAGTTTTCAAGTAAATTTCGCAGAGTGACGAGGCATTTGGCTACCTTAAGAGAGTCATAGTTACTCCTGCCGGCTGCTCCCATTTCTTTACGCCTTTAACATTCTTGCTATGGCCAGTCCTACAGAATCGATATGCCACTGTATGTCCACCTTAACGACGTCACAGTTACTCACAGTACTTCGCCGGATGACGAGGCATTTGGCTACCTTAAGAGAGTCATAGTTCTTGCTTCCAGCTGCTCCCTTTTCTTTGAATCTATCCTCTCTTTATTTCGTACTGCGGCCTGTCCATGCAGAAGCGAAATGCTGCAACAAGTCCACCTTCACGTTGCCTGAGTTACTCCAACGACGATATCCTCGAGTTTTCAAGTAAATTTCGCAGAGTGACGAGGCATTTGGCTACCTTAAGAGAGTCATAGTTACTCCTGCCGGCTGCTCCCATTTCTTTAGGCCTTTAACATTCTTGCTATGGCCAGTCCTACAGAACCGATATGCCACTGTATGTCCACCTTAACGTCGTCACAGTTACTCACACTACGAGTCTCTCGAGTTTGAAAATGTACTTCGCCGGATGACGAGGCATTTGGCTACCTTAAGAGAGTCATAGTTCCTGCTGCCTGCTGCTCCCTTTTCTTTGAATCTATCCTCTCTTTATTTCGTACTGCGGCCTGTCCATGCAGAAGCGAAATCCTGCAACAAGTCCACCTTCACGTTGCCTGAGTTACTCCAACGACGATATCCTCGAGTTTTCAAGTAAATTTCGCTGAGTGACGAGGCATTTGGCTACCTTAAGAGACTCATAGTTACTCCTGCCGGCTGCTCCCATTTCTTTAGGCCTTTAAAATTCTTGCTATGGCCAGTCCTACAGAACCGATATGCCACTGTATGTCCACCTTAACGACGTCACAGTTACTCACACTACGACTCTCTCGAGTTTGCAAATGTACTTCGCCGGATGACGAGGCATTTGGCTACCTTAAGGGAGTCATAGTTCCTGCTGCCAGCTACTCCCTTTTCTTTGAATCTATCCTCTCTTTATTTCGTACTGCGGCCTGTCCATGCAGAAGCAAAATCCTGCAACAAGTCCACCTTCACGTTGCCTGAGTTACTCCAACGACGATATCCTCGAGTTTTCAAGTAAATTTCACAGAGTGACGAGGCATTTGGCTACCTTAAGAGAGTCATAGTTACTCCTGCCGGCTGCTCCCATTTCTTTAGGCCTTTAAAATTCTTGCTATGGCCAGTCCTACAGAACCGATATGCCACTGTATGTCCACCTTAACGACGTCACAGTTACTCACACTACGAGTCTCTCGAGTTTGCAAATGTACTTCGCCGGATGACGAGGCATTTGGCTACCTTAAGAGAGTCATAGTTCCTGCTGCCTGCTGCTCCCTTTTCTTTGAATCTATCCTCTCTTTATTTCGTACTGCGGCCTGTCCATGCAGAAGCGAAATCCTGCAACAAGTCCACCTTCACGTTGCCTGAGTTACTCCAACGACGATATCCTCGAGTTTTCAAGTAAATTTCGCTGAGTGACGAGGCATTTGGCTACCTTAAGAGACTCATAGTTACTCCTGCCGGCTGCTCCCATTTCTTTAGGCCTTTAAAATTCTTGCTATGGCCAGTCCTACAGAACCGATATGCCACTGTATGTCCACCTTAACGACGTCACAGTTACTCACACTACGACTCTCTCGAGTTTGCAAATGTACTTCGCCGGATGATGAGGCATTTGGCTACCTTAAGGGAGTCATAGTTCCTGCTGCCAGCTACTCCCTTTTCTTTGAATCTATCCTCTCTTTATTTCGTACTGCGGCCTGTCCATGCAGAAGCAAAATCCTGCAACAAGTCCACCTTCACGTTGCCTGAGTTACTCCAACGACGATATCCTCGAGTTTTCAAGTAAATTTCGCAGAGTGACGAGGCATTTGGCTACCTTAAGAGAGTCATAGTTACTCCTGCCGGCTGCTCCCATTTCTTTAGGCCTTTAACATTCTTGCTATGGCCAGTCCTACAGAACCGATATGCCACTGTATGTCCACCTTAACGTCGTCACAGTTACTCACACTACGAGTCTCTCGAGTTTGCAAATGTACTTCGCCGGATGACGAGGCATTTAGCTACGTTAAGAGAGTCATAGTTCCTGCTGCCAGCTGCTCCCTTTTCTTTGAATCTATCCTCTCTTTAGTTCGTACTGCGGCCTGTCCATGCAGAAGCGAAATGCTGCAACAAGTGCACCTTCACGTTGCCTGAGTTACTCCAACGACGATATCCTCGAGTTTTCAAGTAAATTTCGCTGAGTGACGAGGCATTTGGCTACCTTAAGAGACTCTTAGTTACTCCTGCCGGCTGCTCCCATTTCTTTAAGCCTTTAACATTCTTGCTATGGCCAGTCCTACAGAACCGATATGCCACTGTATGTCCACCTTAACGACGTCACAGTTACTCACACTACGACTCTCTCGAGTTTGCAAATGTACTTCGCCGGATGACGAGGCATTTGGCTACCTTAAGGGAGTCATAGTTCCTCCTGCCAGCTACTCCCTTTTCTTTGAATCTATCCTCTCTTTTTTTCGTACTGCGGCCTGTCCATGCAGAAGCAAAATCCTGCAACAAGTCCACCTTCACGTTGCCTGAGTTACTCCAACGACGATATCCTCGAGTTTTCAAGTAAATTTCGCAGAGTGACGAGGCATTTGGCTACCTTAAGAGAGTCATAGTTACTCCTGCCGGCTGCTCCCATTTCTTTACGCCTTTAACATTCTTGCTATGGCCAGTCCTACAGAATCGATATGCCACTGTATGTCCACCTTAACGACGTCACAGTTACTCACAGTACTTCGCCGGATGACGAGGCATTTGGCTACCTTAAGAGAGTCATAGTTCTTGCATCCAGCTGCTCCCTTTTCTTTGAATCTATCCTCTCTTTATTTCGTACTGCGGCCTGTCCATGCAGAAGCGAAATGCTGCAACAAGTCCACCTTCACGTTGCCTGAGTTACTCCAACGACGATATCCTCGAGTTTTCAAGTAAATTTCGCAGAGTGACGAGGCATTTGGCTACCTTAAGAGAGTCATAGTTACTCCTGCCGGCTGCTCCCATTTCTTTAGGCCTTTAACATTCTTGCTATGGCCAGTCCTACAGAACCGATATGCCACTGTATGTCCACCTTAACGACGTCACAGTTACTCACACTACGACTCTCTCGAGTTTGCAAATGTACTTCGCCGGATGACGAGGCATTTGGCTACCTTAAGGGAGTCATAGTTCCTGCTGCCAGCTACTCCCCTTTCTTTGAATCTATCCTCTCTTTTTTTCGTACTGCAGCCTGTCCATGCAGAAGCAAAATCCTGCAACAAGTCCACCTTCACGTTGCCTGAGTTACTCCAACGACGATATCCTCGAGTTTTCAAGTAAATTTCGCAGAGTGACGAGGCATTTGGCTACCTTAAGAGAGTCATAGTTACTCCTGCCGGCTGCTCCCATTTCTTTACGCCTTTAACATTCTTGCTATGGCCAGTCCTACAGAATCGATATGCCACTGTATGTCCACCTTAACGACGTCACAGTTACTCACAGTACTTCGCCGGATGACGAGGCATTTGGCTACCTTAAGAGAGTCATAGTTCTTGCTTCCAGCTGCCCCCTTTTCTTTGAATCTATCCTCTCTTTATTTCGTACTGCGGCCTGTCCATGCAGAAGCGAAATGCTGCAACAAGTCCACCTTCACGTTGCCTGAGTTACTCCAACGACGATATCCTCGAGTTTTCAAGTAAATTTCGCAGAGTGACGAGGCATTTGGCTACCTTAAGAGAGTCATAGTTACTCCTGCCGGCTGCTCCCATTTCTTTAGGCCTTTAACATTCTTGCTATGGCCAGTCCTACAGAACCGATATGCCACTGTATGTCCACCTTAACGTCGTCACAGTTACTCACACTACGAGTCTCTCGAGTTTGCAAATGTACTTCGCCGGATGACGAGGCATTTGGCTACCTTAAGAGAGTCATAGTTCCTGCTGCCTGCTGCTCCCTTTTCTTTGAATCTATCCTCTCTTTATTTCGTACTGCGGCCTGTCCATGCAGAAGCGAAATCCTGCAACAAGTCCACCTTCACGTTGCCTGAGTTACTCCAACGACGATATCCTCGAGTTTTCAAGTAAATTTCGCTGAGTGACGAGGCATTTGGCTACCTTAAGAGACTCATAGTTACTCCTGCCGACTGCTCCCATTTCTTTAGGCCTTTAAAATTCTTGCTATGGCCAGTCCTACAGAACCGATATGCCACTGTATGTCCACCTTAACGACGTCACAGTTACTCACACTACGACTCTCTCGAGTTTGCAAATGTACTTCGCCGGATGACGAGGCATTTGGCTTCCTTAAGGGAGTCATAGTTCCTGCTGCCAGCTACTCCCTTTTCTTTGAATCTATCCTCTCTTTATTTCGTACTGCGGCCTGTCCATGCAGAAGCAAAATCCTGCAACAAGTCCACCTTCACGTTGCCTGAGTTACTCCAACGACGATATCCTCGAGTTTTCAAGTAAATTTCACAGAGTGACGAGGCATTTGGCTACCTTAAGAGAGTCATAGTTACTCCTGCCGGCTGCTCCCATTTCTTTAGGCCTTTAACATTCTTGCTATGGCCAGTCCTACAGAACCGATATGCCACTGTATGTCCACCTTAACGTCGTCACAGTTACTCACACTACGAGTCTCTCGAGTTTGCAAATGTACTTCGCCGGATGACGAGGCATTTGGCTACCTTAAGAGATTCATAGTTCCTGCTGCCTGCTGCTCCCTTTTCTTTGAATCTATCCTCTCTTTATTTCGTACTGCGGCCTGTCCATGCAGAAGCGAAATCCTGCAACAAGTCCACCTTCACGTTGCCTGAGTTACTCCAACGACGATATCCTCGAGTTTTCAAGTAAATTTCGCTGAGTGACGAGGCATTTGGCTACCTTAAGAGACTCTTAGTTACTCCTGCCGGCTGCTCCCATTTCTTTAGGCCTTTAACATTCTTGCTATGGCCAGTCCTACAGAACCGATATGCCACTGTATGTCCACCTTAACGTCGTCACAGTTACTCACACTACGAGTCTCTCGAGTTTGCAAATGTACTTCGCCGGATGACGAGGCATTTGGCTACCTTAAGAGAGTCATAGTTCCTGCTGCCTGCTGCTCCCTTTTCTTTGAATCTATCCTCTCTTTATTTCGTACTGCGGCCTGTCCATGCAGAAGAGAAATCCTGCAACAAGTCCACCTTCACGTTGCCTGAGTTACTCCAACGACGATATCCTCGAGTTTTCAAGTAAATTTCGCTGAGTGACGAGGCATTTGGCTACCTTAAGAGACTCATAGTTACTCCTGCCGGCTGCTCCCATTTCTTTAGGCCTTTAAAATTCTTGCTATGGCCAGTCCTACAGAACCGATATGCCACTGTATGTCCACCTTAACGACGTCACAGTTACTCACACTACGACTCTCTCGAGTTTGCAAATGTACTTCGCCGGATGACGAGGCATTTGGCTACCTTAAGGGAGTCATAGTTCCTGCTGCCAGCTACTCCCTTTTCTTTGAATCTATCCTCTCTTTTTTTCGTACTGCGGCCTGTCCATGCAGAAGCAAAATCCTGCAACAAGTCCACCTTCACGTTGCCTGAGTTACTCCAACGACGATATCCTCGAGTTTTCAAGTAAATTTCGCAGAGTGACGAGGCATTTGGCTACCTTAAGAGAGTCATAGTTACTCCTGCCGGCTGCTCCCATTTCTTTACGCCTTTAACATTCTTGCTATGGCCAGTCCTACAGAATCGATATGCCACTGTATGTCCACCTTAACGACGTCACAGTTACTCACAGTACTTCGCCGGATGACGAGGCATTTGGCTACCTTAAGAGAGTCATAGTTCTTGCTTCCAGCTGCTCCCTTTTCTTTGAATCTATCCTCTCTTTATTTCGTACTGCGGCCTGTCCATGCAGAAGCGAAATGCTGCAACAAGTCCACCTTCACGTTGCCTGAGTTACTCCAACGACGATATCCTCGAGTTTTCAAGTAAATTTCGCAGAGTGACGAGGCATTTGGCTACCTTAAGAGAGTCATAGTTACTCCTGCCGGCTGCTCCCATTTCTTTAGGCCTTTAACATTCTTGCTATGGCCAGTCCTACAGAACCGATATGCCACTGTATGTCCACCTTAACGTCGTCACAGTTACTCACACTACGAGTCTCTCGAGTTTGAAAATGTACTTCGCCGGATGACGAGGCATTTGGCTACCTTAAGAGAGTCATAGTTCCTGCTGCCTGCTGCTCCCTTTTCTTTGAATCTATCCTCTCTTTATTTCGTACTGCGGCCTGTCCATGCAGAAGCGAAATCCTGCAACAAGTCCACCTTCACGTTGCCTGAGTTACTCCAACGACGATATCCTCGAGTTTTCAAGTAAATTTCGCTGAGTGACGAGGCATTTGGCTACCTTAAGAGACTCATAGTTACTCCTGCCGGCTGCTCCCATTTCTTTAGGCCTTTAAAATTCTTGCTATGGCCAGTCCTACAGAACCGATATGCCACTGTATGTCCACCTTAACGACGTCACAGTTACTCACACTACGACTCTCTCGAGTTTGCAAATGTACTTCGCCGGATGACGAGGCATTTGGCTACCTTAAGGGAGTCATAGTTCCTGCTGCCAGCTACTCCCTTTTCTTTGAATCTATCCTCTCTTTATTTCGTACTGCGGCCTGTCCATGCAGAAGCAAAATCCTGCAACAAGTCCACCTTCACGTTGCCTGAGTTACTCCAACGACGATATCCTCGAGTTTTCAAGTAAATTTCACAGAGTGACGAGGCATTTGGCTACCTTAAGAGAGTCATAGTTACTCCTGCCGGCTGCTCCCATTTCTTTAGGCCTTTAAAATTCTTGCTATGGCCAGTCCTACAGAACCGATATGCCACTGTATGTCCACCTTAACGACGTCACAGTTACTCACACTACGAGTCTCTCGAGTTTGCAAATGTACTTCGCCGGATGACGAGGCATTTGGCTACCTTAAGAGAGTCATAGTTCCTGCTGCCTGCTGCTCCCTTTTCTTTGAATCTATCCTCTCTTTATTTCGTACTGCGGCCTGTCCATGCAGAAGCGAAATCCTGCAACAAGTCCACCTTCACGTTGCCTGAGTTACTCCAACGACGATATCCTCGAGTTTTCAAGTAAATTTCGCTGAGTGACGAGGCATTTGGCTACCTTAAGAGACTCATAGTTACTCCTGCCGGCTGCTCCCATTTCTTTAGGCCTTTAAAATTCTTGCTATGGCCAGTCCTACAGAACCGATATGCCACTGTATGTCCACCTTAACGACGTCACAGTTACTCACACTACGACTCTCTCGAGTTTGCAAATGTACTTCGCCGGATGATGAGGCATTTGGCTACCTTAAGGGAGTCATAGTTCCTGCTGCCAGCTACTCCCTTTTCTTTGAATCTATCCTCTCTTTATTTCGTACTGCGGCCTGTCCATGCAGAAGCAAAATCCTGCAACAAGTCCACCTTCACGTTGCCTGAGTTACTCCAACGACGATATCCTCGAGTTTTCAAGTAAATTTCGCAGAGTGACGAGGCATTTGGCTACCTTAAGAGAGTCATAGTTACTCCTGCCGGCTGCTCCCATTTCTTTAGGCCTTTAACATTCTTGCTATGGCCAGTCCTACAGAACCGATATGCCACTGTATGTCCACCTTAACGTCGTCACAGTTACTCACACTACGAGTCTCTCGAGTTTGCAAATGTACTTCGCCGGATGACGAGGCATTTAGCTACGTTAAGAGAGTCATAGTTCCTGCTGCCAGCTGCTCCCTTTTCTTTGAATCTATCCTCTCTTTAGTTCGTACTGCGGCCTGTCCATGCAGAAGCGAAATGCTGCAACAAGTGCACCTTCACGTTGCCTGAGTTACTCCAACGACGATATCCTCGAGTTTTCAAGTAAATTTCGCTGAGTGACGAGGCATTTGGCTACCTTAAGAGACTCTTAGTTACTCCTGCCGGCTGCTCCCATTTCTTTAAGCCTTTAACATTCTTGCTATGGCCAGTCCTACAGAACCGATATGCCACTGTATGTCCACCTTAACGACGTCACAGTTACTCACACTACGACTCTCTCGAGTTTGCAAATGTACTTCGCCGGATGACGAGGCATTTGGCTACCTTAAGGGAGTCATAGTTCCTCCTGCCAGCTACTCCCTTTTCTTTGAATCTATCCTCTCTTTTTTTCGTACTGCGGCCTGTCCATGCAGAAGCAAAATCCTGCAACAAGTCCACCTTCACGTTGCCTGAGTTACTCCAACGACGATATCCTCGAGTTTTCAAGTAAATTTCGCAGAGTGACGAGGCATTTGGCTACCTTAAGAGAGTCATAGTTACTCCTGCCGGCTGCTCCCATTTCTTTACGCCTTTAACATTCTTGCTATGGCCAGTCCTACAGAATCGATATGCCACTGTATGTCCACCTTAACGACGTCACAGTTACTCACAGTACTTCGCCGGATGACGAGGCATTTGGCTACCTTAAGAGAGTCATAGTTCTTGCATCCAGCTGCTCCCTTTTCTTTGAATCTATCCTCTCTTTATTTCGTACTGCGGCCTGTCCATGCAGAAGCGAAATGCTGCAACAAGTCCACCTTCACGTTGCCTGAGTTACTCCAACGACGATATCCTCGAGTTTTCAAGTAAATTTCGCAGAGTGACGAGGCATTTGGCTACCTTAAGAGAGTCATAGTTACTCCTGCCGGCTGCTCCCATTTCTTTAGGCCTTTAACATTCTTGCTATGGCCAGTCCTACAGAACCGATATGCCACTGTATGTCCACCTTAACGACGTCACAGTTACTCACACTACGACTCTCTCGAGTTTGCAAATGTACTTCACCGGATGACGAGGCATTTGGCTACCTTAAGGGAGTCATAGTTCCTGCTGCCAGCTACTCCCCTTTCTTTGAATCTATCCTCTCTTTTTTTCGTACTGCAGCCTGTCCATGCAGAAGCAAAATCCTGCAACAAGTCCACCTTCACGTTGCCTGAGTTACTCCAACGACGATATCCTCGAGTTTTCAAGTAAATTTCGCAGAGTGACGAGGCATTTGGCTACCTTAAGAGAGTCATAGTTACTCCTGCCGGCTGCTCCCATTTCTTTACGCCTTTAACATTCTTGCTATGGCCAGTCCTACAGAATCGATATGCCACTGTATGTCCACCTTAACGACGTCACAGTTACTCACAGTACTTCGCCGGATGACGAGGCATTTGGCTACCTTAAGAGAGTCATAGTTCTTGCTTCCAGCTGCCCCCTTTTCTTTGAATCTATCCTCTCTTTATTTCGTACTGCGGCCTGTCCATGCAGAAGCGAAATGCTGCAACAAGTCCACCTTCACGTTGCCTGAGTTACTCCAACGACGATATCCTCGAGTTTTCAAGTAAATTTCGCAGAGTGACGAGGCATTTGGCTACCTTAAGAGAGTCATAGTTACTCCTGCCGGCTGCTCCCATTTCTTTAGGCCTTTAACATTCTTGCTATGGCCAGTCCTACAGAACCGATATGCCACTGTATGTCCACCTTAACGTCGTCACAGTTACTCACACTACGAGTCTCTCGAGTTTGCAAATGTACTTCGCCGGATGACGAGGCATTTGGCTACCTTAAGAGAGTCATAGTTCCTGCTGCCTGCTGCTCCCTTTTCTTTGAATCTATCCTCTCTTTATTTCGTACTGCGGCCTGTCCATGCAGAAGCGAAATCCTGCAACAAGTCCACCTTCACGTTGCCTGAGTTACTCCAACGACGATATCCTCGAGTTTTCAAGTAAATTTCGCTGAGTGACGAGGCATTTGGCTACCTTAAGAGACTCATAGTTACTCCTGCCGACTGCTCCCATTTCTTTAGGCCTTTAAAATTCTTGCTATGGCCAGTCCTACAGAACCGATATGCCACTGTATGTCCACCTTAACGACGTCACAGTTACTCACACTACGACTCTCTCGAGTTTGCAAATGTACTTCGCCGGATGACGAGGCATTTGGCTTCCTTAAGGGAGTCATAGTTCCTGCTGCCAGCTACTCCCTTTTCTTTGAATCTATCCTCTCTTTATTTCGTACTGCGGCCTGTCCATGCAGAAGCAAAATCCTGCAACAAGTCCACCTTCACGTTGCCTGAGTTACTCCAACGACGATATCCTCGAGTTTTCAAGTAAATTTCACAGAGTGACGAGGCATTTGGCTACCTTAAGAGAGTCATAGTTACTCCTGCCGGCTGCTCCCATTTCTTTAGGCCTTTAACATTCTTGCTATGGCCAGTCCTACAGAACCGATATGCCACTGTATGTCCACCTTAACGTCGTCACAGTTACTCACACTACGAGTCTCTCGAGTTTGCAAATGTACTTCGCCGGATGACGAGGCATTTGGCTACCTTAAGAGATTCATAGTTCCTGCTGCCTGCTGCTCCCTTTTCTTTGAATCTATCCTCTCTTTATTTCGTACTGCGGCCTGTCCATGCAGAAGCGAAATCCTGCAACAAGTCCACCTTCACGTTGCCTGAGTTACTCCAACGACGATATCCTCGAGTTTTCAAGTAAATTTCGCTGAGTGACGAGGCATTTGGCTACCTTAAGAGACTCTTAGTTACTCCTGCCGGCTGCTCCCATTTCTTTAGGCCTTTAACATTCTTGCTATGGCCAGTCCTACAGAACCGATATGCCACTGTATGTCCACCTTAACGTCGTCACAGTTACTCACACTACGAGTCTCTCGAGTTTGCAAATGTACTTCGCCGGATGACGAGGCATTTGGCTACCTTAAGAGAGTCATAGTTCCTGCTGCCTGCTGCTCCCTTTTCTTTGAATCTATCCTCTCTTTATTTCGTACTGCGGCCTGTCCATGCAGAAGAGAAATCCTGCAACAAGTCCACCTTCACGTTGCCTGAGTTACTCCAACGACGATATCCTCGAGTTTTCAAGTAAATTTCGCTGAGTGACGAGGCATTTGGCTACCTTAAGAGACTCATAGTTACTCCTGCCGGCTGCTCCCATTTCTTTAGGCCTTTAAAATTCTTGCTATGGCCAGTCCTACAGAACCGATATGCCACTGTATGTCCACCTTAACGACGTCACAGTTACTCACACTACGACTCTCTCGAGTTTGCAAATGTACTTCGCCGGATGACGAGGCATTTGGCTACCTTAAGGGAGTCATAGTTCCTGCTGCCAGCTACTCCCTTTTCTTTGAATCTATCCTCTCTTTTTTTCGTACTGCGGCCTGTCCATGCAGAAGCAAAATCCTGCAACAAGTCCACCTTCACGTTGCCTGAGTTACTCCAACGACGATATCCTCGAGTTTTCAAGTAAATTTCGCAGAGTGACGAGGCATTTGGCTACCTTAAGAGAGTCATAGTTACTCCTGCCGGCTGCTCCCATTTCTTTACGCCTTTAACATTCTTGCTATGGCCAGTCCTACAGAATCGATATGCCACTGTATGTCCACCTTAACGACGTCACAGTTACTCACAGTACTTCGCCGGATGACGAGGCATTTGGCTACCTTAAGAGAGTCATAGTTCTTGCTTCCAGCTGCTCCCTTTTCTTTGAATCTATCCTCTCTTTATTTCGTACTGCGGCCTGTCCATGCAGAAGCGAAATGCTGCAACAAGTCCACCTTCACGTTGCCTGAGTTACTCCAACGACGATATCCTCGAGTTTTCAAGTAAATTTCGCAGAGTGACGAGGCATTTGGCTACCTTAAGAGAGTCATAGTTACTCCTGCCGGCTGCTCCCATTTCTTTAGGCCTTTAACATTCTTGCTATGGCCAGTCCTACAGAACCGATATGCCACTGTATGTCCACCTTAACGTCGTCACAGTTACTCACACTACGAGTCTCTCGAGTTTGAAAATGTACTTCGCCGGATGACGAGGCATTTGGCTACCTTAAGAGAGTCATAGTTCCTGCTGCCTGCTGCTCCCTTTTCTTTGAATCTATCCTCTCTTTATTTCGTACTGCGGCCTGTCCATGCAGAAGCGAAATCCTGCAACAAGTCCACCTTCACGTTGCCTGAGTTACTCCAACGACGATATCCTCGAGTTTTCAAGTAAATTTCGCTGAGTGACGAGGCATTTGGCTACCTTAAGAGACTCATAGTTACTCCTGCCGGCTGCTCCCATTTCTTTAGGCCTTTAAAATTCTTGCTATGGCCAGTCCTACAGAACCGATATGCCACTGTATGTCCACCTTAACGACGTCACAGTTACTCACACTACGACTCTCTCGAGTTTGCAAATGTACTTCGCCGGATGACGAGGCATTTGGCTACCTTAAGGGAGTCATAGTTCCTGCTGCCAGCTACTCCCTTTTCTTTGAATCTATCCTCTCTTTATTTCGTACTGCGGCCTGTCCATGCAGAAGCAAAATCCTGCAACAAGTCCACCTTCACGTTGCCTGAGTTACTCCAACGACGATATCCTCGAGTTTTCAAGTAAATTTCACAGAGTGACGAGGCATTTGGCTACCTTAAGAGAGTCATAGTTACTCCTGCCGGCTGCTCCCATTTCTTTAGGCCTTTAAAATTCTTGCTATGGCCAGTCCTACAGAACCGATATGCCACTGTATGTCCACCTTAACGACGTCACAGTTACTCACACTACGAGTCTCTCGAGTTTGCAAATGTACTTCGCCGGATGACGAGGCATTTGGCTACCTTAAGAGAGTCATAGTTCCTGCTGCCTGCTGCTCCCTTTTCTTTGAATCTATCCTCTCTTTATTTCGTACTGCGGCCTGTCCATGCAGAAGCGAAATCCTGCAACAAGTCCACCTTCACGTTGCCTGAGTTACTCCAACGACGATATCCTCGAGTTTTCAAGTAAATTTCGCTGAGTGACGAGGCATTTGGCTACCTTAAGAGACTCATAGTTACTCCTGCCGGCTGCTCCCATTTCTTTAGGCCTTTAAAATTCTTGCTATGGCCAGTCCTACAGAACCGATATGCCACTGTATGTCCACCTTAACGACGTCACAGTTACTCACACTACGACTCTCTCGAGTTTGCAAATGTACTTCGCCGGATGATGAGGCATTTGGCTACCTTAAGGGAGTCATAGTTCCTGCTGCCAGCTACTCCCTTTTCTTTGAATCTATCCTCTCTTTATTTCGTACTGCGGCCTGTCCATGCAGAAGCAAAATCCTGCAACAAGTCCACCTTCACGTTGCCTGAGTTACTCCAACGACGATATCCTCGAGTTTTCAAGTAAATTTCGCAGAGTGACGAGGCATTTGGCTACCTTAAGAGAGTCATAGTTACTCCTGCCGGCTGCTCCCATTTCTTTAGGCCTTTAACATTCTTGCTATGGCCAGTCCTACAGAACCGATATGCCACTGTATGTCCACCTTAACGTCGTCACAGTTACTCACACTACGAGTCTCTCGAGTTTGCAAATGTACTTCGCCGGATGACGAGGCATTTAGCTACGTTAAGAGAGTCATAGTTCCTGCTGCCAGCTGCTCCCTTTTCTTTGAATCTATCCTCTCTTTAGTTCGTACTGCGGCCTGTCCATGCAGAAGCGAAATGCTGCAACAAGTGCACCTTCACGTTGCCTGAGTTACTCCAACGACGATATCCTCGAGTTTTCAAGTAAATTTCGCTGAGTGACGAGGCATTTGGCTACCTTAAGAGACTCTTAGTTACTCCTGCCGGCTGCTCCCATTTCTTTAGGCCTTTAACATTCTTGCTATGGCCAGTCCTACAGAACCGATATGCCACTGTATGTCCACCTTAACGACGTCACAGTTACTCACACTACGACTCTCTCGAGTTTGCAAATGTACTTCGCCGGATGACGAGGCATTTGGCTACCTTAAGGGAGTCATAGTTCCTCCTGCCAGCTACTCCCTTTTCTTTGAATCTATCCTCTCTTTTTTTCGTACTGCGGCCTGTCCATGCAGAAGCAAAATCCTGCAACAAGTCCACCTTCACGTTGCCTGAGTTACTCCAACGACGATATCCTCGAGTTTTCAAGTAAATTTCGCAGAGTGACGAGGCATTTGGCTACCTTAAGAGAGTCATAGTTACTCCTGCCGGCTGCTCCCATTTCTTTACGCCTTTAACATTCTTGCTATGGCCAGTCCTACAGAATCGATATGCCACTGTATGTCCACCTTAACGACGTCACAGTTACTCACAGTACTTCGCCGGATGACGAGGCATTTGGCTACCTTAAGAGAGTCATAGTTCTTGCATCCAGCTGCTCCCTTTTCTTTGAATCTATCCTCTCTTTATTTCGTACTGCGGCCTGTCCATGCAGAAGCGAAATGCTGCAACAAGTCCACCTTCACGTTGCCTGAGTTACTCCAACGACGATATCCTCGAGTTTTCAAGTAAATTTCGCAGAGTGACGAGGCATTTGGCTACCTTAAGAGAGTCATAGTTACTCCTGCCGGCTGCTCCCATTTCTTTAGGCCTTTAACATTCTTGCTATGGCCAGTCCTACAGAACCGATATGCCACTGTATGTCCACCTTAACGTCGTCACAGTTACTCACACTACGAGTCTCTCGAGTTTGCAAATGTACTTCGCCGGATGACGAGGCATTTGGCTACCTTAAGAGAGTCATAGTTCCTGCTGCCAGCTGCTCCCTTTTCTTTGAATCTATCCTCTCTTTAGTTCGTACTGCGGCCTGTCCATGCAGAAGCGAAATGCTGCAACAAGTGCACCTTCACGTTGCCTGAGTTACTCCAACGACGATATCCTCGAGTTTTCAAGTAAATTTCGCTGAGTGACGAGGCATTTGGCTACCTTAAGAGACTCTTAGTTACTCCTGCCGGCTGCTCCCATTTCTGTAGGCCTTTAACATTCTTGCTATGGCCAGTCCTACAGAACCGATATGCCACTGTATGTCCACCTTAACGACGTCACAGTTACTCACACTACGACTCTCTCGAGTTTGCAAATGTACTTCGCCGGATGACGAGGCATTTGGCTACCTTAAGGGAGTCATAGTTCCTGCTGCCAGCTACTCCCTTTTCTTTGAATCTATCCTCTCTTTTTTTCGTACTGCAGCCTGTCCATGCAGAAGCAAAATCCTGCAACAAGTCCACCTTCACGTTGCCTGAGTTACTCCAACGACGATATCCTCGAGTTTTCAAGTAAATTTCGCAGAGTGACGAGGCATTTGGCTACCTTAAGAGAGTCATAGTTACTCCTGCCGGCTGCTCCCATTTCTTTACGCCTTTAACATTCTTGCTATGGCCAGTCCTACAGAATCGATATGCCACTGTATGTCCACCTTAACGACGTCACAGTTACTCACAGTACTTCGCCGGATGACGAGGCATTTGGCTACCTTAAGAGAGTCATAGTTCTTGCTTCCAGCTGCTCCCTTTTCTTTGAATCTATCCTCTCTTTATTTCGTACTGCGGCCTGTCCATGCAGAAGCGAAATGCTGCAACAAGTCCACCTTCACGTTGCCTGAGTTACTCCAACGACGATATCCTCGAGTTTTCAAGTAAATTTCGCAGAGTGACGAGGCATTTGGCTACCTTAAGAGAGTCATAGTTACTCCTGCCGGCTGCTCCCATTTCTTTAGGCCTTTAACATTCTTGCTATGGCCAGTCCTACAGAACCGATATGCCACTGTATGTCCACCTTAACGTCGTCACAGTTACTCACACTACGAGTCTCTCGAGTTTGCAAATGTACTTCGCCGGATGACGAGGCATTTGGCTACCTTAAGAGAGTCATAGTTCCTGCTGCCTGCTGCTCCCTTTTCTTTGAATCTATCCTCTCTTTATTTCGTACTGCGGCCTGTCCATGCAGAAGCGAAATCCTGCAACAAGTCCACCTTCACGTTGCCTGAGTTACTCCAACGACGATATCCTCGAGTTTTCAAGTAAATTTCGCTGAGTGACGAGGCATTTGGCTACCTTAAGAGACTCATAGTTACTCCTGCCGACTGCTCCCATTTCTTTAGGCCTTTAAAATTCTTGCTATGGCCAGTCCTACAGAACCGATATGCCACTGTATGTCCACCTTAACGACGTCACAGTTACTCACACTACGACTCTCTCGAGTTTGCAAATGTACTTCGCCGGATGACGAGGCATTTGGCTTCCTTAAGGGAGTCATAGTTCCTGCTGCCAGCTACTCCCTTTTCTTTGAATCTATCCTCTCTTTATTTCGTACTGCGGCCTGTCCATGCAGAAGCAAAATCCTGCAACAAGTCCACCTTCACGTTGCCTGAGTTACTCCAACGACGATATCCTCGAGTTTTCAAGTAAATTTCACAGAGTGACGAGGCATTTGGCTACCTTAAGAGAGTCATA
Source organism: Schistocerca piceifrons (assembly GCF_021461385.2). Taxonomy (NCBI): domain Eukaryota; kingdom Metazoa; phylum Arthropoda; class Insecta; order Orthoptera; family Acrididae; genus Schistocerca; species Schistocerca piceifrons. The sequence continues at coordinate 19,564,142 of NC_060142.1, forward strand.
GTTACTCCTGCCGGCTGCTCCCATTTCTTTAGGCCTTTAACATTCTTGCTATGGCCAGTCCTACAGAACCGATATGCCACTGTATGTCCACCTTAACGTCGTCACAGTTACTCACACTACGAGTCTCTCGAGTTTGCAAATGTACTTCGCCGGATGACGAGGCATTTGGCTACCTTAAGGGAGTCATAGTTCCTGCTGCCAGCTACTCCCTTTTCTTTGAATGTATCCTCGCTTTATTTCGTACTGCGGCCTGTCCATGCAGAAGCGAAATCCTGCAACAAGTCCACCTTCACGTTGCCTGAGTTACTCCAACGACGATATCCTCGAGTTTTCAAGTAAATTTCGCAGAGTGACGAGGCATTTGGCTACCTTAAGAGAGTCATAGTTACTCCTGCCGGCTGCTCCCATTTCTTTAGGCCTTTAACATTCTTGCTATGGCCAGTCCTACAGAACCGATATGCCACTGTATGTCCACCTTAACGACGACACAGTTACTCACACTACGACTCTCTCGAGTTTGCAAATGTACTTCGCCGGATGATGAGGCATTTGGCTACCTTAAGGGAGTCATAGTTCCTGCTGCCAGCTACTCCCTTTTCTTTGAATCTATCCTCTCTTTATTTCGTACTGCGGCCTGTCCATGCAGAAGCAAAATCCTGCAACAAGTCCACCTTCACGTTGCCTGAGTTACTCCAACGACGATATCCTCGAGTTTTCAAGTAAATTTCGCAGAGTGACGAGGCATTTGGCTACCTTAAGAGAGTCATAGTTACTCCTGCCGGCTGCTCCCATTTCTTTAGGCCTTTAACATTCTTGCTATGGCCAGTCCTACAGAACCGATATGCCACTGTATGTCCACCTTAACGTCGTCACAGTTACTCACACTACGAGTCTCTCGAGTTTGCAAATGTACTTCGCCGGATGACGAGGCATTTAGCTACGTTAAGAGAGTCATAGTTCCTGCTGCCAGCTGCTCCCTTTTCTTTGAATCTATCCTCTCTTTAGTTCGTACTGCGGCCTGTCCATGCAGAAGCGAAATGCTGCAACAAGTGCACCTTCACGTTGCCTGAGTTACTCCAACGACGATATCCTCGAGTTTTCAAGTAAATTTCGCTGAGTGACGAGGCATTTGGCTACCTTAAGAGACTCTTAGTTACTCCTGCCGGCTGCTCCCATTTCTTTAGGCCTTTAACATTCTTGCTATGGCCAGTCCTACAGAACCGATATGCCACTGTATGTCCACCTTAACGACGTCACAGTTACTCACACTACGACTCTCTCGAGTTTGCAAATGTACTTCGCCGGATGACGAGGCATTTGGCTACCTTAAGGGAGTCATAGTTCCTGCTGCCAGCTACTCCCTTTTCTTTGAATCTATCCTCTCTTTTTTTCGTACTGCGGCCTGTCCATGCAGAAGCAAAATCCTGCAACAAGTCCACCTTCACGTTGCCTGAGTTACTCCAACGACGATATCCTCGAGTTTTCAAGTAAATTTCGCAGAGTGACGAGGCATTTGGCTACCTTAAGAGAGTCATAGTTACTCCTGCCGGCTGCTCCCATTTCTTTACGCCTTTAACATTCTTGCTATGGCCAGACCTACAGAATCGATATGCCACTGTATGTCCACCTTAACGACGTCACAGTTACTCACAGTACTTCGCCGGATGACGAGGCATTTGGCTACCTTAAGAGAGTCATAGTTCTTGCATCCAGCTGCTCCCTTTTCTTTGAATCTATCCTCTCTTTATTTCGTACTGCGGCCTGTCCATGCAGAAGCGAAATGCTGCAACTAGTCCACCTTCACGTTGCCTGAGTTACTCCAACGACGATATCCTCGAGTTTTCAAGTAAATTTCGCAGAGTGACGAGGCATTTGGCTACCTTAAGAGAGTCATAGTTACTCCTGCCGGCTGCTCCCATTTCTTTAGGCCTTTAACATTCTTGCTATGGCCAGTCCTACAGAACCGATATGCCACTGTATGTCCACCTTAACGTCGTCACAGTTACTCACACTACGAGTCTCTCGAGTTTGCAAATGTACTTCGCCGGATGACGAGGCATTTGGCTACCTTAAGAGAGTCATAGTTCCTGCTGCCAGCTGCTCCCTTTTCTTTGAATCTATCCTCTCTTTAGTTCGTACTGCGGCCTGTCCATGCAGAAGCGAAATGCTGCAACAAGTGCACCTTCACGTTGCCTGAGTTACTCCAACGACGATATCCTCGAGTTTTCAAGTAAATTTCGCTGAGTGACGAGGCATTTGGCTACCTTAAGAGACTCTTAGTTACTCCTGCCGGCTGCTCCCATTTCTTTAGGCCTTTAACATTCTTGCTATGGCCAGTCCTACAGAACCGATATGCCACTGTATGTCCACCTTAACGACGTCACAGTTACTCACACTACGACTCTCTCGAGTTTGCAAATGTACTTCGCCGGATGACGAGGCATTTGGCTACCTTAAGGGAGTCATAGTTCCTGCTGCCAGCTACTCCCTTTTCTTTGAATCTATCCTCTCTTTTTTTCGTACTGCGGCCTGTCCATGCAGAAGCAAAATCCTGCAACAAGTCCACCTTCACGTTGCCTGAGTTACTCCAACGACGATATCCTCGAGTTTTCAAGTAAATTTCGCAGAGTGACGAGGCATTTGGCTACCTTAAGAGAGTCATAGTTACTCCTGCCGGCTGCTCCCATTTCTTTACGCCTTTAACATTCTTGCTATGGCCAGTCCTACAGAATCGATATGCCACTGTATGTCCACCTTAACGACGTCACAGTTACTCACAGTACTTCGCCGGATGACGAGGCATTTGGCTACCTTAAGAGAGTCATAGTTCTTGCTTCCAGCTGCTCCCTTTTCTTTGAATCTATCCTCTCTTTATTTCGTACTGCGGCCTGTCCATGCAGAAGCGAAATGCTGCAACAAGTCCACCTTCACGTTGCCTGAGTTACTCCAACGACGATATCCTCGAGTTTTCAAGTAAATTTCGCAGAGTGACGAGGCATTTGGCTACCTTAAGAGAGTCATAGTTACTCCTGCCGGCTGCTCCCATTTCTTTAGGCCTTTAACATTCTTGCTATGGCCAGTCCTACAGAACCGATATGCCACTGTATGTCCACCTTAACGTCGTCACAGTTACTCACACTACGAGTCTCTCGAGTTTGAAAATGTACTTCGCCGGATGACGAGGCATTTGGCTACCTTAAGAGAGTCATAGTTCCTGCTGCCTGCTGCTCCCTTTTCTTTGAATCTATCCTCTCTTTATTTCGTACTGCGGCCTGTCCATGCAGAAGCGAAATCCTGCAACAAGTCCACCTTCACGTTGCCTGAGTTACTCCAACGACGATATCCTCGAGTTTTCAAGTAAATTTCGCTGAGTGACGAGGCATTTGGCTACCTTAAGAGACTCATAGTTACTCCTGCCGACTGCTCCCATTTCTTTAGGCCTTTAAAATTCTTGCTATGGCCAGTCCTACAGAACCGATATGCCACTGTATGTCCACCTTAACGACGTCACAGTTACTCACACTACGACTCTCTCGAGTTTGCAAATGTACTTCGCCGGATGACGAGGCATTTGGCTTCCTTAAGGGAGTCATAGTTCCTGCTGCCAGCTACTCCCTTTTCTTTGAATCTATCCTCTCTTTATTTCGTACTGCGGCCTGTCCATGCAGAAGCAAAATCCTGCAACAAGTCCACCTTCACGTTGCCTGAGTTACTCCAACGACGATATCCTCGAGTTTTCAAGTAAATTTCACAGAGTGGCGAGGCATTTGGCTACCTTAAGAGAGTCATAGTTACTCCTGCCGGCTGCTCCCATTTCTTTAGGCCTTTAACATTCTTGCTATGGCCAGTCCTACAGAACCGATATGCCACTGTATGTCCACCTTAACGTCGTCACAGTTACTCACACTACGACTCTCTCGAGTTTGCAAATGTACTTCGCCGGATGACGAGGCATTTGGCTACCTTAAGGGAGTCATAGTTCCTGCTGCCAGCTACTCCCTTTTCTTTGAATGTATCCTCTCTTTATTTCGTACTGCGGCCTGTCCATGCAGATGCGACATCCTGCAACAAGTCCACCTTCACGTTGCCTGAGTTACTCCAACGACGATATCCACGAGTTTTCAAGTAAATTTCACAGAGTGGCGAGGCATTTGGCTACCTTAAGAGAGTCATAGTTACTCCTGCCGGCTGCTCCCATTTCTTTAGGCCTTTAACATTCTTGCTATGGCCAGTCCTACAGAACCGATATGCCACTGTATGTCCACCTTAACGTCGTCACAGTTACTCACACTACGAGTCTCTCGAGTTTGCAAATGTACTTCGCCGGATGACGAGGCATTTGGCTACCTTAAGGGAGTCATAGTTCCTGCTGCCAGCTACTCCCTTTTCTTTGAATGTATCCTCTCTTTATTTCGTACTGCGGCCTGTCCATGCAGAAGCGAAATCCTGCAACAAGTCCACCTTCACGTTGCCTGAGTTACTCCAACGACGATATCCTCGAGTTTTCAAGTAAATTTCGTTGAGTGACGAGGCATTTGGCTACCTTAAGAGAGTCATAGTTACTCCTGCCGGCTGCTCCCATTTCTTTACGCCTTTAACATTCTTGCTATGGCCAGTCCTACAGAATCGATATGCCACTGTATGTCCACCTTAACGACGTCACAGTTACTCACAGTACTTCGCCGGATGACGAGGCATTTGGCTACCTTAAGAGAGTCATAGTTCCTGCTTCCAGCTGCTCCCTTTTTTTTGAATGTATCCTCTCTTTATTTCGTACTGCGGCCTGTCCATGCAGAAGCGAAATGCTGCAACAAGTCCACCTTCACGTTGCCTGAGTTACTCCAACGACGATATCCTCGAGTTTTCAAGTAAATTTCGCAGAGTGACGAGGCATTTGGCTACCTTAAGAGAGTCAAAGTTACTCCTGCCGGCTGCTCCCATTTCTTTACGCCTTTAACATTCTTGCTATGGCCAGTCCTACAGAACCGATATGCCACTGTATGTCCACCTTAACGTCGTCACAGTTACTCACACTACGAGTCTCTCGAGTTTGCAAATGTACTTCGCCGGATGACGATGCATTTGGCTACCTTAAGGGAGTCATAGTTCCTGCTGCCAGCTACTCCCTTTTCTTTGAATGTATCCTCTCTTTATTTCGTACTGCGGCCTGTCCATGCAGAAGCGAAATCCTGCAACAAGTCCACCTTCACGTTGCCTGAGTTACTCCAACGACGATATCCTCGAGTTTTCAAGTAAATTTCGCAGAGTGACGAGGCATTTGGCTACCTTAAGAGAGTCATAGTTACTCCTGCCGGCTGCTCCCATTTCTTTAGGCCTTTAACATTCTTGCTATGGCCAGTCCTACAGAACCGATATGCCACTGTATGTCCACCTTAACGTCGTCACAGTTACTCACACTACGAGTCTCTCGAGTTTGCAAATGTACTTCGCCGGATGACGAGGCATTTAGCTACGTTAAGAGAGTCATAGTTCCTGCTGCCAGCTACTCCCTTTTCTTTGAATGTATCCTCTCTTTATTTCGTACTGCGGCCTGTCCATGCAGAAGCGAAATCCTGCAACAAGTCCACCTTCACGTTGCCTGAGTTACTCCAACGACGATATCCTCGAGTTTTCAAGTAAATTTCGTTGAGTGACGAGGCATTTGGCTACCTTAAGAGAGTCATAGTTACTCCTGCCGGCTGCTCCCATTTCTTTACGCCTTTAACATTCTTGCTATGGCCAGTCCTACAGAATCGATATGCCACTGTATGTCCACCTTAACGACGTCACAGTTACTCACAGTACTTCGCCGGATGACGAGGCATTTGGCTACCTTAAGAGAGTCATAGTTCCTGCTTCCAGCTGCTCCCTTTTTTTTGAATGTATCCTCTCTTTATTTCGTACTGCGGCCTGTCCATGCAGAAGCGAAATGCTGCAACAAGTCCACCTTCACGTTGCCTGAGTTACTCCAACGACGATATCCTCGAGTTTTCAAGTAAATTTCGCAGAGTGACGAGGCATTTGGCTACCTTAAGAGAGTCAAAGTTACTCCTGCCGGCTGCTCCCATTTCTTTACGCCTTTAACATTCTTGCTATGGCCAGTCCTACAGAACCGATATGCCACTGTATGTCCACCTTAACGTCGTCACAGTTACTCACACTACGAGTCTCTCGAGTTTGCAAATGTACTTCGCCGGATGACGATGCATTTGGCTACCTTAAGGGAGTCATAGTTCCTGCTGCCAGCTACTCCCTTTTCTTTGAATGTATCCTCTCTTTATTTCGTACTGCGGCCTGTCCATGCAGAAGCGAAATCCTGCAACAAGTCCACCTTCACGTTGCCTGAGTTACTCCAACGACGATATCCTCGAGTTTTCAAGTAAATTTCGCAGAGTGACGAGGCATTTGGCTACCTTAAGAGAGTCATAGTTACTCCTGCCGGCTGCTCCCATTTCTTTAGGCCTTTAACATTCTTGCTATGGCCAGTCCTACAGAACCGATATGCCACTGTATGTCCACCTTAACGTCGTCACAGTTACTCACACTACGAGTCTCTCGAGTTTGCAAATGTACTTCGCCGGATGACGAGGCATTTAGCTACGTTAAGAGAGTCATAGTTCCTGCTGCCAGCTGCTCCCTTTTCTTTGAATCTATCCTCTCTTTAGTTCGTACTGCGGCCTGTCCATGCAGAAGCGAAATGCTGCAACAAGTGCACCTTCACGTTGCCTGAGTTACTCCAACGACGATATCCTCGAGTTTTCAAGTAAATTTCGCTGAGTGACGAGGCATTTGGCTACCTTAAGAGACTCTTAGTTACTCCTGCCGGCTGCTCCCATTTCTTTAGGCCTTTAACATTCTTGCTATGGCCAGTCCTACAGAACCGATATGCCACTGTATGTCCACCTTAACGACGTCACAGTTACTCACACTACGACTCTCTCGAGTTTGCAAATGTACTTCGCCGGATGACGAGGCATTTGGCTACCTTAAGGGAGTCATAGTTCCTGCTGCCAGCTACTCCCTTTTCTTTGAATCTATCCTCTCTTTTTTTCGTACTGCGGCCTGTCCATGCAGAAGCAAAATCCTGCAACAAGTCCACCTTCACGTTGCCTGAGTTACTCCAACGACGATATCCTCGAGTTTTCAAGTAAATTTCGCAGAGTGACGAGGCATTTGGCTACCTTAAGAGAGTCATAGTTACTCCTGCCGGCTGCTCCCATTTCTTTACGCCTTTAACATTCTTGCTATGGCCAGTCCTACAGAATCGATATGCCACTGTATGTCCACCTTAACGACGTCACAGTTACTCACAGTACTTCGCCGGATGACGAGGCATTTGGCTACCTTAAGAGAGTCATAGTTCCTGCTGCCTGCTGCTCCCTTTTCTTTGAATCTATCCTCTCTTTATTTCGTACTGCGGCCTGTCCATGCAGAAGCGAAATCCTGCAACAAGTCCACCTTCACGTTGCCTGAGTTACTCCAACGACGATATCCTCGAGTTTTCAAGTAAATTTCGCTGAGTGACGAGGCATTTGGCTACCTTAAGAGACTCATAGTTACTCCTGCCGGCTGCTCCCATTTCTTTAGGCCTTTAAAATTCTTGCTATGGCCAGTCCTACAGATCCGATATGCCACTGTATGTCCACCTTAACGACGTCACAGTTACTCACACTACGACTCTCTCGAGTTTGCAAATGTACTTCGCCGGATGACGAGGCATTTGGCTTCCTTAAGGGAGTCATAGTTCCTGCTGCCAGCTACTCCCTTTTCTTTGAATCTATCCTCTCTTTATTTCGTATTGCGGCCTGTCCATGCAGAAGCAAAATCCTGCAACAAGTCCACCTTCACGTTGCCTGAGTTACTCCAACGACGATATCCTCGAGTTTTCAAGTAAATTTCACAGAGTGACGAGGCATTTGGCTACCTTAAGAGAGTCATAGTTACTCCTGCCGGCTGCTCCCATTTCTTTAGGCCTTTAACATTCTTGCTATGGCCAGTCCTACAGAACCGATATGCCACTGTATGTCCACCTTAACGTCGTCACAGTTACTCACACTACGAGTCTCTCGAGTTTGCAAATGTACTTCGCCGGATGACGAGGCATTTGGCTACCTTAAGGGAGTCATAGTTCCTGCTGCCAGCTACTCCCTTTTCTTTGAATGTATCCTCTCTTTATTTCGTACTGCGGCCTGTCCATGCAGAAGGGAAATCCTGCAACAAGTCCACCTTCACGTTGCCTGAGTTACTCCAACGACGATATCCTCGAGTTTTCAAGTAAATTTCGTTGAGTGACGAGGCATTTGGCTACCTTAAGAGAGTCATAGTTACTCCTGCCGGCTGCTCCCATTTCTTTACGCCTTTAACATTCTTGCTATGGCCAGTCCTACAGAATCGATATGCCACTGTATGTCCACCTTAACGACGTCACAGTTACTCACAGTACTTCGCCGGATGACGAGGCATTTGGCTACCTTAAGAGAGTCATAGTTCCTGCTTCCAGCTGCTCCCTTTTTTTTGAATGTATCCTCTCTTTATTTCGTACTGCGGCCTGTCCATGCAGAAGCGAAATGCTGCAACAAGTCCACCTTCACGTTGCCTGAGTTACTCCAACGACGATATCCTCGAGTTTTCAAGTAAATTTCGCAGAGTGACGAGGCATTTGGCTACCTTAAGAGAGTCAAAGTTACTCCTGCCGGCTGCTCCCATTTCTTTACGCCTTTAACATTCTTGCTATGGCCAGTCCTACAGAACCGATATGCCACTGTATGTCCACCTTAACGTCGTCACAGTTACTCACACTACGAGTCTCTCGAGTTTGCAAATGTACTTCGCCGGATGACGATGCATTTGGCTACCTTAAGGGAGTCATAGTTCCTGCTGCCAGCTACTCCCTTTTCTTTGAATGTATCCTCTCTTTATTTCGTACTGCGGCCTGTCCATGCAGAAGCGAAATCCTGCAACAAGTCCACCTTCACGTTGCCTGAGTTACTCCAACGACGATATCCTCGAGTTTTCAAGTAAATTTCGCAGAGTGACGAGGCATTTGGCTACCTTAAGAGAGTCATAGTTACTCCTGCCGGCTGCTCCCATTTCTTTAGGCCTTTAACATTCTTGCTATGGCCAGTCCTACAGAACCGATATGCCACTGTATGTCCACCTTAACGTCGTCACAGTTACTCACACTACGAGTCTCTCGAGTTTGCAAATGTACTTCGCCGGATGACGAGGCATTTAGCTACGTTAAGAGAGTCATAGTTCCTGCTGCCAGCTGCTCCCTTTTCTTTGAATCTATACTCTCTTTAGTTCGTACTGCGGCCTGTCCATGCAGAAGCGAAATGCTGCAACAAGTGCACCTTCACGTTGCCTGAGTTACTCCAACGACGATATCCTCGAGTTTTCAAGTAAATTTCGCAGAGTGACGAGGCATTTGGCTACCTTAAGAGAGTCAAAGTTACTCCTGCCGGCTGCTCCCATTTCTTTACGCCTTTAACATTCTTGCTATGGCCAGTCCTACAGAACCGATATGCCACTGTATGTCCACCTTAACGTCGTCACAGTTACTCACACTACGAGTCTCTCGAGTTTGCAAATGTACTTCGCCGGATGACGATGCATTTGGCTACCTTAAGGGAGTCATAGTTCCTGCTGCCAGCTACTCCCTTTTCTTTGAATGTATCCTCTCTTTATTTCGTACTGCGGCCTGTCCATGCAGAAGCGAAATCCTGCAACAAGTCCACCTTCACGTTGCCTGAGTTACTCCAACGACGATATCCTCGAGTTTTCAAGTAAATTTCGCAGAGTGACGAGGCATTTGGCTACCTTAAGAGAGTCATAGTTACTCCTGCCGGCTGCTCCCATTTCTTTAGGCCTTTAACATTCTTGCTATGGCCAGTCCTACAGAACCGATATGCCACTGTATGTCCACCTTAACGTCGTCACAGTTACTCACACTACGAGTCTCTCGAGTTTGCAAATGTACTTCGCCGGATGACGAGGCATTTAGCTACGTTAAGAGAGTCATAGTTCCTGCTGCCAGCTGCTCCCTTTTCTTTGAATCTATCCTCTCTTTAGTTCGTACTGCGGCCTGTCCATGCAGAAGCGAAATGCTGCAACAAGTGCACCTTCACGTTGCCTGAGTTACTCCAACGACGATATCCTCGAGTTTTCAAGTAAATTTCGCTGAGTGACGAGGCATTTGGCTACCTTAAGAGACTCTTAGTTACTCCTGCCGGCTGCTCCCATTTCTTTAGGCCTTTAACATTCTTGCTATGGCCAGTCCTACAGAACCGATATGCCACTGTATGTCCACCTTAACGACGTCACAGTTACTCACACTACGACTCTCTCGAGTTTGCAAATGTACTTCGCCGGATGACGAGGCATTTGGCTACCTTAAGGGAGTCATAGTTCCTGCTGCCAGCTACTCCCTTTTCTTTGAATCTATCCTCTCTTTTTTTCGTACTGCGGCCTGTCCATGCAGAAGCAAAATCCTGCAACAAGTCCACCTTCACGTTGCCTGAGTTACTCCAACGACGATATCCTCGAGTTTTCAAGTAAATTTCGCAGAGTGACGAGGCATTTGGCTACCTTAAGAGAGTCATAGTTACTCCTGCCGGCTGCTCCCATTTCTTTACGCCTTTAACATTCTTGCTATGGCCAGTCCTACAGAATCGATATGCCACTGTATGTCCACCTTAACGACGTCACAGTTACTCACAGTACTTCGCCGGATGACGAGGCATTTGGCTACCTTAAGAGAGTCATAGTTCCTGCTGCCTGCTGCTCCCTTTTCTTTGAATCTATCCTCTCTTTATTTCGTACTGCGGCCTGTCCATGCAGAAGCGAAATCCTGCAACAAGTCCACCTTCACGTTGCCTGAGTTACTCCAACGACGATATCCTCGAGTTTTCAAGTAAATTTCGCTGAGTGACGAGGCATTTGGCTACCTTAAGAGACTCATAGTTACTCCTGCCGGCTGCTCCCATTTCTTTAGGCCTTTAAAATTCTTGCTATGGCCAGTCCTACAGATCCGATATGCCACTGTATGTCCACCTTAACGACGTCACAGTTACTCACACTACGACTCTCTCGAGTTTGCAAATGTACTTCGCCGGATGACGAGGCATTTGGCTTCCTTAAGGGAGTCATAGTTCCTGCTGCCAGCTACTCCCTTTTCTTTGAATCTATCCTCTCTTTATTTCGTATTGCGGCCTGTCCATGCAGAAGCAAAATCCTGCAACAAGTCCACCTTCACGTTGCCTGAGTTACTCCAACGACGATATCCTCGAGTTTTCAAGTAAATTTCACAGAGTGACGAGGCATTTGGCTACCTTAAGAGAGTCATAGTTACTCCTGCCGGCTGCTCCCATTTCTTTAGGCCTTTAACATTCTTGCTATGGCCAGTCCTACAGAACCGATATGCCACTGTATGTCCACCTTAACGTCGTCACAGTTACTCACACTACGAGTCTCTCGAGTTTGCAAATGTACTTCGCCGGATGACGAGGCATTTGGCTACCTTAAGGGAGTCATAGTTCCTGCTGCCAGCTACTCCCTTTTCTTTGAATGTATCCTCTCTTTATTTCGTACTGCGGCCTGTCCATGCAGAAGGGAAATCCTGCAACAAGTCCACCTTCACGTTGCCTGAGTTACTCCAACGACGATATCCTCGAGTTTTCAAGTAAATTTCGTTGAGTGACGAGGCATTTGGCTACCTTAAGAGAGTCATAGTTACTCCTGCCGGCTGCTCCCATTTCTTTACGCCTTTAACATTCTTGCTATGGCCAGTCCTACAGAATCGATATGCCACTGTATGTCCACCTTAACGACGTCACAGTTACTCACAGTACTTCGCCGGATGACGAGGCATTTGGCTACCTTAAGAGAGTCATAGTTCCTGCTTCCAGCTGCTCCCTTTTTTTTGAATGTATCCTCTCTTTATTTCGTACTGCGGCCTGTCCATGCAGAAGCGAAATGCTGCAACAAGTCCACCTTCACGTTGCCTGAGTTACTCCAACGACGATATCCTCGAGTTTTCAAGTAAATTTCGCAGAGTGACGAGGCATTTGGCTACCTTAAGAGAGTCAAAGTTACTCCTGCCGGCTGCTCCCATTTCTTTACGCCTTTAACATTCTTGCTATGGCCAGTCCTACAGAACCGATATGCCACTGTATGTCCACCTTAACGTCGTCACAGTTACTCACACTACGAGTCTCTCGAGTTTGCAAATGTACTTCGCCGGATGACGATGCATTTGGCTACCTTAAGGGAGTCATAGTTCCTGCTGCCAGCTACTCCCTTTTCTTTGAATGTATCCTCTCTTTATTTCGTACTGCGGCCTGTCCATGCAGAAGCGAAATCCTGCAACAAGTCCACCTTCACGTTGCCTGAGTTACTCCAACGACGATATCCTCGAGTTTTCAAGTAAATTTCGCAGAGTGACGAGGCATTTGGCTACCTTAAGAGAGTCATAGTTACTCCTGCCGGCTGCTCCCATTTCTTTAGGCCTTTAACATTCTTGCTATGGCCAGTCCTACAGAATCGATATGCCACTGTATGTCCACCTTAACGACGTCACAGTTACTCACAGTACTTCGCCGGATGACGAGGCATTTGGCTACCTTAAGAGAGTCATAGTTCCTGCTGCCTGCTGCTCCCTTTTCTTTGAATCTATCCTCTCTTTATTTCGTACTGCGGCCTGTCCATGCAGAAGCGAAATCCTGCAACAAGTCCACCTTCACGTTGCCTGAGTTACTCCAACGACGATATCCTCGAGTTTTCAAGTAAATTTCGCTGAGTGACGAGGCATTTGGCTACCTTAAGAGACTCATAGTTACTCCTGCCGGCTGCTCCCATTTCTTTAGGCCTTTAAAATTCTTGCTATGGCCAGTCCTACAGATCCGATATGCCACTGTATGTCCACCTTAACGACGTCACAGTTACTCACACTACGACTCTCTCGAGTTTGCAAATGTACTTCGCCGGATGACGAGGCATTTGGCTTCCTTAAGGGAGTCATAGTTCCTGCTGCCAGCTACTCCCTTTTCTTTGAATCTATCCTCTCTTTATTTCGTATTGCGGCCTGTCCATGCAGAAGCAAAATCCTGCAACAAGTCCACCTTCACGTTGCCTGAGTTACTCCAACGACGATATCCTCGAGTTTTCAAGTAAATTTCACAGAGTGACGAGGCATTTGGCTACCTTAAGAGAGTCATAGTTACTCCTGCCGGCTGCTCCCATTTCTTTAGGCCTTTAACATTCTTGCTATGGCCAGTCCTACAGAACCGATATGCCACTGTATGTCCACCTTAACGTCGTCACAGTTACTCACACTACGAGTCTCTCGAGTTTGCAAATGTACTTCGCCGGATGACGAGGCATTTGGCTACCTTAAGGGAGTCATAGTTCCTGCTGCCAGCTACTCCCTTTTCTTTGAATGTATCCTCTCTTTATTTCGTACTGCGGCCTGTCCATGCAGAAGGGAAATCCTGCAACAAGTCCACCTTCACGTTGCCTGAGTTACTCCAACGACGATATCCTCGAGTTTTCAAGTAAATTTCGTTGAGTGACGAGGCATTTGGCTACCTTAAGAGAGTCATAGTTACTCCTGCCGGCTGCTCCCATTTCTTTACGCCTTTAACATTCTTGCTATGGCCAGTCCTACAGAATCGATATGCCACTGTATGTCCACCTTAACGACGTCACAGTTACTCACAGTACTTCGCCGGATGACGAGGCATTTGGCTACCTTAAGAGAGTCATAGTTCCTGCTTCCAGCTGCTCCCTTTTTTTTGAATGTATCCTCTCTTTATTTCGTACTGCGGCCTGTCCATGCAGAAGCGAAATGCTGCAACAAGTCCACCTTCACGTTGCCTGAGTTACTCCAACGACGATATCCTCGAGTTTTCAAGTAAATTTCGCAGAGTGACGAGGCATTTGGCTACCTTAAGAGAGTCAAAGTTACTCCTGCCGGCTGCTCCCATTTCTTTACGCCTTTAACATTCTTGCTATGGCCAGTCCTACAGAACCGATATGCCACTGTATGTCCACCTTAACGTCGTCACAGTTACTCACACTACGAGTCTCTCGAGTTTGCAAATGTACTTCGCCGGATGACGATGCATTTGGCTACCTTAAGGGAGTCATAGTTCCTGCTGCCAGCTACTCCCTTTTCTTTGAATGTATCCTCTCTTTATTTCGTACTGCGGCCTGTCCATGCAGAAGCGAAATCCTGCAACAAGTCCACCTTCACGTTGCCTGAGTTACTCCAACGACGATATCCTCGAGTTTTCAAGTAAATTTCGCAGAGTGACGAGGCATTTGGCTACCTTAAGAGAGTCATAGTTACTCCTGCCGGCTGCTCCCATTTCTTTAGGCCTTTAACATTCTTGCTATGGCCAGTCCTACAGAACCGATATGCCACTGTATGTCCACCTTAACGTCGTCACAGTTACTCACACTACGAGTCTCTCGAGTTTGCAAATGTACTTCGCCGGATGACGAGGCATTTAGCTACGTTAAGAGAGTCATAGTTCCTGCTGCCAGCTGCTCCCTTTTCTTTGAATCTATACTCTCTTTAGTTCGTACTGCGGCCTGTCCATGCAGAAGCGAAATGCTGCAACAAGTGCACCTTCACGTTGCCTGAGTTACTCCAACGACGATATCCTCGAGTTTTCAAGTAAATTTCGCTGAGTGACGAGGCATTTGGCTACCTTAAGAGACTCTTAGTTACTCCTGCCGGCTGCTCCCATTTCTTTAGGCCTTTAACATTCTTGCTATGGCCAGTCCTACAGAACCGATATGCCACTGTATGTCCACCTTAACGACGTCACAGTTACTCACACTACGACTCTCTCGAGTTTGCAAATGTACTTCGCCGGATGACGAGGCATTTGGCTACCTTAAGGGAGTCATAGTTCCTGCTGCCAGCTACTCCCTTTTCTTTGAATCTATCCTCTCTTTTTTTCGTACTGCGGCCTGTCCATGCAGAAGCAAAATCCTGCAACAAGTCCACCTTCACGTTGCCTGAGTTACTCCAACGACGATATCCTCGAGTTTTCAAGTAAATTTCGCAGAGTGACGAGGCATTTGGCTACCTTAAGAGAGTCATAGTTACTCCTGCCGGCTGCTCCCATTTCTTTACGCCTTTAACATTCTTGCTATGGCCAGTCCTACAGAATCGATATGCCACTGTATGTCCACCTTAACGACGTCACAGTTACTCACAGTACTTCGCCGGATGACGAGGCATTTGGCTACCTTAAGAGAGTCATAGTTCTTGCTTCCAGCTGCTCCCTTTTCTTTGAATCTATCCTCTCTTTATTTCGTACTGCGGCCTGTCCATGCAGAAGCGAAATGCTGCAACAAGTCCACCTTCACGTTGCCTGAGTTACTCCAACGACGATATCCTCGAGTTTTCAAGTAAATTTCGCAGAGTGACGAGGCATTTGGCTACCTTAAGAGAGTCATAGTTACTCCTGCCGGCTGCTCCCATTTCTTTAGGCCTTTAACATTCTTGCTATGGCCAGTCCTACAGAACCGATATGCCACTGTATGTCCACCTTAACGTCGTCACAGTTACTCACACTACGAGTCTCTCGAGTTTGCAAATGTACTTCGCCGGATGACGAGGCATTTGGCTACCTTAAGAGAGTCATAGTTCCTGCTGCCTGCTGCTCCCTTTTCTTTGAATCTATCCTCTCTTTATTTCGTACTGCGGCCTGTCCATGCAGAAGCGAAATCCTGCAACAAGTCCACCTTCACGTTGCCTGAGTTACTCCAACGACGATATCCTCGAGTTTTCAAGTAAATTTCGCTGAGTGACGAGGCATTTGGCTACCTTAAGAGACTCATAGTTACTCCTGCCGGCTGCTCCCATTTCTTTAGGCCTTTAAAATTCTTGCTATGGCCAGTCCTACAGAACCGATATGCCACTGTATGTCCACCTTAACGACGTCACAGTTACTCACACTACGACTCTCTCGAGTTTGCAAATGTACTTCGCCGGATGACGAGGCATTTGGCTTCCTTAAGGGAGTCATAGTTCCTGCTGCCAGCTACTCCCTTTTCTTTGAATCTATCCTCTCTTTATTTCGTACTGCGGCCTGTCCATGCAGAAGCAAAATCCTGCAACAAGTCCACCTTCACGTTGCCTGAGTTACTCCAACGACGATATCCTCGAGTTTTCAAGTAAATTTCACAGAGTGACGAGGCATTTGGCTACCTTAAGAGAGTCATAGTTACTCCTGCCGGCTGCTCCCATTTCTTTAGGCCTTTAACATTCTTGCTATGGCCAGTCCTACAGAACCGATATGCCACTGTATGTCCACCTTAACGTCGTCACAGTTACTCACACTACGAGTCTCTCGAGTTTGCAAATGTACTTCGCCGGATGACGAGGCATTTGGCTACCTTAAGGGAGTCATAGTTCCTGCTGCCAGCTACTCCCTTTTCTTTGAATGTATCCTCTCTTTATTTCGTACTGCGGCCTGTCCATGCAGAAGGGAAATCCTGCAACAAGTCCACCTTCACGTTGCCTGAGTTACTCCAAGGACGATATCCTCGAGTTTTCAAGTAAATTTCGTTGAGTGACGAGGCATTTGGCTACCTTAAGAGAGTCATAGTTACTCCTGCCGGCTGCTCCCATTTCTTTACGCCTTTAACATTCTTGCTATGGCCAGTCCTACAGAATCGATATGCCACTGTATGTCCACCTTAACGACGTCACAGTTACTCACAGTACTTCGCAGGATTACGAGGCATTTGGCTACCTTAAGAGAGTCATAGTTCCTGCTTCCAGCTGCTCCCTTTTTTTTGAATGTATCCTCTCTTTATTTCGTACTGCGGCCTGTCCATGCAGAAGCGAAATGCTGCAACAAGTCCACCTTCACGTTGCCTGAGTTACTCCAACGACGATATCCTCGAGTTTTCAAGTAAATTTCGCAGAGTGACGAGGCATTTGGCTACCTTAAGAGAGTCAAAGTTACTCCTGCCGGCTGCTCCCATTTCTTTACGCCTTTAACATTCTTGCTATGGCCAGTCCTACAGAACCGATATGCCACTGTATGTCCACCTTAACGTCGTCACAGTTACTCACACTACGAGTCTCTCGAGTTTGCAAATGTACTTCGCCGGATGACGAGGCATTTGGCTACCTTAAGGGAGTCATAGTTCCTGCTGCCAGCTACTCCCTTTTCTTTGAATGTATCCTCTCTTTATTTCGTACTGCGGCCTGTCCATGCAGAAGCGAAATCCTGCAACAAGTCCACCTTCACGTTGCCTGAGTTACTCCAACGACGATATCCTCGAGTTTTCAAGTAAATTTCGCAGAGTGACGAGGCATTTGGCTACCTTAAGAGAGTCATAGTTACTCCTGCCGGCTGCTCCCATTTCTTTAGGCCTTTAACATTCTTGCTATGGCCAGTCCTACAGAACCGATATGCCACTGTATGTCCACCTTAACGTCGTCACAGTTACTCACACTACGAGTCTCTCGAGTTTGCAAATGTACTTCGCCGGATGACGAGGCATTTAGCTACGTTAAGAGAGTCATAGTTCCTGCTGCCAGCTGCTCCCTTTTCTTTGAATCTATCCTCTCTTTAGTTCGTACTGCGGCCTGTCCATGCAGAAGCGAAATGCTGCAACAAGTGCACCTTCACGTTGCCTGAGTTACTCCAACGACGATATCCTCGAGTTTTCAAGTAAATTTCGCTGAGTGACGAGGCATTTGGCTACCTTAAGAGACTCTTAGTTACTCCTGCCGGCTGCTCCCATTTCTTTAGGCCTTTAACATTCTTGCTATGGCCAGTCCTACAGAACCGATATGCCACTGTATGTCCACCTTAACGACGTCACAGTTACTCACACTACGACTCTCTCGAGTTTGCAAATGTACTTCGCCGGATGACGAGGCATTTGGCTACCTTAAGGGAGTCATAGTTCCTGCTGCCAGCTACTCCCTTTTCTTTGAATCTATCCTCTCTTTTTTTCGTACTGCGGCCTGTCCATGCAGAAGCAAAATCCTGCAACAAGTCCACCTTCACGTTGCCTGAGTTACTCCAACGACGATATCCTCGAGTTTTCAAGTAAATTTCGCAGAGTGACGAGGCATTTGGCTACCTTAAGAGAGTCATAGTTACTCCTGCCGGCTGCTCCCATTTCTTTACGCCTTTAACATTCTTGCTATGGCCAGTCCTACAGAATCGATATGCCACTGTATGTCCACCTTAACGACGTCACAGTTACTCACAGTACTTCGCCGGATGACGAGGCATTTGGCTACCTTAAGAGAGTCATAGTTCTTGCTTCCAGCTGCTCCCTTTTCTTTGAATCTATCCTCTCTTTATTTCGTACTGCGGCCTGTCCATGCAGAAGCGAAATGCTGCAACAAGTCCACCTTCACGTTGCCTAAGTTACTCCAACGACGATATCCTCGAGTTTTCAAGTAAATTTCGCTGAGTGACGAGGCATTTGGCTACCTTAAGAGACTCTTAGTTACTCCTGCCGGCTGCTCCCATTTCTTTAGGCCTTTAACATTCTTGCTATGGCCAGTCCTACAGAACCGATATGCCACTGTATGTCCACCTTAACGTCGTCACAGTTACTCACACTACGAGTCTCTCGAGTTTGCAAATGTACTTCGCCGGATGACGAGGCATTTGGCTACCTTAAGGGAGTCATAGTTCCTGCTGCCAGCTACTCCCTTTTCTTTGAATGTATCCTCTCTTTATTTCGTACTGCGGCCTGTCCATGCAGAAGGGAAATCCTGCAACAAGTCCACCTTCACGTTGCCTGAGTTACTCCAAGGACGATATCCTCGAGTTTTCAAGTAAATTTCGTTGAGTGACGAGGCATTTGGCTACCTTAAGAGAGTCATAGTTACTCCTGCCGGCTGCTCCCATTTCTTTACGCCTTTAACATTCTTGCTATGGCCAGTCCTACAGAATCGATATGCCACTGTATGTCCACCTTAACGACGTCACAGTTACTCACAGTACTTCGCCGGATGACGAGGCATTTGGCTACCTTAAGAGAGTCATAGTTCCTGCTTCCAGCTGCTCCCTTTTTTTTGAATGTATCCTCTCTTTATTTCGTACTGCGGCCTGTCCATGCAGAAGCGAAATGCTGCAACAAGTCCACCTTCACGTTGCCTGAGTTACTCCAACGACGATATCCTCGAGTTTTCAAGTAAATTTCGCAGAGTGACGAGGCATTTGGCTACCTTAAGAGAGTCAAAGTTACTCCTGCCGGCTGCTCCCATTTCTTTACGCCTTTAACATTCTTGCTATGGCCAGTCCTACAGAACCGATATGCCACTGTATGTCCACCTTAACGTCGTCACAGTTACTCACACTACGAGTCTCTCGAGTTTGCAAATGTACTTCGCCGGATGACGAGGCATTTGGCTACCTTAAGGGAGTCATAGTTCCTGCTGCCAGCTACTCCCTTTTCTTTGAATGTATCCTCTCTTTATTTCGTACTGCGGCCTGTCCATGCAGAAGCGAAATCCTGCAACAAGTCCACCTTCACGTTGCCTGAGTTACTCCAACGATGATATCCTCGAGTTTTCAAGTAAATTTCGCAGAGTGACGAGGCATTTGGCTACCTTAAGAGAGTCATAGTTACTCCTGCCGGCTGCTCCCATTTCTTTAGGCCTTTAACATTCTTGCTATGGCCAGTCCTACAGAACCGATATGCCACTGTATGTCCACCTTAACGTCGTCACAGTTACTCACACTACGAGTCTCTCGAGTTTGCAAATGTACTTCGCCGGATGACGAGGCATTTAGCTACGTTAAGAGAGTCATAGTTCCTGCTGCCAGCTGCTCCCTTTTCTTTGAATCTATCCTCTCTTTAGTTCGTACTGCGGCCTGTCCATGCAGAAGCGAAATGCTGCAACAAGTGCACCTTCACGTTGCCTGAGTTACTCCAACGACGATATCCTCGAGTTTTCAAGTAAATTTCGCTGAGTGACGAGGCATTTGGCTACCTTAAGAGACTCTTAATTACTCCTGCCGGCTGCTCCCATTTCTTTAGGCCTTTAACATTCTTGCTATGGCCAGTCCTACAGAACCGATATGCCACTGTATGTCCACCTTAACGACGTCACAGTTACTCACACTACGACTCTCTCGAGTTTGCAAATGTACTTCGCCGGATGACGAGGCATTTGGCTACCTTAAGGGAGTCATAGTTCCTGCTGCCAGCTACTCCCTTTTCTTTGAATCTATCCTCTCTTTTTTTCGTACTGCGGCCTGTCCATGCAGAAGCAAAATCCTGCAACAAGTCCACCTTCACGTTGCCTGAGTTACTCCAACGACGATATCCTCGAGTTTTCAAGTAAATTACGCAGAGTGACGAGGCATTTGGCTACCTTAAGAGAGTCATAGTTACTCCTGCCGGCTGCTCCCATTTCTTTACGCCTTTAACATTCTTGCTATGGCCAGTCCTACAGAATCGATATGCCACTGTATGTCCACCTTAACGACGTCACAGTTACTCACAGTACTTCGCCGGATGACGAGGCATTTGGCTACCTTAAGAGAGTCATAGTTCTTGCTTCCAGCTGCTCCCTTTTCTTTGAATCTATCCTCTCTTTATTTCGTACTGCGGCCTGTCCATGCAGAAGCGAAATGCTGCAACAAGTCCACCTTCACGTTGCCTAAGTTACTCCAACGACGATATCCTCGAGTTTTCAAGTAAATTTCGCTGAGTGACGAGGCATTTGGCTACCTTAAGAGACTCTTAGTTACTCCTGCCGGCTGCTCCCATTTCTTTAGGCCTTTAACATTCTTGCTATGGCCAGTCCTACAGAACCGATATGCCACTGTATGTCCACCTTAACGACGTCACAGTTACTCACACTACGACTCTCTCGAGTTTGCAAATGTACTTCGCCGGATGACGAGGCATTTGGCTACCTTAAGGGAGTCATAGTTCCTGCTGCCAGCTACTCCCTTTTCTTTGAATCTATCCTCTCTTTTTTTCGTACTGCGGCCTGTCCATGCAGAAGCAAAATCCTGCAACAAGTCCACCTTCACGTTGCCTGAGTTACTCCAACGACGATATCCTCGAGTTTTCAAGTAAATTTCGCAGAGTGACGAGGCATTTGGCTACCTTAAGAGAGTCATAGTTACTCCTGCCGGCTGCTCCCATTTCTTTACGCCTTTAACATTCTTGCTATGGCCAGTCCTACAGAATCGATATGCCACTGTATGTCCACCTTAACGACGTCACAGTTACTCACAGTACTTCGTCGGATGACGAGGCATTTGGCTACCTTAAGAGAGTCATAGTTCTTGCTTCCAGCTGCTCCCTTTTCTTTGAATCTATCCTCTCTTTATTTCGTACTGCGGCCTGTCCATGCAGAAGCGAAATGCTGCAACAAGTCCACCTTCACGTTGCCTGAGTTACTCCAACGACGATATCCTCGAGTTTTCAAGTAAATTTCGCAGAGTGACGAGGCATTTGGCTACCTTAAGAGAGTCATAGTTACTCCTGCCGGCTGCTCCCATTTCTTTAGGCCTTTAACATTCTTGCTATGGCCAGTCCTACAGAACCGATATGCCACTGTATGTCCACCTTAACGTCGTCACAGTTACTCACACTACGAGTCTCTCGAGTTTGCAAATGTACTTCGCCGGATGACGAGGCATTTGGCTACCTTAAGAGAGTCATAGTTCCTGCTGCCTGCTGCTCCCTTTTCTTTGAATCTATCCTCTCTTTATTTCGTACTGCGGCCTGTCCATGCAGAAGCGAAATCCTGCAACAAGTCCACCTTCACGTTGCCTGAGTTACTCCAACGACGATATCCTCGAGTTTTCAAGTAAATTTCGCTGAGTGACGAGGCATTTGGCTACCTTAAGAGACTCATAGTTACTCCTGCCGGCTGCTCCCATTTCTTTAGGCCTTTAAAATTCTTGCTATGGCCAGTCCTACAGAACCGATATGCCACTGTATGTCCACCTTAACGACGTCACAGTTACTCACACTACGACTCTCTCGAGTTTGCAAATGTACTTCGCCGGATGACGAGGCATTTGGCTACCTTAAGGGAGTCATAGTTCCTGCTGCCAGCTACTCCCTTTTCTTTGAATCTATCCTCTCTTTATTTCGTACTGCGGCCTGTCCATGCAGAAGCAAAATCCTGCAACAAGTCCACCTTCACGTTGCCTGAGTTACTCCGACGACGATATCCTCGAGTTTTCAAGTAAATTTCACAGAGTGACGAGGCATTTGGCTACCTTAAGAGAGTCATAGTTACTCCTGCCGGCTGCTCCCATTTCTTTAGGCCTTTAACATTCTTGCTATGGCCAGTCCTACAGAACCGATATGCCACTGTATGTCCACCTTAACGTCGTCACAGTTACTCACACTACGAGTCTCTCGAGTTTGCAAATGTACTTCGCCGGATGACGAGGCATTTGGCTACCTTAAGGGAGTCATAGTTCCTGCTGCCAGCTACTCCCTTTTCTTTGAATGTATCCTCTCTTTATTTCGTACTGCGGCCTGTCCATGCAGAAGGGAAATCCTGCAACAAGTCCACCTTCACGTTGCCTGAGTTACTCCAACGACGATATCCTCGAGTTTTCAAGTAAATTTCGTTGAGTGACGAGGCATTTGGCTACCTTAAGAGAGTCATAGTTACTCCTGCCGGCTGCTCCCATTTCTTTACGCCTTTAACATTCTTGCTATGGCCAGTCCTACAGAATCGATATGCCACTGTATGTCCACCTTAACGACGTCACAGTTACTCACAGTACTTCGCCGGATGACGAGGCATTTGGCTACCTTAAGAGAGTCATAGTTCCTGCTTCCAGCTGCTCCCTTTTTTTTGAATGTATCCTCTCTTTATTTCGTACTGCGGCCTGTCCATGCAGAAGCGAAATGCTGCAACAAGTCCACCTTCACGTTGCCTGAGTTACTCCAACGACGATATCCTCGAGTTTTCAAGTAAATTTCGCTGAGTGACGAGGCATTTGGCTACCTTAAGAGAGTCAAAGTTACTCCTGCCGGCTGCTCCCATTTCTTTACGCCTTTAACATTCTTGCTATGGCCAGTCCTACAGAACCGATATGCCACTGTATGTCCACCTTAACGTCGTCACAGTTACTCACACTACGAGTCTCTCGAGTTTGCAAATGTACTTCGCCGGATGACGAGGCATTTGGCTACCTTAAGGAAGTCATAGTTCCTGCTGCCAGCTACTCCCTTTTCTTTGAATGTATCCTCTCTTTATTTCGTACTGCGGCCTGTCCATGCAGAAGCGAAATCCTGCAACAAGTCCACCTTCACGTTGCCTGAGTTACTCCAACGACGATATCCTCGAGTTTTCAAGTAAATTTCGCAGAGTGACGAGGCATTTGGCTACCTTAAGAGAGTCATAGTTACTCCTGCCGGCTGCTCCCATTTCTTTAGGCCTTTAACATTCTTGCTATGGCCAGTCCTACAGAACCGATATGCCACTGTATGTCCACCTTAACGTCGTCACAGTTACTCACACTACGAGTCTCTCGAGTTTGCAAATGTACTTCGCCGGATGACGAGGCATTTAGCTACGTTAAGAGAGTCATAGTTCCTGCTGCCAGCTGCTCCCTTTTCTTTGAATCTATCCTCTCTTTAGTTCGTACTGCGGCCTGTCCATGCAGAAGCGAAATGCTGCAACAAGTGCACCTTCACGTTGCCTGAGTTACTCCAACGACGATATCCTCGAGTTTTCAAGTAAATTTCGCTGAGTGACGAGGCATTTGGCTACCTTAAGAGACTCTTAATTACTCCTGCCGGCTGCTCCCATTTCTTTAGGCCTTTAACATTCTTGCTATGGCCAGTCCTACAGAACCGATATGCCACTGTATGTCCACCTTAACGACGTCACAGTTACTCACACTACGACTCTCTCGAGTTTGCAAATGTACTTCGCCGGATGACGAGGCATTTGGCTACCTTAAGGGAGTCATAGTTCCTGCTGCCAGCTACTCCCTTTTCTTTGAATCTATCCTCTCTTTTTTTCGTACTGCGGCCTGTCCATGCAGAAGCGAAATCCTGCAACAAGTCCACCTTCACGTTGCCTGAGTTACTCCAACGACGATATCCTCGAGTTTTCAAGTAAATTTCGCAGAGTGACGAGGCATTTGGCTACCTTAAGAGAGTCATAGTTACTCCTGCCGGCTGCTCCCATTTCTTTAGGCCTTTAACATTCTTGCTATGGCCAGTCCTACAGAACCGATATGCCACTGTATGTCCACCTTAACGTCGTCACAGTTACTCACACTACGAGTCTCTCGAGTTTGCAAATGTACTTCGCCGGATGACGAGGCATTTAGCTACGTTAAGAGAGTCATAGTTCCTGCTGCCAGCTGCTCCCTTTTCTTTGAATCTATCCTCTCTTTAGTTCGTACTGCGGCCTGTCCATGCAGAAGCGAAATGCTGCAACAAGTGCACCTTCACGTTGCCTGAGTTACTCCAACGACGATATCCTCGAGTTTTCAAGTAAATTTCGCTGAGTGACGAGGCATTTGGCTACCTTAAGAGACTCTTAGTTACTCCTGCCGGCTGCTCCCATTTCTTTAGGCCTTTAACATTCTTGCTATGGCCAGTCCTACAGAACCGATATGCCACTGTATGTCCACCTTAACGTCGTCACAGTTACTCACACTACGAGTCTCTCGAGTTTGCAAATGTACTTCGCCGGATGACGAGGCATTTAGCTACGTTAAGAGAGTCATAGTTCCTGCTGCCAGCTGCTCCCTTTTCTTTGAATCTATCCTCTCTTTAGTTCGTACTGCGGCCTGTCCATGCAGAAGCGAAATGCTGCAACAAGTGCACCTTCACGTTGCCTGAGTTACTCCAACGACGATATCCTCGAGTTTTCAAGTAAATTTCGCTGAGTGACGAGGCATTTGGCTACCTTAAGAGACTCTTAGTTACTCCTGCCGGCTGCTCCCATTTCTTTAGGCCTTTAACATTCTTGCTATGGCCAGTCCTACAGAACCGATATGCCACTGTATGTCCACCTTAACGACGTCACAGTTACTCACACTACGACTCTCTCGAGTTTGCAAATGTACTTCGCCGGATGACGAGGCATTTGGCTACCTTAAGGGAGTCATAGTTCCTGCTGCCAGCTACTCCCTTTTCTTTGAATCTATCCTCTCTTTTTTTCGTACTGCGGCCTGTCCATGCAGAAGCAAAATCCTGCAACAAGTCCACCTTCACGTTGCCTGAGTTACTCCAACGACGATATCCTCGAGTTTTCAAGTAAATTTCGCAGAGTGACGAGGCATTTGGCTACCTTAAGAGAGTCATAGTTACTCCTGCCGGCTGCTCCCATTTCTTTACGCCTTTAACATTCTTGCTATGGCCAGTCCTACAGAATCGATATGCCACTGTATGTCCACCTTAACGACGTCACAGTTACTCACAGTACTTCGCCGGATGACGAGGCATTTGGCTACCTTAAGAGTGTCATAGTTCTTGCTTCCAGCTGCTCCCTTTTCTTTGAATCTATCCTCTCTTTATTTCGTACTGCGGCCTGTCCATGCAGAAGCGAAATGCTGCAACAAGTCCACCTTCACGTTGCCTGAGTTACTCCAACGACGATATCCTCGAGTTTTCAAGTAAATTTCGCTGAGTGACGAGGCATTTGGCTACCTTAAGAGACTCATAGTTACTCCTGCCGGCTGCTCCCATTTCTTTAGGCCTTTAAAATTCTTGCTATGGCCAGTCCTACAGAACCGATATGCCACTGTATGTCCACCTTAACGACGTCACAGTTACTCACACTACGACTCTCTCGAGTTTGCAAATGTACTTCGCCGGATGACGAGGCATTTGGCTTCCTTAAGGGAGTCATAGTTCCTGCTGCCAGCTACTCCCTTTTCTTTGAATCTATCCTCTCTTTATTTCGTACTGCGGCCTGTCCATGCAGAAGCAAAATCCTGCAACAAGTCCACCTTCACGTTGCCTGAGTTACTCCAACGACGATATCCTCGAGTTTTCAAGTAAATTTCGTTGAGTGACGAGGCATTTGGCCACCTTAAGAGAGTCATAGTTACTCCTGCCGGCTGCTCCCATTTCTTTACGCCTTTAACATTCTTGCTATGGCCAGTCCTACAGAATCGATATGCCACTGTATGTCCACCTTAACGACGTCACAGTTACTCACAGTACTTCGCCGGATGACGAGGCATTTGGCTACCTTAAGAGAGTCATAGTTCCTGCTTCCAGCTGCTCCCTTTTTTTTGAATGTATCCTCTCTTTATTTCGTACTGCGGCCTGTCCATGCAGAAGCGAAATGCTGCAACAAGTCCACCTTCACGTTGCCTGAGTTACTCCAACGACGATATCCTCGAGTTTTCAAGTAAATTTCGCAGAGTGACGAGGCATTTGGCTACCTTAAGAGAGTCAAAGTTACTCCTGCCGGCTGCTCCCATTTCTTTACGCCTTTAACATTCTTGCTATGGCCAGTCCTACAGAACCGATATGCCACTGTATGTCCACCTTAACGTCGTCACAGTTACTCACACTACGAGTCTCTCGAGTTTGCAAATGTACTTCGCCGGATGACGAGGCATTTAGCTACGTTAAGAGAGTCATAGTTCCTGCTGCCAGCTGCTCCCTTTTCTTTGAATCTATCCTCTCTTTAGTTCGTACTGCGGCCTGTCCATGCAGAAGCGAAATGCTGCAACAAGTGCACCTTCACGTTGCCTGAGTTACTCCAACGACGATATCCTCGAGTTTTCAAGTAAATTTCGCTGAGTGACGAGGCATTTGGCTACCTTAAGAGACTCTTAGTTACTCCTGCCGGCTGCTCCCATTTCTTTAGGCCTTTAACATTCTTGCTATGGCCAGTCCTACAGAACCGATATGCCACTGTATGTCCACCTTAACGTCGTCACAGTTACTCACACTACGAGTCTCTCGAGTTTGCAAATGTACTTCGCCGGATGACGAGGCATTTAGCTACGTTAAGAGAGTCATAGTTCCTGCTGCCAGCTGCTCCCTTTTCTTTGAATCTATCCTCTCTTTAGTTCGTACTGCGGCCTGTCCATGCAGAAGCGAAATGCTGCAACAAGTGCACCTTCACGTTGCCTGAGTTACTCCAACGACGATATCCTCGAGTTTTCAAGTAAATTTCGCTGAGTGACGAGGCATTTGGCTACCTTAAGAGACTCTTAGTTTCTCCTGCCGGCTGCTCCCATTTCTTTAGGCCTTTAACATTCTTGCTATGGCCAGTCCTACAGAACCGATATGCCACTGTATGTCCACCTTAACGACGTCACAGTTACTCACACTACGACTCTCTCGAGTTTGCAAATGTACTTCGCCGGATGACGAGGCATTTGGCTACCTTAAGGGAGTCATAGTTCCTGCTGCCAGCTACTCCCTTTTCTTTGAATCTATCCTCTCTTTTTTTCGTACTGCGGCCTGTCCATGCAGAAGCAAAATCCTGCAACAAGTCCACCTTCACGTTGCCTGAGTTACTCCAACGACGATATCCTCGAGTTTTCAAGTAAATTTCGCAGAGTGACGAGGCATTTGGCTACCTTAAGAGAGTCATAGTTACTCCTGCCGGCTGCTCCCATTTCTTTACGCCTTTAACATTCTTGCTATGGCCAGTCCTACAGAATCGATATGCCACTGTATGTCCACCTTAACGACGTCACAGTTACTCACAGTACTTCGCCGGATGACGAGGCATTTGGCTACCTTAAGAGAGTCATAGTTCTTGCTTCCAGCTGCTCCCTTTTCTTTGAATCTATCCTCTCTTTATTTCGTACTGCGGCCTGTCCATGCAGAAGCGAAATGCTGCAACAAGTCCACCTTCACGTTGCCTGAGTTACTCCAACGACGATATCCTCGAGTTTTCAAGTAAATTTCGCAGAGTGACGAGGCATTTGGCTACCTTAAGAGAGTCATAGTTACTCCTGCCGGCTGCTCCCATTTCTTTAGGCCTTTAACATTCTTGCTATGGCCAGTCCTACAGAACCGATATGCCACTGTATGTCCACCTTAACGTCGTCACAGTTACTCACACTACGAGTCTCTCGAGTTTGCAAATGTACTTCGCCGGATGACGAGGCATTTGGCTACCTTAAGAGAGTCATAGTTCCTGCTGCCTGCTGCTCCCTTTTCTTTGAATCTATCCTCTCTTTATTTCGTACTGCGGCCTGTCCATGCAGAAGCGAAATCCTGCAACAAGTCCACCTTCACGTTGCCTGAGTTACTCCAACGACGATATCCTCGAGTTTTCAAGTAAATTTCTCTGAGTGACGAGGCATTTGGCTACCTTAAGAGACTCATAGTTACTCCTGCCGGCTGCTCCCATTTCTTTAGGCCTTTAAAATTCTTGCTATGGCCAGTCCTACAGAACCGATATGCCACTGTATGTCCACCTTAACGACGTCACAGTTACTCACACTACGACTCTCTCGAGTTTGCAAATGTACTTCGCCGGATGACGAGGCATTTGGCTTCCTTAAGGGAGTCATAGTTCCTGCTGCCAGCTACTCCCTTTTCTTTGAATCTATCCTCTCTTTATTTCGTACTGCGGCCTGTCCATGCAGAAGCAAAATCCTGCAACAAGTCCACCTTCACGTTGCCTGAGTTACTCCAACGACGATATCCTCGAGTTTTCAAGTAAATTTCGTTGAGTGACGAGGCATTTGGCTACCTTAAGAGAGTCATAGTTACTCCTGCCGGCTGCTCCCATTTCTTTACGCCTTTAACATTCTTGCTATGGCCAGTCCTACAGAATCGATATGCCACTGTATGTCCACCTTAACGACGTCACAGTTTCTCACAGTACTTCGCCGGATGACGAGGCATTTGGCTACCTTAAGAGAGTCATAGTTCCTGCTTCCAGCTGCTCCCTTTTTTTTGAATGTATCCTCTCTTTATTTCGTACTGCGGCCTGTCCATGCAGAAGCGAAATGCTGCAACAAGTCCATCTTCACGTTGCCTGAGTTACTCCAACGACGATATCCTCGAGTTTTCAAGTAAATTTCGCAGAGTGACGAGGCATTTGGCTACCTTAAGAGAGTCAAAGTTACTCCTGCCGGCTGCTCCCATTTCTTTACGCCTTTAACATTCTTGCTATGGCCAGTCCTACAGAACCGATATGCCACTGTATGTCCACCTTAACGTCGTCACAGTTACTCACACTACGAGTCTCTCGAGTTTGCAAATGTACTTCGCCGGATGACGAGGCATTTGGCTACCTTAAGGGAGTCATAGTTCCTGCTGCCAGCTACTCCCTTTTCTTTGAATGTATCCTCTCTTTATTTCGTACTGCGGCCTGTCCATGCAGAAGCGAAATCCTGCAACAAGTCCACCTTCACGTTGCCTGAGTTACTCCAACGACGATATCCTCGAGTTTTCAAGTAAATTTCGCAGAGTGACGAGGCATTTGGCTACCTTAAGAGAGTCATAGTTACTCCTGCCGGCTGCTCCCATTTCTTTAGGCCTTTAACATTCTTGCTATGGCCAGTCCTACAGAACCGATATGCCACTGTATGTCCACCTTAACGACGTCACAGTTACTCACACTACGACTCTCTCGAGTTTGCAAATGTACTTCGCCGGATGACGAGGCATTTGGCTACCTTAAGGGAGTCATAGTTCCTGCTGCCAGCTACTCCCTTTTCTTTGAATCTATCCTCTCTTTTTTTCGTACTGCGGCCTGTCCATGCAGAAGCAAAATCCTGCAACAAGTCCACCTTCACGTTGCCTGAGTTACTCCAACGACGATATCCTCGAGTTTTCAAGTAAATTTCGCAGAGTGACGAGGCATTTGGCTACCTTAAGAGAGTCATAGTTACTCCTGCCGGCTGCTCCCATTTCTTTACGCCTTTAACATTCTTGCTATGGCCAGTCCTACAGAATCGATATGCCACTGTATGTCCACCTTAACGACGTCACAGTTACTCACAGTACTTCGCCGGATGACGAGGCATTTGGCTACCTTAAGAGAGTCATAGTTCTTGCTTCCAGCTGCTCCCTTTTCTTTGAATCTATCCTCTCTTTATTTCGTACTGCGGCCTGTCCATGCAGAAGCGAAATGCTGCAACAAGTCCACCTTCACGTTGCCTGAGTTACTCCAACGACGATATCCTCGAGTTTTCAAGTAAATTTCGCAGAGTGACGAGGCATTTGGCTACCTTAAGAGAGTCATAGTTACTCCTGCCGGCTGCTCCCATTTCTTTAGGCCTTTAACATTCTTGCTATGGCCAGTCCTACAGAACCGATATGCCACTGTATGTCCACCTTAACGTCGTCACAGTTACTCACACTACGAGTCTCTCGAGTTTGCAAATGTACTTCGCCGGATGACGAGGCATTTGGCTACCTTAAGAGAGTCATAGTTCCTGCTGCCTGCTGCTCCCTTTTCTTTGAATCTATCCTCTCTTTATTTCGTACTGCGGCCTGTCCATGCAGAAGCGAAATCCTGCAACAAGTCCACCTTCACGTTGCCTGAGTTACTCCAACGACGATATCCTCGAGTTTTCAAGTAAATTTCTCTGAGTGACGAGGCATTTGGCTACCTTAAGAGACTCATAGTTACTCCTGCCGGCTGCTCCCATTTCTTTAGGCCTTTAAAATTCTTGCTATGGCCAGTCCTACAGAACCGATATGCCACTGTATGTCCACCTTAACGACGTCACAGTTACTCACACTACGACTCTCTCGAGTTTGCAAATGTACTTCGCCGGATGACGAGGCATTTGGCTTCCTTAAGGGAGTCATAGTTCCTGCTGCCAGCTACTCCCTTTTCTTTGAATCTATCCTCTCTTTATTTCGTACTGCGGCCTGTCCATGCAGAAGCAAAATCCTGCAACAAGTCCACCTTCACGTTGCCTGAGTTACTCCAACGACGATATCCTCGAGTTTTCAAGTAAATTTCGTTGAGTGACGAGGCATTTGGCTACCTTAAGAGAGTCATAGTTACTCCTGCCGGCTGCTCCCATTTCTTTACGCCTTTAACATTCTTGCTATGGCCAGTCCTACAGAATCGATATGCCACTGTATGTCCACCTTAACGACGTCACAGTTACTCACAGTACTTCGCCGGATGACGAGGCATTTGGCTACCTTAAGAGAGTCATAGTTCCTGCTTCCAGCTGCTCCCTTTTTTTTGAATGTATCCTCTCTTTATTTCGTACTGCGGCCTGTCCATGCAGAAGCGAAATGCTGCAACAAGTCCATCTTCACGTTGCCTGAGTTACTCCAACGACGATATCCTCGAGTTTTCAAGTAAATTTCGCAGAGTGACGAGGCATTTGGCTACCTTAAGAGAGTCAAAGTTACTCCTGCCGGCTGCTCCCATTTCTTTACGCCTTTAACATTCTTGCTATGGCCAGTCCTACAGAACCGATATGCCACTGTATGTCCACCTTAACGTCGTCACAGTTACTCACACTACGAGTCTCTCGAGTTTGCAAATGTACTTCGCCGGATGACGAGGCATTTGGCTACCTTAAGGGAGTCATAGTTCCTGCTGCCAGCTACTCCCTTTTCTTTGAATGTATCCTCTCTTTATTTCGTACTGCGGCCTGTCCATGCAGAAGCGAAATCCTGCAACAAGTCCACCTTCACGTTGCCTGAGTTACTCCAACGACGATATCCTCGAGTTTTCAAGTAAATTTCGCAGAGTGACGAGGCATTTGGCTACCTTAAGAGAGTCATAGTTACTCCTGCCGGCTGCTCCCATTTCTTTAGGCCTTTAACATTCTTGCTATGGCCAGTCCTACAGAACCGATATGCCACTGTATGTCCACCTTAACGTCGTCACAGTTACTCACATTACGAGTCTCTCGAGTTTGCAAATGTACTTCGCCGGATGACGAGGCATTTAGCTACGTTAAGAGAGTCATAGTTCCTGCTGCCAGCTGCTCCCTTTTCTTTGAATCTATCCTCTCTTTAGTTCGTACTGCGGCCTGTCCATGCAGAAGCGAAATGCTGCAACAAGTGCACCTTCACGTTGCCTGAGTTACTCCAACGACGATATCCTCGAGTTTTCAAGTAAATTTCGCTGAGTGACGAGGCATTTGGCTACCTTAAGAGACACTTAGTTACTCCTGCCGGCTGCTCCCATTTCTTTAGGCCTTTAACATTCTTGCTATGGCCAGTCCTACAGAACCGATATGCCACTGTATATCCACCTTAACGACGTCACAGTTACTCACACTACGACTCTCTCGAGTTTGCAAATGTACTTCGCCGGATGACGAGGCATTTGGCTACCTTAAGGGAGTCATAGTTCCTGCTGCCAGCTACTCCCTTTTCTTTGAATCTATCCTCTCTTTTTTTCGTACTGCGGCCTGTCCATGCAGAAGCAAAATCCTGCAACAAGTCCACCTTCACGTTGCCTGAGTTACTCCAACGACGATATCCTCGAGTTTTCAAGTAAATTTCGCAGAGTGACGAGGCATTTGGCTACCTTAAGAGAGTCATAGTTACTCCTGCCGGCTGCTCCCATTTCTTTACGCCTTTAACATTCTTGCTATGGCCAGTCCTACAGAATCGATATGCCACTGTATGTCCACCTTAACGACGTCACAGTTACTCACAGTACTTCGCCGGATGACGAGGCATTTGGCTACCTTAAGAGAGTCATAGTTCTTGCTTCCAGCTGCTCCCTTTTCTTTGAATCTATCCTCTCTTTATTTCGTACTGCGGCCTGTCCATGCAGAAGCGAAATGCTGCAACAAGTCCACCTTCACGTTGCCTGAGTTACTCCAACGACGATATCCTCGAGTTTTCAAGTAAATTTCGCAGAGTGACGAGGCATTTGGCTACCTTAAGAGAGTCATAGTTACTCCTGCCGGCTGCTCCCCTTTCTTTAGGCCTTTAACATTCTTGCTATGGCCAGTCCTACAGAACCGATATGCCACTGTATGTCCACCTTAACGTCGTCACAGTTACTCACACTACGAGTCTCTCGAGTTTGCAAATGTACTTCGCCGGATGACGAGGCATTTGGCTACCTTAAGGGAGTCATAGTTCCTGCTGCCAGCTACTCCCTTTTCTTTGAATGTATCCTCTCTTTATTTCGTACTGCGGCCTGTCCATGCAGAAGCGAAATCCTGCAACAAGTCCACCTTCACGTTGCCTGAGTTACTCCAACGACGATATCCTCGAGTTTTCAAGTAAATTTCGCAGAGTGACGAGGCATTTGGCTACCTTAAGAGAGTCATAGTTACTCCTGCCGGCTGCTCCCATTTCTTTAGGCCTTTAACATTCTTGCTATGGCCAGTCCTACAGAACCGATATGCCACTGTATGTCCACCTTAACGACGTCACAGTTACTCACACTACGACTCTCTCGAGTTTGCAAATGTACTTCGCCGGATGACGAGGCATTTGGCTACCTTAAGGGAGTCATAGTTCCTGCTGCCAGCTACTCCCTTTTCTTTGAATCTATCCTCTCTTTTTTTCGTACTGCGGCCTGTCCATGCAGAAGCAAAATCCTGCAACAAGTCCACCTTCACGTTGCCTGAGTTACTCCAACGACGATATCCTCGAGTTTTCAAGTAAATTTCGCAGAGTGACGAGGCATTTGGCTACCTTAAGAGAGTCATAGTTACTCCTGCCGGCTGCTCCCATTTCTTTACGCCTTTAACATTCTTGCTATGGCCAGTCCTACAGAATCGATATGCCACTGTATGTCCACCTTAACGACGTCACAGTTACTCACAGTACTTCGCCGGATGACGAGGCATTTGGCTACCTTAAGAGAGTCATAGTTCTTGCTTCCAGCTGCTCCCTTTTCTTTGAATCTATCCTCTCTTTATTTCGTACTGCGGCCTGTCCATGCAGAAGCGAAATGCTGCAACAAGTCCACCTTCACGTTGCCTGAGTTACTCCAACGACGATATCCTCGAGTTTTCAAGTAAATTTCGCAGAGTGACGAGGCATTTGGCTACCTTAAGAGACTCATAGTTACTCCTGCCGGCTGCTCCCATTTCTTTAGGCCTTTAAAATTCTTGCTATGGCCAGTCCTACAGAACCGATATGCCACTGTATGTCCACCTTAACGACGTCACAGTTACTCACACTACGACTCTCTCGAGTTTGCAAATGTACTTCGCCGGATGACGAGGCATTTGGCTTCCTTAAGGGAGTCATAGTTCCTGCTGCCAGCTACTCCCTTTTCTTTGAATCTATCCTCTCTTTATTTCGTACTGCGGCCTGTCCATGCAGAAGCAAAATCCTGCAACAAGTCCACCTTCACGTTGCCTGAGTTACTCCAACGACGATATCCTCGAGTTTTCAAGTAAATTTCACAGAGTGACGAGGCATTTGGCTACCTTAAGAGAGTCAAAGTTACTCCTGCCGGCTGCTCCCATTTCTTTACGCCTTTAACATTCTTGCTATGGCCAGTCCTACAGAACCGATATGCCACTGTATGTCCACCTTAACGTCGTCACAGTTACTCACACTACGAGTCTCTCGAGTTTGCAAATGTACTTCGCCGGATGACGAGGCATTTGGCTACCTTAAGGGAGTCATAGTTCCTGCTGCCAGCTACTCCCTTTTCTTTGAATGTATCCTCTCTTTATTTCGTACTGCGGCCTGTCCATGCAGAAGCGAAATCCTGCAACAAGTCCACCTTCACGTTGCCTGAGTTACTCCAACGACGATATCCTCGAGTTTTCAAGTAAATTTCGCAGAGTGACGAGGCATTTGGCTACCTTAAGAGAGTCATAGTTACTCCTGCCGGCTGCTCCCATTTCTTTAGGCCTTTAACATTCTTGCTATGGCCAGTCCTACAGAACCGATATGCCACTGTATGTCCACCTTAACGTCGTCACAGTTACTCACATTACGAGTCTCTCGAGTTTGCAAATGTACTTCGCCGGATGACGAGGCATTTAGCTACGTTAAGAGAGTCATAGTTCCTGCTGCCAGCTGCTCCCTTTTCTTTGAATCTATCCTCTCTTTAGTTCGTACTGCGGCCTGTCCATGCAGAAGCGAAATGCTGCAACAAGTGCACCTTCACGTTGCCTGAGTTACTCCAACGACGATATCCTCGAGTTTTCAAGTAAATTTCGCTGAGTGACGAGGCATTTGGCTACCTTAAGAGACACTTAGTTACTCCTGCCGGCTGCTCCCATTTCTTTAGGCCTTTAACATTCTTGCTATGGCCAGTCCTACAGAACCGATATGCCACTGTATGTCCACCTTAACGACGTCACAGTTACTCACACTACGACTCTCTCGAGTTTGCAAATGTACTTCGCCGGATGACGAGGCATTTGGCTACCTTAAGGGAGTCATAGTTCCTGCTGCCAGCTACTCCCTTTTCTTTGAATCTATCCTCTCTTTTTTTCGTACTGCGGCCTGTCCATGCAGAAGCAAAATCCTGCAACAAGTCCACCTTCACGTTGCCTGAGTTACTCCAACGACGATATCCTCGAGTTTTCAAGTAAATTTCGCAGAGTGACGAGGCATTTGGCTACCTTAAGAGAGTCATAGTTACTCCTGCCGGCTGCTCCCATTTCTTTACGCCTTTAACATTCTTGCTATGGCCAGTCCTACAGAATCGATATGCCACTGTATGTCCACCTTAACGACGTCACAGTTACTCACAGTACTTCGCCGGATGACGAGGCATTTGGCTACCTTAAGAGAGTCATAGTTCTTGCTTCCAGCTGCTCCCTTTTCTTTGAATCTATCCTCTCTTTATTTCGTACTGCGGCCTGTCCATGCAGAAGCGAAATGCTGCAACAAGTCCACCTTCACGTTGCCTGAGTTACTCCAACGACGATATCCTCGAGTTTTCAAGTAAATTTCGCAGAGTGACGAGGCATTTGGCTACCTTAAGAGAGTCATAGTTACTCCTGCCGGCTGCTCCCATTTCTTTAGGCCTTTAACATTCTTGCTATGGCCAGTCCTACAGAACCGATATGCCACTGTATGTCCACCTTAACGTCGTCACAGTTACTCACACTACGAGTCTCTCGAGTTTGCAAATGTACTTCGCCGGATGACGAGGCATTTGGCTACCTTAAGAGAGTCATAGTTCCTGCTGCCTGCTGCTCCCTTTTCTTTGAATCTATCCTCTCTTTATTTCGTACTGCGGCCTGTCCATGCAGAAGCGAAATCCTGCAACAAGTCCACCTTCACGTTGCCTGAGTTACTCCAACGACGATATCCTCGAGTTTTCAAGTAAATTTCGCTGAGTGACGAGGCATTTGGCTACCTTAAGAGACTCATAGTTACTCCTGCCGGCTGCTCCCATTTCTTTAGGCCTTTAAAATTCTTGCTATGGCCAGTCCTACAGAACCGATATGCCACTGTATGTCCACCTTAACGACGTCACAGTTACTCACACTACGACTCTCTCGAGTTTGCAAATGTACTTCGCCGGATGACGAGGCATTTGGCTTCCTTAAGGGAGTCATAGTTCCTGCTGCCAGCTACTCCCTTTTCTTTGAATCTATCCTCTCTTTATTTCGTACTGCGGCCTGTCCATGCAGAAGCAAAATCCTGCAACAAGTCCACCTTCACGTTGCCTGAGTTACTCCAACGACGATATCCTCGAGTTTTCAAGTAAATTTCACAGAGTGACGAGGCATTTGGCTACCTTAAGAGAGTCATAGTTACTCCTGCCGGCTGCTCCCATTTCTTTAGGCCTTTAACATTCTTGCTATGGCCAGTCCTACAAAACCGATATGCCACTGTATGTCCACCTTAACGTCGTCACAGTTACTCACACTACGAGTCTCTCGAGTTTGCAAATGTACTTCGCCGGATGACGAGGCATTTGGCTACCTTAAGGGAGTCATAGTTCCTGCTGCCAGCTACTCCCTTTTCTTTGAATCTATCCTCTCTTTATTTCGTACTGCGGCCTGTCCATGCAGAAGGGAAATCCTGCAACAAGTCCACCTTCACGTTGCCTGAGTTACTCCAACGACGATATCCTCGAGTTTTCAAGTAAATTTCGTTGAGTGACGAGGCATTTGGCTACCTTAAGAGAGTCATAGTTACTCCTGCCGGCTGCTCCCATTTCTTTACGCCTTTAACATTCTTGCTATGGCCAGTCCTACAGAATCGATATGCCACTGTATGTCCACCTTAACGACGTCACAGTTACTCACAGTACTTCGCCGGATGACGAGGCATTTGGCTACCTTAAGAGAGTCATAGTTCCTGCTTCCAGCTGCTCCCTTTTTTTTGAATGTATCCTCTCTTTATTTCGTACTGCGGCCTGTCCATGCAGAAGCGAAATGCTGCAACAAGTCCACCTTCACGTTGCCTGAGTTACTCCAACGACGATATCCTCGAGTTTTCAAGTAAATTTCGCAGAGTGACGAGGCATTTGGCTACCTTAAGAGAGTCAAAGTTACTCCTGCCGGCTGCTCCCATTTCTTTACGCCTTTAACATTCTTGCTATGGCCAGTCCTACAGAACCGATATGCCACTGTATGTCCACCTTAACGTCGTCACAGTTACTCACACTACGAGTCTCTCGAGTTTGCAAATGTACTTCGCCGGATGACGAGGCATTTGGCTACCTTAAGGGAGTCATAGTTCCTGCTGCCAGCTACTCCCTTTTCTTTGAATCTATCCTCTCTTTATTTCGTACTGCGGCCTGTCCATGCAGAAGGGAAATCCTGCAACAAGTCCACCTTCACGTTGCCTGAGTTACTCCAACGACGATATCCTCGAGTTTTCAAGTAAATTTCGTTGAGTGACGAGGCATTTGGCTACCTTAAGAGAGTCATAGTTACTCCTGCCGGCTGCTCCCATTTCTTTACGCCTTTAACATTCTTGCTATGGCCAGTCCTACAGAATCGATATGCCACTGTATGTCCACCTTAACGACGTCACAGTTACTCACAGTACTTCGCCGGATGACGAGGCATTTGGCTACCTTAAGAGAGTCATAGTTCCTGCTTCCAGCTGCTCCCTTTTTTTTGAATGTATCCTCTCTTTATTTCGTACTGCGGCCTGTCCATGCAGAAGCGAAATGCTGCAACAAGTCCACCTTCACGTTGCCTGAGTTACTCCAACGACGATATCCTCGAGTTTTCAAGTAAATTTCGCAGAGTGACGAGGCATTTGGCTACCTTAAGAGAGTCAAAGTTACTCCTGCCGGCTGCTCCCATTTCTTTACGCCTTTAACATTCTTGCTATGGCCAGTCCTACAGAACCGATATGCCACTGTATGTCCACCTTAACGTCGTCACAGTTACTCACACTACGAGTCTCTCGAGTTTGCAAATGTACTTCGCCGGATGACGAGGCATTTGGCTACCTTAAGGGAGTCATAGTTCCTGCTGCCAGCTACTCCCTTTTCTTTGAATGTATCCTCTCTTTATTTCGTACTGCGGCCTGTCCATGCAGAAGCGAAATCCTGCAACAAGTCCACCTTCACGTTGCCTGAGTTACTCCAACGACGATATCCTCGAGTTTTCAAGTAAATTTCGCAGAGTGACGAGGCATTTGGCTACCTTAAGAGAGTCATAGTTACTCCTGCCGGCTGCTCCCATTTCTTTAGGCCTTTAACATTCTTGCTATGGCCAGTCCTACAGAACCGATATGCCACTGTATGTCCACCTTAACGTCGTCACAGTTACTCACATTACGAGTCTCTCGAGTTTGCAAATGTACTTCGCCGGATGACGAGGCATTTAGCTACGTTAAGAGAGTCATAGTTCCTGCTGCCAGCTGCTCCCTTTTCTTTGAATCTATCCTCTCTTTAGTTCGTACTGCGGCCTGTCCATGCAGAAGCGAAATGCTGCAACAAGTGCACCTTCACGTTGCCTGAGTTACTCCAACGACGATATCCTCGAGTTTTCAAGTAAATTTCGCTGAGTGACGAGGCATTTGGCTACCTTAAGAGACTCTTAGTTACTCCTGCCGGCTGCTCCCATTTCTTTAGGCCTTTAACATTCTTGCTATGGCCAGTCCTACAGAACCGATATGCTACTGTATGTCCACCTTAACGACGTCACAGTTACTCACACTACGACTCTCTCGAGTTTGCAAATGTACTTCGCCGGATGACGAGGCATTTGGCTACCTTAAGGGAGTCATAGTTCCTGCTGCCAGCTACTCCCTTTTCTTTGAATCTATCCTCTCTTTTTTTCGTACTGCGGCCTGTCCATGCAGAAGCAAAATCCTGCAACAAGTCCACCTTCACGTTGCCTGAGTTACTCCAACGACGATATCCTCGAGTTTTCAAGTAAATTTCGCAGAGTGACGAGGCATTTGGCTACCTTAAGAGAGTCATAGTTACTCCTGCCGGCTGCTCCCATTTCTTTACGCCTTTAACATTCTTGCTATGGCCAGTCCTACAGAATCGATATGCCACTGTATGTCCACCTTAACGACGTCACAGTTACTCACAGTACTTCGCCGGATGACGAGGCATTTGGCTACCTTAAGAGAGTCATAGTTCTTGCTTCCAGCTGCTCCCTTTTCTTTGAATCTATCCTCTCTTTATTTCGTACTGCGGCCTGTCCATGCAGAAGCGAAATGCTGCAACAAGTCCACCTTCACGTTGCCTGAGTTACTCCAACGACGATATCCTCGAGTTTTCAAGTAAATTTCGCATAGTGACGAGGCATTTGGCTACCTTAAGAGAGTCATAGTTACTCCTGCCGGCTGCTCCCATTTCTTTAGGCCGTTAACATTCTTGCTATGGCCAGTCCTACAGAACCGATATGCCACTGTATGTCCACCTTAACGTCGTCACAGTTACTCACACTACGAGTCTCTCGAGTTTGCAAATGTACTTCGCCGGATGACGAGGCATTTGGCTACCTTAAGAGAGTCATAGTTCCTGCTGCCTGCTGCTCCCTTTTCTTTGAATCTATCCTCTCTTTATTTCGTACTGCGGCCTGTCCATGCAGAAGCGAAATCCTGCAACAAGTCCACCTTCACGTTGCCTGAGTTACTCCAACGACGATATCCTCGAGTTTTCAAGTAAATTTCGCTGAGTGACGAGGCATTTGGCTACCTTAAGAGACTCATAGTTACTCCTGCCGGCTGCTCCCATTTCTTTAGGCCTTTAAAATTCTTGCTATGGCCAGTCCTACAGAACCGATATGCCACTGTATGTCCACCTTAACGACGTCACAGTTACTCACACTACGACTCTCTCGAGTTTGCAAATGTACTTCGCCGGATGACGAGGCATTTGGCTTCCTTAAGGGAGTCATAGTTCCTGCTGCCAGCTACTCCCTTTTCTTTGAATCTATCCTCTCTTTATTTCGTACTGCGGCCTGTCCATGCAGAAGCAAAATCCTGCAACAAGTCCACCTTCACGTTGCCTGAGTTACTCCAACGACGATATCCTCGAGTTTTCAAGTAAATTTCACAGAGTGACGAGGCATTTGGCTACCTTAAGAGAGTCATAGTTACTCCTGCCGGCTGCTCCCATTTCTTTAGGCCTTTAACATTCTTGCTATGGCCAGTCCTACAGAACCGATATGCCACTGTATGTCCACCTTAACGTCGTCACAGTTACTCACACTACGAGTCTCTCGAGTTTGCAAATGTACTTCGCCGGATGACGAGGCATTTGGCTACCTTAAGGGAGTCATAGTTCCTGCTGCCAGCTACTCCCTTTTCTTTGAATGTATCCTCTCTTTATTTCGTACTGCGGCCTGTCCATGCAGAAGCGAAATCCTGCAACAAGTCCACCTTCACGTTGCCTGAGTTACTCCAACGACGATATCCTCGAGTTTTCAAGTAAATTTCGTTGAGTGACGAGGCATTTGGCTACCTTAAGAGAGTCATAGTTTCTCCTGCCGGCTGCTCCCATTTCTTTACGATTTTAACATTCTTGCTATGGCCAATCCTACAGAATCGATATGCCACTGTATGTCCACCTTAACGACGTCACAGTTACTCACAGTACTTCGCCGGATGACGAGGCATTTGGCTACCTTAAGAGAGTCATAGTTCCTGCTTCCAGCCGCTCCCTTTTTTTTGAATGTATCCTCTCTTTATTTCGTACTGCGGCCTGTCCATGCAGAAGCAAAATCCTGCAACAAGTCCACCTTCACGTTGCCTGAGTTACTCCAACGACGATATCCTCGAGTTTTCAAGTAAATTTCACAGAGTGACGAGGCATTTGGCTACCTTAAGAGAGTCATAGTTACTCCTGCCGGCTGCTCCCATTTCTTTAGGCCTTTAACATTCTTGCTATGGCCAGTCCTACAGAACCGATATGCCACTGTATGTCCACCTTAACGTCGTCACAGTTACTCACACTACGAGTCTCTCGAGTTTGCAAATGTACTTCGCCGGATGACGAGGCATTTGGCTACCTTAAGGGAGTCATAGTTCCTGCTGCCAGCTACTCCCTTTTCTTTGAATGTATCCTCTCTTTATTTCGTACTGCGGCCTGTCCATGCAGAAGCGAAATCCTGCAACAAGTCCACCTTCACGTTGCCTGAGTTACTCCAACGACGATATCCTCGAGTTTTCAAGTAAATTTCGTTGAGTGACGAGGCATTTGGCTACCTTAAGAGAGTCATAGTTTCTCCTGCCGGCTGCTCCCATTTCTTTACGCCTTTAACATTCTTGCTATGGCCAGTCCTACAGAATCGATATGCCACTGTATGTCCACCTTAACGACGTCACAGTTACTCACAGTACTTCGCCGGATGACGAGGCATTTGGCTACCTTAAGAGAGTCATAGTTCCTGCTTCCAGCTGCTCCCTTTTTTTTGAATGTATCCTCTCTTTATTTCGTACTGCGGCCTGTCCATGCAGAAGCGAAATGCTGCAACAAGTCCACCTTCACGTTGCCTGAGTTACTCCAACGACGATATCCTCGAGTTTTCAAGTAAATTTCGCAGAGTGACGAGGCATTTGGCTACCTTAAGAGAGTCAAAGTTACTCCTGCCGGCTGCTCCCATTTCTTTACGCCTTTAACATTCTTGCTATGGCCAGTCCTACAGAACCGATATGCCACTGTATGTCCACCTTAACGTCGTCACAGTTACTCACACTACGAGTCTCTCGAGTTTGCAAATGTACTTCGCCGGATGACGAGGCATTTGGCTACCTTAAGGGAGTCATAGTTCCTGCTGCCAGCTACTCCCTTTTCTTTGAATGTATCCTCTCTTTATTTCGTACTGCGGCCTGTCCATGCAGAAGCGAAATCCTGCAACAAGTCCACCTTCACGTTGCCTGAGTTACTCCAACGACGATATCCTCGAGTTTTCAAGTAAATTTCGTTGAGTGACGAGGCATTTGGCTACCTTAAGAGAGTCATAGTTACTCCTGCCGGCTGCTCCCATTTCTTTACGCCTTTAACATTCTTGCTATGGCCAGTCCTACAGAACCGATATGCCACTGTATGTCCACCTTAACGACGTCACAGTTACTCACACTACGACTCTTTCGAGTTTGCAAATGTACTTCGCCGGATGACGAGGCATTTGGCTACCTTAAGGGAGTCATAGTTCCTGCTGCCAGCTACTCCCTTTTCTTTGAATCTATCCTCTCTTTATTTCGTACTGCGGCCTGTCCATGCAGAAGCGAAATGCTGCAACAAGTCCACCTTCACGTTGCCTGAGTTACTCCAACGACGATATCCTCGAGTTTTCAAGTAAATTTCGCAGAGTGACGGGGCATTTGGCTACCTTAAGAGAGTCATAGTTACTCCTGCCGGCTGCTCCCATTTCTTTAGGCCTTTAACATTCTTGCTATGGCCAGTCCTACAGAACCGATATGCCACTGTATGTCCACCTTAACGTCGTCACAGTTACTCACACTACGAGTCTCTCGAGTTTGCAAATGTACTTCGCCGGATGACGAGGCATTTGGCTACCTTAAGGGAGTCATAGTTCCTGCTGCCAGCTACTCCCTTTTCTTTGAATGTATCCTCTCTTTATTTCGTACTGCGGCCTGTCCATGCAGAAGCGAAATCCTGCAACAAGTCCACCTTCACGTTGCCTGAGTTACTCCAACGACGATATCCTCGAGTTTTCAAGTAAATTTCGCAGAGTGACGAGGCATTTGGCTACCTTAAGAGAGTCATAGTTACTCCTGCCGGCTGCTCCCATTTCTTTAGGCCTTTAACATTCTTGCTATGGCCAGTCCTACAGAACCGATATGCCACTGTATGTCCACCTTAACGTCGTCACAGTTACTCACATTACGAGTCTCTCGAGTTTGCAAATGTACTTCGCCGGATGACGAGGCATTTAGCTACGTTAAGAGAGTCATAGTTCCTGCTGCCAGCTGCTCCCTTTTCTTTGAATCTATCCTCTCTTTAGTTCGTACTGCGGCCTGTCCATGCAGAAGCGAAATGCTGCAACAAGTGCACCTTCACGTTGCCTGAGTTACTCCAACGACGATATCCTCGAGTTTTCAAGTAAATTTCGCTGAGTGACGAGGCATTTGGCTACCTTAAGAGACTCTTAGTTACTCCTGCCGGCTGCTCCCATTTCTTTAGGCCTTTAACATTCTTGCTATGGCCAGTCCTACAGAACCGATA
Source organism: Schistocerca piceifrons (assembly GCF_021461385.2). NCBI lineage: Eukaryota > Metazoa > Arthropoda > Insecta > Orthoptera > Acrididae > Schistocerca > Schistocerca piceifrons. The sequence goes on from NC_060142.1 coordinate 19,607,601, forward strand.
TGCCACTGTATGTCCACCTTAACGACGTCACAGTTACTCACACTACGACTCTCTCGAGTTTGCAAATGTACTTCGCCGGATGACGAGGCATTTGGCTACCTTAAGGAAGTCATAGTTCCTGCTGCCAGCTACTCCCTTTTCTTTGAATCTATCCTCTCTTTTTTTCGTACTGCGGCCTGTCCATGCAGAACCAAACTCCTGCAACAAGTCCACCTTCACGTTGCCTGAGTTACTCCAACGACGATATCCTCGAGTTTTCAAGTAAATTTCGCAGAGTGACGAGGCATTTGGCTACCTTAAGAGAGTCATAGTTACTCCTGCCGGCTGCTCCCATTTCTTTACGCCTTTAACATTCTTGCTATGGCCAGTCCTACAGAATCGATATGCCACTGTATGTCCACCTTAACGACGTCACAGTTACTCACAGTACTTCGCCGGATGACGAGGCATTTGGCTACCTTAAGAGAGTCATAGTTCTTGCTTCCAGCTGCTCCCTTTTCTTTGAATCTATCCTCTCTTTATTTCGTACTGCGGCCTGTCCATGCAGAAGCGAAATGCTGCAACAAGTCCACCTTCACGTTGCCTGAGTTACTCCAACGACGATATCCTCGAGTTTTCAAGTAAATTTCGCATAGTGACGAGGCATTTGGCTACCTTAAGAGAGTCATAGTTACTCCTGCCGGCTGCTCCCATTTCTTTAGGCCTTTAACATTCTTGCTATGGCCAGTCCTACAGAACCGATATGCCACTGTATGTCCACCTTAACGTCGTCACAGTTACTCACACTACGAGTCTCTCGAGTTTGCAAATGTACTTCGCCGGATGACGAGGCATTTGGCTACCTTAAGAGAGTCATAGTTCCTGCTGCCTGCTGCTCCCTTTTCTTTGAATCTATCCTCTCTTTATTTCGTACTGCGGCCTGTCCATGCAGAAGCGAAATCCTGCAACAAGTCCACCTTCACGTTGCCTGAGTTACTCCAACGACGATATCCTCGAGTTTTCAAGTAAATTTCGCTGAGTGACGAGGCATTTGGCTACCTTAAGAGACTCATAGTTACTCCTGCCGGCTGCTCCCATTTCTTTAGGCCTTTAAAATTCTTGCTATGGCCAGTCCTACAGAACCGATATGCCACTGTATGTCCACCTTAACGACGTCACAGTTACTCACACTACGACTCTCTCGAGTTTGCAAATGTACTTCGCCGGATGACGAGGCATTTGGCTTCCTTAAGGGAGTCATAGTTCCTGCTGCCAGCTACTCCCTTTTCTTTGAATCTATCCTCTCTTTATTTCGTACTGCGGCCTGTCCATGCAGAAGCAAAATCCTGCAACAAGTCCACCTTCACGTTGCCTGAGTTACTCCAACGACGATATCCTCGAGTTTTCAAGTAAATTTCACAGAGTGACGAGGCATTTGGCTACCTTAAGAGAGTCATAGTTACTCCTGCCGGCTGCTCCCATTTCTTTAGGCCTTTAACATTCTTGCTATGGCCAGTCCTACAGAACCGATATGCCACTGTATGTCCACCTTAACGTCGTCACAGTTACTCACACTACGAGTCTCTCGAGTATGCAAATGTACTTCGCCGGATGACGAGGCATTTGGCTACCTTAAGGGAGTCATAGTTCCTGCTGCCAGCTACTCCCTTTTCTTTGAATGTATCCTCTCTTTATTTCGTACTGCGGCCTGTCCATGCAGAAGCGAAATCCTGCAACAAGTCCACCTTCACGTTGCCTGAGTTACTCCAACGACGATATCCTCGAGTTTTCAAGTAAATTTCGTTGAGTGACGAGGCATTTGGCTACCTTAAGAGAGTCATAGTTTCTCCTGCCGGCTGCTCCCATTTCTTTACGATTTTAACATTCTTGCTATGGCCAGTCCTACAGAATCGATATGCCACTGTATGTCCACCTTAACGACGTCACAGTTACTCACAGTACTTCGCCAGATGACGAGGCATTTGGCTACCTTAAGAGAGTCATAGTTCCTGCTTCCAGCTGCTCCCTTTTTTTTGAATGTATCCTCTCTTTATTTCGTACTGCGGCCTGTCCATGCAGAAGCAAAATCCTGCAACAAGTCCACCTTCACGTTGCCTGAGTTACTCCAACGACGATATCCTCGAGTTTTCAAGTAAATTTCACAGAGTGACGAGGCATTTGGCTACCTTAAGAGAGTCATAGTTACTCCTGCCGGCTGCTCCCATTTCTTTAGGCCTTTAACATTCTTGCTATGGCCAGTCCTACAGAACCGATATGCCACTGTATGTCCACCTTAACGTCGTCACAGTTACTCACACTACGAGTCTCTCGAGTTTGCAAATGTACTTCGCCGGATGACGAGGCATTTGGCTACCTTAAGGGAGTCATAGTTCCTGCTGCCAGCTACTCCCTTTTCTTTGAATGTATCCTCTCTTTATTTCGTACTGCGGCCTGTCCATGCAGAAGCGAAATCCTGCAACAAGTCCACCTTCACGTTGCCTGAGTTACTCCAACGACGATATCCTCGAGTTTTCAAGTAAATTTCGTTGAGTGACGAGGCATTTGGCTACCTTAAGAGAGTCATAGTTTCTCCTGCCGGCTGCTCCCATTTCTTTACGCCTTTAACATTCTTGCTATGGCCAGTCCTACAGAATCGATATGCCACTGTATGTCCACCTTAACGACGTCACAGTTACTCACAGTACTTCGCCGGATGACGAGGCATTTGGCTACCTTAAGAGAGTCATAGTTCCTGCTTCCAGCTGCTCCCTTTTTTTTGAATGTATCCTCTCTTTATTTCGTACTGCGGCCTGTCCATGCAGAAGCGAAATGCTGCAACAAGTCCACCTTCACGTTGCCTGAGTTACTCCAACGACGATATCCTCGAGTTTTCAAGTAAATTTCGCAGAGTGACGAGGCATTTGGCTACCTTAAGAGAGTCAAAGTTACTCCTGCCGGCTGCTCCCATTTCTTTACGCCTTTAACATTCTTGCTATGGCCAGTCCTACAGAACCGATATGCCACTGTATGTCCACCTTAACGTCGTCACAGTTACTCACACTACGAGTCTCTCGAGTTTGCAAATGTACTTCGCCGGATGACGAGGCATTTGGCTACCTTAAGGGAGTCATAGTTCCTGCTGCCAGCTACTCCCTTTTCTTTGAATGTATCCTCTCTTTATTTCGTACTGCGGCCTGTCCATGCAGAAGCGAAATCCTGCAACAAGTCCACCTTCACGTTGCCTGAGTTACTCCAACGACGATATCCTCGAGTTTTCAAGTAAATTTCGTTGAGTGACGAGGCATTTGGCTACCTTAAGAGAGTCATAGTTACTCCTGCCGGCTGCTCCCATTTCTTTACGCCTTTAACATTCTTGCTATGGCCAGTCCTACAGAACCGATATGCCACTGTATGTCCACCTTAACGACGTCACAGTTACTCACACTACGACTCTTTCGAGTTTGCAAATGTACTTCGCCGGATGACGAGGCATTTGGCTACCTTAAGGGAGTCATAGTTCCTGCTGCCAGCTACTCCCTTTTCTTTGAATCTATCCTCTCTTTATTTCGTACTGCGGCCTGTCCATGCAGAAGCGAAATGCTGCAACAAGTCCACCTTCACGTTGCCTGAGTTACTCCAACGACGATATCCTCGAGTTTTCAAGTAAATTTCGCAGAGTGACGAGGCATTTGGCTACCTTAAGAGAGTCATAGTTACTCCTGCCGGCTGCTCCCATTTCTTTAGGCCTTTAACATTCTTGCTATGGCCAGTCCTACAGAACCGATATGCCACTGTATGTCCACCTTAACGACGTCACAGTTACTCACACTACGACTCTCTCGAGTTTGCAAATGTACTTCGCCGGATGACGAGGCATTTGGCTACCTTAAGGGAGTCATAGTTCCTGCTGCCAGCTACTCCCTTTTCTTTGAATCTATCCTCTCTTTTTTTCGTACTGCGGCCTGTCCATGCAGAAGCAAAATCCTGCAACAAGTCCACCTTCACGTTGCCTGAGTTACTCCAACGACGATATCCTCGAGTTTTCAAGTAAATTTCGCAGAGTGACGAGGCATTTGGCTACCTTAAGAGAGTCATAGTTACTCCTGCCGGCTGCTCCCATTTCTTTACGCCTTTAACATTCTTGCTATGGCCAGTCCTACAGAATCGATATGCCACTGTATGTCCACCTTAACGACGTCACAGTTACTCACAGTACTTCGCCGGATGACGAGGCATTTGGCTACCTTAAGAGAGTCATAGTTCTTGCTTCCAGCTGCTCCCTTTTCTTTGAATCTATCCTCTCTTTATTTCGTACTGCGGCCTGTCCATGCAGAAGCGAAATGCTGCAACAAGTCCACCTTCACGTTGCCTGAGTTACTCCAACGACGATATCCTCGAGTTTTCAAGTAAATTTCGCAGAGTGACGAGGCATTTGGCTACCTTAAGAGAGTCATAGTTACTCCTGCCGGCTGCTCCCATTTCTTTAGGCCTTTAACAATCTTGCTATGGCCAGTCCTACAGAACCGATATGCCACTGTATGTCCACCTTAACGTCGTCACAGTTACTCACACTACGAGTCTCTCGAGTTTGCAAATGTACTTCGCCGGATGACGAGGCATTTGGCTACCTTAAGAGAGTCATAGTTCCTGCTGCCTGCTGCTCCCTTTTCTTTGAATCTATCCTCTCTTTATTTCGTACTGCAGCCTGTCCATGCAGAAGCGAAATCCTGCAACAAGTCCACCTTCACGTTGCCTGAGTTACTCCAACGACGATATCCTCGAGTTTTCAAGTAAATTTCGCTGAGTGACGAGGCATTTGGCTACCTTAAGAGACTCATAGTTACTCCTGCCGGCTGCTCCCATTTCTTTAGGCCTTTAAAATTCTTGCTATGGCCAGTCCTACAGAACCGATATGCCACTGTATGTCCACCTTAACGACGTCACAGTTACTCACACTACGACTCTCTCGAGTTTGCAAATGTACTTCGCCGGATGACGAGGCATTTGGCTTCCTTAAGGGAGTCATAGTTCCTGCTGCCAGCTACTCCCTTTTCTTTGAATCTATCCTCTCTTTATTTCGTACTGCGGCCTGTCCATGCAGAAGCAAAATCCTGCAACAAGTCCACCTTCACGTTGCCTGAGTTACTCCAACGACGATATCCTCGAGTTTTCAAGTAAATTTCACAGAGTGACGAGGCATTTGGCTACCTTAAGAGAGTCATAGTTACTCCTGCCGGCTGCTCCCATTTCTTTAGGCCTTTAAGATTCTTGCTATGGCCAGTCCTACAGAACCGATATGCCACTGTATGTCCACCTTAACGTCGTCACAGTTACTCACACTACGAGTCTCTCGAGTTTGCAAATGTACTTCGCCGGATGACGAGGCATTTGGCTACCTTAAGGGAGTCATAGTTCCTGCTGCCAGCTACTCCCTTTTCTTTGAATGTATCCTCTCTTTATTTCGTACTGCGGCCTGTCCATGCAGAAGCGAAATCCTGCAACAAGTCCACCTTCACGTTGCCTGAGTTACTCCAACGACGATATCCTCGAGTTTTCAAGTAAATTTCGTTGAGTGACGAGGCATTTGGCTACCTTAAGAGAGTCATAGTTACTCCTGCCGGCTGCTCCCATTTCTTTACGCCTTTAACATTCTTGCTATGGCCAGTCCTACAGAATCGATATGCCACTGTATGTCCACCTTAACGACGTCACAGTTACTCACAGTACTTCGCCGGATGACGAGGCATTTGGCTACCTTAAGAGAGTCATAGTTCCTGCTTCCAGCTGCTCCCTTTTTTTTGAATGTATCCTCTCTTTATTTCGTACTGCGGCCTGTCCATGCAGAAGCGAAATGCTGCAACAAGTCCACCTTCACGTTGCCTGAGTTACTCGAACGACGATATCCTCGAGTTTTCAAGTAAATTTCACAGAGTGACGAGGCATTTGGCTACCTTAAGAGAGTCATAGTTACTCCTGCCGGCTGCTCCCATTTCTTTAGGCCTTTAACATTCTTGCTATGGCCAGTCCTACAGAACCGATATGCCACTGTATGTCCACCTTAACGTCGTCACAGTTACTCACACTACGAGTCTCTCGAGTTTGCAAATGTACTTCGCCGGATGACGAGGCATTTGGCTACCTTAAGGGAGTCATAGTTCCTGCTGCCAGCTACTCCCTTTTCTTTGAATGTATCCTCTCTTTATTTCGTACTGCGGCCTGTCCATGCAGAAGCGAAATCCTGCAACAAGTCCACCTTCACGTTGCCTGAGTTACTCCAACGACGATATCCTCGAGTTTTCAAGTAAATTTCGTTGAGTGACGAGGCATTTGGCTACCTTAAGAGAGTCATAGTTTCTCCTGCCGGCTGCTCCCATTTCTTTACGCCTTTAACATTCTTGCTATGGCCAGTCCTACAGAATCGATATGCCACTGTATGTCCACCTTAACGACGTCACAGTTACTCACAGTACTTCGCCGGATGACGAGGCATTTGGCTACCTTAAGAGAGTCATAGTTCCTGCTTCCAGCTGCTCCCTTTTTTTTGAATGTATCCTCTCTTTATTTCGTACTGCGGCCTGTCCATGCAGAAGCAAAATCCTGCAACAAGTCCACCTTCACGTTGCCTGAGTTACTCCAACGACGATATCCTCGAGTTTTCAAGTAAATTTCACAGAGTGACGAGGCATTTGGCTACCTTAAGAGAGTCATAGTTACTCCTGCCGGCTGCTCCCATTTCTTTAGGCCTTTAACATTCTTGCTATGGCCAGTCCTACAGAACCGATATGCCACTGTATGTCCACCTTAACGTCGTCACAGTTACTCACACTACGAGTCTCTCGAGTTTGCAAATGTACTTCGCCGGATGACGAGGCATTTGGCTACCTTAAGGGAGTCATAGTTCCTGCTGCCAGCTACTCCCTGTTCTTTGAATGTATCCTCTCTTTATTTCGTACTGCGGCCTGTCCATGCAGAAGCGAAATCCTGCAACAAGTCCACCTTCACGTTGCCTGAGTTACTCCAACGACGATATCCTCGAGTTTTCAAGTAAATTTCGCAGAGTGACGAGGCATTTGGCTACCTTAAGAGAGTCAAAGTTACTCCTGCCGGCTGCTCCCATTTCTTTACGCCTTTAACATTCTTGCTATGGCCAGTCCTACAGAATCGATATGCCACTGTATGTCCACCTTAACGACATCACAGTTACTCACAGTACTTCGCCGGATGACGAGGCATTTGGCTACCTTAAGAGAGTCATAGTTCTTGCTTCCAGCTGCTCCCTTTTCTTTGAATCTATCCTCTCTTTATTTCGTACTGCGGCCTGTCCATGCAGAAGCGAAATGCTGCAACAAGTCCACCTTCACGTTGCCTGAGTTACTCCAACGACGATATCCTCGAGTTTTCAAGTAAATTTCGCAGAGTGACGAGGCATTTGGCTACCTTAAGAGAGTCATAGTTACTCCTGCCGGCTGCTCCCATTTCTTTAGGCCTTTAACATTCTTGCTATGGCCAGTCCTACAGAACCGATATGCCACTGTATGTCCACCTTAACGTCGTCACAGTTACTCACACTACGAGTCTCTCGAGTTTGCAAATGTACTTCGCCGGATGACGAGGCATTTGGCTACCTTAAGAGAGTCATAGTTCCTGCTGCCTGCTGCTCCCTTTTCTTTGAATCTATCCTCTCTTTATTTCGTACTGCGGCCTGTCCATGCAGAAGCGAAATCCTGCAACAAGTCCACCTTCACGTTGCCTGAGTTACTCCAACGACGATATCCTCGAGTTTTCAAGTAAATTTCGCTGAGTGACGAGGCATTTGGCTACCTTAAGAGACTCATAGTTACTCCTGCCGGCTGCTCCCATTTCTTTAGGCCTTTAAAATTCTTGCTATGGCCAGTCCTACAGAACCGATATGCCACTGTATGTCCACCTTAACGACGTCACAGTTACTCACACTACGACTCTCTCGAGTTTGCAAATGTACTTCGCCGGATGACGAGGCATTTGGCTTCTTTAAGGGAGTCATAGTTCCTGCTGCCAGCTACTCCCTTTTCTTTGAATCTATCCTCTCTTTATTTCGTACTGCGGCCTGTCCATGCAGAAGCAAAATCCTGCAACAAGTCCACCTTCACGTTGCCTGAGTTACTCCAACGACGATATCCTCGAGTTTTCAAGTAAATTTCACAGAGTGACGAGGCATTTGGCTACCTTAAGAGAGTCATAGTTACTCCTGCCGGCTGCTCCCATTTCTTTAGGCCTTTAACATTCTTGCTATGGCCAGTCCTACAGAACCGATATGCCACTGTATGTCCACCTTAACGTCGTCACAGTTACTCACACTACGAGTCTCTCGAGTTTGCAAATGTACTTCGCCGGATGACGAGGCATTTGGCTACCTTAAGGGAGTCATAGTTCCTGCTGCCAGCTACTCCCTTTTCTTTGAATGTATCCTCTCTTTATTTCGTACTGCGGCCTGTCCATGCAGAAGCGAAATCCTGCAACAAGTCCACCTTCACGTTGCCTGAGTTACTCCAACGACGATATCCTCGAGTTTTCAAGTAAATTTCGTTGAGTGACGAGGCATTTGGCTACCTTAAGAGAGTCATAGTTACTCCTGCCGGCTGCTCCCATTTCTTTAGGCCTTTAACATTCTTGCTATGGCCAGTCCTACAGAACCGATATGCCACTGTATGTCCACCTTAACGTCGTCACAGTTACTCACACTACGAGTCTCTCGAGTTTGCAAATGTACTTCGCCGGATGACGAGGCATTTGGCTACCTTAAGGGAGTCATAGTTCCTGCTGCCAGCTACTCCCTTTTCTTTGAATGTATCCTCTCTTTATTTCGTACTGCGGCCTGTCCATGCAGAAGCGAAATCCTGCAACAAGTCCACCTTCACGTTGCCTGAGTTACTCCAACGACGATATCCTCGAGTTTTCAAGTAAATTTCGTTGAGTGACGAGGCATTTGGCTACCTTAAGAGAGTCATAGTTTCTCCTGCCGGCTGCTCCCATTTCTTTACGCCTTTAACATTCTTGCTATGGCCAGTCCTACAGAATCGATATGCCACTGTATGTCCACCTTAACGACGTCACAGTTACTCACAGTACTTCGCCGGATGACGAGGCATTTGGCTACCTTAAGAGAGTCATAGTTCCTGCTTCCAGCTGCTCCCTTTTTTTTGAATGTATCCTCTCTTTATTTCGTACTGCGGCCTGTCCATGCAGAAGCAAAATCCTGCAACAAGTCCACCTTCACGTTGCCTGAGTTACTCCAACGACGATATCCTCGAGTTTTCAAGTAAATTTCACAGAGTGACGAGGCATTTGGCTACCTTAAGAGAGTCATAGTTACTCCTGCCGGCTGCTCCCATTTCTTTAGGCCTTTAACATTCTTGCTATGGCCAGTCCTACAGAACCGATATGCCACTGTATGTCCACCTTAACGTCGTCACAGTTACTCACACTACGAGTCTCTCGAGTTTGCAAATGTACTTCGCCGGATGACGAGGCATTTGGCTACCTTAAGGGAGTCATAGTTCCTGCTGCCAGCTACTCCCTTTTCTTTGAATGTATCCTCTCTTTATTTCGTACTGCGGCCTGTCCATGCAGAAGCGAAATCCTGCAACAAGTCCACCTTCACGTTGCCTGAGTTACTCCAACGACGATATCCTCGAGTTTTCAAGTAAATTTCGTTGAGTGACGAGGCATTTGGCTACCTTAAGAGAGTCATAGTTTCTCCTGCCGGCTGCTCCCATTTCTTTACGCCTTTAACATTCTTGCTATGGCCAGTCCTACAGAATCGATATGCCACTGTATGTCCACCTTAACGACGTCACAGTTACTCACAGTACTTCGCCGGATGACGAGGCATTTGGCTACCTTAAGAGAGTCATAGTTCCTGCTTCCAGCTGCTCCCTTTTTTTTGAATGTATCCTCTCTTTATTTCGTACTGCGGCCTGTCCATGCAGAAGCGAAATGCTGCAACAAGTCCACCTTCACGTTGCCTGAGTTACTCCAACGACGATATCCTCGAGTTTTCAAGTAAATTTCGCAGAGTGACGAGGCATTTGGCTACCTTAAGAGAGTCAAAGTTACTCCTGCCGGCTGCTCCCATAACTTTACGCCTTTAACATTCTTGCTATGGCCAGTCCTACAGAACCGATATGCCACTGTATGTCCACCTTAACGTCGTCACAGTTACTCACACTACGAGTCTCTCGAGTTTGCAAATGTACTTCGCCGGATGACGAGGCATTTGGCTACCTTAAGGGAGTCATAGTTCCTGCTGCCAGCTACTCCCTGTTCTTTGAATGTATCCTCTCTTTATTTCGTACTGCGGCCTGTCCATGCAGAAGCGAAATCCTGCAACAAGTCCACCTTCACGTTGCCTGAGTTACTCCAACGACGATATCCTCGAGTTTTCAAGTAAATTTCGTTGAGTGACGAGGCATTTGGCTACCTTAAGAGAGTCATAGTTACTCCTGCCGGCTGCTCCCATTTCTTTACGCCTTTAACATTCTTGCTATGGCCAGTCCTACAGAACCGATATGCCACTGTATGTCCACCTTAACGACGTCACAGTTACTCACACTACGACTCTTTCGAGTTTGCAAATGTACTTCGCCGGATGACGAGGCATTTGGCTACCTTAAGGGAGTCATAGTTCCTGCTGCCAGCTACTCCCTTTTCTTTGAATCTATCCTCTCTTTATTTCGTACTGCGGCCTGTCCATGCAGAAGCGAAATGCTGCAACAAGTCCACCTTCACGTTGCCTGAGTTACTCCAACGACGATATCCTCGAGTTTTCAAGTAAATTTCGCAGAGTGACGAGGCATTTGGCTACCTTAAGAGAGTCATAGTTACTCCTGCCGGCTGCTCCCATTTCTTTACGCCTTTAACATTCTTGCTATGGCCAGTCCTACAGAATCGATATGCCACTGTACGTCCACCTTAACGACGTCACAGTTACTCACAGTACTTCGCCGGATGACGAGGCATTTGGCTACCTTAAGAGAGTCATAGTTCTTGCTTCCAGCTGCTCCCTTTTCTTTGAATCTATCCTCTCTTTATTTCGTACTGCGGCCTGTCCATGCAGAAGCGAAATGCTGCAACAAGTCCACCTTCACGTTGCCTGAGTTACTCCAACGACGATATCCTCGAGTTTTCAAGTAAATTTCGCAGAGTGACGAGGCATTTGGCTACCTTAAGAGAGTCATAGTTACTCCTGCCGGCTGCTCCCATTTCTTTAGGCCTTTAACATTCTTGCTATGGCCAGTCCTACAGAACTGATATGCCACTGTATGTCCACCTTAACGTCGTCACAGTTACTCACACTACGAGTCTCTCGAGTTTGCAAATGTACTTCGCCGGATGACGAGGCATTTGGCTACCTTAAGGGAGTCATAGTTCCTGCTGCCAGCTACTCCCTGTTCTTTGAATGTATCCTCTCTTTATTTCGTACTGCGGCCTGTCCATGCAGAAGCGAAATCCTGCAACAAGTCCACCTTCACGTTGCCTGAGTTACTCCAACGACGATATCCTCGAGTTTTCAAGTAAATTTCGTTGAGTGACGAGGCATTTGGCTACCTTAAGAGAGTCATAGTTACTCCTGCCGGCTGCTCCCATTTCTTTACGCCTTTAACATTCTTGCTATGGCCAGTCCTACAGAACCGATATGCCACTGTATGTCCACCTTAACGACGTCACAGTTACTCACACTACGACTCTTTCGAGTTTGCAAATGTACTTCGCCGGATGACGAGGCATTTGGCTACCTTAAGGGAGTCATAGTTCCTGCTGCCAGCTACTCCCTTTTCTTTGAATCTATCCTCTCTTTATTTCGTACTGCGGCCTGTCCATGCAGAAGCGAAATGCTGCAACAAGTCCACCTTCACGTTGCCTGAGTTACTCCAACGACGATATCCTCGAGTTTTCAAGTAAATTTCGCAGAGTGACGAGGCATTTGGCTACCTTAAGAGAGTCATAGTTACTCCTGCCGGCTGCTCCCATTTCTTTACGCCTTTAACATTCTTGCTATGGCCAGTCCTACAGAATCGATATGCCACTGTACGTCCACCTTAACGACGTCACAGTTACTCACAGTACTTCGCCGGATGACGAGGCATTTGGCTACCTTAAGAGAGTCATAGTTCTTGCTTCCAGCTGCTCCCTTTTCTTTGAATCTATCCTCTCTTTATTTCGTACTGCGGCCTGTCCATGCAGAAGCGAAATGCTGCAACAAGTCCACCTTCACGTTGCCTGAGTTACTCCAACGACGATATCCTCGAGTTTTCAAGTAAATTTCGCAGAGTGACGAGGCATTTGGCTACCTTAAGAGAGTCATAGTTACTCCTGCCGGCTGCTCCCATTTCTTTAGGCCTTTAACATTCTTGCTATGGCCAGTCCTACAGAACTGATATGCCACTGTATGTCCACCTTAACGTCGTCACAGTTACTCACACTACGAGTCTCTCGAGTTTGCAAATGTACTTCGCCGGATGACGAGGCATTTGGCTACCTTAAGAGAGTCATAGTTCCTGCTGCCTGCTGCTCCCTTTTCTTTGAATCTATCCTCTCTTTATTTCGTACTGCGGCCTGTCCATGCAGAAGCGAAATGCTGCAACAAGTCCACCTTCACGTTGCCTGAGTTACTCCAACGACGATATCCTCGAGTTTTCAAGTAAATTTCGCAGAGTGACGAGGCATTTGGCTACCTTAAGAGAGTCATAGTTACTCCTGCCGGCTGCTCCCATTTCTTTAGGCCTTTAACATTCTTGCTATGGCCAGTCCTACAGAACTGATATGCCACTGTATGTCCACCTTAACGTCGTCACAGTTACTCACACTACGAGTCTCTCGAGTTTGCAAATGTACTTCGCCGGATGACGAGGCATTTGGCTACCTTAAGAGAGTCATAGTTCCTGCTGCCTGCTGCTCCCTTTTCTTTGAATCTATCCTCTCTTTATTTCGTACTGCGGCCTGTCCATGCAGAAGCAAAATCCTGCAACAAGTCCACCTTCACGTTGCCTGAGTTACTCCAACGACGATATCCTCGAGTTTTCAAGTAAATTTCGTTGAGTGACGAGGCATTTGGATACCTTAAGAGAGTCATAGTTACTCCTGCCGGCTGCTCCCATTTCTTTACGCCTTTAACATTCTTGCTATGGCCAGTCCTACAGAATCGATATGCCACTGTATGTCCACCTTAACGACGTCACAGTTACTCACAGTACTTCGCCGGATGACGAGGCATTTGGCTACCTTAAGAGAGTCATAGTTCCTGCTTCCAGCTGCTCCCTTTTCTTTGAATCTATCCTCTCTTTATTTCGTACTGCGGCCTGTCCATGCAGAAGCGAAATGCTGACACAAGTCCACCTTCACGTTGCCTGAGTTACTCCAACGACGATATCCTCGAGTTTTCAAGTAAATTTCGCAGAGTGACGAGGCATTTGGCTACCTTAAGAGACTCATAGTTACTCCTGCCGGCTGCTCCCATTTCTTTAGGCCTTTAAAATTCTTGCTATGGCCAGTCCTACAGAACCGATATGCCACTGTATGTCCACCTTAACGACGTCACAGTTACTCACACTACGACTCTCTCGAGTTTGCAAATGTACTTCGCCGGATGACGAGGCATTTGGCTACCTTGAGGGAGTCATAGTTCCTGCTGCCAGCTGCTCCCTTTTCTTTGAATCTATCCTCTCTTTATTTCGTACTGCGGCCTGTCCATGCAGAAGCAAAATCCTGCAACAAGTCCACCTTCACGTTGCCTGAGTTACTCCAACGACGATATCCTCGAGTTTTCAAGTAAATTTCGTTGAGTGACGAGGCATTTGGCTACCTTAAGAGAGTCATAGTTACTCCTGCCGGCTGCTCCCATTTCTTTACGCCTTTAACATTCTTGCTATGGCCAGTCCTACAGAATCGATATGCCACTGTATGTCCACCTTAACGACGTCACAGTTACTCACAGTACTTCGCCGGATGACGAGGCATTTGGCTACCTTAAGAGAGTCATAGTTCCTGCTTCCAGCTGCTCCCTTTTTTTTGAATGTATCCTCTCTTTATTTCGTACTGCGGCCTGTCCATGCAGAAGCGAAATGCTGCAACAAGTCCACCTTCACGTTGCCTGAGTTACTCCAACGACGATATCCTCGAGTTTTCAAGTAAATTTCGCAGAGTGACGAGGCATTTGGCTACCTTAAGAGAGTCATAGTTACTCCTGCCGGCTGCTCCCATTTCTTTAGGCCTTTAACATTCTTGCTATGGCCAGTCCTACAGAACCGATATGCCACTGTATGTCCACCTTAACGTCGTCACAGTTACTCACACTACGAGTCTCTCGAGTTTGCAAATGTACTTCGCCGGATGACGAGGCATTTGGCTACCTTAAGAGAGTCATAGTTCCTGCTGCCTGCTGCTCCCTTTTCTTTGAATCTATCCTCTCTTTATTTCGTACTGCGGCCTGTCCATGCAGAAGCGAAATCCTGCAACAAGTCCACCTTCACGTTGCCTGAGTTACTCCAACGACGATATCCTCGAGTTTTCAAGTAAATTTCGCTGAGTGACGAGGCATTTGGCTACCTTAAGAGAGTCATAGTTACTCCTGCCGGCTGCTCCCATTTCTTTAGGCCTTTAAAATTCTTGCTATGGCCAGTCCTACAGAACCGATATGCCACTGTATGTCCACCTTAACGACGTCACAGTTACTCACACTACGACTCTCTCGAGTTTGCAAATGTACTTCGCCGGATGACGAGGCATTTGGCTACCTTAAGGGAGTCATAGTTCCTGCTGCCAGCTGCTCCCTTTTCTTTGAATCTATCCTCCCTTTATTTCGTACTGCGGCCTGTCCATGCAGAAGCAAAATCCTGCAACAAGTCCACCTTCACGTTGCCTGAGTTACTCCAACGACGATATCCTCGAGTTTTCAAGTAAATTTCGCAGAGTGACGAGGCATTTGGCTACCTTAAGAGAGTCATAGTTACTCCTGCCGGCTGCTCCCATTTCTTTAGGCCTTTAACATTCTTGCTATGGCCAGTCCTACAGAACCGATATGCCACTGTATGTCCACCTTAACGACGTCACAGTTACTCACACTACGACTCTCTCGAGTTTGCAAATGTACTTCGCCGGATGACGAGGCATTTGGCTACCTTAAGGGAGTCATAGTTCCTGCTGCCAGCTGCTCCCTTTTCTTTGAATCTATCCTCTCTTTATTTCGTACTGCGGCCTGTCCATGCAGAAGCAAAATCCTGCAACAAGTCCACCTTCACGTTGCCTGAGTTACTCCAACGACGATATCCTCGAGTTTTCAAGTAAATTTCGCAGAGTGACGAGGCATTTGGCTACCTTAAGAGAGTCATAGTTACTCCTGCCGGCTGCTCCCATTTCTTTAGGCCTTTAACATTCTTGCTATGGCCAGTCCTACAGAACCGATATGCCACTGTATGTCCACCTTAACGACGTCACAGTTACTCACACTACGACTCTCTCGAGTTTGCAAATGTACTTCGCCGGATGACGAGGCATTTGGCTACCTTAAGGGAGTCATAGTTCCTGCTGCCAGCTACTCCCTTTTCTTTGAATCTATCCTCTCTTTATTTCGTACTGCGGCCTGTCCATGCAGAAGCAAAATCCTGCAACAAGTCCACCTTCACGTTGCCTGAGTTACTCCAACGACGATATCCTCGAGTTTTCAAGTAAATTTCTCAGAGTGACGAGGCATTTGGCTACCTTAAGAGAGTCATAGTTACTCCTGCCGGCTGCTCCCATTTCTTTAGGCCTTTAACATTCTTGCTATGGCCAGTCCTACAGAACCGATATGCCACTGTATGTCCACCTTAACGACGTCACAGTTACTCACACTACGACTCTTTCGAGTTTGCAAATGTACTTCGCCGGATGACGAGGCATTTGGCTACCTTAAGGGAGTCATAGTTCCTGCTGCCAGCTACTCCCTTTTCTTTGAATCTATCCTCTCTTTATTTCGTACTGCGGCCTGTCCATGCAGAAGCGAAATCCTGCAACAAGTCCACCTTCACGTTGCCTGAGTTACTCCAACGACGATATCCTCGAGTTTTCAAGTAAATTTCGCTGAGTGACGAGGCATTTGGCTACCTTAAGAGAGTCATAGTTACTCCTGCCGGCTGCTCCCATTTCTTTACGCCTTTAACATTCTTGCTATGGCCAGTCCTACAGAATCGATATGCCACTGTATGTCCACCTTAACGACGTCACAGTTACTCACAGTACTTCGCCGGATGACGAGGCATTTGGCTACCTTAAGAGAGTCATAGTTCCTGCTTCCAGCTGCTCCCTTTTCTTTGAATCTATCCTCTCTTTATTTCGTACTGCGGCCTGTCCATGCAGAAGCGAAATGCTGACACAAGTCCACCTTCACGTTGCCTGAGTTACTCCAACGACGATATCCTCGAGTTTTCAAGTAAATTTCGCAGAGTGACGAGGCATTTGGCTACCTTAAGAGACTCATAGTTACTCCTGCCGGCTGCTCCCATTTCTTTAGGCCTTTAAAATTCTTGCTATGGCCAGTCCTACAGAACCGATATGCCACTGTATGTCCACCTTAACGACGTCACAGTTACTCACACTACGACTCTCTCGAGTTTGCAAATGTACTTCGCCGGATGACGAGGCATTTGGCTACCTTGAGGGAGTCATAGTTCCTGCTGCCAGCTGCTCCCTTTTCTTTGAATCTATCCTCTCTTTATTTCGTACTGCGGCCTGTCCATGCAGAAGCAAAATCCTGCAACAAGTCCACCTTCACGTTGCCTGAGTTACTCCAACGACGATATCCTCGAGTTTTCAAGTAAATTTCGTTGAGTGACGAGGCATTTGGCTACCTTAAGAGAGTCATAGTTACTCCTGCCGGCTGCTCCCATTTCTTTACGCCTTTAACATTCTTGCTATGGCCAGTCCTACAGAATCGATATGCCACTGTATGTCCACCTTAACGACGTCACAGTTACTCACACTACGACTCTTTCGAGTTTGCAAATGTACTTCGCCGGATGACGAGGCATTTGGCTACCTTAAGGGAGTCATAGTTCCTGCTGCCAGCTACTCCCTGTTCTTTGAATGTATCCTCTCTTTATTTCGTACTGCGGCCTGTCCATGCAGAAGCGAAATCCTGCAACAAGTCCACCTTCACGTTGCCTGAGTTACTCCAACGACGATATCCTCGAGTTTTCAAGTAAATTTCGTTGAGTGACGAGGCATTTGGCTACCTTAAGAGAGTCATAGTTACTCCTGCCGGCTGCTCCCATTTCTTTACGCCTTTAACATTCTTGCTATGGCCAGTCCTACAGAACCGATATGCCACTGTATGTCCACCTTAACGACGTCACAGTTACTCACACTACGACTCTTTCGAGTTTGCAAATGTACTTCGCCGGATGACGAGGCATTTGGCTACCTTAAGGGAGTCATAGTTCCTGCTGCCAGCTACTCCCTTTTCTTTGAATCTATCCTCTCTTTATTTCGTACTGCGGCCTGTCCATGCAGAAGCGAAATGCTGCAACAAGTCCACCTTCACGTTGCCTGAGTTACTCCAACGACGATATCCTCGAGTTTTCAAGTAAATTTCGCAGAGTGACGAGGCATTTGGCTACCTTAAGAGAGTCATAGTTACTCCTGCCGGCTGCTCCCATTTCTTTACGCCTTTAACATTCTTGCTATGGCCAGTCCTACAGAATCGATATGCCACTGTACGTCCACCTTAACGACGTCACAGTTACTCACAGTACTTCGCCGGATGACGAGGCATTTGGCTACCTTAAGAGAGTCATAGTTCTTGCTTCCAGCTGCTCCCTTTTCTTTGAATCTATCCTCTCTTTATTTCGTACTGCGGCCTGTCCATGCAGAAGCGAAATGCTGCAACAAGTCCACCTTCACGTTGCCTGAGTTACTCCAACGACGATATCCTCGAGTTTTCAAGTAAATTTCGCAGAGTGACGAGGCATTTGGCTACCTTAAGAGAGTCATAGTTACTCCTGCCGGCTGCTCCCATTTCTTTAGGCCTTTAACATTCTTGCTATGGCCAGTCCTACAGAACTGATATGCCACTGTATGTCCACCTTAACGTCGTCACAGTTACTCACACTACGAGTCTCTCGAGTTTGCAAATGTACTTCGCCGGATGACGAGGCATTTGGCTACCTTAAGGGAGTCATAGTTCCTGCTGCCAGCTACTCCCTGTTCTTTGAATGTATCCTCTCTTTATTTCGTACTGCGGCCTGTCCATGCAGAAGCGAAATCCTGCAACAAGTCCACCTTCACGTTGCCTGAGTTACTCCAACGACGATATCCTCGAGTTTTCAAGTAAATTTCGTTGAGTGACGAGGCATTTGGCTACCTTAAGAGAGTCATAGTTACTCCTGCCGGCTGCTCCCATTTCTTTACGCCTTTAACATTCTTGCTATGGCCAGTCCTACAGAACCGATATGCCACTGTATGTCCACCTTAACGACGTCACAGTTACTCACACTACGACTCTTTCGAGTTTGCAAATGTACTTCGCCGGATGACGAGGCATTTGGCTACCTTAAGGGAGTCATAGTTCCTGCTGCCAGCTACTCCCTTTTCTTTGAATCTATCCTCTCTTTATTTCGTACTGCGGCCTGTCCATGCAGAAGCGAAATGCTGCAACAAGTCCACCTTCACGTTGCCTGAGTTACTCCAACGACGATATCCTCGAGTTTTCAAGTAAATTTCGCAGAGTGACGAGGCATTTGGCTACCTTAAGAGAGTCATAGTTACTCCTGCCGGCTGCTCCCATTTCTTTACGCCTTTAACATTCTTGCTATGGCCAGTCCTACAGAATCGATATGCCACTGTACGTCCACCTTAACGACGTCACAGTTACTCACAGTACTTCGCCGGATGACGAGGCATTTGGCTACCTTAAGAGAGTCATAGTTCTTGCTTCCAGCTGCTCCCTTTTCTTTGAATCTATCCTCTCTTTATTTCGTACTGCGGCCTGTCCATGCAGAAGCGAAATGCTGCAACAAGTCCACCTTCACGTTGCCTGAGTTACTCCAACGACGATATCCTCGAGTTTTCAAGTAAATTTCGCAGAGTGACGAGGCATTTGGCTACCTTAAGAGAGTCATAGTTACTCCTGCCGGCTGCTCCCATTTCTTTAGGCCTTTAACATTCTTGCTATGGCCAGTCCTACAGAACTGATATGCCACTGTATGTCCACCTTAACGTCGTCACAGTTACTCACACTACGAGTCTCTCGAGTTTGCAAATGTACTTCGCCGGATGACGAGGCATTTGGCTACCTTAAGAGAGTCATAGTTCCTGCTGCCTGCTGCTCCCTTTTCTTTGAATCTATCCTCTCTTTATTTCGTACTGCGGCCTGTCCATGCAGAAGCGAAATGCTGCAACAAGTCCACCTTCACGTTGCCTGAGTTACTCCAACGACGATATCCTCGAGTTTTCAAGTAAATTTCGCAGAGTGACGAGGCATTTGGCTACCTTAAGAGAGTCATAGTTACTCCTGCCGGCTGCTCCCATTTCTTTAGGCCTTTAACATTCTTGCTATGGCCAGTCCTACAGAACTGATATGCCACTGTATGTCCACCTTAACGTCGTCACAGTTACTCACACTACGAGTCTCTCGAGTTTGCAAATGTACTTCGCCGGATGACGAGGCATTTGGCTACCTTAAGAGAGTCATAGTTCCTGCTGCCTGCTGCTCCCTTTTCTTTGAATCTATCCTCTCTTTATTTCGTACTGCGGCCTGTCCATGCAGAAGCAAAATCCTGCAACAAGTCCACCTTCACGTTGCCTGAGTTACTCCAACGACGATATCCTCGAGTTTTCAAGTAAATTTCGTTGAGTGACGAGGCATTTGGATACCTTAAGAGAGTCATAGTTACTCCTGCCGGCTGCTCCCATTTCTTTACGCCTTTAACATTCTTGCTATGGCCAGTCCTACAGAATCGATATGCCACTGTATGTCCACCTTAACGACGTCACAGTTACTCACAGTACTTCGCCGGATGACGAGGCATTTGGCTACCTTAAGAGAGTCATAGTTCCTGCTTCCAGCTGCTCCCTTTTTTTTGAATGTATCCTCTCTTTATTTCGTACTGCGGCCTGTCCATGCAGAAGCGAAATGCTGCAACAAGTCCACCTTCACGTTGCCTGAGTTACTCCAACGACGATATCCTCGAGTTTTCAAGTAAATTTCGCAGAGTGACGAGGCATTTGGCTACCTTAAGAGAGTCAAAGTTACTCCTGCCGGCTGCTCCCATTTCTTTACGCCTTTAACATTCTTGCTATGGCCAGTCCTACAGAACCGATATGCCACTGTATGTCCACCTTAACGTCGTCACAGTTACTCACACTACGAGTCTCTCGAGTTTGCAAATGTACTTCGCCGGATGACGAGGCATTTGTCTACCTTAAGGGAGTCATAGTTCCTGCTGCCAGCTACTCCCTTTTCTTTGAATGTATCCTCTCTTTATTTCGTACTGCGGCCTGTCCATGCAGAAGCGAAATCCTGCAACAAGTCCACCTTCACGTGCCTGAGTTACTCCAACGACGATATCCTCGAGTTTTCAAGTAAATTTCGTTGAGTGACGAGGCATTTGGCTACCTTAAGAGAGTCATAGTTACTCCTGCCGGCTGCTCCCATTTCTTTACGCCTTTAACATTCTTGCTATGGCCAGTCCTATAGAACCGATATGCCACTGTATGTCCACCTTAACGACGTCACAGTTACTCACACTACGACTCTTTCGAGTTTGCAAATGTACTTCGCCGGATGACGAGGCATTTGGCTACCTTAAGGGAGTCATAGTTCCTGCTGCCAGCTACTCCCTTTTCTTTGAATCTATCCTCTCTTTATTTCGTACTGCGGCCTGTCCATGCAGAAGCGAAATCCTGCAACAAGTCCACCTTCACGTTGCCTGAGTTACTCCAACGACGATATCCTCGAGTTTTCAAGTAAATTTCGCTGAGTGACGAGGCATTTGGCTACCTTAAGAGAGTCATAGTTACTCCTGCCGGCTGCTCCCATTTCTTTACGCCTTTAACATTCTTGCTATGGCCAGTCCTACAGAATCGATATGCCACTGTATGTCCACCTTAACGACGTCACAGTTACTCACAGTACTTCGCCGGATGACGAGGCATTTGGCTACCTTAAGAGAGTCATAGTTCCTGCTTCCAGCTGCTCCCTTTTCTTTGAATCTATCCTCTCTTTATTTCGTACTGCGGCCTGTCCATGCAGAAGCGAAATGCTGACACAAGTCCACCTTCACGTTGCCTGAGTTACTCCAACGACGATATCCTCGAGTTTTCAAGTAAATTTCGCAGAGTGACGAGGCATTTGGCTACCTTAAGAGACTCATAGTTACTCCTGCCGGCTGCTCCCATTTCTTTAGGCCTTTAAAATTCTTGCTATGGCCAGTCCTACAGAACCGATATGCCACTGTATGTCCACCTTAACGACGTCACAGTTACTCACACTACGACTCTCTCGAGTTTGCAAATGTACTTCGCCGGATGACGAGGCATTTGGCTACCTTGAGGGAGTCATAGTTCCTGCTGCCAGCTGCTCCCTTTTCTTTGAATCTATCCTCTCTTTATTTCGTACTGCGGCCTGTCCATGCAGAAGCAAAATCCTGCAACAAGTCCACCTTCACGTTGCCTGAGTTACTCCAACGACGATATCCTCGAGTTTTCAAGTAAATTTCGTTGAGTGACGAGGCATTTGGCTACCTTAAGAGAGTCATAGTTACTCCTGCCGGCTGCTCCCATTTCTTTACGCCTTTAACATTCTTGCTATGGCCAGTCCTACAGAATCGATATGCCACTGTATGTCCACCTTAACGACGTCACAGTTACTCACAGTACTTCGCCGGATGACGAGGCATTTGGCTACCTTAAGAGAGTCATAGTTCCTGCTTCCAGCTGCTCCCTTTTTTTTGAATGTATCCTCTCTTTATTTCGTACTGCGGCCTGTCCATGCAGAAGCGAAATGCTGCAACAAGTCCACCTTCACGTTGCCTGAGTTACTCCAACGACGATATCCTCGAGTTTTCAAGTAAATTTCGCAGAGTGACGAGGCATTTGGCTACCTTAAGAGAGTCATAGTTACTCCTGCCGGCTGCTCCCATTTCTTTAGGCCTTTAACATTCTTGCTATGGCCAGTCCTACAGAACCGATATGCCACTGTATGTCCACCTTAACGTCGTCACAGTTACTCACACTACGAGTCTCTCGAGTTTGCAAATGTACTTCGCCGGATGACGAGGCATTTGGCTACCTTAAGAGAGTCATAGTTCCTGCTGCCTGCTGCTCCCTTTTCTTTGAATCTATCCTCTCTTTATTTCGTACTGCGGCCTGTCCATGCAGAAGCGAAATCCTGCAACAAGTCCACCTTCACGTTGCCTGAGTTACTCCAACGACGATATCCTCGAGTTTTCAAGTAAATTTCGCTGAGTGACGAGGCATTTGGCTACCTTAAGAGAGTCATAGTTACTCCTGCCGGCTGCTCCCATTTCTTTAGGCCTTTAAAATTCTTGCTATGGCCAGTCCTACAGAACCGATATGCCACTGTATGTCCACCTTAACGACGTCACAGTTACTCACACTACGACTCTCTCGAGTTTGCAAATGTACTTCGCCGGATGACGAGGCATTTGGCTACCTTAAGGGAGTCATAGTTCCTGCTGCCAGCTGCTCCCTTTTCTTTGAATCTATCCTCCCTTTATTTCGTACTGCGGCCTGTCCATGCAGAAGCAAAATCCTGCAACAAGTCCACCTTCACGTTGCCTGAGTTACTCCAACGACGATATCCTCGAGTTTTCAAGTAAATTTCGCAGAGTGACGAGGCATTTGGCTACCTTAAGAGAGTCATAGTTACTCCTGCCGGCTGCTCCCATTTCTTTAGGCCTTTAACATTCTTGCTATGGCCAGTCCTACAGAACCGATATGCCACTGTATGTCCACCTTAACGACGTCACAGTTACTCACACTACGACTCTCTCGAGTTTGCAAATGTACTTCGCCGGATGACGAGGCATTTGGCTACCTTAAGGGAGTCATAGTTCCTGCTGCCAGCTGCTCCCTTTTCTTTGAATCTATCCTCTCTTTATTTCGTACTGCGGCCTGTCCATGCAGAAGCAAAATCCTGCAACAAGTCCACCTTCACGTTGCCTGAGTTACTCCAACGACGATATCCTCGAGTTTTCAAGTAAATTTCGCAGAGTGACGAGGCATTTGGCTACCTTAAGAGAGTCATAGTTACTCCTGCCGGCTGCTCCCATTTCTTTAGGCCTTTAACATTCTTGCTATGGCCAGTCCTACAGAACCGATATGCCACTGTATGTCCACCTTAACGACGTCACAGTTACTCACACTACGACTCTCTCGAGTTTGCAAATGTACTTCGCCGGATGACGAGGCATTTGGCTACCTTAAGGGAGTCATAGTTCCTGCTGCCAGCTACTCCCTTTTCTTTGAATCTATCCTCTCTTTATTTCGTACTGCGGCCTGTCCATGCAGAAGCAAAATCCTGCAACAAGTCCACCTTCACGTTGCCTGAGTTACTCCAACGACGATATCCTCGAGTTTTCAAGTAAATTTCTCAGAGTGACGAGGCATTTGGCTACCTTAAGAGAGTCATAGTTACTCCTGCCGGCTGCTCCCATTTCTTTAGGCCTTTAACATTCTTGCTATGGCCAGTCCTACAGAACCGATATGCCACTGTATGTCCACCTTAACGACGTCACAGTTACTCACACTACGACTCTTTCGAGTTTGCAAATGTACTTCGCCGGATGACGAGGCATTTGGCTACCTTAAGGGAGTCATAGTTCCTGCTGCCAGCTACTCCCTTTTCTTTGAATCTATCCTCTCTTTATTTCGTACTGCGGCCTGTCCATGCAGAAGCGAAATCCTGCAACAAGTCCACCTTCACGTTGCCTGAGTTACTCCAACGACGATATCCTCGAGTTTTCAAGTAAATTTCGCTGAGTGACGAGGCATTTGGCTACCTTAAGAGAGTCATAGTTACTCCTGCCGGCTGCTCCCATTTCTTTACGCCTTTAACATTCTTGCTATGGCCAGTCCTACAGAATCGATATGCCACTGTATGTCCACCTTAACGACGTCACAGTTACTCACAGTACTTCGCCGGATGACGAGGCATTTGGCTACCTTAAGAGAGTCATAGTTCCTGCTTCCAGCTGCTCCCTTTTCTTTGAATCTATCCTCTCTTTATTTCGTACTGCGGCCTGTCCATGCAGAAGCGAAATGCTGACACAAGTCCACCTTCACGTTGCCTGAGTTACTCCAACGACGATATCCTCGAGTTTTCAAGTAAATTTCGCAGAGTGACGAGGCATTTGGCTACCTTAAGAGACTCATAGTTACTCCTGCCGGCTGCTCCCATTTCTTTAGGCCTTTAAAATTCTTGCTATGGCCAGTCCTACAGAACCGATATGCCACTGTATGTCCACCTTAACGACGTCACAGTTACTCACACTACGACTCTCTCGAGTTTGCAAATGTACTTCGCCGGATGACGAGGCATTTGGCTACCTTGAGGGAGTCATAGTTCCTGCTGCCAGCTGCTCCCTTTTCTTTGAATCTATCCTCTCTTTATTTCGTACTGCGGCCTGTCCATGCAGAAGCAAAATCCTGCAACAAGTCCACCTTCACGTTGCCTGAGTTACTCCAACGACGATATCCTCGAGTTTTCAAGTAAATTTCGTTGAGTGACGAGGCATTTGGCTACCTTAAGAGAGTCATAGTTACTCCTGCCGGCTGCTCCCATTTCTTTACGCCTTTAACATTCTTGCTATGGCCAGTCCTACAGAATCGATATGCCACTGTATGTCCACCTTAACGACGTCACAGTTACTCACAGTACTTCGCCGGATGACGAGGCATTTGGCTACCTTAAGAGAGTCATAGTTCCTGCTTCCAGCTGCTCCCTTTTTTTTGAATGTATCCTCTCTTTATTTCGTACTGCGGCCTGTCCATGCAGAAGCGAAATGCTGCAACAAGTCCACCTTCACGTTGCCTGAGTTACTCCAACGACGATATCCTCGAGTTTTCAAGTAAATTTCGCAGAGTGACGAGGCATTTGGCTACCTTAAGAGAGTCATAGTTACTCCTGCCGGCTGCTCCCATTTCTTTAGGCCTTTAACATTCTTGCTATGGCCAGTCCTACAGAACCGATATGCCACTGTATGTCCACCTTAACGTCGTCACAGTTACTCACACTACGAGTCTCTCGAGTTTGCAAATGTACTTCGCCGGATGACGAGGCATTTGGCTACCTTAAGAGAGTCATAGTTCCTGCTGCCTGCTGCTCCCTTTTCTTTGAATCTATCCTCTCTTTATTTCGTACTGCGGCCTGTCCATGCAGAAGCGAAATCCTGCAACAAGTCCACCTTCACGTTGCCTGAGTTACTCCAACGACGATATCCTCGAG
Organism: Schistocerca piceifrons; assembly: GCF_021461385.2. Lineage (NCBI taxonomy): Eukaryota > Metazoa > Arthropoda > Insecta > Orthoptera > Acrididae > Schistocerca > Schistocerca piceifrons. The sequence continues at coordinate 19,633,057 of NC_060142.1, forward strand.
TTTTCAAGTAAATTTCGCTGAGTGACGAGGCATTTGGCTACCTTAAGAGAGTCATAGTTACTCCTGCCGGCTGCTCCCATTTCTTTAGGCCTTTAAAATTCTTGCTATGGCCAGTCCTACAGAACCGATATGCCACTGTATGTCCACCTTAACGACGTCACAGTTACTCACACTACGACTCTCTCGAGTTTGCAAATGTACTTCGCCGGATGACGAGGCATTTGGCTACCTTAAGGGAGTCATAGTTCCTGCTGCCAGCTGCTCCCTTTTCTTTGAATCTATCCTCCCTTTATTTCGTACTGCGGCCTGTCCATGCAGAAGCAAAATCCTGCAACAAGTCCACCTTCACGTTGCCTGAGTTACTCCAACGACGATATCCTCGAGTTTTCAAGTAAATTTCGCAGAGTGACGAGGCATTTGGCTACCTTAAGAGAGTCATAGTTACTCCTGCCGGCTGCTCCCATTTCTTTAGGCCTTTAACATTCTTGCTATGGCCAGTCCTACAGAACCGATATGCCACTGTATGTCCACCTTAACGACGTCACAGTTACTCACACTACGACTCTCTCGAGTTTGCAAATGTACTTCGCCGGATGACGAGGCATTTGGCTACCTTAAGGGAGTCATAGTTCCTGCTGCCAGCTGCTCCCTTTTCTTTGAATCTATCCTCTCTTTATTTCGTACTGCGGCCTGTCCATGCAGAAGCAAAATCCTGCAACAAGTCCACCTTCACGTTGCCTGAGTTACTCCAACGACGATATCCTCGAGTTTTCAAGTAAATTTCGCAGAGTGACGAGGCATTTGGCTACCTTAAGAGAGTCATAGTTACTCCTGCCGGCTGCTCCCATTTCTTTAGGCCTTTAACATTCTTGCTATGGCCAGTCCTACAGAACCGATATGCCACTGTATGTCCACCTTAACGACGTCACAGTTACTCACACTACGACTCTCTCGAGTTTGCAAATGTACTTCGCCGGATGACGAGGCATTTGGCTACCTTAAGGGAGTCATAGTTCCTGCTGCCAGCTACTCCCTTTTCTTTGAATCTATCCTCTCTTTATTTCGTACTGCGGCCTGTCCATGCAGAAGCAAAATCCTGCAACAAGTCCACCTTCACGTTGCCTGAGTTACTCCAACGACGATATCCTCGAGTTTTCAAGTAAATTTCTCAGAGTGACGAGGCATTTGGCTACCTTAAGAGAGTCATAGTTACTCCTGCCGGCTGCTCCCATTTCTTTAGGCCTTTAACATTCTTGCTATGGCCAGTCCTACAGAACCGATATGCCACTGTATGTCCACCTTAACGACGTCACAGTTACTCACACTACGACTCTTTCGAGTTTGCAAATGTACTTCGCCGGATGACGAGGCATTTGGCTACCTTAAGGGAGTCATAGTTCCTGCTGCCAGCTACTCCCTTTTCTTTGAATCTATCCTCTCTTTATTTCGTACTGCGGCCTGTCCATGCAGAAGCGAAATCCTGCAACAAGTCCACCTTCACGTTGCCTGAGTTACTCCAACGACGATATCCTCGAGTTTTCAAGTAAATTTCGCTGAGTGACGAGGCATTTGGCTACCTTAAGAGAGTCATAGTTACTCCTGCCGGCTGCTCCCATTTCTTTACGCCTTTAACATTCTTGCTATGGCCAGTCCTACAGAATCGATATGCCACTGTATGTCCACCTTAACGACGTCACAGTTACTCACAGTACTTCGCCGGATGACGAGGCATTTGGCTACCTTAAGAGAGTCATAGTTCCTGCTTCCAGCTGCTCCCTTTTCTTTGAATCTATCCTCTCTTTATTTCGTACTGCGGCCTGTCCATGCAGAAGCGAAATGCTGACACAAGTCCACCTTCACGTTGCCTGAGTTACTCCAACGACGATATCCTCGAGTTTTCAAGTAAATTTCGCAGAGTGACGAGGCATTTGGCTACCTTAAGAGACTCATAGTTACTCCTGCCGGCTGCTCCCATTTCTTTAGGCCTTTAAAATTCTTGCTATGGCCAGTCCTACAGAACCGATATGCCACTGTATGTCCACCTTAACGACGTCACAGTTACTCACACTACGACTCTCTCGAGTTTGCAAATGTACTTCGCCGGATGACGAGGCATTTGGCTACCTTGAGGGAGTCATAGTTCCTGCTGCCAGCTGCTCCCTTTTCTTTGAATCTATCCTCTCTTTATTTCGTACTGCGGCCTGTCCATGCAGAAGCAAAATCCTGCAACAAGTCCACCTTCACGTTGCCTGAGTTACTCCAACGACGATATCCTCGAGTTTTCAAGTAAATTTCGTTGAGTGACGAGGCATTTGGCTACCTTAAGAGAGTCATAGTTACTCCTGCCGGCTGCTCCCATTTCTTTACGCCTTTAACATTCTTGCTATGGCCAGTCCTACAGAATCGATATGCCACTGTATGTCCACCTTAACGACGTCACAGTTACTCACAGTACTTCGCCGGATGACGAGGCATTTGGCTACCTTAAGAGAGTCATAGTTCCTGCTTCCAGCTGCTCCCTTTTTTTTGAATGTATCCTCTCTTTATTTCGTACTGCGGCCTGTCCATGCAGAAGCGAAATGCTGCAACAAGTCCACCTTCACGTTGCCTGAGTTACTCCAACGACGATATCCTCGAGTTTTCAAGTAAATTTCGCTGAGTGACGAGGCATTTGGCTACCTTAAGAGACTCTTAGTTACTCCTGCCGGCTGCTCCCATTTCTTTAGGCCTTTAACATTCTTGCTATGGCCAGTCCTACAGAACCGATATGCCACTGTATGTCCACCTTAACGTCGTCACAGTTACTCACACTACGAGTCTCTCGAGTTTGCAAATGTACTTCGCCGGATGACGAGGCATTTGGCTACCTTAAGAGAGTCATAGTTCCTGCTGCCTGCTGCTCCCTTTTCTTTGAATCTATCCTCTCTTTATTTCGTACTGCGGCCTGTCCATGCAGAAGCGAAATCCTGCAACAAGTCCACCTTCACGTTGCCTGAGTTACTCCAACGACGATATCCTCGAGTTTTCAAGTAAATTTCGCTGAGTGACGAGGCATTTGGCTACCTTAAGAGAGTCATAGTTACTCCTGCCGGCTGCTCCCATTTCTTTAGGCCTTTAAAATTCTTGCTATGGCCAGTCCTACAGAACCGATATGCCACTGTATGTCCACCTTAACGACGTCACAGTTACTCACACTACGACTCTCTCGAGTTTGCAAATGTACTTCGCCGGATGACGAGGCATTTGGCTACCTTAAGGGAGTCATAGTTCCTGCTGCCAGCTGCTCCCTTTTCTTTGAATCTATCCTCTCTTTATTTCGTACTGCGGCCTGTCCATGCAGAAGCAAAATCCTGCAACAAGTCCACCTTCACGTTGCCTGAGTTACTCCAACGACGATATCCTCGAGTTTTCAAGTAAATTTCGCAGAGTGACGAGGCATTTGGCTACCTTAAGAGAGTCATAGTTACTCCTGCCGGCTGCTCCCATTTCTTTAGGCCTTTAACATTCTTGCTATGGCCAGTCCTACAGAACCGATATGCCACTGTATGTCCACCTTAACGACGTCACAGTTACTCACACTACGACTCTCTCGAGTTTGCAAATGTACTTCGCCGGATGACGAGGCATTTGGCTACCTTAAGGGAGTCATAGTTCCTGCTGCCAGCTGCTCCCTTTTCTTTGAATCTATCCTCTCTTTATTTCGTACTGCGGCCTGTCCATGCAGAAGCAAAATCCTGCAACAAGTCCACCTTCACGTTGCCTGAGTTACTCCAACGACGATATCCTCGAGTTTTCAAGTAAATTTCGCAGAGTGACGAGGCATTTGGCTACCTTAAGAGAGTCATAGTTACTCCTGCCGGCTGCTCCCATTTCTTTAGGCCTTTAACATTCTTGCTATGGCCAGTCCTACAGAACCGATATGCCACTGTATGTCCACCTTAACGACGTCACAGTTACTCACACTACGACTCTCTCGAGTTTGCAAATGTACTTCGCCGGATGACGAGGCATTTGGCTACCTTAAGGGAGTCATAGTTCCTGCTGCCAGCTACTCCCTTTTCTTTGAATCTATCCTCTCTTTATTTCGTACTGCGGCCTGTCCATGCAGAAGCAAAATCCTGCAACAAGTCCACCTTCACGTTGCCTGAGTTACTCCAACGACGATATCCTCGAGTTTTCAAGTAAATTTCTCAGAGTGACGAGGCATTTGGCTACCTTAAGAGAGTCATAGTTACTCCTGCCGGCTGCTCCCATTTCTTTAGGCCTTTAACATTCTTGCTATGGCCAGTCCTACAGAACCGATATGCCACTGTATGTCCACCTTAACGACGTCACAGTTACTCACACTACGACTCTTTCGAGTTTGCAAATGTACTTCGCCGGATGACGAGGCATTTGGCTACCTTAAGGGAGTCATAGTTCCTGCTGCCAGCTACTCCCTTTTCTTTGAATCTATCCTCTCTTTATTTCGTACTGCGGCCTGTCCATGCAGAAGCGAAATCCTGCAACAAGTCCACCTTCACGTTGCCTGAGTTACTCCAACGACGATATCCTCGAGTTTTCAAGTAAATTTCGCTGAGTGACGAGGCATTTGGCTACCTTAAGAGAGTCATAGTTACTCCTGCCGGCTGCTCCCATTTCTTTACGCCTTTAACATTCTTGCTATGGCCAGTCCTACAGAATCGATATGCCACTGTATGTCCACCTTAACTACGTCACAGTTACTCACAGTACTTCGCCGGATGACGAGGCATTTGGCTACCTTAAGAGAGTCATAGTTCCTGCTTCCAGCTGCTCCCTTTTCTTTGAATCTATCCTCTCTTTATTTCGTACTGCGGCCTGTCCATGCAGAAGCGAAATGCTGCGACAAGTCCACCTTCACGTTGCCTGAGTTACTCCAACGACGATATCCTCGAGTTTTCAAGTAAATTTCGCAGAGTGACGAGGCATTTGGCTACCTTAAGAGAGTCATAGTTACTCCTGCCGGCTGCTCCCATTTCTTTAGGCCTTTAACATTCTTGCTATGGCCAGTCCTACAGAACCGATATGCCACTGTATGTCCACCTTAACGTCGTCACAGTTACTCACACTACGAGTCTCTCGAGTTTGCAAATGTACTTCGCCGGATGACGAGGCATTTAGCTACGTTAAGAGAGTCATAGTTCCTGCTGCCAGCTGCTCCCTTTTCTTTGAATCTATCCTCTCTTTAGTTCGTACTGCGGCCTGTCCATGCAGAAGCGAAATCCTGCAACAAGTCCACCTTCACGTTGCCTGAGTTACTCCAACGACGATATCCTCGAGTTTTCAAGTAAATTTCGCTGAGTGACGAGGCATTTGGCTACCTTAAGAGACTCTTAGTTACTCCTGCCGGCTGCTCCCATTTCTTTAGGCCTTTAACATTCTTGCTATGGCCAGTCCTACAGAACCGATATGCCACTGTATGTCCACCTTAACGTCGTCACAGTTACTCACACTACGAGTCTCTCGAGTTTGCAAATGTACTTCGCCGGATGACGAGGCATTTGGCTACCTTAAGAGAGTCATAGTTCCTGCTGCCTGCTGCTCCCTTTTCTTTGAATCTATCCTCTCTTTATTTCGTACTGCGGCCTGTCCATGCAGAAGCGAAATCCTGCAACAAGTCCACCTTCACGTTGCCTGAGTTACTCCAACGACGATATCCTCGAGTTTTCAAGTAAATTTCGCTGAGTGACGAGGCATTTGGCTGCCTTAAGAGACTCATAGTTACTCCTGCCGGCTGCTCCCATTTCTTTAGGCCTTTAAAATTCTTGCTATGGCCAGTCCTACAGAACCGATATGCCACTGTATGTCCACCTTAACGACGTCACAGTTACTCACACTACGACTCTCTCGAGTTTGCAAATGTACTTCGCCAGATGACGAGGCATTTGGCTACCTTAAGGGAGTCATAGTTCCTGCTGCCAGCTACTCCCTTTTCTTTGAATCTATCCTCTCTTTATTTCGTACTGCGGCCTGTCCATGCAGAAGCAAAATCCTGCAACAAGTCCACCTTCACGTTGCCTGAGTTACTCCAACGACGATATCCTCGAGTTTTCAAGTAAATTTCGCAGAGTGACGAGGCATTTGGCTACCTTAAGAGAGTCATAGTTACTCCTGCCGGCTGCTCCCATTTCTTTAGGCCTTTAACATTCTTGCTATGGCCAGTCCTACAGAACCGATATGCCACTGTATGTCCACCTTAACGTCGTCACAGTTACTCACACTACGAGTCTCTCGAGTTTGCAAATGTACTTCGCCGGATGACGAGGCATTTGGCTACCTTAAGGGAGTCATAGTTCCTGCTGCCAGCTACTCCCTTTTCTTTGAATCTATCCTCTCTTTATTTCGTACTGCGGCCTGTCCATGCAGAAGCGAAATCCTGCAACAAGTCCACCTTCACGTTGCCTGAGTTACTCCAACGACGATATCCTCGAGTTTTCAAGTAAATTTCGCTGAGTGACGAGGCATTTGGCTACCTTAAGAGACTCATAGTTACTCCTGCCGGCTGCTCCCATTTCTTTAGGCCTTTAAAATTCTTGCTATGGCCAGTCCTACAGAACCGATATGCCACTGTATGTCCACCTTAACGACGTTACAGTTACTCACACTACGACTCTCTCGAGTTTGCAAATGTACTTCGCCGGATGACGAGGCATTTGGCTACCTTAAGGGAGTCATAGTTCCTGCTGCCAGCTGCTCCCTTTTCTTTGAATCTATCCTCTCTTTATTTCGTACTGCGGCCTGTCCATGCAGAAGCAAAATCCTGCAACAAGTCCACCTTCACGTTGCCTGAGTTACTCCAACGACGATATCCTCGAGTTTTCAAGTAAATTTCGCAGAGTGACGAGGCATTTGGCTACCTTAAGAGAGTCATAGTTACTCCTGCCGGCTGCTCCCATTTCTTTAGGCCTTTAACATTCTTGCTATGGCCAGTCCTACAGAACCGATATGCCACTGTATGTCCACCTTAACGTCGTCACAGTTACTCACACTAGGAGTCTCTCGAGTTTGCAAATGTACTTCGCCGGATGACGAGGCATTTGGCTACCTTAAGGTAGTCATAGTTCCTGCTGCCAGCTACTCCCTTTTCTTTGAATGTATCCTCTCTTTATTTCGTACTGCGGCCTGTCCATGCAGAAGCGAAATCCTGCAACAAGTCCACCTTCACGTTGCCTGAGTTACTCCAACGACGATATCCTCGAGTTTTCAAGTAAATTTCGTTGAGTGACGAGGCATTTGGCTACCTTAAGAGAGTCATAGTTACTCCTGCCGGCTGCTCCCATTTCTTTACGCCTTTAACATTCTTGCTATGGCCAGTCCTACAGAATCGATATGCCACTGTATGTCCACCTTAACGACGTCACAGTTACTCACAGTACTTCGCCGGATGACGAGGCATTTGGCTACCTTAAGAGAGTCATAGTTCCTGCTTCCAGCTGCTCCCTTTTTTTTGAATGTATCCTCTCTTTATTTCGTACTGCGGCCTGTCCATGCAGAAGCGAAATGCTGCAACAAGTCCACCTTCACGTTGCCTGAGTTACTCCAACGACGATATCCTCGAGTTTTCAAGTAAATTTCGCAGAGTGACGAGGCATTTGGCTACCTTAAGAGAGTCATAGTTACTCCTGCCGGCTGCTCCCATTTCTTTAGGCCTTTAACATTCTTGCTATGGCCAGTCCTACAGAACCGATATGCCACTGTATGTCCACCTTAACGTCGTCACAGTTACTCACACTACGAGTCTCTCGAGTTTGCAAATGTACTTCGCCGGATGACGAGGCATTTGGCTACCTTAAGAGAGTCATAGTTCCTGCTGCCTGCTGCTCCCTTTTCTTTGAATCTATCCTCTCTTTATTTCGTACTGCGGCCTGTCCATGCAGAAGCGAAATCCTGCAACAAGTCCACCTTCACGTTGCCTGAGTTACTCCAACGACGATATCCTCGAGTTTTCAAGTAAATTTCGCAGAGTGACGAGGCATTTGGCTACCTTAAGAGAGTCATAGTTACTCCTGCCGGCTGCTCCCATTTCTTTAGGCCTTTAACATTCTTGCTATGGCCAGTCCTACAGAACCGATATGCCACTGTATGTCCACCTTAACGACGTCACAGTTACTCACACTACGACTCTCTCGAGTTTGCAAATGTACTTCGCCGGATGACGAGGCATTTGGCTACCTTAAGGGAGTCATAGTTCCTGCTGCCAGCTGCTCCCTTTTCTTTGAATCTATCCTCTCTTTATTTCGTACTGCGGCCTGTCCATGCAGAAGCAAAATCCTGCAACAAGTCCACCTTCACGTTGCCTGAGTTACTCCAACGACGATATCCTTGAGTTTTCAAGTAAATTTCGTAGATTGACGAGGCATTTGGCTACCTTAAGAGAGTCATAGTTACTCCTGCCGGCTGCTCCCATTTCTTTAGGCCTTTAACATTCTTGCTATGGCCAGTCCTACAGAACCGATATGCCACTGTATGTCCACGTTAACGTCGTCACAGTTACTCACACTACGAGTCTCTCGAGTTTGCAAATGTACTTCGCCGGATGACGAGGCATTTGGCTACCTTAAGGGAGTCATAGTTCCTGCTGCCAGCTACTCCCTTTTCTTTGAATCTATCCTCTCTTTATTTCGTACTGCGGCCTGTCCATGCAGAAGCGAAATCCTGCAACAAGTCCACCTTCACGTTGCCTGAGTTACTCCAACGACGATATCCTCGAGTTTTCAAGTAAATTTCGCTGAGTGACGAGGCATTTGGCTACCTTAAGAGACTCATAGTTACTCCTGCCGGCTGCTCCCATTTCTTTAGGCCTTTAAAATTCTTGCTATGGCCAGTCCTACAGAACCGATATGCCACTGTATGTCCACCTTAACGACGTCACAGTTACTCACACTACGACTCTCTCGAGTTTGCAAATGTACTTCGCCGGATGACGAGGCATTTGGCTACCTTAAGGGAGTCATAGTTCCTGCTGCCAGCTGCTCCCTTTTCTTTGAATCTATCCTCTCTTTATTTCGTACTGCGGCCTGTCCATGCAGAAGCAAAATCCTGCAACAAGTCCACCTTCACGTTGCCTGAGTTACTCCAACGACGATATCCTCGAGTTTTCAAGTAAATTTCGTAGATTGACGAGGCATTTGGCTACCTTAAGAGAGTCATAGTTACTCCTGCCGGCTGCTCCCATTTCTTTAGGCCTTTAACATTCTTGCTATGGCCAGTCCTACAGAACCGATATGCCACTGTATGTCCACCTTAACGTCGTCACAGTTACTCACACTACGAGTCTCTCGAGTTTGCAAATGTACTTCGCCGGATGACGAGGCATTTGGCTACCTTAAGGGAGTCATAGTTCCTGCTGCCAGCTACTCCCTTTTCTTTGAATCTATCCTCTCTTTATTTCGTACTGCGGCCTGTCCATGCAGAAGCGAAATCCTGCAACAAGTCCACCTTCACGTTGCCTGAGTTACTCCAACGACGATATCCTCGAGTTTTCAAGTAAATTTCGCTGAGTGACGAGGCATTTGGCTACCTTAAGAGACTCATAGTTACTCCTGCCGGCTGCTCCCATTTCTTTAGGCCTTTAAAATTCTTGCTATGGCCAGTCCTACAGAACCGATATGCCACTGTATGTCCACCTTAACGACGTCACAGTTACTCACACTACGACTCTCTCGAGTTTGCAAATGTACTTCGCCGGATGACGAGGCATTTGGCTACCTTAAGGGAGTCATAGTTCCTGCTGCCAGCTGCTCCCTTTTCTTTGAATCTATCCTCTCTTTATTTCGTACTGCGGCCTGTCCATGCAGAAGCAAAATCCTGCAACAAGTCCACCTTCACGTTGCCTGAGTTACTCCAACGACGATATCCTCGAGTTTTCAAGTAAATTTCGCAGAGTGACGAGGCATTTGGCTACCTTAAGAGAGTCATAGTTACTCCTGCCGGCTGCTCCCATTTCTTTAGGCCTTTAACATTCTTGCTATGGCCAGTCCTACAGAACCGATATGCCACTGTATGTCCACCTTAACGTCGTCACAGTTACTCACACTAGGAGTCTCTCGAGTTTGCAAATGTACTTCGCCGGATGACGAGGCATTTGGCTACCTTAAGGTAGTCATAGTTCCTGCTGCCAGCTACTCCCTTTTCTTTGAATGTATCCTCTCTTTATTTCGTACTGCGGCCTGTCCATGCAGAAGCGAAATCCTGCAACAAGTCCACCTTCACGTTGCCTGAGTTACTCCAACGACGATATCCTCGAGTTTTCAAGTAAATTTCGTTGAGTGACGAGGCATTTGGCTACCTTAAGAGAGTCATAGTTACTCCTGCCGGCTGCTCCCATTTCTTTAGGCCTTTAACATTCTTGCTATGGCCAGTCCTACAGAACCGATATGCCACTGTATGTCCACCTTAACGTCGTCACAGTTACTCACACTACGAGTCTCTCGAGTTTGCAAATGTACTTCGCCGGATGACGAGGCATTTGGCTACCTTAAGGGAGTCATAGTTCCTGCTGCCAGCTACTCCCTTTTCTTTGAATCTATCCTCTCTTTATTTCGTACTGCGGCCTGTCCATGCAGAAGCGAAATCCTGCAACAAGTCCACCTTCACGTTGCCTGAGTTACTCCAACGACGATATCCTCGAGTTTTCAAGTAAATTTCGCTGAGTGACGAGGCATTTGGCTACCTTAAGAGACTCATAGTTACTCCTGCCGGCTGCTCCCATTTCTTTAGGCCTTTAAAATTCTTGCTATGGCCAGTCCTACAGAACCGATATGCCACTGTATGTCCACCTTAACGACGTCACAGTTACTCACACTACGACTCTCTCGAGTTTGCAAATGTACTTCGCCGGATGACGAGGCATTTGGGTACCTTAAGGGAGTCATAGTTCCTGCTGCCAGCTGCTCCCTTTTCTTTGAATCTATCCTCTCTTTATTTCGTACTGCGGCCTGTCCATGCAGAAGCAAAATCCTGCAACAAGTCCACCTTCACGTTGCCTGAGTTACTCCAACGACGATATCCTCGAGTTTTCAAGTAAATTTCGTAGATTGACGAGGCATTTGGCTACCTTAAGAGAGTCATAGTTACTCCTGCCGGCTGCTCCCATTTCTTTAGGCCTTTAACATTCTTGCTATGGCCAGTCCTACAGAACCGATATGCCACTGTATGTCCACCTTAACGTCGTCACAGTTACTCACACTACGAGTCTCTCGAGTTTGCAAATGTACTTCGCCGGATGACGAGGCATTTGGCTACCTTAAGGGAGTCATAGTTCCTGCTGCCAGCTACTCCCTTTTCTTTGAATCTATCCTCTCTTTATTTCGTACTGCGGCCTGTCCATGCAGAAGCGAAATCCTGCAACAAGTCCACCTTCACGTTGCCTGAGTTACTCCAACGACGATATCCTCGAGTTTTCAAGTAAATTTCGCTGAGTGACGAGGCATTTGGCTACCTTAAGAGACTCATAGTTACTCCTGCCGGCTGCTCCCATTTCTTTAGGCCTTTAAAATTCTTGCTATGGCCAGTCCTACAGAACCGATATGCCACTGTATGTCCACCTTAACGACGTCACAGTTACTCACACTACGACTCTCTCGAGTTTGCAAATGTACTTCGCCGGATGACGAGGCATTTGGCTACCTTAAGGGAGTCATAGTTCCTGCTGCCAGCTGCTCCCTTTTCTTTGAATCTATCCTCTCTTTATTTCGTACTGCGGCCTGTCCATGCAGAAGCAAAATCCTGCAACAAGTCCACCTTCACGTTGCCTGAGTTACTCCAACGACGATATCCTCGAGTTTTCAAGTAAATTTCGTAGATTGACGAGGCATTTGGCTACCTTAAGAGAGTCATAGTTACTCCTGCCGGCTGCTCCCATTTCTTTAGGCCTTTAACATTCTTGCTATGGCCAGTCCTACAGAACCGATATGCCACTGTATGTCCACCTTAACGTCGTCACAGTTACTCACACTACGAGTCTCTCGAGTTTGCAAATGTACTTCGCCGGATGACGAGGCATTTGGCTACCTTAAGGGAGTCATAGTTCCTGCTGCCAGCTACTCCCTTTTCTTTGAATCTATCCTCTCTTTATTTCGTACTGCGGCCTGTCCATGCAGAAGCGAAATCCTGCAACAAGTCCACCTTCACGTTGCCTGAGTTACTCCAACGACGATATCCTCGAGTTTTCAAGTAAATTTCGCTGAGTACGAGGCATTTGGCTACCTTAAGAGACTCATAGTTACTCCTGCCGGCTGCTCCCATTTCTTTAGGCCTTTAAAATTCTTGCTATGGCCAGTCCTACAGAACCGATATGCCACTGTATGTCCACCTTAACGACGTCACAGTTACTCACACTACGACTCTCTCGAGTTTGCAAATGTACTTCGCCGGATGACGAGGCATTTGGCTACCTTAAGGGAGTCATAGTTCCTGCTGCCAGCTGCTCCCTTTTCTTTGAATCTATCCTCTCTTTATTTCGTACTGCGGCCTGTCCATGCAGAAGCAAAATCCTGCAACAAGTCCACCTTCACGTTGCCTGAGTTACTCCAACGACGATATCCTCGAGTTTTCAAGTAAATTTCGCAGAGTGACGAGGCATTTGGCTACCTTAAGAGAGTCATAGTTACTCCTGCCGGCTGCTCCCATTTCTTTAGGCCTTTAACATTCTTGCTATGGCCAGTCCTACAGAACCGATATGCCACTGTATGTCCACCTTAACGTCGTCACAGTTACTCACACTAGGAGTCTCTCGAGTTTGCAAATGTACTTCGCCGGATGACGAGGCATTTGGCTACCTTAAGGTAGTCATAGTTCCTGCTGCCAGCTACTCCCTTTTCTTTGAATGTATCCTCTCTTTATTTCGTACTGCGGCCTGTCCATGCAGAAGCGAAATCCTGCAACAAGTCCACCTTCACGTTGCCTGAGTTACTCCAACGACGATATCCTCGAGTTTTCAAGTAAATTTCGTTGAGTGACGAGGCATTTGGCTACCTTAAGAGAGTCATAGTTACTCCTGCCGGCTGCTCCCATTTCTTTACGCCTTTAACATTCTTGCTATGGCCAGTCCTACAGAATCGATATGCCACTGTATGTCCACCTTAACGACGTCACAGTTACTCACAGTACTTCGCCGGATGACGAGGCATTTGGCTACCTTAAGAGAGTCATAGTTCCTGCTTCCAGCTGCTCCCTTTTTTTTGAATGTATCCTCTCTTTATTTCGTACTGCGGCCTGTCCATGCAGAAGCGAAATGCTGCAACAAGTCCACCTTCACGTTGCCTGAGTTACTCCAACGACGATATCCTCGAGTTTTCAAGTAAATTTCGCAGAGTGACGAGGCATTTGGCTACCTTAAGAGAGTCATAGTTACTCCTGCCGGCTGCTCCCATTTCTTTAGGCCTTTAACATTCTTGCTATGGCCAGTCCTACAGAACCGATATGCCACTGTATGTCCACCTTAACGTCGTCACAGTTACTCACACTACGAGTCTCTCGAGTTTGCAAATGTACTTCGCCGGATGACGAGGCATTTGGCTACCTTAAGAGAGTCATAGTTCCTGCTGCCTGCTGCTCCCTTTTCTTTGAATCTATCCTCTCTTTATTTCGTACTGCGGCCTGTCCATGCAGAAGCGAAATCCTGCAACAAGTCCACCTTCACGTTGCCTGAGTTACTCCAACGACGATATCCTCGAGTTTTCAAGTAAATTTCGCAGAGTGACGAGGCATTTGGCTACCTTAAGAGAGTCATAGTTACTCCTGCCGGCTGCTCCCATTTCTTTAGGCCTTTAAAATTCTTGCTATGGCCAGTCCTACAGAACCGATATGCCACTGTATGTCCACCTTAACGACGTCACAGTTACTCACACTACGACTCTCTCGAGTTTGCAAATGTACTTCGCCGGATGACGAGGCATTTGGGTACCTTAAGGGAGTCATAGTTCCTGCTGCCAGCTGCTCCCTTTTCTTTGAATCTATCCTCTCTTTATTTCGTACTGCGGCCTGTCCATGCAGAAGCAAAATCCTGCAACAAGTCCACCTTCACGTTGCCTGAGTTACTCCAACGACGATATCCTCGAGTTTTCAAGTAAATTTCGTAGATTGACGAGGCATTTGGCTACCTTAAGAGAGTCATAGTTACTCCTGCCGGCTGCTCCCATTTCTTTAGGCCTTTAACATTCTTGCTATGGCCAGTCCTACAGAACCGATATGCCACTGTATGTCCACCTTAACGTCGTCACAGTTACTCACACTACGAGTCTCTCGAGTTTGCAAATGTACTTCGCCGGATGACGAGGCATTTGGCTACCTTAAGGGAGTCATAGTTCCTGCTGCCAGCTACTCCCTTTTCTTTGAATCTATCCTCTCTTTATTTCGTACTGCGGCCTGTCCATGCAGAAGCGAAATCCTGCAACAAGTCCACCTTCACGTTGCCTGAGTTACTCCAACGACGATATCCTCGAGTTTTCAAGTAAATTTCGCTGAGTGACGAGGCATTTGGCTACCTTAAGAGACTCATAGTTACTCCTGCCGGCTGCTCCCATTTCTTTAGGCCTTTAAAATTCTTGCTATGGCCAGTCCTACAGAACCGATATGCCACTGTATGTCCACCTTAACGACGTCACAGTTACTCACACTACGACTCTCTCGAGTTTGCAAATGTACTTCGCCGGATGACGAGGCATTTGGCTACCTTAAGGGAGTCATAGTTCCTGCTGCCAGCTGCTCCCTTTTCTTTGAATCTATCCTCTCTTTATTTCGTACTGCGGCCTGTCCATGCAGAAGCAAAATCCTGCAACAAGTCCACCTTCACGTTGCCTGAGTTACTCCAACGACGATATCCTCGAGTTTTCAAGTAAATTTCGTAGATTGACGAGGCATTTGGCTACCTTAAGAGAGTCATAGTTACTCCTGCCGGCTGCTCCCATTTCTTTAGGCCTTTAACATTCTTGCTATGGCCAGTCCTACAGAACCGATATGCCACTGTATGTCCACCTTAACGTCGTCACAGTTACTCACACTACGAGTCTCTCGAGTTTGCAAATGTACTTCGCCGGATGACGAGGCATTTGGCTACCTTAAGGGAGTCATAGTTCCTGCTGCCAGCTACTCCCTTTTCTTTGAATCTATCCTCTCTTTATTTCGTACTGCGGCCTGTCCATGCAGAAGCGAAATCCTGCAACAAGTCCACCTTCACGTTGCCTGAGTTACTCCAACGACGATATCCTCGAGTTTTCAAGTAAATTTCGCTGAGTACGAGGCATTTGGCTACCTTAAGAGACTCATAGTTACTCCTGCCGGCTGCTCCCATTTCTTTAGGCCTTTAAAATTCTTGCTATGGCCAGTCCTACAGAACCGATATGCCACTGTATGTCCACCTTAACGACGTCACAGTTACTCACACTACGACTCTCTCGAGTTTGCAAATGTACTTCGCCGGATGACGAGGCATTTGGCTACCTTAAGGGAGTCATAGTTCCTGCTGCCAGCTGCTCCCTTTTCTTTGAATCTATCCTCTCTTTATTTCGTACTGCGGCCTGTCCATGCAGAAGCAAAATCCTGCAACAAGTCCACCTTCACGTTGCCTGAGTTACTCCAACGACGATATCCTCGAGTTTTCAAGTAAATTTCGCAGAGTGACGAGGCATTTGGCTACCTTAAGAGAGTCATAGTTACTCCTGCCGGCTGCTCCCATTTCTTTAGGCCTTTAACATTCTTGCTATGGCCAGTCCTACAGAACCGATATGCCACTGTATGTCCACCTTAACGTCGTCACAGTTACTCACACTAGGAGTCTCTCGAGTTTGCAAATGTACTTCGCCGGATGACGAGGCATTTGGCTACCTTAAGGTAGTCATAGTTCCTGCTGCCAGCTACTCCCTTTTCTTTGAATGTATCCTCTCTTTATTTCGTACTGCGGCCTGTCCATGCAGAAGCGAAATCCTGCAACAAGTCCACCTTCACGTTGCCTGAGTTACTCCAACGACGATATCCTCGAGTTTTCAAGTAAATTTCGTTGAGTGACGAGGCATTTGGCTACCTTAAGAGAGTCATAGTTACTCCTGCCGGCTGCTCCCATTTCTTTACGCCTTTAACATTCTTGCTATGGCCAGTCCTACAGAATCGATATGCCACTGTATGTCCACCTTAACGACGTCACAGTTACTCACAGTACTTCGCCGGATGACGAGGCATTTGGCTACCTTAAGAGAGTCATAGTTCCTGCTTCCAGCTGCTCCCTTTTTTTTGAATGTATCCTCTCTTTATTTCGTACTGCGGCCTGTCCATGCAGAAGCGAAATGCTGCAACAAGTCCACCTTCACGTTGCCTGAGTTACTCCAACGACGATATCCTCGAGTTTTCAAGTAAATTTCGCAGAGTGACGAGGCATTTGGCTACCTTAAGAGAGTCATAGTTACTCCTGCCGGCTGCTCCCATTTCTTTAGGCCTTTAACATTCTTGCTATGGCCAGTCCTACAGAACCGATATGCCACTGTATGTCCACCTTAACGTCGTCACAGTTACTCACACTACGAGTCTCTCGAGTTTGCAAATGTACTTCGCCGGATGACGAGGCATTTGGCTACCTTAAGAGAGTCATAGTTCCTGCTGCCTGCTGCTCCCTTTTCTTTGAATCTATCCTCTCTTTATTTCGTACTGCGGCCTGTCCATGCAGAAGCGAAATCCTGCAACAAGTCCACCTTCACGTTGCCTGAGTTACTCCAACGACGATATCCTCGAGTTTTCAAGTAAATTTCGCAGAGTGACGAGGCATTTGGCTACCTTAAGAGAGTCATAGTTACTCCTGCCGGCTGCTCCCATTTCTTTAGGCCTTTAACATTCTTGCTATGGCCAGTCCTACAGAACCGATATGCCACTGTATGTCCACCTTAACGACGTCACAGTTACTCACACTACGACTCTCTCGAGTTTGCAAATGTACTTCGCCGGATGACGAGGCATTTGGCTACCTTAAGGGAGTCATAGTTCCTGCTGCCAGCTGCTCCCTTTTCTTTGAATCTATCCTCTCTTTATTTCGTACTGCGGCCTGTCCATGCAGAAGCAAAATCCTGCAACAAGTCCACCTTCACGTTGCCTGAGTTACTCCAACGACGATATCCTCGAGTTTTCAAGTAAATTTCGTAGATTGACGAGGCATTTGGCTACCTTAAGAGAGTCATAGTTACTCCTGCCGGCTGCTCCCATTTCTTTAGGCCTTTAACATTCTTGCTATGGCCAGTCCTACAGAACCGATATGCCACTGTATGTCCACCTTAACGTCGTCACAGTTACTCACACTACGAGTCTCTCGAGTTTGCAAATGTACTTCGCCGGATGACGAGGCATTTGGCTACCTTAAGGGAGTCATAGTTCCTGCTGCCAGCTACTCCCTTTTCTTTGAATCTATCCTCTCTTTATTTCGTACTGCGGCCTGTCCATGCAGAAGCGAAATCCTGCAACAAGTCCACCTTCACGTTGCCTGAGTTACTCCAACGACGATATCCTCGAGTTTTCAAGTAAATTTCGCTGAGTGACGAGGCATTTGGCTACCTTAAGAGACTCATAGTTACTCCTGCCGGCTGCTCCCATTTCTTTAGGCCTTTAAAATTCTTGCTATGGCCAGTCCTACAGAACCGATATGCCACTGTATGTCCACCTTAACGACGTCACAGTTACTCACACTACGACTCTCTCGAGTTTGCAAATGTACTTCGCCGGATGACGAGGCATTTGGCTACCTTAAGGGAGTCATAGTTCCTGCTGCCAGCTGCTCCCTTTTCTTTGAATCTATCCTCTCTTTATTTCGTACTGCGGCCTGTCCATGCAGAAGCAAAATCCTGCAACAAGTCCACCTTCACGTTGCCTGAGTTACTCCAACGACGATATCCTCGAGTTTTCAAGTAAATTTCGTAGATTGACGAGGCATTTGGCTACCTTAAGAGAGTCATAGTTACTCCTGCCGGCTGCTCCCATTTCTTTAGGCCTTTAACATTCTTGCTATGGCCAGTCCTACAGAACCGATATGCCACTGTATGTCCACCTTAACGTCGTCACAGTTACTCACACTACGAGTCTCTCGAGTTTGCAAATGTACTTCGCCGGATGACGAGGCATTTGGCTACCTTAAGGGAGTCATAGTTCCTGCTGCCAGCTACTCCCTTTTCTTTGAATCTATCCTCTCTTTATTTCGTACTGCGGCCTGTCCATGCAGAAGCGAAATCCTGCAACAAGTCCACCTTCACGTTGCCTGAGTTACTCCAACGACGATATCCTCGAGTTTTCAAGTAAATTTCGCTGAGTGACGAGGCATTTGGCTACCTTAAGAGACTCATAGTTACTCCTGCCGGCTGCTCCCATTTCTTTAGGCCTTTAAAATTCTTGCTATGGCCAGTCCTACAGAACCGATATGCCACTGTATGTCCACCTTAACGACGTCACAGTTACTCACACTACGACTCTCTCGAGTTTGCAAATGTACTTCGCCGGATGACGAGGCATTTGGCTACCTTAAGGGAGTCATAGTTCCTGCTGCCAGCTGCTCCCTTTTCTTTGAATCTATCCTCTCTTTATTTCGTACTGCGGCCTGTCCATGCAGAAGCAAAATCCTGCAACAAGTCCACCTTCACGTTGCCTGAGTTACTCCAACGACGATATCCTCGAGTTTTCAAGTAAATTTCGCAGAGTGACGAGGCATTTGGCTACCTTAAGAGAGTCATAGTTACTCCTGCCGGCTGCTCCCATTTCTTTAGGCCTTTAACATTCTTGCTATGGCCAGTCCTACAGAACCGATATGCCACTGTATGTCCACCTTAACGTCGTCACAGTTACTCACACTAGGAGTCTCTCGAGTTTGCAAATGTACTTCGCCGGATGACGAGGCATTTGGCTACCTTAAGGTAGTCATAGTTCCTGCTGCCAGCTGCTCCCTTTTCTTTGAATCTATCCTCTCTTTATTTCGTACTGCGGCCTGTCCATGCAGAAGCGAAATGCTGCAACAAGTCCACCTTCACGTTGCCTGAGTTACTCCAACGACGATATCCTCGATTTTTCAAGTAGATTTCGCAGAGTGACGAGGCATTTGGCTACCTTAAGAGAGTCATAGTTACTCCTGCCGGCTGCTCCCATTTCTTTAGGCCTTTAACATTCTTGCTATGGCCAGTCCTACAGAATCGATATGCCACTGTATGTCCACCTTAACGACGTCACAGTTACTCACAGTACTTCGCCGGATGACGAGGCATTTGGCTACCTTAAGAGAGTCATAGTTCCTGCTTCCAGCTGCTCCCTTTTTTTTGAATGTATCCTCTCTTTATTTCGTACTGCGGCCTGTCCATGCAGAAGCGAAATGCTGCAACAAGTCCACCTTCACGTTGCCTGAGTTACTCCAACGACGATATCCTCGAGTTTTCAAGTAAATTTCGCAGAGTGACGAGGCATTTGGCTACCTTAAGAGAGTCATAGTTACTCCTGCCGGCTGCTCCCATTTCTTTAGGCCTTTAACATTCTTGCTATGGCCAGTCCTACAGAACCGATATGCCACTGTATGTCCACCTTAACGTCGTCACAGTTACTCACACTAGGAGTCTCTCGAGTTTGCAAATGTACTTCGCCGGATGAAGAGGCATTTGGCTACCTTAAGGTAGTCATAGTTCCTGCTGCCAGCTACTCCCTTTTCTTTGAATGTATCCTCTCTTTATTTCGTACTGCGGCCTGTCCATGCAGAAGCGAAATCCTGCAACAAGTCCACCTTCACGTTGCCTGAGTTACTCCAACGACGATATCCTCGAGTTTTCAAGTAAATTTCGTTGAGTGACGAGGCATTTGGCTACCTTAAGAGAGTCATAGTTACTCCTGCCGGCTGCTCCCATTTCTTTACGCCTTTAACATTCTTGCTATGGCCAGTCCTACAGAATCGATATGCCACTGTATGTCCACCTTAACGACGTCACAGTTACTCACAGTACTTCGCCGGATGACGAGGCATTTGGCTACCTTAAGAGAGTCATAGTTCCTGCTTCCAGCTGCTCCCTTTTTTTTGAATGTATCCTCTCTTTATTTCGTACTGCGGCCTGTCCATGCAGAAGCGAAATGCTGCAACAAGTCCACCTTCACGTTGCCTGAGTTACTCCAACGACGATATCCTCGAGTTTTCAAGTAAATTTCGCAGAGTGACGAGGCATTTGGCTACCTTAAGAGAGTCATAGTTACTCCTGCCGGCTGCTCCCATTTCTTTAGGCCTTTAACATTCTTGCTATGGCCAGTCCTACAGAACCGATATGCCACTGTATGTCCACCTTAACGTCGTCACAGTTACTCACACTACGAGTCTCTCGAGTTTGCAAATGTACTTCGCCGGATGACGAGGCATTTGGCTACCTTAAGGGAGTCATAGTTCCTGCTGCCAGCTACTCCCTTTTCTTTGAATCTATCCTCTCTTTATTTCGTACTGCGGCCTGTCCATGCAGAAGCGAAATCCTGCAACAAGTCCACCTTCACGTTGCCTGAGTTACTCCAACGACGATATCCTCGAGTTTTCAAGTAAATTTCGCTGAGTGACGAGGCATTTGGCTACCTTAAGAGACTCATAGTTACTCCTGCCGGCTGCTCCCATTTCTTTAGGCCTTTAAAATTCTTGCTATGGCCAGTCCTACAGAACCGATATGCCACTGTATGTCCACCTTAACGACGTCACAGTTACTCACACTACGACTCTCTCGAGTTTGCAAATGTACTTCGCCGGATGACGAGGCATTTGGCTACCTTAAGGGAGTCATAGTTCCTGCTGCCAGCTGCTCCCTTTTCTTTGAATCTATCCTCTCTTTATTTCGTACTGCGGCCTGTCCATGCAGAAGCAAAATCCTGCAACAAGTCCACCTTCACGTTGCCTGAGTTACTCCAACGACGATATCCTCGAGTTTTCAAGTAAATTTCGCAGAGTGACGAGGCATTTGGCTACCTTAAGAGAGTCATAGTTACTCCTGCCGGCTGCTCCCATTTCTTTAGGCCTTTAACATTCTTGCTATGGCCAGTCCTACAGAACCGATATGCCACTGTATGTCCACCTTAACGACGTCACAGTTACTCACACTACGACTCTCTCGAGTTTGCAAATGTACTTCGCCGGATGACGAGGCATTTGGCTACCTTAAGGGAGTCATAGTTCCTGCTGCCAGCTGCTCCCTTTTCTTTGAATCTATCCTCTCTTTATTTCGTACTGCGGCCTGTCCATGCAGAAGCAAAATCCTGCAACAAGTCCACCTTCACGTTGCCTGAGTTACTCCAACGACGATATCCTCGAGTTTTCAAGTAAATTTCGTAGATTGACGAGGCATTTGGCTACCTTAAGAGAGTCATAGTTACTCCTGCCGGCTGCTCCCATTTCTTTAGGCCTTTAACATTCTTGCTATGGCCAGTCCTACAGAACCGATATGCCACTGTATGTCCACCTTAACGTCGTCACAGTTACTCACACTACGAGTCTCTCGAGTTTGCAAATGTACTTCGCCGGATGACGAGGCATTTGGCTACCTTAAGGGAGTCATAGTTCCTGCTGCCAGCTACTCCCTTTTCTTTGAATCTATCCTCTCTTTATTTCGTACTGCGGCCTGTCCATGCAGAAGCGAAATCCTGCAACAAGTCCACCTTTACGTTGCCTGAGTTACTCCAACGACGATATCCTCGAGTTTTCAAGTAAATTTCGCTGAGTGACGAGGCATTTGGCTACCTTAAGAGACTCATAGTTACTCCTGCCGGCTGCTCCCATTTCTTTAGGCCTTTAAAATTCTTGCTATGGCCAGTCCTACAGAACCGATATGCCACTGTATGTCCACCTTAACGACGTCACAGTTACTCACACTACGACTCTCTCGAGTTTGCAAATGTACTTCGCCGGATGACGAGGCATTTGGCTACCTTAAGGGAGTCATAGTTCCTGCTGCCAGCTGCTCCCTTTTCTTTGAATCTATCCTCTCTTTATTTCGTACTGCGGCCTGTCCATGCAGAAGCAAAATCCTGCAACAAGTCCACCTTCACGTTGCCTGAGTTACTCCAACGACGATATCCTCGAGTTTTCAAGTAAATTTCGCAGAGTGACGAGGCATTTGGCTACCTTAAGAGAGTCATAGTTACTCCTGCCGGCTGCTCCCATTTCTTTAGGCTTTTAACATTCTTGCTATGGCCAGTCCTACAGAACCGATATGCCACTGTATGTCCACCTTAACGTCGTCACAGTTACTCACACTAGGAGTCTCTCGAGTTTGCAAATGTACTTCGCCGGATGACGAGGCATTTGGCTACCTTAAGGTAGTCATAGTTCCTGCTGCCAGCTACTCCCTTTTCTTTGAATGTATCCTCTCTTTATTTCGTACTGCGGCCTGTCCATGCAGAAGCGAAATCCTGCAACAAGTCCACCTTCACGTTGCCTGAGTTACTCCAACGACGATATCCTCGAGTTTTCAAGTAAATTTCGTTGAGTGACGAGGCATTTGGCTACCTTAAGAGAGTCATAGTTACTCCTGCCGGCTGCTCCCATTTCTTTACGCCTTTAACATTCTTGCTATGGCCAGTCCTACAGAATCGATATGCCACTGTATGTCCACCTTAACGACGTCACAGTTACTCACAGTACTTCGCCGGATGACGAGGCATTTGGCTACCTTAAGAGAGTCATAGTTCCTGCTTCCAGCTGCTCCCTTTTTTTTGAATGTATCCTCTCTTTATTTCGTACTGCGGCCTGTCCATGCAGAAGCGAAATGCTGCAACAAGTCCACCTTCACGTTGCCTGAGTTACTCCAACGACGATATCCTCGAGTTTTCAAGTAAATTTCGCAGAGTGACGAGGCATTTGGCTACCTTAAGAGAGTCATAGTTACTCCTGCCGGCTGCTCCCATTTCTTTAGGCCTTTAACATTCTTGCTATGGCCAGTCCTACAGAACCGATATGCCACTGTATGTCCACCTTAACGTCGTCACAGTTACTCACACTACGAGTCTCTCGAGTTTGCAAATGTACTTCGCCGGATGACGAGGCATTTGGCTACCTTAAGGGAGTCATAGTTCCTGCTGCCAGCTACTCCCTTTTCTTTGAATCTATCCTCTCTTTATTTCGTACTGCGGCCTGTCCATGCAGAAGCGAAATCCTGCAACAAGTCCACCTTCACGTTGCCTGAGTTACTCCAACGACGATATCCTCGAGTTTTCAAGTAAATTTCGCTGAGTGACGAGGCATTTGGCTACCTTAAGAGACTCATAGTTACTCCTGCCGGCTGCTCCCATTTCTTTAGGCCTTTAAAATTCTTGCTATGGCCAGTCCTACAGAACCGATATGCCACTGTATGTCCACCTTAACGACGTCACAGTTACTCACACTACGACTCTCTCGAGTTTGCAAATGTACTTCGCCGGATGACGAGGCATTTGGCTACCTTAAGGGAGTCATAGTTCCTGCTGCCAGCTGCTCCCTTTTCTTTGAATCTATCCTCTCTTTATTTCGTACTGCGGCCTGTCCATGCAGAAGCAAAATCCTGCAACAAGTCCACCTTCACGTTGCCTGAGTTACTCCAACGACGATATCCTCGAGTTTTCAAGTAAATTTCGCAGAGTGACGAGGCATTTGGCTACCTTAAGAGAGTCATAGTTACTCCTGCCGGCTGCTCCCATTTCTTTAGGCCTTTAACATTCTTGCTATGGCCAGTCCTACAGAACCGATATGCCACTGTATGTCCACCTTAACGTCGTCACAGTTACTCACACTAGGAGTCTCTCGAGTTTGCAAATGTACTTCGCCGGATGACGAGGCATTTGGCTACCTTAAGGTAGTCATAGTTCCTGCTGCCAGCTACTCCCTTTTCTTTGAATGTATCCTCTCTTTATTTCGTACTGCGGCCTGTCCATGCAGAAGCGAAATCCTGCAACAAGTCCACCTTCACGTTGCCTGAGTTACTCCAACGACGATATCCTCGAGTTTTCAAGTAAATTTCGTTGAGTGACGAGGCATTTGGCTACCTTAAGAGAGTCATAGTTACTCCTGCCGGCTGCTCCCATTTCTTTACGCCTTTAACATTCTTGCTATGGCCAGTCCTACAGAATCGATATGCCACTGTATGTCCACCTTAACGACGTCACAGTTACTCACAGTACTTCGCCGGATGACGAGGCATTTGGCTACCTTAAGAGAGTCATAGTTCCTGCTTCCAGCTGCTCCCTTTTTTTTGAATGTATCCTCTCTTTATTTCGTACTGCGGCCTGTCCATGCAGAAGCGAAATGCTGCAACAAGTCCACCTTCACGTTGCCTGAGTTACTCCAACGACGATATCCTCGAGTTTTCAAGTAAATTTCGCAGAGTGACGAGGCATTTGGCTACCTTAAGAGAGTCATAGTTACTCCTGCCGGCTGCTCCCATTTCTTTAGGCCTTTAACATTCTTGCTATGGCCAGTCCTACAGAACCGATATGCCACTGTATGTCCACCTTAACGTCGTCACAGTTACTCACACTACGAGTCTCTCGAGTTTGCAAATGTACTTCGCCGGATGACGAGGCATTTGGCTACCTTAAGAGAGTCATAGTTCCTGCTGCCTGCTGCTCCCTTTTCTTTGAATCTATCCTCTCTTTATTTCGTACTGCGGCCTGTCCATGCAGAAGCGAAATCCTGCAACAAGTCCACCTTCACGTTGCCTGAGTTACTCCAACGACGATATCCTCGAGTTTTCAAGTAAATTTCGCAGAGTGACGAGGCATTTGGCTACCTTAAGAGAGTCATAGTTACACCTGCCGGCTGCTCCCATTTCTTTAGGCCTTTAACATTCTTGCTATGGCCAGTCCTACAGAACCGATATGCCACTGTATGTCCACCTTAACGACGTCACAGTTACTCACACTACGACTCTCTCGAGTTTGCAAATGTACTTCGCCGGATGACGAGGCATTTGGCTACCTTAAGGGAGTCATAGTTCCTGCTGCCAGCTGCTCCCTTTTCTTTGAATCTATCCTCTCTTTATTTCGTACTGCGGCCTGTCCATGCAGAAGCAAAATCCTGCAACAAGTCCACCTTCACGTTGCCTGAGTTACTCCAACGACGATATCCTCGAGTTTTCAAGTAAATTTCGTAGATTGACGAGGCATTTGGCTACCTTAAGAGAGTCATAGTTACTCCTGCCGGCTGCTCCCATTTCTTTAGGCCTTTAACATTCTTGCTATGGCCAGTCCTACAGAACCGATATGCCACTGTATGTCCACCTTAACGTCGTCACAGTTACTCACACTACGAGTCTCTCGAGTTTGCAAATGTACTTCGCCGGATGACGAGGCATTTGGCTACCTTAAGGGAGTCATAGTTCCTGCTGCCAGCTACTCCCTTTTCTTTGAATCTATCCTCTCTTTATTTCGTACTGCGGCCTGTCCATGCAGAAGCGAAATCCTGCAACAAGTCCACCTTCACGTTGCCTGAGTTACTCCAACGACGATATCCTCGAGTTTTCAAGTAAATTTCGCTGAGTGACGAGGCATTTGGCTACCTTAAGAGACTCATAGTTACTCCTGCGGGCTGCTCCCATTTCTTTAGGCCTTTAAAATTCTTGCTATGGCCAGTCCTACAGAACCGATATGCCACTGTATGTCCACCTTAACGACGTCACAGTTACTCACACTACGACTCTCTCGAGTTTGCAAATGTACTTCGCCGGATGACGAGGCATTTGGCTACCTTAAGGGAGTCATAGTTCCTGCTGCCAGCTGCTCCCTTTTCTTTGAATCTATCCTCTCTTTATTTCGTACTGCGGCCTGTCCATGCAGAAGCAAAATCCTGCAACAAGTCCACCTTCACGTTGCCTGAGTTACTCCAACGACGATATCCTCGAGTTTTCAAGTAAATTTCGTAGATTGACGAGGCATTTGGCTACCTTAAGAGAGTCATAGTTACTCCTGCCGGCTGCTCCCATTTCTTTAGGCCTTTAACATTCTTGCTATGGCCAGTCCTACAGAACCGATATGCCACTGTATGTCCACCTTAACGTCGTCACAGTTACTCACACTACGAGTCTCTCGAGTTTGCAAATGTACTTCGCCGGATGACGAGGCATTTGGCTACCTTAAGGGAGTCATAGTTCCTGCTGCCAGCTACTCCCTTTTCTTTGAATCTATCCTCTCTTTATTTCGTACTGCGGCCTGTCCATGCAGAAGCGAAATCCTGCAACAAGTCCACCTTCACGTTGCCTGAGTTACTCCAACGACGATATCCTCGAGTTTTCAAGTAAATTTCGCAGAGTGACGAGGCATTTGGCTACCTTAAGAGACTCATAGTTACTCCTGCCGGCTGCTCCCATTTCTTTAGGCCTTTAAAATTCTTGCTATGGCCAGTCCTACAGAACTGATATGCCACTGTATGTCCACCTTAACGACGTCACAGTTACTCACACTACGACTCTCTCGAGTTTGCAAATGTACTTCGCCGGATGACGAGGCATTTGGCTACCTTAAGGGAGTCATAGTTCCTGCTGCCAGCGGCTCCCTTTTCTTTGAATCTATCCTCTCTTTATTTCGTACTGCGGCCTGTCCATGCAGAAGCAAAATCCTGCAACAAGTCCACCTTCACGTTGCCTGAGTTACTCCAACGACGATATCCTCGAGTTTTCAAGTAAATTTCGCAGAGTGACGAGGCATTTGGCTACCTTAAGAGAGTCATAGTTACTCCTGCCGGCTGCTCCCATTTCTTTAGGCCTTTAACATTCTTGCTATGGCCAGTCCTACAGAACCGATATGCCACTGTATGTCCACCTTAACGTCGTCACAGTTACTCACACTAGGAGTCTCTCGAGTTTGCAAATGTACTTCGCCGGATGACGAGGCATTTGGCTACCTTAAGGTAGTCATAGTTCCTGCTGCCAGCTACTCCCTTTTCTTTGAATGTATCCTCTCTTTATTTCGTACTGCGGCCTGTCCATGCAGAAGCGAAATCCTGCAACAAGTCCACCTTCACGTTGCCTGAGTTACTCCAACGACGATATCCTCGAGTTTTCAAGTAAATTTCGTTGAGTGACGAGGCATTTGGCTACCTTAAGAGAGTCATAGTTACTCCTGCCGGCTGCTCCCATTTCTTTACGCCTTTAACATTCTTGCTATGGCCAGTCCTACAGAATCGATATGCCACTGTATGTCCACCTTAACGACGTCACAGTTACTCACAGTACTTCGCCGGATGACGAGGCATTTGGCTACCTTAAGAGAGTCATAGTTCCTGCTTCCAGCTGCTCCCTTTTTTTTGAATGTATCCTCTCTTTATTTCGTACTGCGGCCTGTCCATGCAGAAGCGAAATGCTGCAACAAGTCCACCTTCACGTTGCCTGAGTTACTCCAACGACGATATCCTCGAGTTTTCAAGTAAATTTCGCAGAGTGACGAGGCATTTGGCTACCTTAAGAGACTCATAGTTACTCCTGCCGGCTGCTCCCATTTCTTTAGGCCTTTAACATTCTTGCTATGGCCAGTCCTACAGAACCGATATGCCACTGTATGTCCACCTTAACGTCGTCACAGTTACTCACACTACGAGTCTCTCGAGTTTGCAAATGTACTTCGCCGGATGACGAGGCATTTGGCTACCTTAAGAGAGTCATAGTTCCTGCTGCCTGCTGCTCCCTTTTCTTTGAATCTATCCTCTCTTTATTTCGTACTGCGGCCTGTCCATGCAGAAGCGAAATCCTGCAACAAGTCCACCTTCACGTTGCCTGAGTTACTCCAACGACGATATCCTCGAGTTTTCAAGTAAATTTCGCAGAGTGACGAGGCATTTGGCTACCTTAAGAGAGTCATAGTTACTCCTGCCGGCTGCTCCCATTTCTTTAGGCCTTTAACATTCTTGCTATGGCCAGTCCTACAGAACCGATATGCCACTGTATGTCCACCTTAACGACGTCACAGTTACTCACACTACGACTCTCTCGAGTTTGCAAATGTACTTCGCCGGATGACGAGGCATTTGGCTACCTTAAGGGAGTCATAGTTCCTGCTGCCAGCTGCTCCCTTTTCTTTGAATCTATCCTCTCTTTATTTCGTACTGCGGCCTGTCCATGCAGAAGCAAAATCCTGCAACAAGTCCACCTTCACGTTGCCTGAGTTACTCCAACGACGATATCCTCGAGTTTTCAAGTAAATTTCGCAGATTGACGAGGCATTTGGCTACCTTAAGAGAGTCATAGTTACTCCTGCCGGCTGCTCCCATTTCTTTAGGCCTTTAACATTCTTGCTATGGCCAGTCCTACAGAACCGATATGCCACTGTATGTCCACCTTAACGACGTCACAGTTACTCACACTACGACTCTCTCGAGTTTGCAAATGTACTTCGCCGGATGACGAGGCATTTGGCTACCTTAAGGGAGTCATAGTTCCTGCTGCCAGCTACTCCCTTTTCTTTGAATCTATCCTCTCTTTATTTCGTACTGCGGCCTGTCCATGCAGAAGCAAAATCCTGCAACAAGTCCACCTTCACGTTGCCTGAGTTACTCCAACGACGATATCCTCGAGTTTTCAAGTAAATTTCGCAGAGTGACGAGGCATTTGGCTACCTTAAGAGAGTCATAGTTACTCCTGCCGGCTGCTCCCATTTCTTTAGGCCTTTAACATTCTTGCTATGGCCAGTAGTACAGAACCGATATGCCACTGTATGTCCACCTTAACGACGTCACAGTTACTCACAGTACTTCGCCGGATGACGAGGCATTTGGCTACCTTAAGAGAGTCATAGTTCCTGCTTCCAGCTGCTCCCTTTTCTTTGAATCTATCCTCTCTTTATTTCGTACTGCGGCCTGTCCATGCAGAAGCGAAATGCTGCAACAAGTCCACCTTCACGTTGCCTGAGTTACTCCAACGACGATATCCTCGAGTTTTCAAGTAAATTTCGCAGAGTGACGAGGCATTTGGCTACCTTAAGAGAGTCATAGTTACTCCTGCCGGCTGCTCCCATTTCTTTAGGCCTTTAACATTCTTGCTATGGCCAGTCCTACAGAACCGATATGCCACTGTATGTCCACCTTAACGTCGTCACAGTTACTCACACTACGAGTCTCTCGAGTTTGCAAATGTACTTCGCCGGATGACGAGGCATTTAGCTACGTTAAGAGAGTCATAGTTCCTGCTGCCAGCTGCTCCCTTTTCTTTGAATCTATCCTCTCTTTAGTTCGTACTGCGGCCTGTCCATGCAGAAGCGAAATGCTGCAACAAGGCCACCTTCACGTTGCCTGAGTTACTCCAACGACGATATCCTCGAGTTTTCAAGTAAATTTCGCTGAGTGACGAGGCATTTGGCTACCTTAAGAGACTCTTAGTTACTCCTGCCGGCTGCTCCCATTTCTTTACGCCTTTAACATTCTTGCTATGGCCAGTCCTACAGAACCGATATGCCACTGTATGTCCACCTTAACGTCGTCACAGTTACTCACACTACGAGTCTCTCGAGTTTGCAAATGTACTTCACCGGATGACGAGGCATTTGGCTACCTTAAGAGAGTCATAGTTCCTGCTGCCTGCTGCTCCCTTTTCTTTGAATCTATCCTCTCTTTATTTCGTACTGCGGCCTGTCCATGCAGAAGCGAAATCCTGCAACAAGTCCACCTTCACGTTGCCTGAGTTACTCCAACGACGATATCCTCGAGTTTTCAAGTAAATTTCGCTGAGTGACGAGGCATTTGGCTACCTTAAGAGACTCATAGTTACTCCTGCCGGCTGCTCCCATTTCTTTAGGCCTTTAAAATTCTTGCTATGGCCAGTCCTACAGAACCGATATGCCACTGTATGTCCACCTTAACGACGTCACAGTTACTCACACTACGACTCTCTCGAGTTTGCAAATGTACTTCGCCAGATGACGAGGCATTTGGCTACCTTAAGGGAGTCATAGTTCCTGCTGCCAGCTACTCCCTTTTCTTTGAATCTATCCTCTCTTTATTTCGTACTGCGGCCTGTCCATGCAGAAGCAAAATCCTGCAACAAGTCCACCTTCACGTTGCCTGAGTTACTCCAACGACGATATCCTCGAGTTTTCAAGTAAATTTCGCAGAGTGACGAGGCATTTGGCTACCTTAAGAGAGTCATAGTTACTCCTGCCGGCTGCTCCCATTTCTTTAGGCCTTTAACATTCTTGCTATGGCCAGTCCTACAGAACCGATATGCCACTGTATGTCCACCTTAACGTCGTCACAGTTACTCACACTACGAGTCTCTCGAGTTTGCAAATGTACTTCGCCGGATGACGAGGCATTTGGCTACCTTAAGGGAGTCATAGTTCCTGCTGCCAGCTACTCCCTTTTCTTTGAATCTATCCTCTCTTTATTTCGTACTGCGGCCTGTCCATGCAGAAGCAAAATCCTGCAACAAGTCC
Organism: Schistocerca piceifrons; assembly: GCF_021461385.2. NCBI lineage: Eukaryota > Metazoa > Arthropoda > Insecta > Orthoptera > Acrididae > Schistocerca > Schistocerca piceifrons. Next base: position 19,663,432 of record NC_060142.1, read on the forward strand.
ACCTTCACGTTGCCTGAGTTACTCCAACGACGATATCCTCGAGTTTTCAAGTAAATTTCGTAGATTGACGAGGCATTTGGCTACCTTAAGAGAGTCATAGTTACTCCTGCCGGCTGCTCCCATTTCTTTAGGCCTTTAACATTCTTGCTATGGCCAGTCCTACAGAACCGATATGCCACTGTATGTCCACCTTAACGTCGTCACAGTTACTCACACTACGAGTCTCTCGAGTTTGCAAATGTACTTCGCCGGATGACGAGGCATTTGGCTACCTTAAGGGAGTCATAGTTCCTGCTGCCAGCTACTCCCTTTTCTTTGAATCTATCCTCTCTTTATTTCGTACTGCGGCCTGTCCATGCAGAAGCGAAATCCTGCAACAAGTCCACCTTCACGTTGCCTGAGTTACTCCAACGACGATATCCTCGAGTTTTCAAGTAAATTTCGCTGAGTGACGAGGCATTTGGCTACCTTAAGAGACTCATAGTTACTCCTGCCGGCTGCTCCCATTTCTTTAGGCCTTTAAAATTCTTGCTATGGCCAGTCCTACAGAACCGATATGCCACTGTATGTCCACCTTAACGACGTCACAGTTACTCACACTACGACTCTCTCGAGTTTGCAAATGTACTTCGCCGGATGACGAGGCATTTGGCTACCTTAAGGGAGTCATAGTTCCTGCTGCCAGCTGCTCCCTTTTCTTTGAATCTATCCTCTCTTTATTTCGTACTGCGGCCTGTCCATGCAGAAGCAAAATCCTGCAACAAGTCCACCTTCACGTTGCCTGAGTTACTCCAACGACGATATCCTCGAGTTTTCAAGTAAATTTCGCAGAGTGACGAGGCATTTGGCTACCTTAAGAGAGTCATAGTTACTCCTGCCGGCTGCTCCCATTTCTTTAGGCCTTTAACATTCTTGCTATGGCCAGTCCTACAGAACCGATATGCCACTGTATGTCCACCTTAACGTCGTCACAGTTACTCACACTAGGAGTCTCTCGAGTTTGCAAATGTACTTCGCCGGATGACGAGGCATTTGGCTACCTTAAGGTAGTCATAGTTCCTGCTGCCAGCTACTCCCTTTTCTTTGAATGTATCCTCTCTTTATTTCGTACTGCGGCCTGTCCATGCAGAAGCGAAATCCTGCAACAAGTCCACCTTCACGTTGCCTGAGTTACTCCAACGACGATATCCTCGAGTTTTCAAGTAAATTTCGTTGAGTGACGAGGCATTTGGCTACCTTAAGAGAGTCATAGTTACTCCTGCCGGCTGCTCCCATTTCTTTACGCCTTTAACATTCTTGCTATGGCCAGTCCTACAGAATCGATATGCCACTGTATGTCCACCTTAACGACGTCACAGTTACTCACAGTACTTCGCCGGATGACGAGGCATTTGGCTACCTTAAGAGAGTCATAGTTCCTGCTTCCAGCTGCTCCCTTTTTTTTGAATGTATCCTCTCTTTATTTCGTACTGCGGCCTGTCCATGCAGAAGCGAAATGCTGCAACAAGTCCACCTTCACGTTGCCTGAGTTACTCCAACGACGATATCCTCGAGTTTTCAAGTAAATTTCGCAGAGTGACGAGGCATTTGGCTACCTTAAGAGAGTCATAGTTACTCCTGCCGGCTGCTCCCATTTCTTTAGGCCTTTAACATTCTTGCTATGGCCAGTCCTACAGAACCGATATGCCACTGTATGTCCACCTTAACGTCGTCACAGTTACTCACACTACGAGTCTCTCGAGTTTGCAAATGTACTTCGCCGGATGACGAGGCATTTGGCTACCTTAAGAGAGTCATAGTTCCTGCTGCCTGCTGCTCCCTTTTCTTTGAATCTATCCTCTCTTTATTTCGTACTGCGGCCTGTCCATGCAGAAGCGAAATCCTGCAACAAGTCCACCTTCACGTTGCCTGAGTTACTCCAACGACGATATCCTCGAGTTTTCAAGTAAATTTCGCAGAGTGACGAGGCATTTGGCTACCTTAAGAGAGTCATAGTTACTCCTGCCGGCTGCTCCCATTTCTTTAGGCCTTTAACATTCTTGCTATGGCCAGTCCTACAGAACCGATATGCCACTGTATGTCCACCTTAACGACGTCACAGTTACTCACACTACGACTCTCTCGAGTTTGCAAATGTACTTCGCCGGATGACGAGGCATTTGGCTACCTTAAGGGAGTCATAGTTCCTGCTGCCAGCTGCTCCCTTTTCTTTGAATCTATCCTCTCTTTATTTCGTACTGCGGCCTGTCCATGCAGAAGCAAAATCCTGCAACAAGTCCACCTTCACGTTGCCTGAGTTACTCCAACGACGATATCCTCGAGTTTTCAAGTAAATTTCGCAGATTGACGAGGCATTTGGCTACCTTAAGAGAGTCATAGTTACTCCTGCCGGCTGCTCCCATTTCTTTAGGCCTTTAACATTCTTGCTATGGCCAGTCCTACAGAACCGATATGCCACTGTATGTCCACCTTAACGACGTCACAGTTACTCACACTACGACTCTCTCGAGTTTGCAAATGTACTTCGCCGGATGACGAGGCATTTGGCTACCTTAAGGGAGTCATAGTTCCTGCTGCCAGCTACTCCCTTTTCTTTGAATCTATCCTCTCTTTATTTCGTACTGCGGCCTGTCCATGCAGAAGCGAAATCCTGCAACAAGTCCACCTTCACGTTGCCTGAGTTACTCCAACGACGATATCCTCGAGTTTTCAAGTAAATTTCGCAGAGTGACGAGGCATTTGGCTACCTTAAGAGAGTCATAGTTACTCCTGCCGGCTGCTCCCATTTCTTTAGGCCTTTAACATTCTTGCTATGGCCAGTAGTACAGAACCGATATGCCACTGTATGTCCACCTTAACGACGTCACAGTTACTCACAGTACTTCGCCGGATGACGAGGCATTTGGCTACCTTAAGAGAGTCATAGTTCCTGCTTCCAGCTGCTCCCTTTTCTTTGAATCTATCCTCTCTTTATTTCGTACTGCGGCCTGTCCATGCAGAAGCGAAATGCTGCAACAAGTCCACCTTCACGTTGCCTGAGTTACTCCAACGACGATATCCTCGAGTTTTCAAGTAAATTTCGCAGAGTGACGAGGCATTTGGCTACCTTAAGAGAGTCATAGTTACTCCTGCCGGCTGCTCCCATTTCTTTAGGCCTTTAACATTCTTGCTATGGCCAGTCCTACAGAACCGATATGCCACTGTATGTCCACCTTAACGTCGTCACAGGTACTCACACTACGAGTCTCTCGAGTTTGCAAATGTACTTCGCCGGATGACGAGGCATTTAGCTACGTTAAGAGAGTCATAGTTCCTGCTGCCAGCTGCTCCCTTTTCTTTGAATCTATCCTCTCTTTAGTTCGTACTGCGGCCTGTCCATGCAGAAGCGAAATGCTGCAACAAGTCCACCTTCACGTTGCCTGAGTTACTCCAACGACGATATCCTCGAGTTTTCAAGTAAATTTCGCTGAGTGACGAGGCATTTGGCTACCTTAAGAGACTCTTAGTTACTCCTGCCGGCTGCTCCCATTTCTTTACGCCTTTAACATTCTTGCTATGGCCAGTCCTACAGAACCGATATGCCACTGTATGTCCACCTTAACGTCGTCACAGTTACTCACACTACGAGTCTCTCGAGTTTGCAAATGTACTTCGCCGGATGACGAGGCATTTGGCTACCTTAAGAGAGTCATAGTTCCTGCTGCCTGCTGCTCCCTTTTCTTTGAATCTATCCTCTCTTTATTTCGTACTGCGGCCTGTCCATGCAGAAGCGAAATCCTGCAACAAGTCCACCTTCACGTTGCCTGAGTTACTCCAACGACGATATCCTCGAGTTTTCAAGTAAATTTCGCTGAGTGACGAGGCATTTGGCTACCTTAAGAGACTCATAGTTACTCCTGCCGGCTGCTCCCATTTCTTTAGGCCTTTAAAATTCTTGCTATGGCCAGTCCTACAGAACCGATATGCCACTGTATGTCCACCTTAACGACGTCACAGTTACTCACACTACGACTCTCTCGAGTTTGCAAATGTACTTCGCCAGATGACGAGGCATTTGGCTACCTTAAAGGAGTCATAGTTCCTGCTGCCAGCTACTCCCTTTTCTTTGAATCTATCCTCTCTTTATTTCGTACTGCGGCCTGTCCATGCAGAAGCAAAATCCTGCAACAAGTCCACCTTCACGTTGCCTGAGTTACTCCAACGACGATATCCTCGAGTTTTCAAGTAAATTTCGCAGAGTGACGAGGCATTTGGCTACCTTAAGAGAGTCATAGTTACTCCTGCCGGCTGCTCCCATTTCTTTAGGCCTTTAACATTCTTGCTATGGCCAGTCCTACAGAACCGATATGCCACTGTATGTCCACCTTAACGTCGTCACAGTTACTCACACTACGAGTCTCTCGAGTTTGCAAATGTACTTCGCCGGATGACGAGGCATTTGGCTACCTTAAAGGAGTCATAGTTCCTGCTGCCAGCTACTCCCTTTTCTTTGAATCTATCCTCTCTTTATTTCGTACTGCGGCCTGTCCATGCAGAAGCAAAATCCTGCAACAAGTCCACCTTCACGTTGCCTGAGTTACTCCAACGACGATATCCTCGAGTTTTCAAGTAAATTTCGCAGAGTGACGAGGCATTTGGCTACCTTAAGAGAGTCATAGTTACTCCTGCCGGCTGCTCCCATTTCTTTAGGCCTTTAACATTCTTGCTATGGCCAGTCCTACAGAACCGATATGCCACTGTATGTCCACCTTAACGTCGTCACAGTTACTCACACTACGAGTCTCTCGAGTTTGCAAATGTACTTCGCCGGATGACGAGGCATTTGGCTACCTTAAGGGAGTCATAGTTCCTGCTGCCAGCTACTCCCTTTTCTTTGAATCTATCCTCTCTTTATTTCGTACTGCGGCCTGTCCATGCAGAAGCGAAATCCTGCAACAAGTCCACCTTCACGTTGCCTGAGTTACTCCAACGACGATATCCTCGAGTTTTCAAGTAAATTTCGCTGAGTGACGAGGCATTTGGCTACCTTAAGAGACTCATAGTTACTCCTGCCGGCTGCTCCCATTTCTTTAGGCCTTTAAAATTCTTGCTATGGCCAGTCCTACAGAACCGATATGCCACTGTATGTCCACCTTAACGACGTCACAGTTACTCACACTACGACTCTCTCGAGTTTGCAAATGTACTTCGCCAGATGACGAGGCATTTGGCTACCTTAAGGGAGTCATAGTTCCTGCTGCCAGCTACTCCCTTTTCTTTGAATCTATCCTCTCTTTATTTCGTACTGCGGCCTGTCCATGCAGAAGCAAAATCCTGCAACAAGTCCACCTTCACGTTGCCTGAGTTACTCCAACGACGATATCCTCGAGTTTTCAAGTAAATTTCGCAGAGTGACGAGGCATTTGGCTACCTTAAGAGAGTCATAGTTACTCCTGCCGGCTGCTCCCATTTCTTTAGGCCTTTAACATTCTTGCTATGGCCAGTCCTACAGAACCGATATGCCACTGTATGTCCACCTTAACGTCGTCACAGTTACTCACACTACGAATCTCTCGAGTTTGCAAATGTACTTCGCCGGATGACGAGGCATTTGGCTACCTTAAGGGAGTCATAGTTCCTGCTGCCAGCTACTCCCTTTTCTTTGAATCTATCCTCTCTTTATTTCGTACTGCGGCCTGTCCATGCAGAAGCGAAATCCTGCAACAAGTCCACCTTCACGTTGCCTGAGTTACTCCAACGACGATATCCTCGAGTTTTCAAGTAAATTTCGCTGAGTGACGAGGCATTTGGCTACCTTAAGAGACTCATAGTTACTCCTGCCGGCTGCTCCCATTTCTTTAGGCCTTTAAAATTCTTGCTATGGCCAGTCCTACAGAATCGATATGCCACTGTATGTCCACCTTAACGACGTCACAGTTACTCACAGTACTTCGCCGGATGACGAGGCATTTGGCTACCTTAAGAGAGTCATAGTTCCTGCTTCCAGCTGCTCCCTTTTTTTTGAATGTATCCTCTCTTTATTTCGTACTGCGGCCTGTCCATGCAGAAGCGAAATGCTGCAACAAGTCCACCTTCACGTTGCCTGAGTTACTCCAACGACGATATCCTCGAGTTTTCAAGTAAATTTCGCAGAGTGACGAGGCATTTGGCTACCTTAAGAGAGTCATAGTTACTCCTGCCGGCTGCTCCCATTTCTTTAGGCCTTTAACATTCTTGCTATGGCCAGTCCTACAGAACCGATATGCCACTGTATGTCCACCTTAACGTCGTCACAGTTACTCACACTACGAGTCTCTCGAGTTTGCAAATGTACTTCGCCGGATGACGAGGCATTTGGCTACCTTAAGAGAGTCATAGTTCCTGCTGCCTGCTGCTCCCTTTTCTTTGAATCTATCCTCTCTTTATTTCGTACTGCGGCCTGTCCATGCAGAAGCGAAATCCTGCAACAAGTCCACCTTCACGTTGCCTGAGTTACTCCAACGACGATATCCTCGAGTTTTCAAGTAAATTTCGCAGAGTGACGAGGCATTTGGCTACCTTAAGAGAGTCATAGTTACTCCTGCCGGCTGCTCCCATTTCTTTAGACCTTTAACATTCTTGCTATGGCCAGTCCTACAGAACCGATATGCCACTGTATGTCCACCTTAACGACGTCACAGTTACTCACACTACGACTCTCTCGAGTTTGCAAATGTACTTCGCCGGATGACGAGGCATTTGGCTACCTTAAGGGAGTCATAGTTCCTGCTGCCAGCTGCTCCCTTTTCTTTGAATCTATCCTCTCTTTATTTCGTACTGCGGCCTGTCCATGCAGAAGCAAAATCCTGCAACAAGTCCACCTTCACGTTGCCTGAGTTACTCCAACGACGATATCCTCGAGTTTTCAAGTAAATTTCGCAGAGTGACGAGGCATTTGGCTACCTTAAGAGAGTCATAGTTACTCCTGCCGGCTGCTCCCATTTCTTTAGGCCTTTAACATTCTTGCTATGGCCAGTCCTACAGAACCGATATGCCACTGTATGTCCACCTTAACGACGTCACAGTTACTCACACTACGACTCTCTCGAGTTTGCAAATGTACTTCGCCGGATGACGAGGCATTTGGCTACCTTAAGGGAGTCATAGTTCCTGCTGCCAGCTACTCCCTTTTCTTTGAATCTATCCTCTCTTTATTTCGTACTGCGGCCTGTCCATGCAGAAGCGAAATCCTGCAACAAGTCCACCTTCACGTTGCCTGAGTTACTCCAACGACGATATCCTCGAGTTTTCAAGTAAATTTCGCTGAGTGACGAGGCATTTGGCTACCTTAAGAGACTCATAGTTACTCCTGCCGGCTGCTCCCATTTCTTTAGGCCTTTAAAATTCTTGCTATGGCCAGTCCTACAGAATCGATATGCCACTGTATGTCCACCTTAACGACGTCACAGTTACTCACAGTACTTCGCCGGATGACGAGGCATTTGGCTACCTTAAGAGAGTCATAGTTCCTGCTTCCAGCTGCTCCCTTTTTTTTGAATGTATCCTCTCTTTATTTCGTACTGCGGCCTGTCCATGCAGAAGCGAAATGCTGCAACAAGTCCACCTTCACGTTGCCTGAGTTACTCCAACGACGATATCCTCGAGTTTTCAAGTAAATTTCGCAGAGTGACGAGGCATTTGGCTACCTTAAGAGAGTCATAGTTACTCCTGCCGGCTGCTCCCATTTCTTTAGGCCTTTAACATTCTTGCTATGGCCAGTCCTACAGAACCGATATGCCACTGTATGTCCACCTTAACGTCGTCACAGTTACTCACACTACGAGTCTCTCGAGTTTGCAAATGTACTTCGCCGGATGACGAGGCATTTGGCTACCTTAAGAGAGTCATAGTTCCTGCTGCCTGCTGCTCCCTTTTCTTTGAATCTATCCTCTCTTTATTTCGTACTGCGGCCTGTCCATGCAGAAGCGAAATCCTGCAACAAGTCCACCTTCACGTTGCCTGAGTTACTCCAACGACGATATCCTCGAGTTTTCAAGTAAATTTCGCAGAGTGACGAGGCATTTGGCTACCTTAAGAGAGTCATAGTTACTCCTGCCGGCTGCTCCCATTTCTTTAGACCTTTAACATTCTTGCTATGGCCAGTCCTACAGAACCGATATGCCACTGTATGTCCACCTTAACGACGTCACAGTTACTCACACTACGACTCTCTCGAGTTTGCAAATGTACTTCGCCGGATGACGAGGCATTTGGCTACCTTAAGGGAGTCATAGTTCCTGCTGCCAGCTGCTCCCTTTTCTTTGAATCTATCCTCTCTTTATTTCGTACTGCGGCCTGTCCATGCAGAAGCAAAATCCTGCAACAAGTCCACCTTCACGTTGCCTGAGTTACTCCAACGACGATATCCTCGAGTTTTCAAGTAAATTTCGCAGAGTGACGAGGCATTTGGCTACCTTAAGAGAGTCATAGTTACTCCTGCCGGCTGCTCCCATTTCTTTAGGCCTTTAACATTCTTGCTATGGCCAGTCCTACAGAACCGATATGCCACTGTATGTCCACCTTAACGACGTCACAGTTACTCACACTACGACTCTCTCGAGTTTGCAAATGTACTTCGCCGGATGACGAGGCATTTGGCTACCTTAAGGGAGTCATAGTTCCTGCTGCCAGCTGCTCCCTTTTCTTTGAATCTATCCTCTCTTTATTTCGTACTACGGCCTGTCCATGCAGAAGCAAAATCCTGCAACAAGTCCACCTTCACGTTGCCTGAGTTACTCCAACGACGATATCCTCGAGTTTTCAAGTAAATTTCGCAGAGTGACGAGGCATTTGGCTACCTTAAGAGAGTCATAGTTACTCCTGCCGGCTGCTCCCATTTCTTTAGGCCTTTAACATTCTTGCTATGGCCAGTCCTACAGAACCGATATGCCACTGTATGTCCACCTTAACGTCGTCACAGTTACTCACACTACGACTCTCTCGAGTTTGCAAATGTACTTCGCCAGATGACGAGGCATTTGGCTACCTTAAGGGAGTCATAGTTCCTGCTGCCAGCTACTCCCTTTTCTTTGAATCTATCCTCTCTTTATTTCGTACTGCGGCCTGTCCATGCAGAAGCAAAATCCTGCAACAAGTCCACCTTCACGTTGCCTGAGTTACTCCAACGACGATATCCTCGAGTTTTCAAGTAAATTTCGCAGAGTGACGAGGCATTTGGCTACCTTAAGAGAGTCATAGTTACTCCTGCCGGCTGCTCCCATTTCTTTAGGCCTTTAACATTCTTGGTATGGCCAGTCCTACAGAACCGATATGCCACTGTATGTCCACCTTAACGTCGTCACAGTTACTCACACTACGAGTCTCTCGAGTTTGCAAATGTACTTCGCCGGATGACGAGGCATTTGGCTACCTTAAGGGAGTCATAGTTCCTGCTGCCAGCTACTCCCTTTTCTTTGAATCTATCCTCTCTTTATTTCGTACTGCGGCCTGTCCATGCAGAAGCGAAATCCTGCAACAAGTCCACCTTCACGTTGCCTGAGTTACTCCTCGAGTTTTCAAGTAAATTTCGCTGAGTGACGAGGCATTTGGCTACCTTAAGAGACTCATAGTTACTCCTGCCGGCTGCTCCCATTTCTTTAGGCCTTTAAAATTCTTGCTATGGCCAGTCCTACAGAATCGATATGCCACTGTATGTCCACCTTAACGACGTCACAGTTACTCACAGTACTTCGCCGGATGACGAGGCATTTGGCTACCTTAAGAGAGTCATAGTTCCTGCTTCCAGCTGCTCCCTTTTTTTTGAATGTATCCTCTCTTTATTTCGTACTGCGGCCTGTCCATGCAGAAGCGAAATGCTGCAACAAGTCCACCTTCACGTTGCCTGAGTTACTCCAACGACGATATCCTCGAGTTTTCAAGTAAATTTCGCAGAGTGACGAGGCATTTGGCTACCTTAAGAGAGTCATAGTTACTCCTGCCGGCTGCTCCCATTTCTTTAGGCCTTTAACATTCTTGCTATGGCCAGTCCTACAGAACCGATATGCCACTGTATGTCCACCTTAACGTCGTCACAGTTACTCACACTATGAGTCTCTCGAGTTTGCAAATGTACTTCGCCGGATGACGAGGCATTTGGCTACCTTAAGAGAGTCATAGTTCCTGCTGCCTGCTGCTCCCTTTTCTTTGAATCTATCCTCTCTTTATTTCGTACTGCGGCCTGTCCATGCAGAAGCGAAATCCTGCAACAAGTCCACCTTCACGTTGCCTGAGTTACTCCAACGACGATATCCTCGAGTTTTCAAGTAAATTTCGCAGAGTGACGAGGCATTTGGCTACCTTAAGAGAGTCATAGTTACTCCTGCCGGCTGCTCCCATTTCTTTAGACCTTTAACATTCTTGCTATGGCCAGTCCTACAGAACCGATATGCCACTGAATGTCCACCTTAACGACGTCACAGTTACTCACACTACGACTCTCTCGAGTTTGCAAATGTACTTCGCCGGATGACGAGGCATTTGGCTACCTTAAGGGAGTCATAGTTCCTGCTGCCAGCTGCTCCCTTTTCTTTGAATCTATCCTCTCTTTATTTCGTACTGCGGCCTGTCCATGCAGAAGCAAAATCCTGCAACAAGTCCACCTTCACGTTGCCTGAGTTACTCCAACGACGATATCCTCGAGTTTTCAAGTAAATTTCGCAGAGTGACGAGGCATTTGGCTACCTTAAGAGAGTCATAGTTACTCCTGCCGGCTGCTCCCATTTCTTTAGGCCTTTAACATTCTTGCTATGGCCAGTCCTACAGAACCGATATGCCACTGTATGTCCACCTTAACGACGTCACAGTTACTCACACTACGACTCTTTCGAGTTTGCAAATGTACTTCGCCGGATGACGAGGCATTTGGCTACCTTAAGGGAGTCATAGTTCCTGCTGCCAGCTACTCCCTTTTCTTTGAATCTATCCTCTCTTTATTTCGTACTGCGGCCTGTCCATGCAGAAGCGAAATCCTGCAACAAGTCCACCTTCACGTTGCCTGAGTTACTCCAACGACGATATCCTCGAGTTTTCAAGTAAATTTCGCTGAGTGACGAGGCATTTGGCTACCTTAAGAGAGTCATAGTTACTCCTGCCGGCTGCTCCCATTTCTTTACGCTTTTAACATTCTTGCTATGGCCAGTCCTACAGAATCGATATGCCACTGTAAGTCCACCTTAACGACGTCACAGTTACTCACAGTACTTCGCCGGATGACGAGGCATTTGGCTACCTTAAGAGAGTCATAGTTCCTGCTTCCAGCTGCTCCCTTTTCTTTGAATCTATCCTCTCTTTATTTCGTACTGCGGCCTGTCCATGCAGAAGCGAAATGCTGCAACAAGTCCACCTTCACGTTGCCTGAGTTACTCCAACGACGATATCCTCGAGTTTTCAAGTAAATTTCGCAGAGTGACGAGGCATTTGGCTACCTTAAGAGAGTCATAGTTACTCCTGCCGGCTGCTCCCATTTCTTTAGGCCTTTAACATTCTTGCTATGGCCAGTCCTACAGAACCGATATGCCACTGTATGTCCACCTTAACGTCGTCACAGTTACTCACAATACGAGTCTCTCGAGTTTGCAAATGTACTTCGCCGGATGACGAGGCATTTAGCTACGTTAAGAGAGTCATAGTTCCTGCTGCCAGCTGCTCCCTTTTCTTTGAATCTATCCTCTCTTTAGTTCGTACTGCGGCCTGTCCATGCAGAAGCGAAATGCTGCAACAAGTCCACCTTCACGTTGCCTGAGTTACTCCAACGACGATATCCTCGAGTTTTCAAGTAAATTTCGCTGAGTGACGAGGCATTTGGCTACCTTAAGAGACTCTTAGTTACTCCTGCCGGCTGCTCCCATTTCTTTAGGCCTTTAACATTCTTGCTATGGCCAGTCCTACAGAACCGATATGCCACTGTATGTCCACCTTAACGTCGTCACAGTTACTCACACTACGAGTCTCTCGAGTTTGCAAATGTACTTCGCCGGATGACGAGGCATTTGGCTACCTTAAGAGAGTCATAGTTCCTGCTGCCTGCTGCTCCCTTTTCTTTGAATCTATCCTCTCTTTATTTCGTACTGCGGCCTGTCCATGCAGAAGCGAAATCCTGCAACAAGTCCACCTTCACGTTGCCTGAGTTACTCCAACGACGATATCCTCGAGTTTTCAAGTAAATTTCGCAGAGTGACGAGGCATTTGGCTAGCTTAAGAGAGTCATAGTTACTCCTGCCGGCTGCTCCCATTTCTTTAGACCTTTAACATTCTTGCTATGGCCAGTCCTACAGAACCGATATGCCACTGTATGTCCACCTTAACGACGTCACAGTTACTCACACTACGACTCTCTCGAGTTTGCAAATGTACTTCGCCGGATGACGAGGCATTTGGCTACCTTAAGGGAGTCATAGTTCCTGCTGCCAGCTGCTCCCTTTTCTTTGAATCTATCCTCTCTTTATTTCGTACTGCGGCCTGTCCATGCAGAAGCAAAATCCTGCAACAAGTCCACCTTCACGTTGCCTGAGTTACTCCAACGACGATATCCTCGAGTTTTCAAGTAAATTTCGCAGAGTGACGAGGCATTTGGCTACCTTAAGAGAGTCATAGTTACTCCTGCCGGCTGCTCCCATTTCTTTAGGCCTTTAACATTCTTGCTATGGCCAGTCCTACAGAACCGATATGCCACTGTATGTCCACCTTAACGACGTCACAGTTACTCACACTACGACTCTTTCGAGTTTGCAAATGTACTTCGGGGGATGACGAGGCATTTGGCTACCTTAAGGGAGTCATAGTTCCTGCTGCCAGCTACTCCCTTTTCTTTGAATCTATCCTCTCTTTATTTCGTACTGCGGCCTGTCCATGCAGAAGCGAAATCCTGCAACAAGTCCACCTTCACGTTGCCTGAGTTACTCCAACGACGATATCCTCGAGTTTTCAAGTAAATTTCGCTGAGTGACGAGGCATTTGGCTACCTTAAGAGAGTCATAGTTACTCCTGCCGGCTGCTCCCATTTCTTTACGCTTTTAACATTCTTGCTATGGCCAGTCCTACAGAATCGATATGCCACTGTATGTCCACCTTAACGACGTCACAGTTACTCACAGTACTTCGCCGGATGACGAGGCATTTGGCTACCTTAAGAGAGTCATAGTTCCTGCTTCCAGCTGCTCCCTTTTCTTTGAATCTATCCTCTCTTTATTTCGTACTGCGGCCTGTCCATGCAGAAGCGAAATGCTGCAACAAGTCCACCTTCACGTTGCCTGAGTTACTCCAACGACGATATCCTCGAGTTTTCAAGTAAATTTCGCAGAGTGACGAGGCATTTGGCTACCTTAAGAGAGTCATAGTTACTCCTGCCGGCTGCTCCCATTTCTTTAGGCCTTTAACATTCTTGCTATGGCCAGTCCTACAGAACCGATATGCCACTGTATGTCCACCTTAACGTCGTCACAGTTACTCACAATACGAGTCTCTCGAGTTTGCAAATGTACTTCGCCGGATGACGAGGCATTTAGCTACGTTAAGAGAGTCATAGTTCCTGCTGCCAGCTGCTCCCTTTTCTTTGAATCTATCCTCTCTTTAGTTCGTACTGCGGCCTGTCCATGCAGAAGCGAAATGCTGCAACAAGTCCACCTTCACGTTGCCTGAGTTACTCCAACGACGATATCCTCGAGTTTTCAAGTAAATTTCGCTGAGTGACGAGGCATTTGGCTACCTTAAGAGACTCTTAGTTACTCCTGCCGGCTGCTCCCATTTCTTTAGGCCTTTAACATTCTTGCTATGGCCAGTCCTACAGAACCGATATGCCACTGTATGTCCACCTTAACGTCGTCACAGTTACTCACACTACGAGTCTCTCGAGTTTGCAAATGTACTTCGCCGGATGACGAGGCATTTGGCTACCTTAAGAGAGTCATAGTTCCTGCTGCCTGCTGCTCCCTTTTCTTTGAATCTATCCTCTCTTTATTTCGTACTGCGGCCTGTCCATGCAGAAGCGAAATCCTGCAACAAGTCCACCTTCACGTTGCCTGAGTTACTCCAACGACGATATCCTCGAGTTTTCAAGTAAATTTCGCAGAGTGACGAGGCATTTGGCTACCTTAAGAGAGTCATAGTTACTCCTGCCGGCTGCTCCCATTTCTTTAGACCTTTAACATTCTTGCTATGGCCAGTCCTACAGAACCGATATGCCACTGTATGTCCACCTTAACGACGTCACAGTTACTCACACTACGACTCTCTCGAGTTTGCAAATGTACTTCGCCGGATGACGAGGCATTTGGCTACCTTAAGGGAGTCATAGTTCCTGCTGCCAGCTGCTCCCTTTTCTTTGAATCTATCCTCTCTTTATTTCGTACTGCGGCCTGTCCATGCAGAAGCAAAATCCTGCAACAAGTCCACCTTCACGTTGCCTGAGTTACTCCAACGACGATATCCTCGAGTTTTCAAGTAAATTTCGCAGAGTGACGAGGCATTTGGCTACCTTAAGAGAGTCATAGTTACTCCTGCCGGCTGCTCCCATTTCTTTAGGCCTTTAACATTCTTGCTATGGCCAGTCCTACAGAACCGATATGCCACTGTATGTCCACCTTAACGACGTCACAGTTACTCACACTACGACTCTTTCGAGTTTGCAAATGTACTTCGCCGGATGACGAGGCATTTGGCTACCTTAAGGGAGTCATAGTTCCTGCTGCCAGCTACTCCCTTTTCTTTGAATCTATCCTCTCTTTATTTCGTACTGCGGCCTGTCCATGCAGAAGCGAAATCCTGCAACAAGTCCACCTTCACGTTGCCTGAGTTACTCCAACGACGATATCCTCGAGTTTTCAAGTAAATTTCGCTGAGTGACGAGGCATTTGGCTACCTTAAGAGACTCATAGTTACTCCTGCCGGCTGCTCCCATTTCTTTACGCTTTTAACATTCTTGCTATGGCCAGTCCTACAGAATCGATATGCCACTGTATGTCCACCTTAACGACGTCACAGTTACTCACAGTACTTCGCCGGATGACGAGGCATTTGGCTACCTTAAGAGAGTCATAGTTCCTGCTTCCAGCTGCTCCCTTTTCTTTGAATCTATCCTCTCTTTATTTCGTACTGCGGCCTGTCCATGCAGAAGCGAAATGCTGCAACAAGTCCACCTTCACGTTGCCTGAGTTACTCCAACGACGATATCCTCGAGTTTTCAAGTAAATTTCGCAGAGTGACGAGGCATTTGGCTACCTTAAGAGAGTCATAGTTACTCCTGCCGGCTGCTCCCATTTCTTTAGGCCTTTAACATTCTTGCTATGGCCAGTCCTACAGAACCGATATGCCACTGTATGTCCACCTTAACGTCGTCACAGTTACTCACAATACGAGTCTCTCGAGTTTGCAAATGTACTTCGCCGGATGACGAGGCATTTAGCTACGTTAAGAGAGTCATAGTTCCTGCTGCCAGCTGCTCCCTTTTCTTTGAATCTATCCTCTCTTTAGTTCGTACTGCGGCCTGTCCATGCAGAAGCGAAATGCTGCAACAAGTCCACCTTCACGTTGCCTGAGTTACTCCAACGACGATATCCTCGAGTTTTCAAGTAAATTTCGCTGAGTGACGAGGCATTTGGCTACCTTAAGAGACTCTTAGTTACTCCTGCCGGCTGCTCCCATTTCTTTAGGCCTTTAACATTCTTGCTATGGCCAGTCCTACAGAACCGATATGCCACTGTATGTCCACCTTAACGTCGTCACAGTTACTCACACTACGAGTCTCTCGAGTTTGCAAATGTACTTCGCCGGATGACGAGGCATTTGGCTACCTTAAGAGAGTCATAGTTCCTGCTGCCTGCTGCTCCCTTTTCTTTGAATCTATCCTCTCTTTATTTCGTACTGCGGCCTGTCCATGCAGAAGCGAAATCCTGCAACAAGTCCACCTTCACGTTGCCTGAGTTACTCCAACGACGATATCCTCGAGTTTTCAAGTAAATTTCGCATAGTGACGAGGCATTTGGCTACCTTAAGAGAGTCATAGTTACTCCTGCCGGCTGCTCCCATTTCTTTAGACCTTTAACATTCTTGCTATGGCCAGTCCTACAGAACCGATATGCCACTGTATGTCCACCTTAACGACGTCACAGTTACTCACACTACGACTCTCTCGAGTTTGCAAATGTACTTCGCCGGATGACGAGGCATTTGGCTACCTTAAGGGAGTCATAGTTCCTGCTGCCAGCTGCTCCCTTTTCTTTGAATCTATCCTCTCTTTATTTCGTACTGCGGCCTGTCCATGCAGAAGCAAAATCCTGCAACAAGTCCACCTTCACGTTGCCTGAGTTACTCCAACGACGATATCCTCGAGTTTTCAAGTAAATTTCGCAGAGTGACGAGGCATTTGGCTACCTTAAGAGAGTCATAGTTACTCCTGCCGGCTGCTCCCATTTCTTTAGGCCTTTAACATTCTTGCTATGGCCAGTCCTACAGAACCGATATGCCACTGTATGTCCACCTTAACGACGTCACAGTTACTCACACTACGACTCTTTCGAGTTTGCAAATGTACTTCGCCGGATGACGAGGCATTTGGCTACCTTAAGGGAGTCATAGTTCCTGCTGCCAGCTACTCCCTTTTCTTTGAATCTATCCTCTCTTTATTTCGTACTGCGGCCTGTCCATGCAGAAGCGAAATCCTGCAACAAGTCCACCTTCACGTTGCCTGAGTTACTCCAACGACGATATCCTCGAGTTTTCAAGTAAATTTCGCTGAGTGACGAGGCATTTGGCTACCTTAAGAGAGTCATAGTTACTCCTGCCGGCTGCTCCCATTTCTTTACGCTTTTAACATTCTTGCTATGGCCAGTCCTACAGAATCGATATGCCACTGTATGTCCACCTTAACGACGTCACAGTTACTCACAGTACTTCGCCGGATGACGAGGCATTTGGCTACCTTAAGAGAGTCATAGTTCCTGCTTCCAGCTGCTCCCTTTTCTTTGAATCTATCCTCTCTTTATTTCGTACTGCGGCCTGTCCATGCAGAAGCGAAATGCTGCAACAAGTCCACCTTCACGTTGCCTGAGTTACTCCAACGACGATATCCTCGAGTTTTCAAGTAAATTTCGCAGAGTGACGAGGCATTTGGCTACCTTAAGAGAGTCATAGTTACTCCTGCCGGCTGCTCCCATTTCTTTAGGCCTTTAACATTCTTGCTATGGCCAGTCCTACAGAACCGATATGCCACTGTATGTCCACCTTAACGTCGTCACAGTTACTCACAATACGAGTCTCTCGAGTTTGCAAATGTACTTCGCCGGATGACGAGGCATTTAGCTACGTTAAGAGAGTCATAGTTCCTGCTGCCAGCTGCTCCCTTTTCTTTGAATCTATCCTCTCTTTAGTTCGTACTGCGGCCTGTCCATGCAGAAGCGAAATGCTGCAACAAGTCAACCTTCACGTTGCCTGAGTTACTCCAACGACGATATCCTCGAGTTTTCAAGTAAATTTCGCTGAGTGACGAGGCATTTGGCTACCTTAAGAGACTCTTAGTTACTCCTGCCGGCTGCTCCCATTTCTTTAGGCCTTTAACATTCTTGCTATGGCCAGTCCTACAGAACCGATATGCCACTGTATGTCCACCTTAACGTCGTCACAGTTACTCACACTACGAGTCTCTCGAGTTTGCAAATGTACTTCGCCGGATGACGAGGCATTTGGCTACCTTAAGAGAGTCATAGTTCCTGCTGCCTGCTGCTCCCTTTTCTTTGAATCTATCCTCTCTTTATTTCGTACTGCGGCCTGTCCATGCAGAAGCGAAATCCTGCAACAAGTCCACCTTCACGTTGCCTGAGTTACTCCAACGACGATATCCTCGAGTTTTCAAGTAAATTTCGCTGAGTGACGAGGCATTTGGCTACCTTAAGAGACTCATAGTTACTCCTGCCGGCTGCTCCCATTTCTTTAGGCCTTTAAAATTCTTGCTATGGCCAGTCCTACAGAACCGATATGCCACTGTATGTCCACCTTAACGACGTCACAGTTACTCACACTACGACTCTCTCGAGTTTGCAAATGTACTTCGCCAGATGACGAGGCATTCGGCTACCTTAAGGGAGTCATAGTTCCTGCTGCCAGCTACTCCCTTTTCTTTGAATCTATCCTCTCTTTATTTCGTACTGCGGCCTGTCCATGCAGAAGCAAAATCCTGCAACAAGTCCACCTTCACGTTGCCTGAGTTACTCCAACGACGATATCCTCGAGTTTTCAAGTAAATTTCGCAGAGTGACGAGGCATTTGGCTACCTTAAGAGAGTCATAGTTACTCCTGCCGGCTGCTCCCATTTCTTTAGGCCTTTAACATTCTTGCTATGGCCAGTCCTACAGAACCGATATGCCACTGTATGTCCACCTTAACGTCGTCACAGTTACTCACACTACGAGTCTCTCGAGTTTGCAAATGTACTTCGCCGGATGACGAGGCATTTGGCTACCTTAAGGGAGTCATAGTTCCTGCTGCCAGCTACTCCCTTTTCTTTGAATCTATCCTCTCTTTATTTCGTACTGCGGCCTGTCCATGCAGAAGCGAAATCCTGCAACAAGTCCACCTTCACGTTGCCTGAGTTACTCCAACGACGATATCCTCGAGTTTTCAAGTAAATTTCGCTGAGTGACGAGGCATTTGGCTACCTTAAGAGAGTCATAGTTACTCCTGCCGGCTGCTCCCATTTCTTTACGCTTTTAACATTCTTGCTATGGCCAGTCCTACAGAATCGATATGCCACTGTATGTCCACCTTAACGACGTCACAGTTACTCACAGTACTTCGCCGGATGACGAGGCATTTGGCTACCTTAAGAGAGTCATAGTTACTCCTGCCGGCTGCTCCCATTTCTTTAGGCCTTTAACATTCTTGCTATGGCCAGTCCTACAGAACCGATATGCCACTGTATGTCCACCTTAACGTCGTCACAGTTACTCACAATACGAGTCTCTCGAGTTTGCAAATGTACTTCGCCGGATGACGAGGCATTTAGCTACGTTAAGAGAGTCATAGTTCCTGCTGCCAGCTGCTCCCTTTTCTTTGAATCTATCCTCTCTTTAGTTCGTACTGCGGCCTGTCCATGCAGAAGCGAAATGCTGCAACAAGTCCACCTTCACGTTGCCTGAGTTACTCCAACGACGATATCCTCGAGTTTTCAAGTAAATTTCGCTGAGTGACGAGGCATTTGGCTACCTTAAGAGACTCTTAGTTACTCCTGCCGGCTGCTCCCATTTCTTTAGGCCTTTAACATTCTTGCTATGGCCAGTCCTACAGAACCGATATGCCACTGTATGTCCACCTTAACGTCGTCACAGTTACTCACACTACGAGTCTCTCGAGTTTGCAAATGTACTTCGCCGGATGACGAGGCATTTGGCTACCTTAAGAGAGTCATAGTTCCTGCTGCCTGCTGCTCCCTTTTCTTTGAATCTATCCTCTCTTTATTTCGTACTGCGGCCTGTCCATGCAGAAGCGAAATCCTGCAACAAGTCCACCTTCACGTTGCCTGAGTTACTCCAACGACGATATCCTCGAGTTTTCAAGTAAATTTCGCAGAGTGACGAGGCATTTGGCTACCTTAAGAGAGTCATAGTTACTCCTGCCGGCTGCTCCCATTTCTTTAGACCTTTAACATTCTTGCTATGGCCAGTCCTACAGAACCGATATGCCACTGTATGTCCACCTTAACGACGTCACAGTTACTCACACTACGACTCTCTCGAGTTTGCAAATGTACTTCGCCGGATGACGAGGCATTTGGCTACCTTAAGGGAGTCATAGTTCCTGCTGCCAGCTGCTCCCTTTTCTTTGAATCTATCCTCTCTTTATTTCGTACTGCGGCCTGTCCATGCAGAAGCAAAATCCTGCAACAAGTCCACCTTCACGTTGCCTGAGTTACTCCAACGACGATATCCTCGAGTTTTCAAGTAAATTTCGCAGAGTGACGAGGCATTTGGCTACCTTAAGAGAGTCATAGTTACTCCTGCCGGCTGCTCCCATTTCTTTAGGCCTTTAACATTCTTGCTATGGCCAGTCCTACAGAACCGATATGCCACTGTATGTCCACCTTAACGACGTCACAGTTACTCACACTACGACTCTTTCGAGTTTGCAAATGTACTTCGCCGGATGACGAGGCATTTGGCTACCTTAAGGGAGTCATAGTTCCTGCTGCCAGCTACTCCCTTTTCTTTGAATCTATCCTCTCTTTATTTCGTACTGCGGCCTGTCCATGCAGAAGCGAAATCCTGCAACAAGTCCACCTTCACGTTGCCTGAGTTACTCCAACGACGATATCCTCGAGTTTTCAAGTAAATTTCGCTGAGTGACGAGGCATTTGGCTACCTTAAGAGACTCATAGTTACTCCTGCCGGCTGCTCCCATTTCTTTACGCTTTTAACATTCTTGCTATGGCCAGTCCTACAGAATCGATATGCCACTGTATGTCCACCTTAACGACGTCACAGTTACTCACAGTACTTCGCCGGATGACGAGGCATTTGGCTACCTTAAGAGAGTCTAAGTTCCTGCTTCCAGCTGCTCCCTTTTCTTTGAATCTATCCTCTCTTTATTTCGTACTGCGGCCTGTCCATGCAGAAGCGAAATGCTGCAACAAGTCCACCTTCACGTTGCCTGAGTTACTCCAACGACGATATCCTCGAGTTTTCAAGTAAATTTCGCAGAGTGACGAGGCATTTGGCTACCTTAAGAGAGTCATAGTTACTCCTGCCGGCTGCTCCCATTTCTTTAGGCCTTTAACATTCTTGCTATGGCCAGTCCTACAGAACCGATATGCCACTGTATGTCCACCTTAACGTCGTCACAGTTACTCACAATACGAGTCTCTCGAGTTTGCAAATGTACTTCGCCGGATGACGAGGCATTTAGCTACGTTAAGAGAGTCATAGTTCCTGCTGCCAGCTGCTCCCTTTTCTTTGAATCTATCCTCTCTTTAGTTCGTACTGCGGCCTGTCCATGCAGAAGCGAAATGCTGCAACAAGTCCACCTTCACGTTGCCTGAGTTACTCCAACGACGATATCCTCGAGTTTTCAAGTAAATTTCGCTGAGTGACGAGGCATTTGGCTACCTTAAGAGACTCTTAGTTACTCCTGCCGGCTGCTCCCATTTCTTTAGGCCTTTAACATTCTTGCTATGGCCAGTCCTACAGAACCGATATGCCACTGTATGTCCACCTTAACGTCGTCACAGTTACTCACACTACGAGTCTCTCGAGTTTGCAAATGTACTTCGCCGGATGACGAGGCATTTGGCTACCTTAAGAGAGTCATAGTTCCTGCTGCCTGCTGCTCCCTTTTCTTTGAATCTATCCTCTCTTTATTTCGTACTGCGGCCTGTCCATGCAGAAGCGAAATCCTGCAACAAGTCCACCTTCACGTTGCCTGAGTTACTCCAACGACGATATCCTCGAGTTTTCAAGTAAATTTCGCAGAGTGACGAGGCATTTGGCTACCTTAAGAGAGTCATAGTTACTCCTGCCGGCTGCTCCCATTTCTTTAGACCTTTAACATTCTTGCTATGGCCAGTCCTACAGAACCGATATGCCACTGTATGTCCACCTTAACGACGTCACAGTTACTCACACTACGACTCTCTCGAGTTTGCAAATGTACTTCGCCGGATGACGAGGCATTTGGCTACCTTAAGGGAGTCATAGTTCCTGCTGCCAGCTGCTCCCTTTTCTTTGAATCTATCCTCTCTTTATTTCGTACTGCGGCCTGTCCATGCAGAAGCAAAATCCTGCAACAAGTCCACCTTCACGTTGCCTGAGTTACTCCAACGACGATATCCTCGAGTTTTCAAGTAAATTTCGCAGAGTGACGAGGCATTTGGCTACCTTAAGAGAGTCATAGTTACTCCTGCCGGCTGCTCCCATTTCTTTAGGCCTTTAACATTCTTGCTATGGCCAGTCCTACAGAACCGATATGCCACTGTATGTCCACCTTAACGACGTCACAGTTACTCACACTACGACTCTTTCGAGTTTGCAAATGTACTTCGCCGGATGACGAGGCATTTGGCTACCTTAAGGGAGTCATAGTTCCTGCTGCCAGCTACTCCCTTTTCTTTGAATCTATCCTCTCTTTATTTCGTACTGCGGCCTGTCCATGCAGAAGCGAAATCCTGCAACAAGTCCACCTTCACGTTGCCTGAGTTACTCCAACGACGATATCCTCGAGTTTTCAAGTAAATTTCGCTGAGTGACGAGGCATTTGGCTACCTTAAGAGAGTCATAGTTACTCCTGCCGGCTGCTCCCATTTCTTTACGCTTTTAACATTCTTGCTATGGCCAGTCCTACAGAATCGATATGCCACTGTATGTCCACCTTAACGACGTCACAGTTACTCACAGTACTTCGCCGGATGACGAGGCATTTGGCTACCTTAAGAGAGTCATAGTTCCTGCTTCCAGCTGCTCCCTTTTCTTTGAATCTATCCTCTCTTTATTTCGTACTGCGGCCTGTCCATGCAGAAGCGAAATGCTGCAACAAGTCCACCTTCACGTTGCCTGAGTTACTCCAACGACGATATCCTCGAGTTTTCAAGTAAATTTCGCAGAGTGACGAGGCATTTGGCTACCTTAAGAGAGTCATAGTTACTCCTGCCGGCTGCTCCCATTTCTTTAGGCCTTTAACATTCTTGCTATGGCCAGTCCTACAGAACCGATATGCCACTGTATGTCCACCTTAACGTCGTCACAGTTACTCACAATACGAGTCTCTCGAGTTTGCAAATGTACTTCGCCGGATGACGAGGCATTTAGCTACGTTAAGAGAGTCATAGTTCCTGCTGCCAGCTGCTCCCTTTTCTTTGAATCTATCCTCTCTTTAGTTCGTACTGCGGCCTGTCCATGCAGAAGCGAAATGCTGCAACAAGTCAACCTTCACGTTGCCTGAGTTACTCCAACGACGATATCCTCGAGTTTTCAAGTAAATTTCGCTGAGTGACGAGGCATTTGGCTACCTTAAGAGACTCTTAGTTACTCCTGCCGGCTGCTCCCATTTCTTTAGGCCTTTAACATTCTTGCTATGGCCAGTCCTACAGAACCGATATGCCACTGTATGTCCACCTTAACGTCGTCACAGTTACTCACACTACGAGTCTCTCGAGTTTGCAAATGTACTTCGCCGGATGACGAGGCATTTGGCTACCTTAAGAGAGTCATAGTTCCTGCTGCCTGCTGCTCCCTTTTCTTTGAATCTATCCTCTCTTTATTTCGTACTGCGGCCTGTCCATGCAGAAGCGAAATCCTGCAACAAGTCCACCTTCACGTTGCCTGAGTTACTCCAACGACGATATCCTCGAGTTTTCAAGTAAATTTCGCTGAGTGACGAGGCATTTGGCTACCTTAAGAGACTCATAGTTACTCCTGCCGGCTGCTCCCATTTCTTTAGGCCTTTAAAATTCTTGCTATGGCCAGTCCTACAGAACCGATATGCCACTGTATGTCCACCTTAACGACGTCACAGTTACTCACACTACGACTCTCTCGAGTTTGCAAATGTACTTCGCCAGATGACGAGGCATTCGGCTACCTTAAGGGAGTCATAGTTCCTGCTGCCAGCTACTCCCTTTTCTTTGAATCTATCCTCTCTTTATTTCGTACTGCGGCCTGTCCATGCAGAAGCAAAATCCTGCAACAAGTCCACCTTCACGTTGCCTGAGTTACTCCAACGACGATATCCTCGAGTTTTCAAGTAAATTTCGCAGAGTGACGAGGCATTTGGCTACCTTAAGAGAGTCATAGTTACTCCTGCCGGCTGCTCCCATTTCTTTAGGCCTTTAACATTCTTGCTATGGCCAGTCCTACAGAACCGATATGCCACTGTATGTCCACCTTAACGTCGTCACAGTTACTCACACTACGAGTCTCTCGAGTTTGCAAATGTACTTCGCCGGATGACGAGGCATTTGGCTACCTTAAGGGAGTCATAGTTCCTGCTGCCAGCTACTCCCTTTTCTTTGAATCTATCCTCTCTTTATTTCGTACTGCGGCCTGTCCATGCAGAAGCGAAATCCTGCAACAAGTCCACCTTCACGTTGCCTGAGTTACTCCAACGACGATATCCTCGAGTTTTCAAGTAAATTTCGCTGAGTGACGAGGCATTTGGCTACCTTAAGAGAGTCATAGTTACTCCTGCCGGCTGCTCCCATTTCTTTACGCTTTTAACATTCTTGCTATGGCCAGTCCTACAGAATCGATATGCCACTGTATGTCCACCTTAACGACGTCACAGTTACTCACAGTACTTCGCCGGATGACGAGGCATTTGGCTACCTTAAGAGAGTCATAGTTCCTGCTTCCAGCTGCTCCCTTTTCTTTGAATCTATCCTCTCTTTATTTCGTACTGCGGCCTGTCCATGCAGAAGCGAAATGCTGCAACAAGTCCACCTTCACGTTGCCTGAGTTACTCCAACGACGATATCCTCGAGTTTTCAAGTAAATTTCGCAGAGTGACGAGGCATTTGGCTACCTTAAGAGAGTCATAGTTACTCCTGCCGGCTGCTCCCATTTCTTTAGGCCTTTAACATTCTTGCTATGGCCAGTCCTACAGAACCGATATGCCACTGTATGTCCACCTTAACGTCGTCACAGTTACTCACAATACGAGTCTCTCGAGTTTGCAAATGTACTTCGCCGGATGACGAGGCATTTAGCTACGTTAAGAGAGTCATAGTTCCTGCTGCCAGCTGCTCCCTTTTCTTTGAATCTATCCTCTCTTTAGTTCGTACTGCGGCCTGTCCATGCAGAAGCGAAATGCTGCAACAAGTCAACCTTCACGTTGCCTGAGTTACTCCAACGACGATATCCTCGAGTTTTCAAGTAAATTTCGCTGAGTGACGAGGCATTTGGCTACCTTAAGAGACTCTTAGTTACTCCTGCCGGCTGCTCCCATTTCTTTAGGCCTTTAACATTCTTGCTATGGCCAGTCCTACAGAACCGATATGCCACTGTATGTCCACCTTAACGTCGTCACAGTTACTCACACTACGAGTCTCTCGAGTTTGCAAATGTACTTCGCCGGATGACGAGGCATTTGGCTACCTTAAGAGAGTCATAGTTCCTGCTGCCTGCTGCTCCCTTTTCTTTGAATCTATCCTCTCTTTATTTCGTACTGCGGCCTGTCCATGCAGAAGCGAAATCCTGCAACAAGTCCACCTTCACGTTGCCTGAGTTACTCCAACGACGATATCCTCGAGTTTTCAAGTAAATTTCGCTGAGTGACGAGGCATTTGGCTACCTTAAGAGACTCATAGTTACTCCTGCCGGCTGCTCCCATTTCTTTAGGCCTTTAAAATTCTTGCTATGGCCAGTCCTACAGAACCGATATGCCACTGTATGTCCACCTTAACGACGTCACAGTTACTCACACTACGACTCTCTCGAGTTTGCAAATGTACTTCGCCAGATGACGAGGCATTCGGCTACCTTAAGGGAGTCATAGTTCCTGCTGCCAGCTACTCCCTTTTCTTTGAATCTATCCTCTCTTTATTTCGTACTGCGGCCTGTCCATGCAGAAGCAAAATCCTGCAACAAGTCCACCTTCACGTTGCCTGAGTTACTCCAACGACGATATCCTCGAGTTTTCAAGTAAATTTCGCAGAGTGACGAGGCATTTGGCTACCTTAAGAGAGTCATAGTTACTCCTGCCGGCTGCTCCCATTTCTTTAGGCCTTTAACATTCTTGCTATGGCCAGTCCTACAGAACCGATATGCCACTGTATGTCCACCTTAACGTCGTCACAGTTACTCACACTACGAGTCTCTCGAGTTTGCAAATGTACTTCGCCGGATGACGAGGCATTTGGCTACCTTAAGGGAGTCATAGTTCCTGCTGCCAGCTACTCCCTTTTCTTTGAATCTATCCTCTCTTTATTTCGTACTGCGGCCTGTCCATGCAGAAGCGAAATCCTGCAACAAGTCCACCTTCACGTTGCCTGAGTTACTCCAACGACGATATCCTCGAGTTTTCAAGTAAATTTCGCTGAGTGACGAGGCATTTGGCTACCTTAAGAGAGTCATAGTTACTCCTGCCGGCTGCTCCCATTTCTTTACGCTTTTAACATTCTTGCTATGGCCAGTCCTACAGAATCGATATGCCACTGTATGTCCACCTTAACGACGTCACAGTTACTCACAGTACTTCGCCGGATGACGAGGCATTTGGCTACCTTAAGAGAGTCATAGTTCCTGCTTCCAGCTGCTCCCTTTTCTTTGAATCTATCCTCTCTTTATTTCGTACTGCGGCCTGTCCATGCAGAAGCGAAATGCTGCAACAAGTCCACCTTCACGTTGCCTGAGTTACTCCAACGACGATATCCTCGAGTTTTCAAGTAAATTTCGCAGAGTGACGAGGCATTTGGCTACCTTAAGAGAGTCATAGTTACTCCTGCCGGCTGCTCCCATTTCTTTAGGCCTTTAACATTCTTGCTATGGCCAGTCCTACAGAACCGATATGCCACTGTATGTCCACCTTAACGTCGTCACAGTTACTCACACTACGAGTCTCTCGAGTTTGCAAATGTACTTCGCCGGATGACGAGGCATTTAGCTACGTTAAGAGAGTCATAGTTCCTGCTGCCAGCTGCTCCCTTTTCTTTGAATCTATCCTCTCTTTAGTTCGTACTGCGGCCTGTCCATGCAGAAGCGAAATGCTGCAACAAGTCCACCTTCACGTTGCCTGAGTTACTCCAACGACGATATCCTCGAGTTTTCAAGTAAATTTCGCTGAGTGACGAGGCATTTGGCTACCTTAAGAGACTCTTAGTTACTCCTGCCGGCTGCTCCCATTTCTTTAGGCCTTTAACATTCTTGCTATGGCCAGTCCTACAGAACCGATATGCCACTGTATGTCCACCTTAACGTCGTCACAGTTACTCACACTACGAGTCTCTCGAGTTTGCAAATGTACTTCGCCGGATGACGAGGCATTTGGCTACCTTAAGAGAGTCATAGTTCCTGCTGCCTGCTGCTCCCTTTTCTTTGAATCTATCCTCTCTTTATTTCGTACTGCGGCCTGTCCATGCAGAAGCGAAATCCTGCAACAAGTCCACCTTCACGTTGCCTGAGTTACTCCAACGACGATATCCTCGAGTTTTCAAGTAAATTTCGCTGAGTGACGAGGCATTTGGCTACCTTAAGAGACTCATAGTTACTCCTGCCGGCTGCTCCCATTTCTTTAGGCCTTTAAAATTCTTGCTATGGCCAGTCCTACAGAACCGATATGCCACTGTATGTCCACCTTAACGTCGTCACAGTTACTCACACTACGAGTCTCTCGAGTTTGCAAATGTACTTCGCCGGATGACGAGGCATTTGGCTACCTTAAGGGAGTCATAGTTCCTGCTGCCAGCTACTCCCTTTTCTTTGAATCTATCCTCTCTTTATTTCGTACTGCGGCCTGTCCATGCAGAAGCGAAATCCTGCAACAAGTCCACCTTCACGTTGCCTGAGTTACTCCAACGACGATATCCTCGAGTTTTCAAGTAAATTTCGCTGAGTGACGAGGCATTTGGCTACCTTAAGAGAGTCATAGTTACTCCTGCCGGCTGCTCCCATTTCTTTACGCTTTTAACATTCTTGCTATGGCCAGTCCTACAGAATCGATATGCCACTGTATGTCCACCTTAACGACGTCACAGTTACTCACAGTACTTCGCCGGATGACGAGGCATTTGGCTACCTTAAGAGAGTCATAGTTCCTGCTTCCAGCTGCTCCCTTTTCTTTGAATCTATCCTCTCTTTATTTCGTACTGCGGCCTGTCCATGCAGAAGCGAAATGCTGCAACAAGTCCACCTTCACGTTGCCTGAGTTACTCCAACGACGATATCCTCGAGTTTTCAAGTAAATTTTTCAGAGTGACGAGGCATTTGGCTACCTTAAGAGAGTCATAGTTACTCCTGCCGGCTGCTCCCATTTCTTTAGGCCTTTAACATTCTTGCTATGGCCAGTCCTACAGAACCGATATGCCACTGTATGTCCACCTTAACGTCGTCACAGTTACTCACACTACGAGTCTCTCGAGTTTGCAAATGTACTTCGCCGGATGACGAGGCATTTAGCTACGTTAAGAGAGTCATAGTTCCTGCTGCCAGCTGCTCCCTTTTCTTTGAATCTATCCTCTCTTTAGTTCGTACTGCGGCCTGTCCATGCAGAAGCGAAATGCTGCAACAAGTCCACCTTCACGTTGCCTGAGTTACTCCAACGACGATATCCTCGAGTTTTCAAGTAAATTTCGCTGAGTGACGAGGCATTTGGCTACCTTAAGAGACTCTTAGTTACTCCTGCCGGCTGCTCCCATTTCTTTAGGCCTTTAACATTCTTGCTATGGCCAGTCCTACAGAACCGATACGCCACTGTATGTCCACCTTAACGTCGTCACAGTTACTCACACTACGAGTCTCTCGAGTTTGCAAATGTACTTCGCCGGATGACGAGGCATTTGGCTACCTTAAGAGAGTCATAGTTCCTGCTGCCTGCTGCTCCCTTTTCTTTGAATCTATCCTCTCTTTATTTCGTACTGCGGCCTGTCCATGCAGAAGCGAAATCCTGCAACAAGTCCACCTTACGTTGCCTGAGTTACTCCAACGACGATATCCTCGAGTTTTCAAGTAAATTTCGCTGAGTGACGAGGCATTTGGCTACCTTAAGAGACTCATAGTTACTCCTGCCGGCTGCTCCCATTTCTTTAGGCCTTTAAAATTCTTGCTATGGCCAGTCCTACAGAACCGATATGCCACTGTATGTCCACCTTAACGACGTCACAGTTACTCACACTACGACTCTCTCGAGTTTGCAAATGTACTTCGCCAGATGACGAGGCATTTGGCTACCTTAAGGGAGTCATAGTTCCTGCTGCCAGCTACTCCCTTTTCTTTGAATCTATCCTCTCTTTATTTCGTACTGCGGCCTGTCCATGCAGAAGCAAAATCCTGCAACAAGTCCACCTTCACGTTGCCTGAGTTACTCCAACGACGATATCCTCGAGTTTTCAAGTAAATTTCGCAGAGTGACGAGGCATTTGGCTACCTTAAGAGAGTCATAGTTACTCCTGCCGGCTGCTCCCATTTCTTTAGGCCTTTAACATTCTTGCTATGGCCAGTCCTACAGAACCGATATGCCACTGTATGTCCACCTTAACGTCGTCACAGTTACTCACACTACGAGTCTCTCGAGTTTGCAAATGTACTTCGCCGGATGACGAGGCATTTGGCTACCTTAAGGGAGTCATAGTTCCTGCTGCCAGCTACTCCCTTTTCTTTGAATCTATCCTCTCTTTATTTCGTACTGCGGCCTGTCCATGCAGAAGCGAAATCCTGCAACAAGTCCACCTTCACGTTGCCTGAGTTACTCCAACGACGATATCCTCGAGTTTTCAAGTAAATTTCGCTGAGTGACGAGGCATTTGGCTACCTTAAGAGACTCATAGTTACTCCTGCCGGCTGCTCCCATTTCTTTAGGCCTTTAAAATTCTTGCTATGGCCAGTCCTACAGAACCGATATGCCACTGTATGACCACCTTAACGACGTCACAGTTACTCACACTACGACTCTCTCGAGTTTGCAAATGTACTTCGCCGGATGACGAGGCATTTGGCTACCTTAAGGGAGTCATAGTTCCTGCTGCCAGCTGCTCCCTTTTCTTTGATTCTATCCTCTCTTTATTTCGTACTGCGGCCTGTCCATGCAGAAGCAAAATCCTGCAACAAGTCCACCTTCACGTTGCCTGAGTTACTCCAACGACGATATCCTCGAGTTTTCAAGTAAATTTCGCAGAGTGACGAGGCATTTGGCTACCTTAAGAGAGTCATAGTTACTCCTGCCGGCTGCTCCCATTTCTTTAGGCCTTTAACATTCTTGCTATGGCCAGTCCTACAGAACCGATATGCCACTGTATGTCCACCTTAACGTCGTCACAGTTACTCACACTACGAGTCTCTCGAGTTTGCAAATGTACTTCGCCGGATGACGAGGCATTTGGCTACCTTAAGGGAGTCATAGTTCCTGCTGCCAGCTACTCCCTTTTCTTTGAATCTATCCTCTCTTTATTTCGTACTGCGGCCTGTCCATGCAGAAGCGAAATCCTGCAACAAGTCCACCTTCACGTTGCCTGAGTTACTCCAACGACGATATCCTCGAGTTTTCAAGTAAATTTCGCTGAGTGACGAGGCATTTGGCTACCTTAAGAGACTCATAGTTACTCCTGCCGGCTGCTCCCATTTCTTTAGGCCTTTAAAATTCTTGCTATGGCCAGTCCTACAGAACCGATATGCCACTGTATGTCCACCTTAACGACGTCACAGTTACTCACACTACGACTCTCTCGAGTTTGCAAATGTACTTCGCCGGATGACGAGGCATTTGGCTACCTTAAGGGAGTCATAGTTCCTGCTGCCAGCTGCTCCCTTTTCTTTGAATCTATCCTCTCTTTATTTCGTACTGCGGCCTGTCCATGCAGAAGCAAAATCCTGCAACAAGTCCACCTTCACGTTGCCTGAGTTACTCCAACGACGATATCCTCGAGTTTTCAAGTAAATTTCGCAGAGTGACGAGGCATTTGGCTACCTTAAGAGAGTCATAGTTACTCCTGCCGGCTGCTCCCATTTCTTTAGGCCTTTAACATTCTTGCTATGGCCAGTCCTACAGAACCGATATGCCACTGTATGTCCACCTTAACGTCGTCACAGTTACTCACACTACGAGTCTCTCGAGTTTGCAAATGTACTTCGCCGGATGACGAGGCATTTGGCTACCTTAAGGGAGTCATAGTTCCTGCTGCCAGCTACTCCCTTTTCTTTGAATGTATCCTCTCTTTATTTCGTACTGCGGCCTGTCCATGCAGAAGCGAAATCCTGCAACAAGTCCACCTTCACGTTGCCTGAGTCACTCCAACGACGATATCCTCGAGTTTTCAAGTAAATTTCGTTGAGTGACGAGGCATTTGGCTACCTTAAGAGAGTCATAGTTACTCCTGCCGGCTGCTCCCATTTCTTTACGCCTTTAACATTCTTGCTATGGCCAGTCCTACAGAATCGATATGCCACTGTATGTCCACCTTAACGACGTCACAGTTACTCACAGTACTTCGCCGGATGACGAGGCATTTGGCTACCTTAAGAGAGTCATAGTTCCTGCTTCCAGCTGCTCCCTTTTTTTTGAATGTATCCTCTCTTTATTTCGTACTGCGGCCTGTCCATGCAGAAGCGAAATGCTGCAACAAGTCCACCTTCACGTTGCCTGAGTTACTCCAACGACGATATCCTCGAGTTTTCAAGTAAATTTCGCAGAGTGACGAGGCATTGGGCTACCTTAAGAGAGTCATAGTTACTCCTGCCGGCTGCTCCCATTTCTTTAGGCCTTTAACATTCTTGCTATGGCCAGTCCTACAGAACCGATATGCCACTGTATGTCCACCTTAACGACGTCACAGTTACTCACACTACGACTCTCTCGAGTTTGCAAATGTACTTCGCCGGATGACGAGGCATTTGGCTACCTTAAGGGAGTCATAGTTCCTGCTGCCAGCTGCTCCCTTTTCTTTGAATCTATCCTCTCTTTATTTCGTACTGCGGCCTGTCCATGCAGAAGCAAAATCCTGCAACAAGTCCACCTTCACGTTGCCTGAGTTACTCCAACGACGATATCCTCGAGTTTTCAAGTAAATTTCGCAGAGTGACGAGGCATTTGGCTACCTTAAGAGAGTCATAGTTACTCCTGCCGGCTGCTCCCATTTCTTTAGGCCTTTAACATTCTTGCTATGGCCAGTCCTACAGAACCGATATGCCACTGTATGTCCACCTTAACGACGTCACAGTTACTCACACTACGACTCTCTCGAGTTTGCAAATGTACTTCGCCGGATGACGAGGCATTTGGCTACCTTAAGGGAGTCATAGTTCCTGCTGCCAGCTACTCCCTTTTCTTTGAATCTATCCTCTCTTTATTTCGTACTGCGGCCTGTCCATGCAGAAGCAAAATCCTGCAACAAGTCCACCTTCACGTTGCCTGAGTTACTCCAACGACGATATCCTCGAGTTTTCAAGTAAATTTCGCAGAGTGACGAGGCATTTGGCTACCTTAAGAGAGTCATAGTTACTCCTGCCGGCTGCTCCCATTTCTTTAGGCCTTTAACATTCTTGCTATGGCCAGTCCTACAGAACCGATATGCCACTGTATGTCCACCTTAACGACGTCACAGTTACTCACACTACGACTCTTTCGAGTTTGCAAATGTACTTCGCCGGATGACGAGGCATTTGGCTACCTTAAGGGAGTCATAGTTCCTGCTGCCAGCTACTCCCTTTTCTTTGAATCTATCCTCTCTTTATTTCGTACTGCGGCCTGTCCATGCAGAAGCGAAATCCTGCAACAAGTCCACCTTCACGTTGCCTGAGTTACTCCAACGACGATATCCTCGAGTTTTCAAGTAAATTTCGCTGAGTGACGAGGCATTTGGCTACCTTAAGAGAGTCATAGTTACTCCTGCCGGCTGCTCCCATGTCTTTACGCTTTTAACATTCTTGCTATGGCCAGTCCTACAGAATCGATATGCCACTGTATGTCCACCTTAACGACGTCACAGTTACTCAGAGTACTTCGCCGGATGACGAGGCATTTGGCTACCTTAAGAGAGTCATAGTTCCTGCTTCCAGCTGCTCCCTTTTCTTTGAATCTATCCTCTCTTTATTTCGTACTGCGGCCTGTCCATGCAGAAGCGAAATGCTGCAACAAGTCCACCTTCACGTTGCCTGAGTTACTCCAACGACGATATCCTCGAGTTTTCAAGTAAATTTCGCAGAGTGACGAGGCATTTGGCTACCTTAAGAGAGTCATAGTTACTCCTGCCGGCTGCTCCCATTTCTTTAGGCCTTTAACATTCTTGCTATGGCCAGTCCTACAGAACCGATATGCCACTGTATGTCCACCTTAACGTCGTCACAGTTACTCACACTACGAGTCTCTCGAGTTTGCAAATGTACTTCGCCGGATGACGAGGCATTTAGCTACGTTAAGAGAGTCATAGTTCCTGCTGCCAGCTGCTCCCTTTTCTTTGAATCTATCCTCTCTTTAGTTCGTACTGCGGCCTGTCCATGCAGAAGCGAAATGCTGCAACAAGTCCACCTTCACGTTGCCTGAGTTACTCCAACGACGATATCCTCGAGTTTTCAAGTAAATTTCGCTGAGTGACGAGGCATTTGGCTACCTTAAGAGA
The DNA here is from genome assembly GCF_021461385.2 of Schistocerca piceifrons. Taxonomy (NCBI): domain Eukaryota; kingdom Metazoa; phylum Arthropoda; class Insecta; order Orthoptera; family Acrididae; genus Schistocerca; species Schistocerca piceifrons. The sequence goes on from NC_060142.1 coordinate 19,696,682, forward strand.
CTCTTAGTTACTCCTGCCGGCTGCTCCCATTTCTTTAGGCCTTTAACATTCTTGCTATGGCCAGTCCTACAGAACCGATATGCCACTGTATGTCCACCTTAACGTCGTCACAGTTACTCACACTACGAGTCTCTCGAGTTTGCAAATGTACTTCGCCGGATGACGAGGCATTTGGCTACCTTAAGAGAGTCATAGTTCCTGCTGCCTGCTGCTCCCTTTTCTTTGAATCTATCCTCTCTTTATTTCGTACTGCGGCCTGTCCATGCAGAAGCGAAATCCTGCAACAAGTCCACCTTCACGTTGCCTGAGTTACTCCAACGACGATATCCTCGAGTTTTCAAGTAAATTTCGCTGAGTGACGAGGCATTTGGCTACCTTAAGAGACTCATAGTTACTCCTGCCGGCTGCTCCCATTTCTTTAGGCCTTTAAAATTCTTGCTATGGCCAGTCCTACAGAACCGATATGCCACTGTATGTCCACCTTAACGACGTCACAGTTACTCACACTACGACTCTCTCGAGTTTGCAAATGTACTTCGCCAGATGACGAGGCATTTGGCTACCTTAAGGGAGTCATAGTTCCTGCTGCCAGCTACTCCCTTTTCTTTGAATCTATCCTCTCTTTATTTCGTACTGCGGCCTGTCCATGCAGAAGCGAAATCCTGCAACAAGTCCACCTTCACGTTGCCTGAGTTACTCCAACGACGATATCCTCGAGTTTTCAAGTAAATTTCGCTGAGTGACGAGGCATTTGGCTACCTTAAGAGACTCATAGTTACTCCTGCCGGCTGCTCCCATTTCTTTAGGCCTTTAAAATTCTTGCTATGGCCAGTCCTACAGAACCGATATGCCACTGTATGTCCACCTTAACGACGTCACAGTTACTCACACTACGACTCTCTCGAGTTTGCAAATGTACTTCGCCGGATGACGAGGCATTTGGCTACCTTAAGAGAGTCATAGTTCCTGCTGCCTGCTGCTCCCTTTTCTTTGAATCTATCCTCTCTTTATTTCGTACTGCGGCCTGTCCATGCAGAAGCGAAATCCTGCAACAAGTCCACCTTCACGTTGCCTGAGTTACTCCAACGACGATATCCTCGAGTTTTCAAGTAAATTTCGCTGAGTGACGAGGCATTTGGCTACCTTAAGAGACTCATAGTTACTCCTGCCGGCTGCTCCCATTTCTTTAGGCCTTTAAAATTCTTGCTATGGCCAGTCCTACAGAACCGATATGCCACTGTATGTCCACCTTAACGACGTCACAGTTACTCACACTACGACTCTCTCGAGTTTGCAAATGTACTTCGCCGGATGACGAGGCATTTGGCTACCTTAAGGGAGTCATAGTTCCTGCTGCCAGCTGCTCCCTTTTCTTTGAATCTATCCTCTCTTTATTTCGTACTGCGGCCTGTCCATGCAGAAGCAAAATCCTGCAACAAGTCCACCTTCACGTTGCCTGAGTTACTCCAACGACGATATCCTCGAGTTTTCAAGTAAATTTCGCAGAGTGACGAGGCATTTGGCTACCTTAAGAGAGTCATAGTTACTCCTGCCGGCTGCTCCCATTTCTTTAGGCCTTTAGCATTCTTGCTATGGCCAGTCCTACAGAACCGATATGCCACTGTATGTCCACCTTAACGACGTCACAGTTACTCACACTACGACTCTTTCGAGTTTGCAAATGTACTTCGCCGGATGACGAGGCATTTGGCTACCTTAAGGGAGTCATAGTTCCTGCTGCCAGCTACTCCCTTTTCTTTGAATCTATCCTCTCTTTATTTCGTACTGCGGCCTGTCCATGCAGAAGCGAAATCCTGCAACAAGTCCACCTTCACGTTGCCTGAGTTACTCCAACGACGATATCCTCGAGTTTTCAAGTAAATTTCGCTGAGTGACGAGGCATTTGGCTACCTTAAGAGAGTCATAGTTACTCCTGCCGGCTGCTCCCATTTCTTTACGCTTTTAACATTCTTGCTATGGCCAGTCCTACAGAATCGATATGCCACTGTATGTCCACCTTAACGACGTCACAGTTACTCACAGTACTTCGCCGGATGACGAGGCATTTGGCTACCTTAAGAGAGTCATAGTTCCTGCTTCCAGCTGCTCCCTTTTCTTTGAATCTATCCTCTCTTTATTTCGTACTGCGGCCTGTCCATGCAGAAGCGAAATGCTGCAACAAGTCCACCTTCACGTTGCCTGAGTTACTCCAACGACGATATCCTCGAGTTTTCAAGTAAATTTCGCAGAGTGACGAGGCATTTGGCTACCTTAAGAGAGTCATAGTTACTCCTGCCGGCTGCTCCCATTTCTTTAGGCCTTTAACATTCTTGCTATGGCCAGTCCTACAGAACCGATATGCCACTGTATGTCCACCTTAACGTCGTCACAGTTACTCACAATACGAGTCTCTCGAGTTTGCAAATGTACTTCGCCGGATGACGAGGCATTTAGCTACGTTAAGAGAGTCATAGTTCCTGCTGCCAGCTGCTCCCTTTTCTTTGAATCTATCCTCTCTTTAGTTCGTACTGCGGCCTGTCCATGCAGAAGCGAAATGCTGCAACAAGTCCACCTTCACGTTGCCTGAGTTACTCCAACGACGATATCCTCGAGTTTTCAAGTAAATTTCGCTGAGTGACGAGGCATTTGGCTACCTTAAGAGACTCTTAGTTACTCCTGCCGGCTGCTCCCATTTCTTTAGGCCTTTAACATTCTTGCTATGGCCAGTCCTACAGAACCGATATGCCACTGTATGTCCACCTTAACGTCGTCACAGTTACTCACACTACGAGTCTCTCGAGTTTGCAAATGTACTTCGCCGGATGACGAGGCATTTGGCTACCTTAAGAGAGTCATAGTTCCTGCTGCCTGCTGCTCCCTTTTCTTTGAATCTATCCTCTCTTTATTTCGTACTGCGGCCTGTCCATGCAGAAGCGAAATCCTGCAACAAGTCCACCTTCACGTTGCCTGAGTTACTCCAACGACGATATCCTCGAGTTTTCAAGTAAATTTCGCTGAGTGACGAGGCATTTGGCTACCTTAAGAGACTCATAGTTACTCCTGCCGGCTGCTCCCATTTCTTTAGGCCTTTAAAATTCTTGCTATGGCCAGTCCTACAGAACCGATATGCCACTGTATGTCCACCTTAACGACGTCACAGTTACTCACACTACGACTCTCTCGAGTTTGCAAATGTACTTCGCCAGATGACGAGGCATTTGGCTACCTTAAGGGAGTCATAGTTCCTGCTGCCAGCTACTCCCTTTTCTTTGAATCTATCCTCTCTTTATTTCGTACTGCGGCCTGTCCATGCAGAAGCGAAATCCTGCAACAAGTCCACCTTCACGTTGCCTGAGTTACTCCAACGACGATATCCTCGAGTTTTCAAGTAAATTTCGCTGAGTGACGAGGCATTTGGCTACCTTAAGAGACTCATAGTTACTCCTGCCGGCTGCTCCCATTTCTTTAGGCCTTTAAAATTCTTGCTATGGCCAGTCCTACAGAACCGATATGCCACTGTATGTCCACCTTAACGACGTCACAGTTACTCACACTACGACTCTCTCGAGTTTGCAAATGTACTTCGCCGGATGACGAGGCATTTGGCTACCTTAAGAGAGTCATAGTTCCTGCTGCCTGCTGCTCCCTTTTCTTTGAATCTATCCTCTCTTTATTTCGTACTGCGGCCTGTCCATGCAGAAGCGAAATCCTGCAACAAGTCCACCTTCACGTTGCCTGAGTTACTCCAACGACGATATCCTCGAGTTTTCAAGTAAATTTCGCTGAGTGACGAGGCATTTGGCTACCTTAAGAGACTCATAGTTACTCCTGCCGGCTGCTCCCATTTCTTTAGGCCTTTAAAATTCTTGCTATGGCCAGTCCTACAGAACCGATATGCCACTGTATGTCCACCTTAACGACGTCACAGTTACTCACACTACGACTCTCTCGAGTTTGCAAATGTACTTCGCCGGATGACGAGGCATTTGGCTACCTTAAGGGAGTCATAGTTCCTGCTGCCAGCTGCTCCCTTTTCTTTGAATCTATCCTCTCTTTATTTCGTACTGCGGCCTGTCCATGCAGAAGCAAAATCCTGCAACAAGTCCACCTTCACGTTGCCTGAGTTACTCCAACGACGATATCCTCGAGTTTTCAAGTAAATTTCGCAGAGTGACGAGGCATTTGGCTACCTTAAGAGAGTCATAGTTACTCCTGCCGGCTGCTCCCATTTCTTTAGGCCTTTAGCATTCTTGCTATGGCCAGTCCTACAGAACCGATATGCCACTGTATGTCCACCTTAACGACGTCACAGTTACTCACACTACGACTCTTTCGAGTTTGCAAATGTACTTCGCCGGATGACGAGGCATTTGGCTACCTTAAGGGAGTCATAGTTCCTGCTGCCAGCTACTCCCTTTTCTTTGAATCTATCCTCTCTTTATTTCGTACTGCGGCCTGTCCATGCAGAAGCGAAATCCTGCAACAAGTCCACCTTCACGTTGCCTGAGTTACTCCAACGACGATATCCTCGAGTTTTCAAGTAAATTTCGCTGAGTGACGAGGCATTTGGCTACCTTAAGAGAGTCATAGTTACTCCTGCCGGCTGCTCCCATTTCTTTACGCTTTTAACATTCTTGCTATGGCCAGTCCTACAGAATCGATATGCCACTGTATGTCCACCTTAACGACGTCACAGTTACTCACAGTACTTCGCCGGATGACGAGGCATTTGGCTACCTTAAGAGAGTCATAGTTCCTGCTTCCAGCTGCTCCCTTTTCTTTGAATCTATCCTCTCTTTATTTCGTACTGCGGCCTGTCCATGCAGAAGCGAAATGCTGCAACAAGTCCACCTTCACGTTGCCTGAGTTACTCCAACGACGATATCCTCGAGTTTTCAAGTAAATTTCGCAGAGTGACGAGGCATTTGGCTACCTTAAGAGAGTCATAGTTACTCCTGCCGGCTGCTCCCATTTCTTTAGGCCTTTAACATTCTTGCTATGGCCAGTCCTACAGAACCGATATGCCACTGTATGTCCACCTTAACGTCGTCACAGTTACTCACAATACGAGTCTCTCGAGTTTGCAAATGTACTTCGCCGGATGACGAGGCATTTAGCTACGTTAAGAGAGTCATAGTTCCTGCTGCCAGCTGCTCCCTTTTCTTTGAATCTATCCTCTCTTTAGTTCGTACTGCGGCCTGTCCATGCAGAAGCGAAATGCTGCAACAAGTCCACCTTCACGTTGCCTGAGTTACTCCAACGACGATATCCTCGAGTTTTCAAGTAAATTTCGCTGAGTGACGAGGCATTTGGCTACCTTAAGAGACTCTTAGTTACTCCTGCCGGCTGCTCCCATTTCTTTAGGCCTTTAACATTCTTGCTATGGCCAGTCCTACAGAACCGATATGCCACTGTATGTCCACCTTAACGTCGTCACAGTTACTCACACTACGAGTCTCTCGAGTTTGCAAATGTACTTCGCCGGATGACGAGGCATTTGGCTACCTTAAGAGAGTCATAGTTCCTGCTGCCTGCTGCTCCCTTTTCTTTGAATCTATCCTCTCTTTATTTCGTACTGCGGCCTGTCCATGCAGAAGCGAAATCCTGCAACAAGTCCACCTTCACGTTGCCTGAGTTACTCCAACGACGATATCCTCGAGTTTTCAAGTAAATTTCGCTGAGTGACGAGGCATTTGGCTACCTTAAGAGACTCATAGTTACTCCTGCCGGCTGCTCCCATTTCTTTAGGCCTTTAAAATTCTTGCTATGGCCAGTCCTACAGAACCGATATGCCACTGTATGTCCACCTTAACGACGTCACAGTTACTCACACTACGACTCTCTCGAGTTTGCAAATGTACTTCGCCGGATGACGAGGCATTTGGCTACCTTAAGGGAGTCATAGTTCCTGCTGCCAGCTGCTCCCTTTTCTTTGAATCTATCCTCTCTTTATTTCGTACTGCGGCCTGTCCATGCAGAAGCAAAATCCTGCAACAAGTCCACCTTCACGTTGCCTGAGTTACTCCAACGACGATATCCTCGAGTTTTCAAGTAAATTTCGCAGAGTGACGAGGCATTTGGCTACCTTAAGAGAGTCATAGTTACTCCTGCCGGCTGCTCCCATTTCTTTAGGCCTTTAGCATTCTTGCTATGGCCAGTCCTACAGAACCGATATGCCACTGTATGTCCACCTTAACGACGTCACAGTTACTCACACTACGACTCTTTCGAGTTTGCAAATGTACTTCGCCGGATGACGAGGCATTTGGCTACCTTAAGGGAGTCATAGTTCCTGCTGCCAGCTACTCCCTTTTCTTTGAATCTATCCTCTCTTTATTTCGTACTGCGGCCTGTCCATGCAGAAGCGAAATCCTGCAACAAGTCCACCTTCACGTTGCCTGAGTTACTCCAACGACGATATCCTCGAGTTTTCAAGTAAATTTCGCTGAGTGACGAGGCATTTGGCTACCTTAAGAGAGTCATAGTTACTCCTGCCGGCTGCTCCCATTTCTTTACGCTTTTAACATTCTTGCTATGGCCAGTCCTACAGAATCGATATGCCACTGTATGTCCACCTTAACGACGTCACAGTTACTCACAGTACTTCGCCGGATGACGAGGCATTTGGCTACCTTAAGAGAGTCATAGTTCCTGCTTCCAGCTGCTCCCTTTTCTTTGAATCTATCCTCTCTTTATTTCGTACTGCGGCCTGTCCATGCAGAAGCGAAATGCTGCAACAAGTCCACCTTCACGTTGCCTGAGTTACTCCAACGACGATATCCTCGAGTTTTCAAGTAAATTTCGCAGAGTGACGAGGCATTTGGCTACCTTAAGAGAGTCATAGTTACTCCTGCCGGCTGCTCCCATTTCTTTAGGCCTTTAACATTCTTGCTATGGCCAGTCCTACAGAACCGATATGCCACTGTATGTCCACCTTAACGTCGTCACAGTTACTCACAATACGAGTCTCTCGAGTTTGCAAATGTACTTCGCCGGATGACGAGGCATTTAGCTACGTTAAGAGAGTCATAGTTCCTGCTGCCAGCTGCTCCCTTTTCTTTGAATCTATCCTCTCTTTAGTTCGTACTGCGGCCTGTCCATGCAGAAGCGAAATGCTGCAACAAGTCCACCTTCACGTTGCCTGAGTTACTCCAACGACGATATCCTCGAGTTTTCAAGTAAATTTCGCTGAGTGACGAGGCATTTGGCTACCTTAAGAGACTCTTAGTTACTCCTGCCGGCTGCTCCCATTTCTTTAGGCCTTTAACATTCTTGCTATGGCCAGTCCTACAGAACCGATATGCCACTGTATGTCCACCTTAACGTCGTCACAGTTACTCACACTACGAGTCTCTCGAGTTTGCAAATGTACTTCGCCGGATGACGAGGCATTTGGCTACCTTAAGAGAGTCATAGTTCCTGCTGCCTGCTGCTCCCTTTTCTTTGAATCTATCCTCTCTTTATTTCGTACTGCGGCCTGTCCATGCAGAAGCGAAATCCTGCAACAAGTCCACCTTCACGTTGCCTGAGTTACTCCAACGACGATATCCTCGAGTTTTCAAGTAAATTTCGCTGAGTGACGAGGCATTTGGCTACCTTAAGAGACTCATAGTTACTCCTGCCGGCTGCTCCCATTTCTTTAGGCCTTTAAAATTCTTGCTATGGCCAGTCCTACAGAACCGATATGCCACTGTATGTCCACCTTAACGACGTCACAGTTACTCACACTACGACTCTCTCGAGTTTGCAAATGTACTTCGCCAGATGACGAGGCATTTGGCTACCTTAAGGGAGTCATAGTTCCTGCTGCCAGCTACTCCCTTTTCTTTGAATCTATCCTCTCTTTATTTCGTACTGCGGCCTGTCCATGCAGAAGCGAAATCCTGCAACAAGTCCACCTTCACGTTGCCTGAGTTACTCCAACGACGATATCCTCGAGTTTTCAAGTAAATTTCGCTGAGTGACGAGGCATTTGGCTACCTTAAGAGACTCATAGTTACTCCTGCCGGCTGCTCCCATTTCTTTAGGCCTTTAAAATTCTTGCTATGGCCAGTCCTACAGAACCGATATGCCACTGTATGTCCACCTTAACGACGTCACAGTTACTCACACTACGACTCTCTCGAGTTTGCAAATGTACTTCGCCGGATGACGAGGCATTTGGCTACCTTAAGAGAGTCATAGTTCCTGCTGCCTGCTGCTCCCTTTTCTTTGAATCTATCCTCTCTTTATTTCGTACTGCGGCCTGTCCATGCAGAAGCGAAATCCTGCAACAAGTCCACCTTCACGTTGCCTGAGTTACTCCAACGACGATATCCTCGAGTTTTCAAGTAAATTTCGCTGAGTGACGAGGCATTTGGCTACCTTAAGAGACTCATAGTTACTCCTGCCGGCTGCTCCCATTTCTTTAGGCCTTTAAAATTCTTGCTATGGCCAGTCCTACAGAACCGATATGCCACTGTATGTCCACCTTAACGACGTCACAGTTACTCACACTACGACTCTCTCGAGTTTGCAAATGTACTTCGCCGGATGACGAGGCATTTGGCTACCTTAAGGGAGTCATAGTTCCTGCTGCCAGCTGCTCCCTTTTCTTTGAATCTATCCTCTCTTTATTTCGTACTGCGGCCTGTCCATGCAGAAGCAAAATCCTGCAACAAGTCCACCTTCACGTTGCCTGAGTTACTCCAACGACGATATCCTCGAGTTTTCAAGTAAATTTCGCAGAGTGACGAGGCATTTGGCTACCTTAAGAGAGTCATAGTTACTCCTGCCGGCTGCTCCCATTTCTTTAGGCCTTTAACATTCTTGCTATGGCCAGTCCTACAGAACCGATATGCCACTGTATGTCCACCTTAACGACGTCACAGTTACTCACACTACGACTCTTTCGAGTTTGCAAATGTACTTCGCCGGATGACGAGGCATTTGGCTACCTTAAGGGAGTCATAGTTCCTGCTGCCAGCTACTCCCTTTTCTTTGAATCTATCCTCTCTTTATTTCGTACTGCGGCCTGTCCATGCAGAAGCGAAATCCTGCAACAAGTCCACCTTCACGTTGCCTGAGTTACTCCAACGACGATATCCTCGAGTTTTCAAGTAAATTTCGCTGAGTGACGAGGCATTTGGCTACCTTAAGAGAGTCATAGTTACTCCTGCCGGCTGCTCCCATTTCTTTACGCTTTTAACATTCTTGCTATGGCCAGTCCTACAGAATCGATATGCCACTGTATGTCCACCTTAACGACGTCACAGTTACTCACAGTACTTCGCCGGATGACGAGGCATTTGGCTACCTTAAGAGAGTCATAGTTCCTGCTTCCAGCTGCTCCCTTTTCTTTGAATCTATCCTCTCTTTATTTCGTACTGCGGCCTGTCCATGCAGAAGCGAAATGCTGCAACAAGTCCACCTTCACGTTGCCTGAGTTACTCCAACGACGATATCCTCGAGTTTTCAAGTAAATTTCGCAGAGTGACGAGGCATTTGGCTACCTTAAGAGAGTCATAGTTACTCCTGCCGGCTGCTCCCATTTCTTTAGGCCTTTAACATTCTTGCTATGGCCAGTCCTACAGAACCGATATGCCACTGTATGTCCACCTTAACGTCGTCACAGTTACTCACAATACGAGTCTCTCGAGTTTGCAAATGTACTTCGCCGGATGACGAGGCATTTAGCTACGTTAAGAGAGTCATAGTTCCTGCTGCCAGCTGCTCCCTTTTCTTTGAATCTATCCTCTCTTTAGTTCGTACTGCGGCCTGTCCATGCAGAAGCGAAATGCTGCAACAAGTCCACCTTCACGTTGCCTGAGTTACTCCAACGACGATATCCTCGAGTTTTCAAGTAAATTTCGCTGAGTGACGAGGCATTTGGCTACCTTAAGAGACTCTTAGTTACTCCTGCCGGCTGCTCCCATTTCTTTAGGCCTTTAACATTCTTGCTATGGCCAGTCCTACAGAACCGATATGCCACTGTATGTCCACCTTAACGTCGTCACAGTTACTCACACTACGAGTCTCTCGAGTTTGCAAATGTACTTCGCCGGATGACGAGGCATTTGGCTACCTTAAGAGAGTCATAGTTCCTGCTGCCTGCTGCTCCCTTTTCTTTGAATCTATCCTCTCTTTATTTCGTACTGCGGCCTGTCCATGCAGAAGCGAAATCCTGCAACAAGTCCACCTTCACGTTGCCTGAGTTACTCCAACGACGATATCCTCGAGTTTTCAAGTAAATTTCGCTGAGTGACGAGGCATTTGGCTACCTTAAGAGAGTCATAGTTACTCCTGCCGGCTGCTCCCATTTCTTTAGGCCTTTAACATTCTTGCTATGGCCAGTCCTACAGAACCGATATGCCACTGTATGTCCACCTTAACGTCGTCACAGTTACTCACAATACGAGTCTCTCGAGTTTGCAAATGTACTTCGCCGGATGACGAGGCATTTAGCTACGTTAAGAGAGTCATAGTTCCTGCTGCCAGCTGCTCCCTTTTCTTTGAATCTATCCTCTCTTTAGTTCGTACTGCGGCCTGTCCATGCAGAAGCGAAATGCTGCAACAAGTCCACCTTCACGTTGCCTGAGTTACTCCAACGACGATATCCTCGAGTTTTCAAGTAAATTTCGCTGAGTGACGAGGCATTTGGCTACCTTAAGAGACTCTTAGTTACTCCTGCCGGCTGCTCCCATTTCTTTAGGCCTTTAAAATTCTTGCTATGGCCAGTCCTACAGAACCGATATGCCACTGTATGTCCACCTTAACGACGTCACAGTTACTCACACTACGACTCTCTCGAGTTTGCAAATGTACTTCGCCAGATGACGAGGCATTTGGCTACCTTAAGGGAGTCATAGTTCCTGCTGCCAGCTACTCCCTTTTCTTTGAATCTATCCTCTCTTTATTTCGTACTGCGGCCTGTCCATGCAGAAGCAAAATCCTGCAACAAGTCCACCTTCACGTTGCCTGAGTTACTCCAACGACGATATCCTCGAGTTTTCAAGTAAATTTCGCAGAGTGACGAGGCATTTGGCTACCTTAAGAGAGTCATAGTTACTCCTGCCGGCTGCTCCCATTTCTTTAGGCCTTTAACATTCTTGCTATGGCCAGTCCTACAGAACCGATATGCCACTGTATGTCCACCTTAACGTCGTCACAGTTACTCACACTACGAGTCTCTCGAGTTTGCAAATGTACTTCGCCGGATGACGAGGCATTTGGCTACCTTAAGGGAGTCATAGTTCCTGCTGCCAGCTACTCCCTTTTCTTTGAATCTATCCTCTCTTTATTTCGTACTGCGGCCTGTCCATGCAGAAGCGAAATCCTGCAACAAGTCCACCTTCACGTTGCCTGAGTTACTCCAACGACGATATCCTCGAGTTTTCAAGTAAATTTCGCTGAGTGACGAGGCATTTGGCTACCTTAAGAGAGTCATAGTTACTCCTGCCGGCTGCTCCCATTTCTTTACGCTTTTAACATTCTTGCTATGGCCAGTCCTACAGAATCGATATGCCACTGTATGTCCACCTTAACGACGTCACAGTTACTCACAGTACTTCGCCGGATGACGAGGCATTTGGCTACCTTAAGAGAGTCATAGTTCCTGCTTCCAGCTGCTCCCTTTTCTTTGAATCTATCCTCTCTTTATTTCGTACTGCGGCCTGTCCATGCAGAAGCGAAATGCTGCAACAAGTCCACCTTCACGTTGCCTGAGTTACTCCAACGACGATATCCTCGAGTTTTCAAGTAAATTTCGCAGAGTGACGAGGCATTTGGCTACCTTAAGAGAGTCATAGTTACTCCTGCCGGCTGCTCCCATTTCTTTAGGCCTTTAACATTCTTGCTATGGCCAGTCCTACAGAACCGATATGCCACTGTATGTCCACCTTAACGTCGTCACAGTTACTCACACTACGAGTCTCTCGAGTTTGCAAATGTACTTCGCCGGATGACGAGGCATTTAGCTACGTTAAGAGAGTCATAGTTCCTGCTGCCAGCTGCTCCCTTTTCTTTGAATCTATCCTCTCTTTAGTTCGTACTGCGGCCTGTCCATGCAGAAGCGAAATGCTGCAACAAGTCCACCTTCACGTTGCCTGAGTTACTCCAACGACGATATCCTCGAGTTTTCAAGTAAATTTCGCTGAGTGACGAGGCATTTGGCTACCTTAAGAGACTCTTAGTTACTCCTGCCGGCTGCTCCCATTTCTTTAGGCCTTTAACATTCTTGCTATGGCCAGTCCTACAGAACCGATATGCCACTGTATGTCCACCTTAACGTCGTCACAGTTACTCACACTACGAGTCTCTCGATTTTGCAAATGTACTTCGCCGGATGACGAGGCATTTGGCTACCTTAAGAGAGTCATAGTTCCTGCTGCCTGCTGCTCCCTTTTCTTTGAATCTATCCTCTCTTTATTTCGTACTGCGGCCTGTCCATGCAGAAGCGAAATCCTGCAACAAGTCCACCTTCACGTTGCCTGAGTTACTCCAACGACGATATCCTCGAGTTTTCAAGTAAATTTCGCTGAGTGACGAGGCATTGGGCTACCTTAAGAGACTCATAGTTACTCCTGCCGGCTGCTCCCATTTCTTTAGGCCTTTAAAATTCTTGCTATGGCCAGTCCTACAGAACCGATATGCCACTGTATGTCCACCTTAACGACGTCACAGTTACTCACACTACGACTCTCTCGAGTTTGCAAATGTACTTCGCCAGATGACGAGGCATTTGGCTACCTTAAGGGAGTCATAGTTCCTGCTGCCAGCTACTCCCTTTTCTTTGAATCTATCCTCTCTTTATTTCGTACTGCGGCCTGTCCATGCAGAAGCAAAATCCTGCAACAAGTCCACCTTCACGTTGCCTGAGTTACTCCAACGACGATATCCTCGAGTTTTCAAGTAAATTTCGCAGAGTGACGAGGCATTTGGCTACCTTAAGAGAGTCATAGTTACTCCTGCCGGCTGCTCCCATTTCTTTAGGCCTTTAACATTCTTGCTATGGCCAGTCCTACAGAACCGATATGCCACTGTATGTCCACCTTAACGTCGTCACAGTTACTCACACTACGAGTCTCTCGAGTTTGCAAATGTACTTCGCCGGATGACGAGGCATTTGGCTACCTTAAGGGAGTCATAGTTCCTGCTGCCAGCTACTCCCTTTTCTTTGAATCTATCCTCTCTTTATTTCGTACTGCGGCCTGTCCATGCAGAAGCGAAATCCTGCAACAAGTCCACCTTCACGTTGCCTGAGTTACTCCAACGACGATATCCTCGAGTTTTCAAGTAAATTTCGCTGAGTGACGAGGCATTTGGCTACCTTAAGAGACTCATAGTTACTCCTGCCGGCTGCTCCCATTTCTTTAGGCCTTTAAAATTCTTGCTATGGCCAGTCCTACAGAACCGATATGCCACTGTATGACCACCTTAACGACGTCACAGTTACTCACACTACGACTCTCTCGAGTTTGCAAATGTACTTCGCCGGATGACGAGGCATTTGGCTACCTTAAGGGAGTCATAGTTCCTGCTGCCAGCTGCTCCCTTTTCTTTGATTCTATCCTCTCTTTATTTCGTACTGCGGCCTGTCCATGCAGAAGCAAAATCCTGCAACAAGTCCACCTTCACGTTGCCTGAGTTACTCCAACGACGATATCCTCGAGTTTTCAAGTAAATTTCGCAGAGTGACGAGGCATTTGGCTACCTTAAGAGAGTCATAGTTACTCCTGCCGGCTGCTCCCATTTCTTTAGGCCTTTATTATTCTTGCTATGGCCAGTCCTACAGAACCGATATGCCACTGTATGTCCACCTTAACGTCGTCACAGTTACTCACACTACGACTCTCTCGAGTTTGCAAATGTACTTCGCCAGATGACGAGGCATTTGGCTACCTTAAGGGGGTCATAGTTCCTGCTGCCAGCTACTCCCTTTTCTTTGAATCTATCCTCTCTTTATTTCGTACTGCGGCCTGTCCATGCAGAAGCAAAATCCTGCAACAAGTCCACCTTCACGTTGCCTGAGTTACTCCAACGACGATATCCTCGAGTTTTCAAGTAAATTTCGCAGAGTGACGAGGCATTTGGCTACCTTAAGAGAGTCATAGTTACTCCTGCCGGCTGCTCCCATTTCTTTAGGCCTTTAACATTCTTGCTATGGCCAGTCCTACAGAACCGATATGCCACTGTATGTCCACCTTAACGTCGTCACAGTTACTCACACTACGAGTCTCTCGAGTTTGCAAATGTACTTCGCCGGATGACGAGGCATTTGGCTACCTTAAGGGAGTCATAGTTCCTGCTGCCAGCTACTCCCTTTTCTTTGAATCTATCCTCTCTTTATTTCGTACTGCGGCCTGTCCATGCAGAAGCGAAATCCTGCAACAAGTCCACCTTCACGTTGCCTGAGTTACTCCAACGACGATATCCTCGAGTTTTCAAGTAAATTTCGCAGAGTGACGAGGCATTTGGCTACCTTAAGAGAGTCATAGTTACTCCTGCCGGCTGCTCCCATTTCTTTAGGCCTTTAACATTCTTGCTATGGCCAGTCCTACAGAACCGATATGCCACTGTATGTCCACCTTAACGTCGTCACAGTTACTCACAATACGAGTCTCTCGAGTTTGCAAATGTACTTCGCCGGATGACGAGGCATTTAGCTACGTTAAGAGAGTCATAGTTCCTGCTGCCAGCTGCTCCCTTTTCTTTGAATCTATCCTCTCTTTAGTTCGTACTGCGGCCTGTCCATGCAGAAGCGAAATGCTGCAACAAGTCCACCTTCACGTTGCCTGAGTTACTCCAACGACGATATCCTCGAGTTTTCAAGTAAATTTCGCTGAGTGACGAGGCATTTGGCTACCTTAAGAGACTCTTAGTTACTCCTGCCGGCTGCTCCCATTTCTTTAGGCCTTTAAAATTCTTGCTATGGCCAGTCCTACAGAACCGATATGCCACTGTATGTCCACCTTAACGACGTCACAGTTACTCACACTACGACTCTCTCGAGTTTGCAAATGTACTTCGCCAGATGACGAGGCATTTGGCTACCTTAAGGGAGTCATAGTTCCTGCTGCCAGCTACTCCCTTTTCTTTGAATCTATCCTCTCTTTATTTCGTACTGCGGCCTGTCCATGCAGAAGCAAAATCCTGCAACAAGTCCACCTTCACGTTGCCTGAGTTACTCCAACGACGATATCCTCGAGTTTTCAAGTAAATTTCGCAGAGTGACGAGGCATTTGGCTACCTTAAGAGAGTCATAGTTACTCCTGCCGGCTGCTCCCATTTCTTTAGGCCTTTAACATTCTTGCTATGGCCAGTCCTACAGAACCGATATGCCACTGTATGTCCACCTTAACGTCGTCACAGTTACTCACACTACGAGTCTCTCGAGTTTGCAAATGTACTTCGCCGGATGACGAGGCATTTGGCTACCTTAAGGGAGTCATAGTTCCTGCTGCCAGCTACTCCCTTTTCTTTGAATCTATCCTCTCTTTATTTCGTACTGCGGCCTGTCCATGCAGAAGCGAAATCCTGCAACAAGTCCACCTTCACGTTGCCTGAGTTACTCCAACGACGATATCCTCGAGTTTTCAAGTAAATTTCGCTGAGTGACGAGGCATTTGGCTACCTTAAGAGAGTCATAGTTACTCCTGCCGGCTGCTCCCATTTCTTTACGCTTTTAACATTCTTGCTATGGCCAGTCCTACAGAATCGATATGCCACTGTATGTCCACCTTAACGACGTCACAGTTACTCACAGTACTTCGCCGGATGACGAGGCATTTGGCTACCTTAAGAGAGTCATAGTTCCTGCTTCCAGCTGCTCCCTTTTCTTTGAATCTATCCTCTCTTTATTTCGTACTGCGGCCTGTCCATGCAGAAGCGAAATGCTGCAACAAGTCCACCTTCACGTTGCCTGAGTTACTCCAACGACGATATCCTCGAGTTTTCAAGTAAATTTCGCAGAGTGACGAGGCATTTGGCTACCTTAAGAGAGTCATAGTTACTCCTGCCGGCTGCTCCCATTTCTTTAGGCCTTTAACATTCTTGCTATGGCCAGTCCTACAGAACCGATATGCCACTGTATGTCCACCTTAACGTCGTCACAGTTACTCACACTACGAGTCTCTCGAGTTTGCAAATGTACTTCGCCGGATGACGAGGCATTTAGCTACGTTAAGAGAGTCATAGTTCCTGCTGCCAGCTGCTCCCTTTTCTTTGAATCTATCCTCTCTTTAGTTCGTACTGCGGCCTGTCCATGCAGAAGCGAAATGCTGCAACAAGTCCACCTTCACGTTGCCTGAGTTACTCCAACGACGATATCCTCGAGTTTTCAAGTAAATTTCGCTGAGTGACGAGGCATTTGGCTACCTTAAGAGACTCTTAGTTACTCCTGCCGGCTGCTCCCATTTCTTTAGGCCTTTAACATTCTTGCTATGGCCAGTCCTACAGAACCGATATGCCACTGTATGTCCACCTTAACGTCGTCACAGTTACTCACACTACGAGTCTCTCGATTTTGCAAATGTACTTCGCCGGATGACGAGGCATTTGGCTACCTTAAGAGAGTCATAGTTCCTGCTGCCTGCTGCTCCCTTTTCTTTGAATCTATCCTCTCTTTATTTCGTACTGCGGCCTGTCCATGCAGAAGCGAAATCCTGCAACAAGTCCACCTTCACGTTGCCTGAGTTACTCCAACGACGATATCCTCGAGTTTTCAAGTAAATTTCGCTGAGTGACGAGGCATTGGGCTACCTTAAGAGACTCATAGTTACTCCTGCCGGCTGCTCCCATTTCTTTAGGCCTTTAAAATTCTTGCTATGGCCAGTCCTACAGAACCGATATGCCACTGTATGTCCACCTTAACGACGTCACAGTTACTCACACTACGACTCTCTCGAGTTTGCAAATGTACTTCGCCAGATGACGAGGCATTTGGCTACCTTAAGGGAGTCATAGTTCCTGCTGCCAGCTACTCCCTTTTCTTTGAATCTATCCTCTCTTTATTTCGTACTGCGGCCTGTCCATGCAGAAGCAAAATCCTGCAACAAGTCCACCTTCACGTTGCCTGAGTTACTCCAACGACGATATCCTCGAGTTTTCAAGTAAATTTCGCAGAGTGACGAGGCATTTGGCTACCTTAAGAGAGTCATAGTTACTCCTGCCGGCTGCTCCCATTTCTTTAGGCCTTTAACATTCTTGCTATGGCCAGTCCTACAGAACCGATATGCCACTGTATGTCCACCTTAACGTCGTCACAGTTACTCACACTACGAGTCTCTCGAGTTTGCAAATGTACTTCGCCGGATGACGAGGCATTTGGCTACCTTAAGGGAGTCATAGTTCCTGCTGCCAGCTACTCCCTTTTCTTTGAATCTATCCTCTCTTTATTTCGTACTGCGGCCTGTCCATGCAGAAGCGAAATCCTGCAACAAGTCCACCTTCACGTTGCCTGAGTTACTCCAACGACGATATCCTCGAGTTTTCAAGTAAATTTCGCTGAGTGACGAGGCATTTGGCTACCTTAAGAGACTCATAGTTACTCCTGCCGGCTGCTCCCATTTCTTTAGGCCTTTAAAATTCTTGCTATGGCCAGTCCTACAGAACCGATATGCCACTGTATGACCACCTTAACGACGTCACAGTTACTCACACTACGACTCTCTCGAGTTTGCAAATGTACTTCGCCGGATGACGAGGCATTTGGCTACCTTAAGGGAGTCATAGTTCCTGCTGCCAGCTGCTCCCTTTTCTTTGATTCTATCCTCTCTTTATTTCGTACTGCGGCCTGTCCATGCAGAAGCAAAATCCTGCAACAAGTCCACCTTCACGTTGCCTGAGTTACTCCAACGACGATATCCTCGAGTTTTCAAGTAAATTTCGCAGAGTGACGAGGCATTTGGCTACCTTAAGAGAGTCATAGTTACTCCTGCCGGCTGCTCCCATTTCTTTAGGCCTTTATTATTCTTGCTATGGCCAGTCCTACAGAACCGATATGCCACTGTATGTCCACCTTAACGTCGTCACAGTTACTCACACTACGACTCTCTCGAGTTTGCAAATGTACTTCGCCAGATGACGAGGCATTTGGCTACCTTAAGGGGGTCATAGTTCCTGCTGCCAGCTACTCCCTTTTCTTTGAATCTATCCTCTCTTTATTTCGTACTGCGGCCTGTCCATGCAGAAGCAAAATCCTGCAACAAGTCCACCTTCACGTTGCCTGAGTTACTCCAACGACGATATCCTCGAGTTTTCAAGTAAATTTCGCAGAGTGACGAGGCATTTGGCTACCTTAAGAGAGTCATAGTTACTCCTGCCGGCTGCTCCCATTTCTTTAGGCCTTTAACATTCTTGCTATGGCCAGTCCTACAGAACCGATATGCCACTGTATGTCCACCTTAACGTCGTCACAGTTACTCACACTACGAGTCTCTCGAGTTTGCAAATGTACTTCGCCGGATGACGAGGCATTTGGCTACCTTAAGGGAGTCATAGTTCCTGCTGCCAGCTACTCCCTTTTCTTTGAATCTATCCTCTCTTTATTTCGTACTGCGGCCTGTCCATGCAGAAGCGAAATCCTGCAACAAGTCCACCTTCACGTTGCCTGAGTTACTCCAACGACGATATCCTCGAGTTTTCAAGTAAATTTCGCAGAGTGACGAGGCATTTGGCTACCTTAAGAGAGTCATAGTTACTCCTGCCGGCTGCTCCCATTTCTTTAGGCCTTTAACATTCTTGCTATGGCCAGTCCTACAGAACCGATATGCCACTGTATGTCCACTTTAACGTCGTCACAGTTACTCACACTACGAGTCTCTCGAGTTTGCAAATGTACTTCGCCGGATGACGAGGCATTTGGCTACCTTAAGGGAGTCATAGTTCCTGCTGCCAGCTACTCCCTTTTCTTTGAATCTATCCTCTCTTTATTTCGTACTGCGGCCTGTCCATGCAGAAGCAAAATCCTGCAACAAGTCCACCTTAACGTTGCCTGAGTTACTCCAACGACGATATCCTCGAGTTTTCAAGTAAATTTCGCAGAGTGACGAGGCATTTGGCTACCTTAAGAGAGTCATAGTTACTCCTGCCGGCTGCTCCCATTTCTTTAGGCCTTTAACATTCTTGCTATGGCCAGTCCTACAGAACCGATATGCCACTGTATGTCCACCTTAACGTCGTCACAGTTACTCACACTACGAGTCTCTCGAGTTTGCAAATGTACTTCGCCGGATGACGAGGCATTTGGCTACCTTAAGGGAGTCATAGTTCCTGCTGCCAGCTACTCCCTTTTCTTTGAATCTATCCTCTCTTTATTTCGTACTGCGGCCTGTCCATGCAGAAGCGAAATCCTGCAACAAGTCCACCTTCACGTTGCCTGAGTTACTCCAACGACGATATCCTCGAGTTTTCAAGTAAATTTCGCTGAGTGACGAGGCATTTGGCTACCTTAAGAGAGTCATAGTTACTCCTGCCGGCTGCTCCCATTTCTTTACGTTTTTAACATTCTTGCTATGGCCAGTCCTACAGAATCGATATGCCACTGTATGTCCACCTTAACGACGTCACAGTTACTCACAGTACTTCGCCGGATGACGAGGCATTTGGCTACCTTAAGAGAGTCATAGTTCCTGCTTCCAGCTGCTCCCTTTTCTTTGAATCTATCCTCTCTTTATTTCGTACTGCGGCCTGTCCATGCAGAAGCGAAATGCTGCAACAAGTCCACCTTCACGTTGCCTGAGTTACTCCAACGACGATATCCTCGAGTTTTCAAGTAAATTTCGCAGAGTGACGAGGCATTTGGCTACCTTAAGAGAGTCATAGTTACTCCTGCCGGCTGCTCCCATTTCTTTAGGCCTTTAACATTCTTGCTATGGCCAGTCCTACAGAACCGATATGCCACTGTATGTCCACCTTAACGTCGTCACAGTTACTCACACTACGAGTCTCTCGAGTTTGCAAATGTACTTCGCCGGATGACGAGGCATTTAGCTACGTTAAGAGAGTCATAGTTCCTGCTGCCAGCTGCTCCCTTTTCTTTGAATCTATCCTCTCTTTAGTTCGTACTGCGGCCTGTCCATGCAGAAGCGAAATGCTGCAACAAGTCCACCTTCACGTTGCCTGAGTTACTCCAACGACGATATCCTCGAGTTTTCAAGTAAATTTCGCTGAGTGACGAGGCATTTGGCTACCTTAAGAGACTCTTAGTTACTCCTGCCGGCTGCTCCCATTTCTTTAGGCCTTTAACATTCTTGCTATGGCCAGTCCTACAGAACCGATATGCCACTGTATGTCCACCTTAACGTCGTCACAGTTACTCACACTACGAGTCTCTCGAGTTTGCAAATGTACTTCGCCGGATGACGAGGCATTTGGCTACCTTAAGAGAGTCATAGTTCCTGCTGCCTGCTGCTCCCTTTTCTTTGAATCTATCCTCTCTTTATTTCGTACTGCGGCCTGTCCATGCAGAAGCGAAATCCTGCAACAAGTCCACCTTCACGTTGCCTGAGTTACTCCAACGACGATATCCTCGAGTTTTCAAGTAAATTTCGCTGAGTGACGAGGCATTGGGCTACCTTAAGAGACTCATAGTTACTCCTGCCGGCTGCTCCCATTTCTTTAGGCCTTTAAAATTCTTGCTATGGCCAGTCCTACAGAACCGATATGCCACTGTATGTCCACCTTAACGACGTCACAGTTACTCACACTACGACTCTCTCGAGTTTGCAAATGTACTTCGCCAGATGACGAGGCATTTGGCTACCTTAAGGGAGTCATAGTTCCTGCTGCCAGCTACTCCCTTTTCTTTGAATCTATCCTCTCTTTATTTCGTACTGCGGCCTGTCCATGCAGAAGCAAAATCCTGCAACAAGTCCACCTTCACGTTGCCTGAGTTACTCCAACGACGATATCCTCGAGTTTTCAAGTAAATTTCGCAGAGTGACGAGGCATTTGGCTACCTTAAGAGAGTCATAGTTACTCCTGCCGGCTGCTCCCATTTCTTTAGGCCTTTAACATTCTTGCTATGGCCAGTCCTACAGAACCGATATGCCACTGTATGTCCACCTTAACGTCGTCACAGTTACTCACACTACGAGTCTCTCGAGTTTGCAAATGTACTTCGCCGGATGACGAGGCATTTGGCTACCTTAAGGGAGTCATAGTTCCTGCTGCCAGCTACTCCCTTTTCTTTGAATCTATCCTCTCTTTATTTCGTACTGCGGCCTGTCCATGCAGAAGCGAAATCCTGCAACAAGTCCACCTTCACGTTGCCTGAGTTACTCCAACGACGATATCCTCGAGTTTTCAAGTAAATTTCGCTGAGTGACGAGGCATTTGGCTACCTTAAGAGACTCATAGTTACTCCTGCCGGCTGCTCCCATTTCTTTAGGCCTTTAAAATTCTTGCTATGGCCAGTCCTACAGAACCGATATGCCACTGTATGACCACCTTAACGACGTCACAGTTACTCACACTACGACTCTCTCGAGTTTGCAAATGTACTTCGCCGGATGACGAGGCATTTGGCTACCTTAAGGGAGTCATAGTTCCTGCTGCCAGCTGCTCCCTTTTCTTTGATTCTATCCTCTCTTTATTTCGTACTGCGGCCTGTCCATGCAGAAGCAAAATCCTGCAACAAGTCCACCTTCACGTTGCCTGAGTTACTCCAACGACGATATCCTCGAGTTTTCAAGTAAATTTCGCAGAGTGACGAGGCATTTGGCTACCTTAAGAGAGTCATAGTTACTCCTGCCGGCTGCTCCCATTTCTTTAGGCCTTTATTATTCTTGCTATGGCCAGTCCTACAGAACCGATATGCCACTGTATGTCCACCTTAACGTCGTCACAGTTACTCACACTACGACTCTCTCGAGTTTGCAAATGTACTTCGCCAGATGACGAGGCATTTGGCTACCTTAAGGGGGTCATAGTTCCTGCTGCCAGCTACTCCCTTTTCTTTGAATCTATCCTCTCTTTATTTCGTACTGCGGCCTGTCCATGCAGAAGCAAAATCCTGCAACAAGTCCACCTTCACGTTGCCTGAGTTACTCCAACGACGATATCCTCGAGTTTTCAAGTAAATTTCGCAGAGTGACGAGGCATTTGGCTACCTTAAGAGAGTCATAGTTACTCCTGCCGGCTGCTCCCATTTCTTTAGGCCTTTAACATTCTTGCTATGGCCAGTCCTACAGAACCGATATGCCACTGTATGTCCACCTTAACGTCGTCACAGTTACTCACACTACGAGTCTCTCGAGTTTGCAAATGTACTTCGCCGGATGACGAGGCATTTGGCTACCTTAAGGGAGTCATAGTTCCTGCTGCCAGCTACTCCCTTTTCTTTGAATCTATCCTCTCTTTATTTCGTACTGCGGCCTGTCCATGCAGAAGCGAAATCCTGCAACAAGTCCACCTTCACGTTGCCTGAGTTACTCCAACGACGATATCCTCGAGTTTTCAAGTAAATTTCGCAGAGTGACGAGGCATTTGGCTACCTTAAGAGAGTCATAGTTACTCCTGCCGGCTGCTCCCATTTCTTTAGGCCTTTAACATTCTTGCTATGGCCAGTCCTACAGAACCGATATGCCACTGTATGTCCACCTTAACGTCGTCACAGTTACTCACACTACGAGTCTCTCGAGTTTGCAAATGTACTTCGCCGGATGACGAGGCATTTGGCTACCTTAAGGGAGTCATAGTTCCTGCTGCCAGCTACTCCCTTTTCTTTGAATCTATCCTCTCTTTATTTCGTACTGCGGCCTGTCCATGCAGAAGCAAAATCCTGCAACAAGTCCACCTTAACGTTGCCTGAGTTACTCCAACGACGATATCCTCGAGTTTTCAAGTAAATTTCGCAGAGTGACGAGGCATTTGGCTACCTTAAGAGAGTCATAGTTACTCCTGCCGGCTGCTCCCATTTCTTTAGGCCTTTAACATTCTTGCTATGGCCAGTCCTACAGAACCGATATGCCACTGTATGTCCACCTTAACGTCGTCACAGTTACTCACACTACGAGTCTCTCGAGTTTGCAAATGTACTTCGCCGGATGACGAGGCATTTGGCTACCTTAAGGGAGTCATAGTTCCTGCTGCCAGCTACTCCCTTTTCTTTGAATCTATCCTCTCTTTATTTCGTACTGCGGCCTGTCCATGCAGAAGCGAAATCCTGCAACAAGTCCACCTTCACGTTGCCTGAGTTACTCCAACGACGATATCCTCGAGTTTTCAAATAAATTTCGCTGAGTGACGAGGCATTTGGCTACCTTAAGAGAGTCATAGTTACTCCTGCCGGCTGCTCCCATTTCTTTACGCTTTTAACATTCTTGCTATGGCCAGTCCTACAGAATCGATATGCCACTGTATGTCCACCTTAACGACGTCACAGTTACTCACAGTACTTCGCCGGATGACGAGGCATTTGGCTACCTTAAGAGAGTCATAGTTCCTGCTTCCAGCTGCTCCCTTTTCTTTGAATCTATCCTCTCTTTATTTCGTACTGCGGCCTGTCCATGCAGAAGCGAAATGCTGCAACAAGTCCACCTTCACGTTGCCTGAGTTACTCCAACGACGATATCCTCGAGTTTTCAAGTAAATTTCGCAGAGTGACGAGGCATTTGGCTACCTTAAGAGAGTCATAGTTACTCCTGCCGGCTGCTCCCATTTCTTTAGGCCTTTAACATTCTTGCTATGGCCAGTCCTACAGAACCGATATGCCACTGTATGTCCACCTTAACGTCGTCACAGTTACTCACACTACGAGTCTCTCGAGTTTGCAAATGTACTTCGCCGGATGACGAGGCATTTAGCTACGTTAAGAGAGTCATAGTTCCTGCTGCCAGCTGCTCCCTTTTCTTTGAATCTATCCTCTCTTTAGTTCGTACTGCGGCCTGTCCATGCAGAAGCGAAATGCTGCAACAAGTCCACCTTCACGTTGCCTGAGTTACTCCAACGACGATATCCTCGAGTTTTCAAGTAAATTTCGCTGAGTGACGAGGCATTTGGCTACCTTAAGAGACTCTTAGTTACTCCTGCCGGCTGCTCCCATTTCTTTAGGCCTTTAACATTCTTGCTATGGCCAGTCCTACAGAACCGATATGCCACTGTATGTCCACCTTAACGTCGTCACAGTTACTCACACTACGAGTCTCTCGAGTTTGCAAATGTACTTCGCCGGATGACGAGGCATTTGGCTACCTTAAGAGAGTCATAGTTCCTGCTGCCTGCTGCTCCCTTTTCTTTGAATCTATCCTCTCTTTATTTCGTACTGCGGCCTGTCCATGCAGAAGCGAAATCCTGCAACAAGTCCACCTTCACGTTGCCTGAGTTACTCCAACGACGATATCCTCGAGTTTTCAAGTAAATTTCGCTGAGTGACGAGGCATTGGGCTACCTTAAGAGACTCATAGTTACTCCTGCCGGCTGCTCCCATTTCTTTAGGCCTTTAAAATTCTTGCTATGGCCAGTCCTACAGAACCGATATGCCACTGTATGTCCACCTTAACGACGTCACAGTTACTCACACTACGACTCTCTCGAGTTTGCAAATGTACTTCGCCAGATGACGAGGCATTTGGCTACCTTAAGGGAGTCATAGTTCCTGCTGCCAGCTACTCCCTTTTCTTTGAATCTATCCTCTCTTTATTTCGTACTGCGGCCTGTCCATGCAGAAGCAAAATCCTGCAACAAGTCCACCTTCACGTTGCCTGAGTTACTCCAACGACGATATCCTCGAGTTTTCAAGTAAATTTCGCAGAGTGACGAGGCATTTGGCTACCTTAAGAGAGTCATAGTTACTCCTGCCGGCTGCTCCCATTTCTTTAGGCCTTTAACATTCTTGCTATGGCCAGTCCTACAGAACCGATATGCCACTGTATGTCCACCTTAACGTCGTCACAGTTACTCACACTACGAGTCTCTCGAGTTTGCAAATGTACTTCGCCGGATGACGAGGCATTTGGCTACCTTAAGGGAGTCATAGTTCCTGCTGCCAGCTACTCCCTTTTCTTTGAATCTATCCTCTCTTTATTTCGTACTGCGGCCTGTCCATGCAGAAGCGAAATCCTGCAACAAGTCCACCTTCACGTTGCCTGAGTTACTCCAACGACGATATCCTCGAGTTTTCAAGTAAATTTCGCTGAGTGACGAGGCATTTGGCTACCTTAAGAGACTCATAGTTACTCCTGCCGGCTGCTCCCATTTCTTTAGGCCTTTAAAATTCTTGCTATGGCCAGTCCTACAGAACCGATATGCCACTGTATGACCACCTTAACGACGTCACAGTTACTCACACTACGACTCTCTCGAGTTTGCAAATGTACTTCGCCGGATGACGAGGCATTTGGCTACCTTAAGGGAGTCATAGTTCCTGCTGCCAGCTGCTCCCTTTTCTTTGATTCTATCCTCTCTTTATTTCGTACTGCGGCCTGTCCATGCAGAAGCAAAATCCTGCAACAAGTCCACCTTCACGTTGCCTGAGTTACTCCAACGACGATATCCTCGAGTTTTCAAGTAAATTTCGCAGAGTGACGAGGCATTTGGCTACCTTAAGAGAGTCATAGTTACTCCTGCCGGCTGCTCCCATTTCTTTAGGCCTTTATTATTCTTGCTATGGCCAGTCCTACAGAACCGATATGCCACTGTATGTCCACCTTAACGTCGTCACAGTTACTCACACTACGACTCTCTCGAGTTTGCAAATGTACTTCGCCAGATGACGAGGCATTTGGCTACCTTAAGGGGGTCATAGTTCCTGCTGCCAGCTACTCCCTTTTCTTTGAATCTATCCTCTCTTTATTTCGTACTGCGGCCTGTCCATGCAGAAGCAAAATCCTGCAACAAGTCCACCTTCACGTTGCCTGAGTTACTCCAACGACGATATCCTCGAGTTTTCAAGTAAATTTCGCAGAGTGACGAGGCATTTGGCTACCTTAAGAGAGTCATAGTTACTCCTGCCGGCTGCTCCCATTTCTTTAGGCCTTTAACATTCTTGCTATGGCCAGTCCTACAGAACCGATATGCCACTGTATGTCCACCTTAACGTCGTCACAGTTACTCACACTACGAGTCTCTCGAGTTTGCAAATGTACTTCGCCGGATGACGAGGCATTTGGCTACCTTAAGGGAGTCATAGTTCCTGCTGCCAGCTACTCCCTTTTCTTTGAATCTATCCTCTCTTTATTTCGTACTGCGGCCTGTCCATGCAGAAGCAAAATCCTGCAACAAGTCCACCTTAACGTTGCCTGAGTTACTCCAACGACGATATCCTCGAGTTTTCAAGTAAATTTCGCAGAGTGACGAGGCATTTGGCTACCTTAAGAGAGTCATAGTTACTCCTGCCGGCTGCTCCCATTTCTTTAGGCCTTTAACATTCTTGCTATGGCCAGTCCTACAGAACCGATATGCCACTGTATGTCCACCTTAACGTCGTCACAGTTACTCACACTACGAGTCTCTCGAGTTTGCAAATGTACTTCGCCGGATGACGAGGCATTTGGCTACCTTAAGGGAGTCATAGTTCCTGCTGCCAGCTACTCCCTTTTCTTTGAATCTATCCTCTCTTTATTTCGTACTGCGGCCTGTCCATGCAGAAGCGAAATCCTGCAACAAGTCCACCTTCACGTTGCCTGAGTTACTCCAACGACGATATCCTCGAGTTTTCAAGTAAATTTCGCTGAGTGACGAGGCATTTGGCTACCTTAAGAGAGTCATAGTTACTCCTGCCGGCTGCTCCCATTTCTTTACGCTTTTAACATTCTTGCTATGGCCAGTCCTACAGAATCGATATGCCACTGTATGTCCACCTTAACGACGTCACAGTTACTCACAGTACTTCGCCGGATGACGAGGCATTTGGCTACCTTAAGAGAGTCATAGTTCCTGCTTCCAGCTGCTCCCTTTTCTTTGAATCTATCCTCTCTTTATTTCGTACTGCGGCCTGTCCATGCAGAAGCGAAATGCTGCAACAAGTCCACCTTCACGTTGCCTGAGTTACTCCAACGACGATATCCTCGAGTTTTCAAGTAAATTTCGCAGAGTGACGAGGCATTTGGCTACCTTAAGAGAGTCATAGTTACTCCTGCCGGCTGCTCCCATTTCTTTAGGCCTTTAACATTCTTGCTATGGCCAGTCCTACAGAACCGATATGCCACTGTATGTCCACCTTAACGTCGTCACAGTTACTCACACTACGAGTCTCTCGAGTTTGCAAATGTACTTCGCCGGATGACGAGGCATTTAGCTACGTTAAGAGAGTCATAGTTCCTGCTGCCAGCTGCTCCCTTTTCTTTGAATCTATCCTCTCTTTAGTTCGTACTGCGGCCTGTCCATGCAGAAGCGAAATGCTGCAACAAGTCCACCTTCACGTTGCCTGAGTTACTCCAACGACGATATCCTCGAGTTTTCAAGTAAATTTCGCTGAGTGACGAGGCATTTGGCTACCTTAAGAGACTCTTAGTTACTCCTGCCGGCTGCTCCCATTTCTTTAGGCCTTTAACATTCTTGCTATGGCCAGTCCTACAGAACCGATATGCCACTGTATGTCCACCTTAACGTCGTCACAGTTACTCACACTACGAGTCTCTCGAGTTTGCAAATGTACTTCGCCGGATGACGAGGCATTTGGCTACCTTAAGGGAGTCATAGTTCCTGCTGCCAGCTACTCCCTTTTCTTTGAATCTATCCTCTCTTTATTTCGTACTGCGGCCTGTCCATGCAGAAGCGAAATCCTGCAACAAGTCCACCTTCACGTTGCCTGAGTTACTCCAACGACGATATCCTCGAGTTTTCAAGTAAATTTCGCTGAGTGACGAGGCATTTGGCTACCTTAAGAGAGTCATAGTTACTCCTGCCGGCTGCTCCCATTTCTTTACGCTTTTAACATTCTTGCTATGGCCAGTCCTACAGAATCGATATGCCACTGTATGTCCACCTTAACGACGTCACAGTTACTCACAGTACTTCGCCGGATGACGAGGCATTTGGCTACCTTAAGAGAGTCATAGTTCCTGCTTCCAGCTGCTCCCTTTTCTTTGAATCTATCCTCTCTTTATTTCGTACTGCGGCCTGTCCATGCAGAAGCGAAATGCTGCAACAAGTCCACCTTCACGTTGCCTGAGTTACTCCAACGACGATATCCTCGAGTTTTCAAGTAAATTTCGCAGAGTGACGAGGCATTTGGCTACCTTAAGAGAGTCATAGTTACTCCTGCCGGCTGCTCCCATTTCTTTAGGCCTTTAACATTCTTGCTATGGCCAGTCCTACAGAACCGATATGCCACTGTATGTCCACCTTAACGTCGTCACAGTTACTCACACTACGAGTCTCTCGAGTTTGCAAATGTACTTCGCCGGATGACGAGGCATTTAGCTACGTTAAGAGAGTCATAGTTCCTGCTGCCAGCTGCTCCCTTTTCTTTGAATCTATCCTCTCTTTAGTTCGTACTGCGGCCTGTCCATGCAGAAGCGAAATGCTGCAACAAGTCCACCTTCACGTTGCCTGAGTTACTCCAACGACGATATCCTCGAGTTTTCAAGTAAATTTCGCTGAGTGACGAGGCATTTGGCTACCTTAAGAGACTCTTAGTTACTCCTGCCGGCTGCTCCCATTTCTTTAGGCCTTTAACATTCTTGCTATGGCCAGTCCTACAGAACCGATATGCCACTGTATGTCCACCTTAACGTCGTCACAGTTACTCACACTACGAGTCTCTCGAGTTTGCAAATGTACTTCGCCGGATGACGAGGCATTTGGCTACCTTAAGGGAGTCATAGTTCCTGCTGCCAGCTACTCCCTTTTCTTTGAATCTATCCTCTCTTTATTTCGTACTGCGGCCTGTCCATGCAGAAGCGAAATCCTGCAACAAGTCCACCTTCACGTTGCCTGAGTTACTCCAACGACGATATCCTCGAGTTTTCAAGTAAATTTCGCTGAGTGACGAGGCATTTGGCTACCTTAAGAGAGTCATAGTTACTCCTGCCGGCTGCTCCCATTTCTTTACGCTTTTAACATTCTTGCTATGGCCAGTCCTACAGAATCGATATGCCACTGTATGTCCACCTTAACGACGTCACAGTTACTCACAGTACTTCGCCGGATGACGAGGCATTTGGCTACCTTAAGAGAGTCATAGTTCCTGCTTCCAGCTGCTCCCTTTTCTTTGAATCTATCCTCTCTTTATTTCGTACTGCGGCCTGTCCATGCAGAAGCGAAATGCTGCAACAAGTCCACCTTCACGTTGCCTGAGTTACTCCAACGACGATATCCTCGAGTTTTCAAGTAAATTTCGCAGAGTGACGAGGCATTTGGCTACCTTAAGAGAGTCATAGTTACTCCTGCCGGCTGCTCCCATTTCTTTAGGCCTTTAACATTCTTGCTATGGCCAGTCCTACAGAACCGATATGCCACTGTATGTCCACCTTAACGTCGTCACAGTTACTCACACTACGACTCTCTCGAGTTTGCAAATGTACTTCGCCGGATGACGAGGCATTTGGCTACCTTAAGGGAGTCATAGTTCCTGCTGCCAGCTGCTCCCTTTTCTTTGATTCTATCCTCTCTTTATTTCGTACTGCGGCCTGTCCATGCAGAAGCAAAATCCTGCAACAAGTCCACCTTCACGTTGCCTGAGTTACTCCAACGACGATATCCTCGAGTTTTCAAGTAAATTTCGCAGAGTGACGAGGCATTTGGCTACCTTAAGAGAGTCATAGTTACTCCTGCCGGCTGCTCCCATTTCTTTAGGCCTTTATTATTCTTGCTATGGCCAGTCCTACAGAACCGATATGCCACTGTATGTCCACCTTAACGTCGTCACAGTTACTCACACTACGACTCTCTCGAGTTTGCAAATGTACTTCGCCAGATGACGAGGCATTTGGCTACCTTAAGGGGGTCATAGTTCCTGCTGCCAGCTACTCCCTTTTCTTTGAATCTATCCTCTCTTTATTTCGTACTGCGGCCTGTCCATGCAGAAGCAAAATCCTGCAACAAGTCCACCTTCACGTTGCCTGAGTTACTCCAACGACGATATCCTCGAGTTTTCAAGTAAATTTCGCAGAGTGACGAGGCATTTGGCTACCTTAAGAGAGTCATAGTTACTCCTGCCGGCTGCTCCCATTTCTTTAGGCCTTTAACATTCTTGCTATGGCCAGTCCTACAGAACCGATATGCCACTGTATGTCCACCTTAACGTCGTCACAGTTACTCACACTACGAGTCTCTCGAGTTTGCAAATGTACTTCGCCGGATGACGAGGCATTTGGCTACCTTAAGGGAGTCATAGTTCCTGCTGCCAGCTACTCCCTTTTCTTTGAATCTATCCTCTCTTTATTTCGTACTGCGGCCTGTCCATGCAGAAGCAAAATCCTGCAACAAGTCCACCTTAACGTTGCCTGAGTTACTCCAACGACGATATCCTCGAGTTTTCAAGTAAATTTCGCAGAGTGACGAGGCATTTGGCTACCTTAAGAGAGTCATAGTTACTCCTGCCGGCTGCTCCCATTTCTTTAGGCCTTTAACATTCTTGCTATGGCCAGTCCTACAGAACCGATATGCCACTGTATGTCCACCTTAACGTCGTCACAGTTACTCACACTACGAGTCTCTCGAGTTTGCAAATGTACTTCGCCGGATGACGAGGCATTTGGCTACCTTAAGGGAGTCATAGTTCCTGCTGCCAGCTACTCCCTTTTCTTTGAATCTATCCTCTCTTTATTTCGTACTGCGGCCTGTCCATGCAGAAGCGAAATCCTGCAACAAGTCCACCTTCACGTTGCCTGAGTTACTCCAACGACGATATCCTCGAGTTTTCAAGTAAATTTCGCTGAGTGACGAGGCATTTGGCTACCTTAAGAGAGTCATAGTTACTCCTGCCGGCTGCTCCCATTTCTTTACGCTTTTAACATTCTTGCTATGGCCAGTCCTACAGAATCGATATGCCACTGTATGTCCACCTTAACGACGTCACAGTTACTCACAGTACTTCGCCGGATGACGAGGCATTTGGCTACCTTAAGAGAGTCATAGTTCCTGCTTCCAGCTGCTCCCTTTTCTTTGAATCTATCCTCTCTTTATTTCGTACTGCGGCCTGTCCATGCAGAAGCGAAATGCTGCAACAAGTCCACCTTCACGTTGCCTGAGTTACTCCAACGACGATATCCTCGAGTTTTCAAGTAAATTTCGCAGAGTGACGAGGCATTTGGCTACCTTAAGAGAGTCATAGTTACTCCTGCCGGCTGCTCCCATTTCTTTAGGCCTTTAACATTCTTGCTATGGCCAGTCCTACAGAACCGATATGCCACTGTATGTCCACCTTAACGTCGTCACAGTTACTCACACTACGAGTCTCTCGAGTTTGCAAATGTACTTCGCCGGATGACGAGGCATTTAGCTACGTTAAGAGAGTCATAGTTCCTGCTGCCAGCTGCTCCCTTTTCTTTGAATCTATCCTCTCTTTAGTTCGTACTGCGGCCTGTCCATGCAGAAGCGAAATGCTGCAACAAGTCCACCTTCACGTTGCCTGAGTTACTCCAACGACGATATCCTCGAGTTTTCAAGTAAATTTCGCTGAGTGACGAGGCATTTGGCTACCTTAAGAGACTCTTAGTTACTCCTGCCGGCTGCTCCCATTTCTTTAGGCCTTTAACATTCTTGCTATGGCCAGTCCTACAGAACCGATATGCCACTGTATGTCCACCTTAACGTCGTCACAGTTACTCACACTACGAGTCTCTCGAGTTTGCAAATGTACTTCGCCGGATGACGAGGCATTTGGCTACCTTAAGGGAGTCATAGTTCCTGCTGCCAGCTACTCCCTTTTCTTTGAATCTATCCTCTCTTTATTTCGTACTGCGGCCTGTCCATGCAGAAGCGAAATCCTGCAACAAGTCCACCTTCACGTTGCCTGAGTTACTCCAACGACGATATCCTCGAGTTTTCAAGTAAATTTCGCTGAGTGACGAGGCATTTGGCTACCTTAAGAGAGTCATAGTTACTCCTGCCGGCTGCTCCCATTTCTTTACGCTTTTAACATTCTTGCTATGGCCAGTCCTACAGAATCGATATGCCACTGTATGTCCACCTTAACGACGTCACAGTTACTCACAGTACTTCGCCGGATGACGAGGCATTTGGCTACCTTAAGAGAGTCATAGTTCCTGCTTCCAGCTGCTCCCTTTTCTTTGAATCTATCCTCTCTTTATTTCGTACTGCGGCCTGTCCATGCAGAAGCGAAATGCTGCAACAAGTCCACCTTCACGTTGCCTGAGTTACTCCAACGACGATATCCTCGAGTTTTCAAGTAAATTTCGCAGAGTGACGAGGCATTTGGCTACCTTAAGAGAGTCATAGTTACTCCTGCCGGCTGCTCCCATTTCTTTAGGCCTTTAACATTCTTGCTATGGCCAGTCCTACAGAACCGATATGCCACTGTATGTCCACCTTAACGTCGTCACAGTTACTCACACTACGAGTCTCTCGAGTTTGCAAATGTACTTCGCCGGATGACGAGGCATTTAGCTACGTTAAGAGAGTCATAGTTCCTGCTGCCAGCTGCTCCCTTTTCTTTGAATCTATCCTCTCTTTAGTTCGTACTGCGGCCTGTCCATGCAGAAGCGAAATGCTGCAACAAGTCCACCTTCACGTTGCCTGAGTTACTCCAACGACGATATCCTCGAGTTTTCAAGTAAATTTCGCTGAGTGACGAGGCATTTGGCTACCTTAAGAGACTCTTAGTTACTCCTGCCGGCTGCTCCCATTTCTTTAGGCCTTTAACATTCTTGCTATGGCCAGTCCTACAGAACCGATATGCCACTGTATGTCCACCTTAACGTCGTCACAGTTACTCACACTACGAGTCTCTCGAGTTTGCAAATGTACTTCGCCGGATGACGAGGCATTTGGCTACCTTAAGGGAGTCATAGTTCCTGCTGCCAGCTACTCCCTTTTCTTTGAATCTATCCTCTCTTTATTTCGTACTGCGGCCTGTCCATGCAGAAGCGAAATCCTGCAACAAGTCCACCTTCACGTTGCCTGAGTTACTCCAACGACGATATCCTCGAGTTTTCAAGTAAATTTCGCTGAGTGACGAGGCATTTGGCTACCTTAAGAGAGTCATAGTTACTCCTGCCGGCTGCTCCCATTTCTTTACGCTTTTAACATTCTTGCTATGGCCAGTCCTACAGAATCGATATGCCACTGTATGTCCACCTTAACGACGTCACAGTTACTCACAGTACTTCGCCGGATGACGAGACATTTGGCTACCTTAAGAGAGTCATAGTTCCTGCTTCCAGCTGCTCCCTTTTCTTTGAATCTATCCTCTCTTTATTTCGTACTGCGGCCTGTCCATGCAGAAGCGAAATGCTGCAACAAGTCCACCTTCACGTTGCCTGAGTTACTCCAACGACGATATCCTCGAGTTTTCAAGTAAATTTCGCAGAGTGACGAGGCATTTGGCTACCTTAAGAGAGTCATAGTTACTCCTGCCGGCTGCTCCCATTTCTTTAGGCCTTTAACATTCTTGCTATGGCCAGTCCTACAGAACCGATATGCCACTGTATGTCCACCTTAACGTCGTCACAGTTACTCACACTACGAGTCTCTCGAGTTTGCAAATGTACTTCGCCGGATGACGAGGCATTTAGCTACGTTAAGAGAGTCATAGTTCCTGCTGCCAGCTGCTCCCTTTTCTTTGAATCTATCCTCTCTTTAGTTCGTACTGCGGCCTGTCCATGCAGAAGCGAAATGCTGCAACAAGTCCACCTTCACGTTGCCTGAGTTACTCCAACGACGATATCCTCGAGTTTTCAAGTAAATTTCGCTGAGTGACGAGGCATTTGGCTACCTTAAGAGACTCTTAGTTACTCCTGCCGGCTGCTCCCATTTCTTTAGGCCTTTAACATTCTTGCTATGGCCAGTCCTACAGAACCGATATGCCACTGTATGTCCACCTTAACGTCGTCACAGTTACTCACACTACGAGTCTCTCGAGTTTGCAAATGTACTTCGCCGGATGACGAGGCATTTGGCTACCTTAAGAGAGTCATAGTTCCTGCTGCCTGCTGCTCCCTTTTCTTTGAATCTATCCTCTCTTTATTTCGTACTGCGGCCTGTCCATGCAGAAGCGAAATCCTGCAACAAGTCCACCTTCACGTTGCCTGAGTTACTCCAACGACGATATCCTCGAGTTTTCAAGTAAATTTCGCTGAGTGACGAGGCATTGGGCTACCTTAAGAGACTCATAGTTACTCCTGCCGGCTGCTCCCATTTCTTTAGGCCTTTAAAATTCTTGCTATGGCCAGTCCTACAGAACCGATATGCCACTGTATGTCCACCTTAACGACGTCACAGTTACTCACACTACGACTCTCTCGAGTTTGCAAATGTACTTCGCCAGATGACGAGGCATTTGGCTACCTTAAGGGAGTCATAGTTCCTGCTGCCAGCTACTCCCTTTTCTTTGAATCTATCCTCTCTTTATTTCGTACTGCGGCCTGTCCATGCAGAAGCAAAATCCTGCAACAAGTCCACCTTCACGTTGCCTGAGTTACTCCAACGACGATATCCTCGAGTTTTCAAGTAAATTTCGCAGAGTGACGAGGCATTTGGCTACCTTAAGAGAGTCATAGTTACTCCTGCCGGCTGCTCCCATTTCTTTAGGCCTTTAACATTCTTGCTATGGCCAGTCCTACAGAACCGATATGCCACTGTATGTCCACCTTAACGTCGTCACAGTTACTCACACTACGAGTCTCTCGAGTTTGCAAATGTACTTCGCCGGATGACGAGGCATTTGGCTACCTTAAGGGAGTCATAGTTCCTGCTGCCAGCTACTCCCTTTTCTTTGAATCTATCCTCTCTTTATTTCGTACTGCGGCCTGTCCATGCAGAAGCGAAATCCTGCAACAAGTCCACCTTCACGTTGCCTGAGTTACTCCAACGACGATATCCTCGAGTTTTCAAGTAAATTTCGCTGAGTGACGAGGCATTTGGCTACCTTAAGAGACTCATAGTTACTCCTGCCGGCTGCTCCCATTTCTTTAGGCCTTTAAAATTCTTGCTATGGCCAGTCCTACAGAACCGATATGCCACTGTATGACCACCTTAACGACGTCACAGTTACTCACACTACGACTCTCTCGAGTTTGCAAATGTACTTCGCCGGATGACGAGGCATTTGGCTACCTTAAGGGAGTCATAGTTCCTGCTGCCAGCTGCTCCCTTTTCTTTGATTCTATCCTCTCTTTATTTCGTACTGCGGCCTGTCCATGCAGAAGCAAAATCCTGCAACAAGTCCACCTTCACGTTGCCTGAGTTACTCCAACGACGATATCCTCGAGTTTTCAAGTAAATTTCGCAGAGTGACGAGGCATTTGGCTACCTTAAGAGAGTCATAGTTACTCCTGCCGGCTGCTCCCATTTCTTTAGGCCTTTATTATTCTTGCTATGGCCAGTCCTACAGAACCGATATGCCACTGTATGTCCACCTTAACGTCGTCACAGTTACTCACACTACGACTCTCTCGAGTTTGCAAATGTACTTCGCCAGATGACGAGGCATTTGGCTACCTTAAGGGGGTCATAGTTCCTGCTGCCAGCTACTCCCTTTTCTTTGAATCTATCCTCTCTTTATTTCGTACTGCGGCCTGTCCATGCAGAAGCAAAATCCTGCAACAAGTCCACCTTCACGTTGCCTGAGTTACTCCAACGACGATATCCTCGAGTTTTCAAGTAAATTTCGCAGAGTGACGAGGCATTTGGCTACCTTAAGAGAGTCATAGTTACTCCTGCCGGCTGCTCCCATTTCTTTAGGCCTTTAACATTCTTGCTATGGCCAGTCCTACAGAACCGATATGCCACTGTATGTCCACCTTAACGTCGTCACAGTTACTCACACTACGAGTCTCTCGAGTTTGCAAATGTACTTCGCCGGATGACGAGGCATTTGGCTACCTTAAGGGAGTCATAGTTCCTGCTGCCAGCTACTCCCTTTTCTTTGAATCTATCCTCTCTTTATTTCGTACTGCGGCCTGTCCATGCAGAAGCGAAATCCTGCAACAAGTCCACCTTCACGTTGCCTGAGTTACTCCAACGACGATATCCTCGAGTTTTCAAGTAAATTTCGCTGAGTGACGAGGCATTTGGCTACCTTAAGAGACTCATAGTTACTCCTGCCGGCTGCTCCCATTTCTTTAGGCCTTTAAAATTCTTGCTATGGCCAGTCCTACAGAACCGATATGCCACTGTATGTCCACCTTAACGTCGTCACAGTTACTCACACTACGAGTCTCTCGAGTTTGCAAATGTACTTCGCCGGATGACGAGGCATTTAGCTACGTTAAGAGAGTCATAGTTCCTGCTGCCAGCTGCTCCCTTTTCTTTGAATCTATCCTCTCTTTAGTTCGTACTGCGGCCTGTCCATGCAGAAGCGAAATGCTGCAACAAGTCCACCTTCACGTTGCCTGAGTTACTCCAACGACGATATCCTCGAGTTTTCAAGTAAATTTCGCTGAGTGACGAGGCATTTGGCTACCTTAAGAGACTCTTAGTTACTCCTGCCGGCTGCTCCCATTTCTTTAGGCCTTTAACATTCTTGCTATGGCCAGTCCTACAGAACCGATATGCCACTGTATGTCCACCTTAACGTCGTCACAGTTACTCACACTACGAGTCTCTCGAGTTTGCAAATGTACTTCGCCGGATGACGAGGCATTTGGCTACCTTAAGAGAGTCATAGTTCCTGCTGCCTGCTGCTCCCTTTTCTTTGAATCTATCCTCTCTTTATTTCGTACTGCGGCCTGTCCATGCAGAAGCGAAATCCTGCAACAAGTCCACCTTCACGTTGCCTGAGTTACTCCAACGACGATATCCTCGAGTTTTCAAGTAAATTTCGCTGAGTGACGAGGCATTGGGCTACCTTAAGAGACTCATAGTTACTCCTGCCGGCTGCTCCCATTTCTTTAGGCCTTTAAAATTCTTGCTATGGCCAGTCCTACAGAACCGATATGCCACTGTATGTCCACCTTAACGACGTCACAGTTACTCACACTACGACTCTCTCGAGTTTGCAAATGTACTTCGCCAGATGACGAGGCATTTGGCTACCTTAAGGGAGTCATAGTTCCTGCTGCCAGCTACTCCCTTTTCTTTGAATCTATCCTCTCTTTATTTCGTACTGCGGCCTGTCCATGCAGAAGCAAAATCCTGCAACAAGTCCACCTTCACGTTGCCTGAGTTACTCCAACGACGATATCCTCGAGTTTTCAAGTAAATTTCGCAGAGTGACGAGGCATTTGGCTACCTTAAGAGAGTCATAGTTACTCCTGCCGGCTGCTCCCATTTCTTTAGGCCTTTAACATTCTTGCTATGGCCAGTCCTACAGAACCGATATGCCACTGTATGTCCACCTTAACGTCGTCACAGTTACTCACACTACGAGTCTCTCGAGTTTGCAAATGTACTTCGCCGGATGACGAGGCATTTGGCTACCTTAAGGGAGTCATAGTTCCTGCTGCCAGCTACTCCCTTTTCTTTGAATCTATCCTCTCTTTATTTCGTACTGCGGCCTGTCCATGCAGAAGCGAAATCCTGCAACAAGTCCACCTTCACGTTGCCTGAGTTACTCCAACGACGATATCCTCGAGTTTTCAAGTAAATTTCGCAGAGTGACGAGGCATTTGGCTACCTTAAGAGAGTCATAGTTACTCCTGCCGGCTGCTCCCATTTCTTTAGGCCTTTATTATTCTTGCTATGGCCAGTCCTACAGAACCGATATGCCACTGTATGTCCACCTTAACGTCGTCACAGTTACTCACACTACGACTCTCTCGAGTTTGCAAATGTACTTCGCCAGATGACGAGGCATTTGGCTACCTTAAGGGGGTCATAGTTCCTGCTGCCAGCTACTCCCTTTTCTTTGAATCTATCCTCTCTTTATTTCGTACTGCGGCCTGTCCATGCAGAAGCAAAATCCTGCAACAAGTCCACCTTCACGTTGCCTGAGTTACTCCAACGACGATATCCTCGAGTTTTCAAGTAAATTTCGCAGAGTGACGAGGCATTTGGCTACCTTAAGAGAGTCATAGTTACTCCTGCCGGCTGCTCCCATTTCTTTAGGCCTTTAACATTCTTGCTATGGCCAGTCCTACAGAACCGATATGCCACTGTATGTCCACCTTAACGTCGTCACAGTTACTCACACTACGAGTCTCTCGAGTTTGCAAATGTACTTCGCCGGATGACGAGGCATTTGGCTACCTTAAGGGAGTCATAGTTCCTGCTGCCAGCTACTCCCTTTTCTTTGAATCTATCCTCTCTTTATTTCGTACTGCGGCCTGTCCATGCAGAAGCGAAATCCTGCAACAAGTCCACCTTCACGTTGCCTGAGTTACTCCAACGACGATATCCTCGAGTTTTCAAGTAAATTTCGCTGAGTGACGAGGCATTTGGCTACCTTAAGAGACTCATAGTTACTCCTGCCGGCTGCTCCCATTTCTTTAGGCCTTTAAAATTCTTGCTATGGCCAGTCCTACAGAACCGATATGCCACTGTATGTCCACCTTAACGACGTCACAGTTACTCACACTACGACTCTCTCGAGTTTGCAAATGTACTTCGCCGGATGACGAGGCATTTGGCTACCTTAAGGGAGTCATAGTTCCTGCTGCCAGCTGCTCCCTTTTCTTTGAATCTATCCTCTCTTTATTTCGTACTGCGGCCTGTCCATGCAGAAGCAAAATCCTGCAACAAGTCCACCTTCACGTTGCCTGAGTTACTCCAACGACGATATCCTCGAGTTTTCAAGTAAATTTCGCAGAGTGACGAGGCATTTGGCTACCTTAAGAGAGTCATAGTTACTCCTGCCGGCTGCTCCCATTTCTTTAGGCCTTTAACATTCTTGCTATGGCCAGTCCTACAGAACCGATATGCCACTGTATGTCCACCTTAACGTCGTCACAGTTACTCACACTACGAGTCTCTCGAGTTTGCAAATGTACTTCGCCGGATGACGAGGCATTTGGCTACCTTAAGGGAGTCATAGTTCCTGCTGCCAGCTACTCCCTTTTCTTTGAATGTATCCTCTCTTTATTTCGTACTGCGGCCTGTCCATGCAGAAGCGAAATCCTGCAACAAGTCCACCTTCACGTTGCCTGAGTCACTCCAACGACGATATCCTCGAGTTTTCAAGTAAATTTCGTTGAGTGACGAGGCATTTGGCTACCTTAAGAGAGTCGTAGTTACTCCTGCCGGCTGCTCCCATTTCTTTACGCCTTTAACATTCTTGCTATGGCCTGTCCTACAGAATCGATATGCCACTGTATGTCCACCTTAACGACGTCACAGTTACTCACAGTACTTCGCCGGATGACGAGGCATTTGGCTACCTTAAGAGAGTCATAGTTCCTGCTTCCAGCTGCTCCCTTTTTTTTGAATGTATCCTCTCTTTATTTCGTACTGCGGCCTGTCCATGCAGAAGCGAAATGCTGCAACAAGTCCACCTTCACGTTGCCTGAGTTACTCCAACGACGATATCCTCGAGTTTTCAAGTAAATTTCGCAGAGTGACGAGGCATTTGGCTACCTTAAGAGAGTCATAGTTACTCCTGCCGGCTGCTCCCATTTCTTTAGGCCTTTAACATTCTTGCTATGGCCAGTCCTACAGAACCGATATGCCACTGTATGTCCACCTTAACGACGTCACAGTTACTCACACTACGACTCTCTCGAGTTTGCAAATGTACTTCGCCCGATGACGAGGCATTTGGCTACCTTAAGGGAGTCATAGTTCCTGCTGCCAGCTACTCCCTTTTCTTTGAATCTATCCTCTCTTTATTTCGTACTGCGGCCTGTCCATGCAGAAGCAAAATCCTGCAACAAGTCCACCTTCACGTTGCCTGAGTTACTCCAACGACGATATCCTCGAGTTTTCAAGTAAATTTCGCAGAGTGACGAGGCATTTGGCTACCTTAAGAGAGTCATAGTTACTCCTGCCGGCTGCTCCCATTTCTTTAGGCCTTTAACATTCTTGCTATGGCCAGTCCTACAGAACCGATATGCCACTGTATGTCCACCTTAACGTCGTCACAGTTACTCACACTACGAGTCTCTCGAGTTTGCAAATGTACTTCGCCGGATGACGAGGCATTTGGCTACCTTAAGGGAGTCATAGTTCCTGCTGCCAGCTACTCCCTTTTCTTTGAATCTATCCTCTCTTTATTTCGTACTGCGGCCTGTCCATGCAGAAGCGAAATCCTGCAACAAGTCCACCTTCACGTTGCCTGAGTTACTCCAACGACGATATCCTCGAGTTTTCAAGTAAATTTCGCTGAGTGACGAGGCATTTGGCTACCTTAAGAGACTCATAGTTACTCCTGCCGGCTGCTCCCATTTCTTTAGGCCTTTAAAATTCTTGC
Organism: Schistocerca piceifrons; assembly: GCF_021461385.2. Taxonomy (NCBI): domain Eukaryota; kingdom Metazoa; phylum Arthropoda; class Insecta; order Orthoptera; family Acrididae; genus Schistocerca; species Schistocerca piceifrons. Next base: position 19,737,066 of record NC_060142.1, read on the forward strand.
TATGGCCAGTCCTACAGAACCGATATGCCACTGTATGACCACCTTAACGACGTCACAGTTACTCACACTACGACTCTCTCGAGTTTGCAAATGTACTTCGCCGGATGACGAGGCATTTGGCTACCTTAAGGGAGTCATAGTTCCTGCTGCCAGCTGCTCCCTTTTCTTTGATTCTATCCTCTCTTTATTTCGTACTGCGGCCTGTCCATGCAGAAGCAAAATCCTGCAACAAGTCCACCTTCACGTTGCCTGAGTTACTCCAACGACGATATCCTCGAGTTTTCAAGTAAATTTCGCAGAGTGACGAGGCATTTGGCTACCTTAAGAGAGTCATAGTTACTCCTGCCGGCTGCTCCCATTTCTTTAGGCCTTTATTATTCTTGCTATGGCCAGTCCTACAGAACCGATATGCCACTGTATGTCCACCTTAACGTCGTCACAGTTACTCACACTACGACTCTCTCGAGTTTGCAAATGTACTTCGCCAGATGACGAGGCATTTGGCTACCTTAAGGGGGTCATAGTTCCTGCTGCCAGCTACTCCCTTTTCTTTGAATCTATCCTCTCTTTATTTCGTACTGCGGCCTGTCCATGCAGAAGCAAAATCCTGCAACAAGTCCACCTTCACGTTGCCTGAGTTACTCCAACGACGATATCCTCGAGTTTTCAAGTAAATTTCGCAGAGTGACGAGGCATTTGGCTACCTTAAGAGAGTCATAGTTACTCCTGCCGGCTGCTCCCATTTCTTTAGGCCTTTAACATTCTTGCTATGGCCAGTCCTACAGAACCGATATGCCACTGTATGTCCACCTTAACGTCGTCACAGTTACTCACACTACGAGTCTCTCGAGTTTGCAAATGTACTTCGCCGGATGACGAGGCATTTGGCTACCTTAAGGGAGTCATAGTTCCTGCTGCCAGCTACTCCCTTTTCTTTGAATCTATCCTCTCTTTATTTCGTACTGCGGCCTGTCCATGCAGAAGCGAAATCCTGCAACAAGTCCACCTTCACGTTGCCTGAGTTACTCCAACGACGATATCCTCGAGTTTTCAAGTAAATTTCGCTGAGTGACGAGGCATTTGGCTACCTTAAGAGACTCATAGTTACTCCTGCCGGCTGCTCCCATTTCTTTAGGCCTTTAAAATTCTTGCTATGGCCAGTCCTACAGAACCGATATGCCACTGTATGTCCACCTTAACGACGTCACAGTTACTCACACTACGACTCTCTCGAGTTTGCAAATGTACTTCGCCGGATGACGAGGCATTTGGCTACCTTAAGGGAGTCATAGTTCCTGCTGCCAGCTGCTCCCTTTTCTTTGAATCTATCCTCTCTTTATTTCGTACTGCGGCCTGTCCATGCAGAAGCAAAATCCTGCAACAAGTCCACCTTCACGTTGCCTGAGTTACTCCAACGACGATATCCTCGAGTTTTCAAGTAAATTTCGCAGAGTGACGAGGCATTTGGCTACCTTAAGAGAGTCATAGTTACTCCTGCCGGCTGCTCCCATTTCTTTAGGCCTTTAACATTCTTGCTATGGCCAGTCCTACAGAACCGATATGCCACTGTATGTCCACCTTAACGTCGTCACAGTTACTCACACTACGAGTCTCTCGAGTTTGCAAATGTACTTCGCCGGATGACGAGGCATTTGGCTACCTTAAGGGAGTCATAGTTCCTGCTGCCAGCTACTCCCTTTTCTTTGAATGTATCCTCTCTTTATTTCGTACTGCGGCCTGTCCATGCAGAAGCGAAATCCTGCAACAAGTCCACCTTCACGTTGCCTGAGTCACTCCAACGACGATATCCTCGAGTTTTCAAGTAAATTTCGTTGAGTGACGAGGCATTTGGCTACCTTAAGAGAGTCGTAGTTACTCCTGCCGGCTGCTCCCATTTCTTTACGCCTTTAACATTCTTGCTATGGCCTGTCCTACAGAATCGATATGCCACTGTATGTCCACCTTAACGACGTCACAGTTACTCACAGTACTTCGCCGGATGACGAGGCATTTGGCTACCTTAAGAGAGTCATAGTTCCTGCTTCCAGCTGCTCCCTTTTTTTTGAATGTATCCTCTCTTTATTTCGTACTGCGGCCTGTCCATGCAGAAGCGAAATGCTGCAACAAGTCCACCTTCACGTTGCCTGAGTTACTCCAACGACGATATCCTCGAGTTTTCAAGTAAATTTCGCAGAGTGACGAGGCATTTGGCTACCTTAAGAGAGTCATAGTTACTCCTGCCGGCTGCTCCCATTTCTTTAGGCCTTTAACATTCTTGCTATGGCCAGTCCTACAGAACCGATATGCCACTGTATGTCCACCTTAACGACGTCACAGTTACTCACACTACGACTCTCTCGAGTTTGCAAATGTACTTCGCCGGATGACGAGGCATTTGGCTACCTTAAGGGAGTCATAGTTCCTGCTGCCAGCTGCTCCCTTTTCTTTGAATCTATCCTCTCTTTATTTCGTACTGCGGCCTGTCCATGCAGAAGCAAAATCCTGCAACAAGTCCACCTTCACGTTGCCTGAGTTACTCCAACGACGATATCCTCGAGTTTTCAAGTAAATTTCGCAGAGTGACGAGGCATTTGGCTACCTTAAGAGAGTCATAGTTACTCCTGCCGGCTGCTCCCATTTCTTTAGGCCTTTAACATTCTTGCTATGGCCAGTCCTACAGAACCGATATGCCACTGTATGTCCACCTTAACGACGTCACAGTTACTCACACTACGACTCTCTCGAGTTTGCAAATGTACTTCGCCGGATGACGAGGCATTTGGCTACCTTAAGAGAGTAATAGTTCCTGCTGCCTGCTGCTCCCTTTTCTTTGAATCTATCCTCTCTTTATTTCGTACTGCGGCCTGTCCATGCAGAAGCGAAATCCTGCAACAAGTCCACCTTCACGTTGCCTGAGTTACTCCAACGACGATATCCTCGAGTTTTCAAGTAAATTTCGCTGAGTGACGAGGCATTTGGCTACCTTAAGAGACTCATAGTTACTCCTGCCGGCTGCTCCCATTTCTTTAGGCCTTTAAAATTCTTGCTATGGCCAGTCCTACAGAACCGATATGCCACTGTATGTCCACCTTAACGACGTCACAGTTACTCACACTACGACTCTCTCGAGTTTGCAAATGTACTTCGCCGGATGACGAGGCATTTGGCTACCTTAAGGGAGTCATAGTTCCTGCTGCCAGCTACTCCCTTTTCTTTGAATCTATCCTCTCTTTATTTCGTACTGCGGCCTGTCCATGCAGAAGCAAAATCCTGCAACAAGTCCACCTTCACGTTGCCTGAGTTACTCCAACGACGATATCCTCGAGTTTTCAAGTAAATTTCGCAGAGTGACGAGGCATTTGGCTACCTTAAGAGAGTCATAGTTACTCCTGCCGGCTGCTCCCATTTCTTTAGGCCTTTAACATTCTTGCTATGGCCAGTCCTACAGAACCGATATGCCACTGTATGTCCACCTTAACGTCGTCACAGTTACTCACACTACGAGTCTCTCGAGTTTGCAAATGTACTACGCCGGATGACGTGGCATTTAGCTACGTTAAGAGAGTCATAGTTCCTGCTGCCAGCTGCTCCCTTTTCTTTGAATCTATCCTCTCTTTAGTTCGTACTGCGGCCTGTCCATGCAGAAGCGAAATGCTGCAACAAGTCCACCTTCACGTTGCCTGAGTTACTCCAACGACGATATCCTCGAGTTTTCAAGTAAATTTCGCTGAGTGACGAGGCATTTGGCTACCTTAAGAGACTCTTAGTTACTCCTGCCGGCTGCTCCCATTTCTTTAGGCCTTTAACATTCTTGCTATGGCCAGTCCTACAGAACCGATATGCCACTGTATGTCCACCTTAACGTCGTCACAGTTACTCACACTACGAGTCTCTCGAGTTTGCAAATGTACTTCGCCGGATGACGAGGCATTTGGCTACCTTAAGAGAGTCATAGTTCCTGCTGCCTGCTGCTCCCTTTTCTTTGAATCTATCCTCTCTTTATTTCGTACTGCGGCCTGTCCATGCAGAAGCGAAATCCTGCAACAAGTCCACCTTCACGTTGCCTGAGTTACTCCAACTACGATATCCTCGAGTTTTCAAGTAAATTTCGCTGAGTGACGAGGCATTTGGCTACCTTAAGAGACTCATAGTTACTCCTGCCGGCTGCTCCCATTTCTTTAGGCCTTTAAAATTCTTGCTATGGCCAGTCCTACAGAACCGATATGCCACTGTATGTCCACCTTAACGACGTCACAGTTACTCACACTACGACTCTCTCGAGTTTGCAAATGTACTTCGCCGGATGACGAGGCATTTGGCTACCTTAAGGGAGTCATAGTTCCTGCTGCCAGCTACTCCCTTTTCTTTGAATCTATCCTCTCTTTATTTCGTACTGCGGCCTGTCCATGCAGAAGCAAAATCCTGCAACAAGTCCACCTTCACGTTGCCTGAGTTACTCCAACGACGATATCCTCGAGTTTTCAAGTAAATTTCGCAGAGTGACGAGGCATTTGGCTACCTTAAGAGAGTCATAGTTACTCCTGCCGGCTGCTCCCATTTCTTTAGGCCTTTAACATTCTTGCTATGGCCAGTCCTACAGAACCGATATGCCACTGTATGTCCACCTTAACGTCGTCACAGTTACTCACACTACGAGTCTCTCGAGTTTGCAAATGTACTACGCCGGATGACGTGGCATTTAGCTACGTTAAGAGAGTCATAGTTCCTGCTGCCAGCTGCTCCCTTTTCTTTGAATCTATCCTCTCTTTAGTTCGTACTGCGGCCTGTCCATGCAGAAGCGAAATGCTGCAACAAGTCCACCTTCACGTTGCCTGAGTTACTCCAACGACGATATCCTCGAGTTTTCAAGTAAATTTCGCTGAGTGACGAGGCATTTGGCTACCTTAAGAGACTCTTAGTTACTCCTGCCGGCTGCTCCCATTTCTTTAGGCCTTTAACATTCTTGCTATGGCCAGTCCTACAGAACCGATATGCCACTGTATGTCCACCTTAACGTCGTCACAGTTACTCACACTACGAGTCTCTCGAGTTTGCAAATGTACTTCGCCGGATGACGAGGCATTTGGCTACCTTAAGAGAGTCATAGTTCCTGCTGCCTGCTGCTCCCTTTTCTTTGAATCTATCCTCTCTTTATTTCGTACTGCGGCCTGTCCATGCAGAAGCGAAATCCTGCAACAAGTCCACCTTCACGTTGCCTGAGTTACTCCAACTACGATATCCTCGAGTTTTCAAGTAAATTTCGCTGAGTGACGAGGCATTTGGCTACCTTAAGAGACTCATAGTTACTCCTGCCGGCTGCTCCCATTTCTTTAGGCCTTTAAAATTCTTGCTATGGCCAGTCCTACAGAACCGATATGCCACTGTATGTCCACCTTAACGACGTCACAGTTACTCACACTACGACTCTCTCGAGTTTGCAAATGTACTTCGCCGGATGACGAGGCATTTGGCTACCTTAAGGGAGTCATAGTTCCTGCTGCCAGCTACTCCCTTTTCTTTGAATCTATCCTCTCTTTATTTCGTACTGCGGCCTGTCCATGCAGAAGCAAAATCCTGCAACAAGTCCACCTTCACGTTGCCTGAGTTACTCCAACGACGATATCCTCGAGTTTTCAAGTAAATTTCGCAGAGTGACGAGGCATTTGGCTACCTTAAGAGAGTCATAGTTACTCCTGCCGGCTGCTCCCATTTCTTTAGGCCTTTAACATTCTTGCTATGGCCAGTCCTACAGAACCGATATGCCACTGTATGTCCACCTTAACGTCGTCACAGTTACTCACACTACGAGTCTCTCGAGTTTGCAAATGTACTACGCCGGATGACGTGGCATTTAGCTACGTTAAGAGAGTCATAGTTCCTGCTGCCAGCTGCTCCCTTTTCTTTGAATCTATCCTCTCTTTAGTTCGTACTGCGGCCTGTCCATGCAGAAGCGAAATGCTGCAACAAGTCCACCTTCACGTTGCCTGAGTTACTCCAACGACGATATCCTCGAGTTTTCAAGTAAATTTCGCTGAGTGACGAGGCATTTGGCTACCTTAAGAGACTCTTAGTTACTCCTGCCGGCTGCTCCCATTTCTTTAGGCCTTTAACATTCTTGCTATGGCCAGTCCTACAGAACCGATATGCCACTGTATGTCCACCTTAACGTCGACACAGTTACTCACACTACGAGTCTCTCGAGTTTGCAAATGTACTTCGCCGGATGACGAGGCATTTGGCTACCTTAAGAGAGTCATAGTTCCTGCTGCCTGCTGCTCCCTTTTCTTTGAATCTATCCTCTCTTTATTTCGTACTGCGGCCTGTCCATGCAGAAGCGAAATCCTGCAACAAGTCCACCTTCACGTTGCCTGAGTTACTCCAACTACGATATCCTCGAGTTTTCAAGTAAATTTCGCTGAGTGACGAGGCATTTGGCTACCTTAAGAGACTCATAGTTACTCCTGCCGGCTGCTCCCATTTCTTTAGGCCTTTAAAATTCTTGCTATGGCCAGTCCTACAGAACCGATATGCCACTGTATGTCCACCTTAACGACGTCACAGTTACTCACACTACGACTCTCTCGAGTTTGCAAATGTACTTCGCCGGATGACGAGGCATTTGGCTACCTTAAGGGAGTCATAGTTCCTGCTGCCAGCTACTCCCTTTTCTTTGAATCTATCCTCTCTTTATTTCGTACTGCGGCCTGTCCATGCAGAAGCAAAATCCTGCAACAAGTCCACCTTCACGTTGCCTGAGTTACTCCAACGACGATATCCTCGAGTTTTCAAGTAAATTTCGCAGAGTGACGAGGCATTTGGCTACCTTAAGAGAGTCATAGTTACTCCTGCCGGCTGCTCCCATTTCTTTAGGCCTTTAACATTCTTGCTATGGCCAGTCCTACAGAACCGATATGCCACTGTATGTCCACCTTAACGTCGTCACAGTTACTCACACTACGAGTCTCTCGAGTTTGCAAATGTACTACGCCGGATGACGTGGCATTTAGCTACGTTAAGAGAGTCATAGTTCCTGCTGCCAGCTGCTCCCTTTTCTTTGAATCTATCCTCTCTTTAGTTCGTACTGCGGCCTGTCCATGCAGAAGCGAAATGCTGCAACAAGTCCACCTTCACGTTGCCTGAGTTACTCCAACGACGATATCCTCGAGTTTTCAAGTAAATTTCGCTGAGTGACGAGGCATTTGGCTACCTTAAGAGACTCTTAGTTACTCCTGCCGGCTGCTCCCATTTCTTTAGGCCTTTAACATTCTTGCTATGGCCAGTCCTACAGAACCGATATGCCACTGTATGTCCACCTTAACGTCGTCACAGTTACTCACACTACGAGTCTCTCGAGTTTGCAAATGTACTTCGCCGGATGACGAGGCATTTGGCTACCTTAAGAGAGTCATAGTTCCTGCTGCCTGCTGCTCCCTTTTCTTTGAATCTATCCTCTCTTTATTTCGTACTGCGGCCTGTCCATGCAGAAGCGAAATCCTGCAACAAGTCCACCTTCACGTTGCCTGAGTTACTCCAACTACGATATCCTCGAGTTTTCAAGTAAATTTCGCTGAGTGACGAGGCATTTGGCTACCTTAAGAGACTCATAGTTACTCCTGCCGGCTGCTCCCATTTCTTTAGGCCTTTAAAATTCTTGCTATGGCCAGTCCTACAGAACCGATATGCCACTGTATGTCCACCTTAACGACGTCACAGTTACTCACACTACGACTCTCTCGAGTTTGCAAATGTACTTCGCCGGATGACGAGGCATTTGGCTACCTTAAGGGAGTCATAGTTCCTGCTGCCAGCTACTCCCTTTTCTTTGAATCTATCCTCTCTTTATTTCGTACTGCGGCCTGTCCATGCAGAAGCAAAATCCTGCAACAAGTCCACCTTCACGTTGCCTGAGTTACTCCAACGACGATATCCTCGAGTTTTCAAGTAAATTTCGCAGAGTGACGAGGCATTTGGCTACCTTAAGAGAGTCATAGTTACTCCTGCCGGCTGCTCCCATTTCTTTAGGCCTTTAACATTCTTGCTATGGCCAGTCCTACAGAACCGATATGCCACTGTATGTCCACCTTAACGTCGTCACAGTTACTCACACTACGAGTCTCTCGAGTTTGCAAATGTACTACGCCGGATGACGTGGCATTTAGCTACGTTAAGAGAGTCATAGTTCCTGCTGCCAGCTGCTCCCTTTTCTTTGAATCTATCCTCTCTTTAGTTCGTACTGCGGCCTGTCCATGCAGAAGCGAAATGCTGCAACAAGTCCACCTTCACGTTGCCTGAGTTACTCCAACGACGATATCCTCGAGTTTTCAAGTAAATTTCGCTGAGTGACGAGGCATTTGGCTACCTTAAGAGACTCTTAGTTACTCCTGCCGGCTGCTCCCATTTCTTTAGGCCTTTAACATTCTTGCTATGGCCAGTCCTACAGAACCGATATGCCACTGTATGTCCACCTTAACGTCGTCACAGTTACTCACACTACGAGTCTCTCGAGTTTGCAAATGTACTTCGCCGGATGACGAGGCATTTGGCTACCTTAAGAGAGTCATAGTTCCTGCTGCCTGCTGCTCCCTTTTCTTTGAATCTATCCTCTCTTTATTTCGTACTGCGGCCTGTCCATGCAGAAGCGAAATCCTGCAACAAGTCCACCTTCACGTTGCCTGAGTTACTCCAACTACGATATCCTCGAGTTTTCAAGTAAATTTCGCTGAGTGACGAGGCATTTGGCTACCTTAAGAGACTCATAGTTACTCCTGCCGGCTGCTCCCATTTCTTTAGGCCTTTAAAATTCTTGCTATGGCCAGTCCTACAGAACCGATATGCCACTGTATGTCCACCTTAACGACGTCACAGTTACTCACACTACGACTCTCTCGAGTTTGCAAATGTACTTCGCCGGATGACGAGGCATTTGGCTACCTTAAGGGAGTCATAGTTCCTGCTGCCAGCTACTCCCTTTTCTTTGAATCTATCCTCTCTTTATTTCGTACTGCGGCCTGTCCATGCAGAAGCAAAATCCTGCAACAAGTCCACCTTCACGTTGCCTGAGTTACTCCAACGACGATATCCTCGAGTTTTCAAGTAAATTTCGCAGAGTGACGAGGCATTTGGCTACCTTAAGAGAGTCATAGTTACTCCTGCCGGCTGCTCCCATTTCTTTAGGCCTTTAACATTCTTGCTATGGCCAGTCCTACAGAACCGATATGCCACTGTATGTCCACCTTAACGTCGTCACAGTTACTCACACTACGAGTCTCTCGAGTTTGCAAATGTACTACGCCGGATGACGTGGCATTTAGCTACGTTAAGAGAGTCATAGTTCCTGCTGCCAGCTGCTCCCTTTTCTTTGAATCTATCCTCTCTTTAGTTCGTACTGCGGCCTGTCCATGCAGAAGCGAAATGCTGCAACAAGTCCACCTTCACGTTGCCTGAGTTACTCCAACGACGATATCCTCGAGTTTTCAAGTAAATTTCGCTGAGTGACGAGGCATTTGGCTACCTTAAGAGACTCTTAGTTACTCCTGCCGGCTGCTCCCATTTCTTTAGGCCTTTAACATTCTTGCTATGGCCAGTCCTACAGAACCGATATGCCACTGTATGTCCACCTTAACGTCGTCACAGTTACTCACACTACGAGTCTCTCGAGTTTGCAAATGTACTTCGCCGGATGACGAGGCATTTGGCTACCTTAAGAGAGTCATAGTTCCTGCTGCCTGCTGCTCCCTTTTCTTTGAATCTATCCTCTCTTTATTTCGTACTGCGGCCTGTCCATGCAGAAGCGAAATCCTGCAACAAGTCCACCTTCACGTTGCCTGAGTTACTCCAACTACGATATCCTCGAGTTTTCAAGTAAATTTCGCTGAGTGACGAGGCATTTGGCTACCTTAAGAGACTCATAGTTACTCCTGCCGGCTGCTCCCATTTCTTTAGGCCTTTAAAATTCTTGCTATGGCCAGTCCTACAGAACCGATATGCCACTGTATGTCCACCTTAACGACGTCACAGTTACTCACACTACGACTCTCTCGAGTTTGCAAATGTACTTCGCCGGATGACGAGGCATTTGGCTACCTTAAGGGAGTCATAGTTCCTGCTGCCAGCTACTCCCTTTTCTTTGAATCTATCCTCTCTTTATTTCGTACTGCGGCCTGTCCATGCAGAAGCAAAATCCTGCAACAAGTCCACCTTCACGTTGCCTGAGTTACTCCAACGACGATATCCTCGAGTTTTCAAGTAAATTTCGCAGAGTGACGAGGCATTTGGCTACCTTAGGAGAGTCATAGTTACTCCTGCCGGCTGCTCCCATTTCTTTAGGCCTTTAACATTCTTGCTATGGCCAGTCCTACAGAACCGATATGCCACTGTATGTCCACCTTAACGTCGTCACAGTTACTCACACTACGAGTCTCTCGAGTTTGCAAATGTACTACGCCGGATGACGTGGCATTTAGCTACGTTAAGAGAGTCATAGTTCCTGCTGCCAGCTGCTCCCTTTTCTTTGAATCTATCCTCTCTTTAGTTCGTACTGCGGCCTGTCCATGCAGAAGCGAAATGCTGCAACAAGTCCACCTTCACGTTGCCTGAGTTACTCCAACGACGATATCCTCGAGTTTTCAAGTAAATTTCGCTGAGTGACGAGGCATTTGGCTACCTTAAGAGACTCTTAGTTACTCCTGCCGGCTGCTCCCATTTCTTTAGGCCTTTAACATTCTTGCTATGGCCAGTCCTACAGAACCGATATGCCACTGTATGTCCACCTTAACGTCGTCACAGTTACTCACACTACGAGTCTCTCGAGTTTGCAAATGTACTTCGCCGGATGACGAGGCATTTGGCTACCTTAAGAGAGTCATAGTTCCTGCTGCCTGCTGCTCCCTTTTCTTTGAATCTATCCTCTCTTTATTTCGTACTGCGGCCTGTCCATGCAGAAGCGAAATCCTGCAACAAGTCCACCTTCACGTTGCCTGAGTTACTCCAACTACGATATCCTCGAGTTTTCAAGTAAATTTCGCTGAGTGACGAGGCATTTGGCTACCTTAAGAGACTCATAGTTACTCCTGCCGGCTGCTCCCATTTCTTTAGGCCTTTAAAATTCTTGCTATGGCCAGTCCTACAGAACCGATATGCCACTGTATGTCCACCTTAACGACGTCACAGTTACTCACACTACGACTCTCTCGAGTTTGCAAATGTACTTCGCCGGATGACGAGGCATTTGGCTACCTTAAGGGAGTCATAGTTCCTGCTGCCAGCTACTCCCTTTTCTTTGAATCTATCCTCTCTTTATTTCGTACTGCGGCCTGTCCATGCAGAAGCAAAATCCTGCAACAAGTCCACCTTCACGTTGCCTGAGTTACTCCAACGACGATATCCTCGAGTTTTCAAGTAAATTTCGCAGAGTGACGAGGCATTTGGCTACCTTAAGAGAGTCATAGTTACTCCTGCCGGCTGCTCCCATTTCTTTAGGCCTTTAACATTCTTGCTATGGCCAGTCCTACAGAACCGATATGCCACTGTATGTCCACCTTAACGTCGTCACAGTTACTCACACTACGAGTCTCTCGAGTTTGCAAATGTACTACGCCGGATGACGTGGCATTTAGCTACGTTAAGAGAGTCATAGTTCCTGCTGCCAGCTGCTCCCTTTTCTTTGAATCTATCCTCTCTTTAGTTCGTACTGCGGCCTGTCCATGCAGAAGCGAAATGCTGCAACAAGTCCACCTTCACGTTGCCTGAGTTACTCCAACGACGATATCCTCGAGTTTTCAAGTAAATTTCGCTGAGTGACGAGGCATTTGGCTACCTTAAGAGACTCTTAGTTACTCCTGCCGGCTGCTCCCATTTCTTTAGGCCTTTAACATTCTTGCTATGGCCAGTCCTACAGAACCGATATGCCACTGTATGTCCACCTTAACGTCGTCACAGTTACTCACACTACGAGTCTCTCGAGTTTGCAAATGTACTTCGCCGGATGACGAGGCATTTGGCTACCTTAAGAGAGTCATAGTTCCTGCTGCCTGCTGCTCCCTTTTCTTTGAATCTATCCTCTCTTTATTTCGTACTGCGGCCTGTCCATGCAGAAGCGAAATCCTGCAACAAGTCCACCTTCACGTTGCCTGAGTTACTCCAACTACGATATCCTCGAGTTTTCAAGTAAATTTCGCTGAGTGACGAGGCATTTGGCTACCTTAAGAGACTCATAGTTACTCCTGCCGGCTGCTCCCATTTCTTTAGGCCTTTAAAATTCTTGCTATGGCCAGTCCTACAGAACCGATATGCCACTGTATGTCCACCTTAACGACGTCACAGTTACTCACACTACGACTCTCTCGAGTTTGCAAATGTACTTCGCCGGATGACGAGGCATTTGGCTACCTTAAGGGAGTCATAGTTCCTGCTGCCAGCTACTCCCTTTTCTTTGAATCTATCCTCTCTTTATTTCGTACTGCGGCCTGTCCATGCAGAAGCAAAATCCTGCAACAAGTCCACCTTCACGTTGCCTGAGTTACTCCAACGACGATATCCTCGAGTTTTCAAGTAAATTTCGCAGAGTGACGAGGCATTTGGCTACCTTAAGAGAGTCATAGTTACTCCTGCCGGCTGCTCCCATTTCTTTAGGCCTTTAACATTCTTGCTATGGCCAGTCCTACAGAACCGATATGCCACTGTATGTCCACCTTAACGTCGTCACAGTTACTCACACTACGAGTCTCTCGAGTTTGCAAATGTACTACGCCGGATGACGTGGCATTTAGCTACGTTAAGAGAGTCATAGTTCCTGCTGCCAGCTGCTCCCTTTTCTTTGAATCTATCCTCTCTTTAGTTCGTACTGCGGCCTGTCCATGCAGAAGCGAAATGCTGCAACAAGTCCACCTTCACGTTGCCTGAGTTACTCCAACGAAGATATCCTCGAGTTTTCAAGTAAATTTCGCTGAGTGACGAGGCATTTGGCTACCTTAAGACACTCTTAGTTACTCCTGCCGGCTGCTCCCATTTCTTTAGGCCTTTAAAATTCTTGCTATGGCCAGTCCTACAGAACCGATATGCCACTGTATGTCCACCTTAACGACGTCACAGTTACTCACACTACGACTCTCTCGAGTTTGCAAATGTACTTCGCCGGATGACGAGGCATTTGGCTACCTTAAGAGAGTAATAGTTCCTGCTGCCTGCTGCTCCCTTTTCTTTGAATCTATCCTCTCTTTATTTCGTACTGCGGCCTGTCCATGCAGAAGCGAAATCCTGCAACAAGTCCACCTTCACGTTGCCTGAGTTACTCCAACTACGATATCCTCGAGTTTTCAAGTAAATTTCGCTGAGTGACGAGGCATTTGGCTACCTTAAGAGACTCATAGTTACTCCTGCCGGCTGCTCCCATTTCTTTAGGCCTTTAAAATTCTTGCTATGGCCAGTCCTACAGAACCGATATGCCACTGTATGTCCACCTTAACGACGTCACAGTTACTCACACTACGACTCTCTCGAGTTTGCAAATGTACTTCGCCGGATGACGAGGCATTTGGCTACCTTAAGGGAGTCATAGTTCCTGCTGCCAGCTACTCCCTTTTCTTTGAATCTATCCTCTCTTTATTTCGTACTGCGGCCTGTCCATGCAGAAGCAAAATCCTGCAACAAGTCCACCTTCACGTTGCCTGAGTTACTCCAACGACGATATCCTCGAGTTTTCAAGTAAATTTCGCAGAGTGACGAGGCATTTGGCTACCTTAAGAGAGTCATAGTTACTCCTGCCGGCTGCTCCCATTTCTTTAGGCCTTTAACATTCTTGCTATGGCCAGTCCTACAGAACCGATATGCCACTGTATGTCCACCTTAACGTCGTCACAGTTACTCACACTACGAGTCTCTCGAGTTTGCAAATGTACTACGCCGGATGACGTGGCATTTAGCTACGTTAAGAGAGTCATAGTTCCTGCTGCCAGCTGCTCCCTTTTCTTTGAATCTATCCTCTCTTTAGTTCGTACTGCGGCCTGTCCATGCAGAAGCGAAATGCTGCAACAAGTCCACCTTCACGTTGCCTGAGTTACTCCAACGACGATATCCTCGAGTTTTCAAGTAAATTTCGCTGAGTGACGAGGCATTTGGCTACCTTAATACACTCTTAGTTACTCCTGCCGGCTGCTCCCATTTCTTTAGGCCTTTAAAATTCTTGCTATGGCCAGTCCTACAGAACCGATATGCCACTGTATGTCCACCTTAACGACGTCACAGTTACTCACACTACGACTCTCTCGAGTTTGCAAATGTACTTCGCCGGATGACGAGGCATTTGGCTACCTTAAGGGAGTCATAGTTCCTGCTGCCAGCTACTCCCTTTTCTTTGAATCTATCCTCTCTTTATTTCGTACTGCGGCCTGTCCATGCAGAAGCAAAATCCTGCAACAAGTCCACTTTCACGTTGCCTGAGTTACTCCAACGACGATATCCTCGAGTTTTCAAGTAAATTTCGTAGAGTGACGAGGCATTTGGCTACCTTAAGAGAGTCATAGTTACTCCTGCCGGCTGCTCCCATTTCTTTACGCCTTTAACATTCTTGCTATGGCCAGTCCTACAGAATCGATATGCCACTGTATGTCCACCTTAACGACGTCACAGTTACTCACAGTACTTCGCCGGATGACGAGGCATTTGGCTACCTTAAGAGAGTCATAGTTCCTGCTTCCAGCTGCTCCCTTTTCTTTGAATCTATCCTCTCTTTATTTCGTACTGCGGCCTGTCCATGCAGAAGCGAAATGCTGCAACAAGTCCACCTTCACGTTGCCTGAGTTACTCCAACGACGATATCCTCGAGTTTTCAAGTAAATTTCGCAGAGTGACGAGGCATTTGGCTTCCTTAAGAGAGTCATAGTTACTCCTGCCGGCTGCTCCCATTTCTTTAGGCCTTTAACATTCTTGCTATGGCCAGTCCTACAGAACCGATATGCCACTGTATGTCCACCTTAACATCGTCACAGTTACTCACACAACGAGTCTCTCGAGTTTGCAAATGTACTTCGCCGGATGACGAGGCATTTAGCTACGTTAAGAGAGTCATAGTTCCTGCTGCCAGCTGCTCCCTTTTCTTTGAATCTATCCTCTTTTTAGTTCGTACTGCGGCCTGTCCATGCAGAAGCGAAATGCTGCAACAAGTCCACCTTCACGTTGCCTGAGTTACTCCAACGACGATATCCTCGAGTTTTCAAGTAAATTTCGCTGAGTGACGAGGCATTTGGCTACCTTAAGAGACTCTTAGTTACTCCTGCCGGCTGCTCCCATTTCTTTAGGCCTTTAACATTCTTGCTATGGCCAGTCCTACAGAACCGATATGCCACTGTATGTCCACCTTAACGTCGTCACAGTTACTCACACTACAAGTCTCTCGAGTTTGCAAATGTACTTCGCCGGATGACGAGTCATTTGGCTACCTTAAGAGAGTAATAGTTCCTGCTGCCTGCTGCTCCCTTTTCTTTGAATCTATCCTCTCTTTATTTCGTACTGCGGCCTGTCCATGCAGAAGCGAAATCCTGCAACAAGTCCACCTTCACGTTGCCTGAGTTACTCCAACGACGATATCCTCGAGTTTTCAAGTAAATTTCGCTGAGTGACGAGGCATTTGGCTACCTTAAGAGACTCATAGTTACTCCTGCCGGCTGCTCCCATTTCTTTAGGCCTTTAAAATTCTTGCTATGGCCAGTCCTACAGAACCGATATGCCACTGTATGTCCACCTTAACGACGTCACAGTTACTCACACTACGACTCTCTCGAGTTTGCAAATGTACTTCGCCGGATGACGAGGCATTTGGCTACCTTAAGGGAGTCATAGTTCCTGCTGCCAGCTACTCCCTTTTCTTTGAATCTATCCTCTCTTTATTTCGTACTGCGGCCTGTCCATGCAGAAGCAAAATCCTGCAACAAGTCCACCTTCACGTTGCCTGAGTTACTCCAACGACGATATCCTCGAGTTTTCAAGTAAATTTCGCAGAGTGACGAGGCATTTGGCTACCTTAAGAGAGTCATAGTTACTCCTGCCGGCTGCTCCCATTTCTTTAGGCCTTTAACATTCTTGCTATGGCCAGTCCTACAGAACCGATATGCCACTGTATGTCCACCTTAACGTCGTCACAGTTACTCACACTACGAGTCTCTCGAGTTTGCAAATGTACTACGCCGGATGACGTGGCATTTAGCTACGTTAAGAGAGTCATAGTTCCTGCTGCCAGCTGCTCCCTTTTCTTTGAATCTATCCTCTCTTTAGTTCGTACTGCGGCCTGTCCATGCAGAAGCGAAATGCTGCAACAAGTCCACCTTCACGTTGCCTGAGTTACTCCAATGACGATATCCTCGAGTTTTCAAGTAAATTTCGCTGAGTGACGAGGCATTTGGCTACCTTAAGAGACTCTTAGTTACTCCTGCCGGCTGCTCCCATTTCTTTAGGCCTTTAACATTCTTGCTATGGCCAGTCCTACAGAACCGATATGCCACTGTATGTCCACCTTAACGTCGTCACAGTTACTCACACTACGAGTCTCTCGAGTTTGCAAATGTACTTCGCCGGATGACGAGGCATTTGGCTACCTTAAGAGAGTCATAGTTCCTGCTGCCTGCTGCTCCCTTTTCTTTGAATCTATCCTCTCTTTATTTCGTACTGCGGCCTGTCCATGCAGAAGCGAAATCCTGCAACAAGTCCACCTTCACGTTGCCTGAGTTACTCCAACTACGATATCCTCGAGTTTTCAAGTAAATTTCGCTGAGTGACGAGGCATTTGGCTACCTTAAGAGACTCATAGTTACTCCTGCCGGCTGCTCCCATTTCTTTAGGCCTTTAAAATTCTTGCTATGGCCAGTCCTACAGAACCGATATGCCACTGTATGTCCACCTTAACGACGTCACAGTTACTCACACTACGACTCTCTCGAGTTTGCAAATGTACTTCGCCGGATGACGAGGCATTTGGCTACCTTAAGGGAGTCATAGTTCCTGCTGCCAGCTACTCCCTTTTCTTTGAATCTATCCTCTCTTTATTTCGTACTGCGGCCTGTCCATGCAGAAGCAAAATCCTGCAACAAGTCCACCTTCACGTTGCCTGAGTTACTCCAACGACGATATCCTCGAGTTTTCAAGTAAATTTCGCAGAGTGACGAGGCATTTGGCTACCTTAAGAGAGTCATAGTTACTCCTGCCGGCTGCTCCCATTTCTTTAGGCCTTTAACATTCTTGCTATGGCCAGTCCTACAGAACCGATATGCCACTGTATGTCCACCTTAACGTCGTCACAGTTACTCACACTACGAGTCTCTCGAGTTTGCAAATGTACTTCGCCGGATGACGAGGCATTTAGCTACGTTAAGAGAGTCATAGTTCCTGCTGCCAGCTGCTCCCTTTTCTTTGAATCTATCCTCTCTTTAGTTCGTACTGCGGCCTGTCCATGCAGAAGCGAAATGCTGCAACAAGTCCACCTTCACGTTGCCTGAGTTACTCCAACGACGATATCCTCGAGTTTTCAAGTAAATTTCGCTGAGTGACGAGGCATTTGGCTACCTTAAGAGACTCTTAGTTACTCCTGCCGGCTGCTCCCATTTCTTTAGGCCTTTAACATTCTTGCTATGGCCAGTCCTACAGAACCGATATGCCACTGTATGTCCACCTTAACGTCGTCACAGTTACTCACACTACAAGTCTCTCGAGTTTGCAAATGTACTTCGCCGGATGACGAGTCATTTGGCTACCTTAAGAGAGTAATAGTTCCTGCTGCCTGCTGCTCCCTTTTCTTTGAATCTATCCTCTCTTTATTTCGTACTGCGGCCTGTCCATGCAGAAGCGAAATCCTGCAACAAGTCCACCTTCACGTTGCCTGAGTTACTCCAACGACGATATCCTCGAGTTTTCAAGTAAATTTCGCTGAGTGACGAGGCATTTGGCTACCTTAAGAGACTCATAGTTACTCCTGCCGGCTGCTCCCATTTCTTTAGGCCTTTAAAATTCTTGCTATGGCCAGTCCTACAGAACCGATATGCCACTGTATGTCCACCTTAACGACGTCACAGTTACTCACACTACGACTCTCTCGAGTTTGCAAATGTACTTCGCCGGATGACGAGGCATTTGGCTACCTTAAGGGAGTCATAGTTCCTGCTGCCAGCTACTCCCTTTTCTTTGAATCTATCCTCTCTTTATTTCGTACTGCGGCCTGTCCATGCAGAAGCAAAATCCTGCAACAAGTCCACCTTCACGTTGCCTGAGTTACTCCAACGACGATATCCTCGAGTTTTCAAGTAAATTTCGCAGAGTGACGAGGCATTTGGCTACCTTAAGAGAGTCATAGTTACTCCTGCCGGCTGCTCCCATTTCTTTAGGCCTTTAACATTCTTGCTATGGCCAGTCCTACAGAACCGATATGCCACTGTATGTCCACCTTAACGTCGTCACAGTTACTCACACTACGAGTCTCTCGAGTTTGCAAATGTACTACGCCGGATGACGTGGCATTTAGCTACGTTAAGAGAGTCATAGTTCCTGCTGCCAGCTGCTCCCTTTTCTTTGAATCTATCCTCTCTTTAGTTCGTACTGCGGCCTGTCCATGCAGAAGCGAAATGCTGCAACAAGTCCACCTTCACGTTGCCTGAGTTACTCCAACGACGATATCCTCGAGTTTTCAAGTAAATTTCGCTGAGTGACGAGGCATTTGGCTACCTTAAGAGACTCTTAGTTACTCCTGCCGGCTGCTCCCATTTCTTTAGGCCTTTAACATTCTTGCTATGGCCAGTCCTACAGAACCGATATGCCACTGTATGTCCACCTTAACGTCGTCACAGTTACTCACACTACGAGTCTCTCGAGTTTGCAAATGTACTTCGCCGGATGACGAGGCATTTGGCTACCTTAAGAGAGTCATAGTTCCTGCTGCCTGCTGCTCCCTTTTCTTTGAATCTATCCTCTCTTTATTTCGTACTGCGGCCTGTCCATGCAGAAGCGAAATCCTGCAACAAGTCCACCTTCACGTTGCCTGAGTTACTCCAACTACGATATCCTCGAGTTTTCAAGTAAATTTCGCTGAGTGACGAGGCATTTGGCTACCTTAAGAGACTCATAGTTACTCCTGCCGGCTGCTCCCATTTCTTTAGGCCTTTAAAATTCTTGCTATGGCCAGTCCTACAGAACCGATATGCCACTGTATGTCCACCTTAACGACGTCACAGTTACTCACACTACGACTCTCTCGAGTTTGCAAATGTACTTCGCCGGATGACGAGGCATTTGGCTACCTTAAGGGAGTCATAGTTCCTGCTGCCAGCTACTCCCTTTTCTTTGAATCTATCCTCTCTTTATTTCGTACTGCGGCCTGTCCATGCAGAAGCAAAATCCTGCAACAAGTCCACCTTCACGTTGCCTGAGTTACTCCAACGACGATATCCTCGAGTTTTCAAGTAAATTTCGCAGAGTGACGAGGCATTTGGCTACCTTAAGAGAGTCATAGTTACTCCTGCCGGCTGCTCCCATTTCTTTAGGCCTTTAACATTCTTGCTATGGCCAGTCCTACAGAACCGATATGCCACTGTATGTCCACCTTAACGTCGTCACAGTTACTCACACTACGAGTCTCTCGAGTTTGCAAATGTACTTCGCCGGATGACGAGGCATTTAGCTACGTTAAGAGAGTCATAGTTCCTGCTGCCAGCTGCTCCCTTTTCTTTGAATCTATCCTCTCTTTAGTTCGTACTGCGGCCTGTCCATGCAGAAGCGAAATGCTGCAACAAGTCCACCTTCACGTTGCCTGAGTTACTCCAACGACGATATCCTCGAGTTTTCAAGTAAATTTCGCTGAGTGACGAGGCATTTGGCTACCTTAAGAGACTCTTAGTTACTCCTGCCGGCTGCTCCCATTTCTTTAGGCCTTTAACATTCTTGCTATGGCCAGTCCTACAGAACCGATATGCCACTGTATGTCCACCTTAACGTCGTCACAGTTACTCACACTACAAGTCTCTCGAGTTTGCAAATGTACTTCGCCGGATGACGAGTCATTTGGCTACCTTAAGAGAGTAATAGTTCCTGCTGCCTGCTGCTCCCTTTTCTTTGAATCTATCCTCTCTTTATTTCGTACTGCGGCCTGTCCATGCAGAAGCGAAATCCTGCAACAAGTCCACCTTCACGTTGCCTGAGTTACTCCAACGACGATATCCTCGAGTTTTCAAGTAAATTTCGCTGAGTGACGAGGCATTTGGCTACCTTAAGAGACTCATAGTTACTCCTGCCGGCTGCTCCCATTTCTTTAGGCCTTTAAAATTCTTGCTATGGCCAGTCCTACAGAACCGATATGCCACTGTATGTCCACCTTAACGACGTCACAGTTACTCACACTACGACTCTCTCGAGTTTGCAAATGTACTTCGCCGGATGACGAGGCATTTGGCTACCTTAAGGGAGTCATAGTTCCTGCTGCCAGCTACTCCCTTTTCTTTGAATCTATCCTCTCTTTATTTCGTACTGCGGCCTGTCCATGCAGAAGCAAAATCCTGCAACAAGTCCACCTTCACGTTGCCTGAGTTACTCCAACGACGATATCCTCGAGTTTTCAAGTAAATTTCGCAGAGTGACGAGGCATTTGGCTACCTTAAGAGAGTCATAGTTACTCCTGCCGGCTGCTCCCATTTCTTTAGGCCTTTAACATTCTTGCTATGGCCAGTCCTACAGAACCGATATGCCACTGTATGTCCACCTTAACGTCGTCACAGTTACTCACACTACGAGTCTCTCGAGTTTGCAAATGTACTACGCCGGATGACGTGGCATTTAGCTACGTTAAGAGAGTCATAGTTCCTGCTGCCAGCTGCTCCCTTTTCTTTGAATCTATCCTCTCTTTAGTTCGTACTGCGGCCTGTCCATGCAGAAGCGAAATGCTGCAACAAGTCCACCTTCACGTTGCCTGAGTTACTCCAACGACGATATCCTCGAGTTTTCAAGTAAATTTCGCTGAGTGACGAGGCATTTGGCTACCTTAAGAGACTCTTAGTTACTCCTGCCGGCTGCTCCCATTTCTTTAGGCCTTTAACATTCTTGCTATGGCCAGTCCTACAGAACCGATATGCCACTGTATGTCCACCTTAACGTCGTCACAGTTACTCACACTACGAGTCTCTCGAGTTTGCAAATGTACTTCGCCGGATGACGAGGCATTTGGCTACCTTAAGAGAGTCATAGTTCCTGCTGCCTGCTGCTCCCTTTTCTTTGAATCTATCCTCTCTTTATTTCGTACTGCGGCCTGTCCATGCAGAAGCGAAATCCTGCAACAAGTCCACCTTCACGTTGCCTGAGTTACTCCAACTACGATATCCTCGAGTTTTCAAGTAAATTTCGCTGAGTGACGAGGCATTTGGCTACCTTAAGAGACTCATAGTTACTCCTGCCGGCTGCTCCCATTTCTTTAGGCCTTTAAAATTCTTGCTATGGCCAGTCCTACAGAACCGATATGCCACTGTATGTCCACCTTAACGACGTCACAGTTACTCACACTACGACTCTCTCGAGTTTGCAAATGTACTTCGCCGGATGACGAGGCATTTGGCTACCTTAAGGGAGTCATAGTTCCTGCTGCCAGCTACTCCCTTTTCTTTGAATCTATCCTCTCTTTATTTCGTACTGCGGCCTGTCCATGCAGAAGCAAAATCCTGCAACAAGTCCACCTTCACGTTGCCTGAGTTACTCCAACGACGATATCCTCGAGTTTTCAAGTAAATTTCGCAGAGTGACGAGGCATTTGGCTACCTTAAGAGAGTCATAGTTACTCCTGCCGGCTGCTCCCATTTCTTTAGGCCTTTAACATTCTTGCTATGGCCAGTCCTACAGAACCGATATGCCACTGTATGTCCACCTTAACGTCGTCACAGTTACTCACACTACGAGTCTCTCGAGTTTGCAAATGTACTACGCCGGATGACGTGGCATTTAGCTACGTTAAGAGAGTCATAGTTCCTGCTGCCAGCTGCTCCCTTTTCTTTGAATCTATCCTCTCTTTAGTTCGTACTGCGGCCTGTCCATGCAGAAGCGAAATGCTGCAACAAGTCCACCTTCACGTTGCCTGAGTTACTCCAACGACGATATCCTCGAGTTTTCAAGTAAATTTCGCTGAGTGACGAGGCATTTGGCTACCTTAAGAGACTCTTAGTTACTCCTGCCGGCTGCTCCCATTTCTTTAGGCCTTTAACATTCTTGCTATGGCCAGTCCTACAGAACCGATATGCCACTGTATGTCCACCTTAACGTCGTCACAGTTACTCACACTACAAGTCTCTCGAGTTTGCAAATGTACTTCGCCGGATGACGAGTCATTTGGCTACCTTAAGAGAGTAATAGTTCCTGCTGCCTGCTGCTCCCTTTTCTTTGAATCTATCCTCTCTTTATTTCGTACTGCGGCCTGTCCATGCAGAAGCGAAATCCTGCAACAAGTCCACCTTCACGTTGCCTGAGTTACTCCAACGACGATATCCTCGAGTTTTCAAGTAAATTTCGCTGAGTGACGAGGCATTTGGCTACCTTAAGAGACTCATAGTTACTCCTGCCGGCTGCTCCCATTTCTTTAGGCCTTTAAAATTCTTGCTATGGCCAGTCCTACAGAACCGATATGCCACTGTATGTCCACCTTAACGACGTCACAGTTACTCACACTACGACTCTCTCGAGTTTGCAAATGTACTTCGCCGGATGACGAGGCATTTGGCTACCTTAAGGGAGTCATAGTTCCTGCTGCCAGCTACTCCCTTTTCTTTGAATCTATCCTCTCTTTATTTCGTACTGCGGCCTGTCCATGCAGAAGCAAAATCCTGCAACAAGTCCACCTTCACGTTGCCTGAGTTACTCCAACGACGATATCCTCGAGTTTTCAAGTAAATTTCGCAGAGTGACGAGGCATTTGGCTACCTTAAGAGAGTCATAGTTACTCCTGCCGGCTGCTCCCATTTCTTTAGGCCTTTAACATTCTTGCTATGGCCAGTCCTACAGAACCGATATGCCACTGTATGTCCACCTTAACGTCGTCACAGTTACTCACACTACGAGTCTCTCGAGTTTGCAAATGTACTACGCCGGATGACGTGGCATTTAGCTACGTTAAGAGAGTCATAGTTCCTGCTGCCAGCTGCTCCCTTTTCTTTGAATCTATCCTCTCTTTAGTTCGTACTGCGGCCTGTCCATGCAGAAGCGAAATGCTGCAACAAGTCCACCTTCACGTTGCCTGAGTTACTCCAACGACGATATCCTCGAGTTTTCAAGTAAATTTCGCTGAGTGACGAGGCATTTGGCTACCTTAAGAGACTCTTAGTTACTCCTGCCGGCTGCTCCCATTTCTTTAGGCCTTTAACATTCTTGCTATGGCCAGTCCTACAGAACCGATATGCCACTGTATGTCCACCTTAACGTCGTCACAGTTACTCACACTACGAGTCTCTCGAGTTTGCAAATGTACTTCGCCGGATGACGAGGCATTTGGCTACCTTAAGAGAGTCATAGTTCCTGCTGCCTGCTGCTCCCTTTTCTTTGAATCTATCCTCTCTTTATTTCGTACTGCGGCCTGTCCATGCAGAAGCGAAATCCTGCAACAAGTCCACCTTCACGTTGCCTGAGTTACTCCAACTACGATATCCTCGAGTTTTCAAGTAAATTTCGCTGAGTGACGAGGCATTTGGCTACCTTAAGAGACTCATAGTTACTCCTGCCGGCTGCTCCCATTTCTTTAGGCCTTTAAAATTCTTGCTATGGCCAGTCCTACAGAACCGATATGCCACTGTATGTCCACCTTAACGACGTCACAGTTACTCACACTACGACTCTCTCGAGTTTGCAAATGTACTTCGCTGGATGACGAGGCATTTGGCTACCTTAAGGGAGTCATAGTTCCTGCTGCCAGCTACTCCCTTTTCTTTGAATCTATCCTCTCTTTATTTCGTACTGCGGCCTGTCCATGCAGAAGCAAAATCCTGCAACAAGTCCACCTTCACGTTGCCTGAGTTACTCCAACGACGATATCCTCGAGTTTTCAAGTAAATTTCGCAGAGTGACGAGGCATTTGGCTACCTTAAGAGAGTCATAGTTACTCCTGCCGGCTGCTCCCATTTCTTTAGGCCTTTAACATTCTTGCTATGGCCAGTCCTACAGAACCGATATGCCACTGTATGTCCACCTTAACGTCGTCACAGTTACTCACACAACGAGTCTCTCGAGTTTGCAAATGTACTTCGCCGGATGACGAGGCATTTAGCTACGTTAAGAGAGTCATAGTTCCTGCTGCCAGCTGCTCCCTTTTCTTTGAATCTATCCTCTCTTTAGTTCGTACTGCGGCCTGTCCATGCAGAAGCGAAATGCTGCAACAAGTCCACCTTCACGTTGCCTGAGTTACTCCAACGACGATATCCTCGAGTTTTCAAGTAAATTTCGCTGAGTGACGAGGCATTTGGCTACCTTAAGAGACTCTTAGTTACTCCTGCCGGCTGCTCCCATTTCTTTAGGCCTTTAACATTCTTGCTATGGCCAGTCCTACAGAACCGATATGCCACTGTATGTCCACCTTAACGTCGTCACAGTTACTCACACTACAAGTCTCTCGAGTTTGCAAATGTACTTCGCCGGATGACGAGTCATTTGGCTACCTTAAGAGAGTAATAGTTCCTGCTGCCTGCTGCTCCCTTTTCTTTGAATCTATCCTCTCTTTATTTCGTACTGCGGCCTGTCCATGCAGAAGCGAAATCCTGCAACAAGTCCACCTTCACGTTGCCTGAGTTACTCCAACGACGATATCCTCGAGTTTTCAAGTAAATTTCGCTGAGTGACGAGGCATTTGGCTACCTTAAGAGACTCATAGTTACTCCTGCCGGCTGCTCCCATTTCTTTAGGCCTTTAAAATTCTTGCTATGGCCAGTCCTACAGAACCGATATGCCACTGTATGTCCACCTTAACGACGTCACAGTTACTCACACTACGACTCTCTCGAGTTTGCAAATGTACTTCGCCGGATGACGAGGCATTTGGCTACCTTAAGGGAGTCATAGTTCCTGCTGCCAGCTACTCCCTTTTCTTTGAATCTATCCTCTCTTTATTTCGTACTGCGGCCTGTCCATGCAGAAGCAAAATCCTGCAACAAGTCCACCTTCACGTTGCCTGAGTTACTCCAACGACGATATCCTCGAGTTTTCAAGTAAATTTCGCAGAGTGACGAGGCATTTGGCTACCTTAAGAGAGTCATAGTTACTCCTGCCGGCTGCTCCCATTTCTTTAGGCCTTTAACATTCTTGCTATGGCCAGTCCTACAGAACCGATATGCCACTGTATGTCCACCTTAACGTCGTCACAGTTACTCACACTACGAGTCTCTCGAGTTTGCAAATGTACTACGCCGGATGACGTGGCATTTAGCTACGTTAAGAGAGTCATAGTTCCTGCTGCCAGCTGCTCCCTTTTCTTTGAATCTATCCTCTCTTTAGTTCGTACTGCGGCCTGTCCATGCAGAAGCGAAATGCTGCAACAAGTCCACCTTCACGTTGCCTGAGTTACTCCAATGACGATATCCTCGAGTTTTCAAGTAAATTTCGCTGAGTGACGAGGCATTTGGCTACCTTAAGAGACTCTTAGTTACTCCTGCCGGCTGCTCCCATTTCTTTAGGCCTTTAACATTCTTGCTATGGCCAGTCCTACAGAACCGATATGCCACTGTATGTCCACCTTAACGTCGTCACAGTTACTCACACTACGAGTCTCTCGAGTTTGCAAATGTACTTCGCCGGATGACGAGGCATTTGGCTACCTTAAGAGAGTCATAGTTCCTGCTGCCTGCTGCTCCCTTTTCTTTGAATCTATCCTCTCTTTATTTCGTACTGCGGCCTGTCCATGCAGAAGCGAAATCCTGCAACAAGTCCACCTTCACGTTGCCTGAGTTACTCCAACTACGATATCCTCGAGTTTTCAAGTAAATTTCGCTGAGTGACGAGGCATTTGGCTACCTTAAGAGACTCATAGTTACTCCTGCCGGCTGCTCCCATTTCTTTAGGCCTTTAAAATTCTTGCTATGGCCAGTCCTACAGAACCGATATGCCACTGTATGTCCACCTTAACGACGTCACAGTTACTCACACTACGACTCTCTCGAGTTTGCAAATGTACTTCGCCGGATGACGAGGCATTTGGCTACCTTAAGGGAGTCATAGTTCCTGCTGCCAGCTACTCCCTTTTCTTTGAATCTATCCTCTCTTTATTTCGTACTGCGGCCTGTCCATGCAGAAGCAAAATCCTGCAACAAGTCCACCTTCACGTTGCCTGAGTTACTCCAACGACGATATCCTCGAGTTTTCAAGTAAATTTCGCAGAGTGACGAGGCATTTGGCTACCTTAAGAGAGTCATAGTTACTCCTGCCGGCTGCTCCCATTTCTTTAGGCCTTTAACATTCTTGCTATGGCCAGTCCTACAGAACCGATATGCCACTGTATGTCCACCTTAACGTCGTCACAGTTACTCACACTACGAGTCTCTCGAGTTTGCAAATGTACTTCGCCGGATGACGAGGCATTTAGCTACGTTAAGAGAGTCATAGTTCCTGCTGCCAGCTGCTCCCTTTTCTTTGAATCTATCCTCTCTTTAGTTCGTACTGCGGCCTGTCCATGCAGAAGCGAAATGCTGCAACAAGTCCACCTTCACGTTGCCTGAGTTACTCCAACGACGATATCCTCGAGTTTTCAAGTAAATTTCGCTGAGTGACGAGGCATTTGGCTACCTTAAGAGACTCTTAGTTACTCCTGCCGGCTGCTCCCATTTCTTTAGGCCTTTAACATTCTTGCTATGGCCAGTCCTACAGAACCGATATGCCACTGTATGTCCACCTTAACGTCGTCACAGTTACTCACACTACAAGTCTCTCGAGTTTGCAAATGTACTTCGCCGGATGACGAGTCATTTGGCTACCTTAAGAGAGTAATAGTTCCTGCTGCCTGCTGCTCCCTTTTCTTTGAATCTATCCTCTCTTTATTTCGTACTGCGGCCTGTCCATGCAGAAGCGAAATCCTGCAACAAGTCCACCTTCACGTTGCCTGAGTTACTCCAACGACGATATCCTCGAGTTTTCAAGTAAATTTCGCTGAGTGACGAGGCATTTGGCTACCTTAAGAGACTCATAGTTACTCCTGCCGGCTGCTCCCATTTCTTTAGGCCTTTAAAATTCTTGCTATGGCCAGTCCTACAGAACCGATATGCCACTGTATGTCCACCTTAACGACGTCACAGTTACTCACACTACGACTCTCTCGAGTTTGCAAATGTACTTCGCCGGATGACGAGGCATTTGGCTACCTTAAGGGAGTCATAGTTCCTGCTGCCAGCTACTCCCTTTTCTTTGAATCTATCCTCTCTTTATTTCGTACTGCGGCCTGTCCATGCAGAAGCAAAATCCTGCAACAAGTCCACCTTCACGTTGCCTGAGTTACTCCAACGACGATATCCTCGAGTTTTCAAGTAAATTTCGCAGAGTGACGAGGCATTTGGCTACCTTAAGAGAGTCATAGTTACTCCTGCCGGCTGCTCCCATTTCTTTAGGCCTTTAACATTCTTGCTATGGCCAGTCCTACAGAACCGATATGCCACTGTATGTCCACCTTAACGTCGTCACAGTTACTCACACTACGAGTCTCTCGAGTTTGCAAATGTACTACGCCGGATGACGTGGCATTTAGCTACGTTAAGAGAGTCATAGTTCCTGCTGCCAGCTGCTCCCTTTTCTTTGAATCTATCCTCTCTTTAGTTCGTACTGCGGCCTGTCCATGCAGAAGCGAAATGCTGCAACAAGTCCACCTTCACGTTGCCTGAGTTACTCCAACGACGATATCCTCGAGTTTTCAAGTAAATTTCGCTGAGTGACGAGGCATTTGGCTACCTTAAGAGACTCTTAGTTACTCCTGCCGGCTGCTCCCATTTCTTTAGGCCTTTAACATTCTTGCTATGGCCAGTCCTACAGAACCGATATGCCACTGTATGTCCACCTTAACGTCGTCACAGTTACTCACACTACGAGTCTCTCGAGTTTGCAAATGTACTTCGCCGGATGACGAGGCATTTGGCTACCTTAAGAGAGTCATAGTTCCTGCTGCCTGCTGCTCCCTTTTCTTTGAATCTATCCTCTCTTTATTTCGTACTGCGGCCTGTCCATGCAGAAGCGAAATCCTGCAACAAGTCCACCTTCACGTTGCCTGAGTTACTCCAACTACGATATCCTCGAGTTTTCAAGTAAATTTCGCTGAGTGACGAGGCATTTGGCTACCTTAAGAGACTCATAGTTACTCCTGCCGGCTGCTCCCATTTCTTTAGGCCTTTAAAATTCTTGCTATGGCCAGTCCTACAGAACCGATATGCCACTGTATGTCCACCTTAACGACGTCACAGTTACTCACACTACGACTCTCTCGAGTTTGCAAATGTACTTCGCCGGATGACGAGGCATTTGGCTACCTTAAGGGAGTCATAGTTCCTGCTGCCAGCTACTCCCTTTTCTTTGAATCTATCCTCTCTTTATTTCGTACTGCGGCCTGTCCATGCAGAAGCAAAATCCTGCAACAAGTCCACCTTCACGTTGCCTGAGTTACTCCAACGACGATATCCTCGAGTTTTCAAGTAAATTTCGCAGAGTGACGAGGCATTTGGCTACCTTAAGAGAGTCATAGTTACTCCTGCCGGCTGCTCCCATTTCTTTAGGCCTTTAACATTCTTGCTATGGCCAGTCCTACAGAACCGATATGCCACTGTATGTCCACCTTAACGTCGTCACAGTTACTCACACTACGAGTCTCTCGAGTTTGCAAATGTACTACGCCGGATGACGTGGCATTTAGCTACGTTAAGAGAGTCATAGTTCCTGCTGCCAGCTGCTCCCTTTTCTTTGAATCTATCCTCTCTTTAGTTCGTACTGCGGCCTGTCCATGCAGAAGCGAAATGCTGCAACAAGTCCACCTTCACGTTGCCTGAGTTACTCCAACGACGATATCCTCGAGTTTTCAAGTAAATTTCGCTGAGTGACGAGGCATTTGGCTACCTTAAGAGACTCTTAGTTACTCCTGCCGGCTGCTCCCATTTCTTTAGGCCTTTAACATTCTTGCTATGGCCAGTCCTACAGAACCGATATGCCACTGTATGTCCACCTTAACGTCGTCACAGTTACTCACACTACAAGTCTCTCGAGTTTGCAAATGTACTTCGCCGGATGACGAGTCATTTGGCTACCTTAAGAGAGTAATAGTTCCTGCTGCCTGCTGCTCCCTTTTCTTTGAATCTATCCTCTCTTTATTTCGTACTGCGGCCTGTCCATGCAGAAGCGAAATCCTGCAACAAGTCCACCTTCACGTTGCCTGAGTTACTCCAACGACGATATCCTCGAGTTTTCAAGTAAATTTCGCTGAGTGACGAGGCATTTGGCTACCTTAAGAGACTCATAGTTACTCCTGCCGGCTGCTCCCATTTCTTTAGGCCTTTAAAATTCTTGCTATGGCCAGTCCTACAGAACCGATATGCCACTGTATGTCCACCTTAACGACGTCACAGTTACTCACACTACGACTCTCTCGAGTTTGCAAATGTACTTCGCCGGATGACGAGGCATTTGGCTACCTTAAGGGAGTCATAGTTCCTGCTGCCAGCTACTCCCTTTTCTTTGAATCTATCCTCTCTTTATTTCGTACTGCGGCCTGTCCATGCAGAAGCAAAATCCTGCAACAAGTCCACCTTCACGTTGCCTGAGTTACTCCAACGACGATATCCTCGAGTTTTCAAGTAAATTTCGCAGAGTGACGAGGCATTTGGCTACCTTAAGAGAGTCATAGTTACTCCTGCCGGCTGCTCCCATTTCTTTAGGCCTTTAACATTCTTGCTATGGCCAGTCCTACAGAACCGATATGCCACTGTATGTCCACCTTAACGTCGTCACAGTTACTCACACTACGAGTCTCTCGAGTTTGCAAATGTACTACGCCGGATGACGTGGCATTTAGCTACGTTAAGAGAGTCATAGTTCCTGCTGCCAGCTGCTCCCTTTTCTTTGAATCTATCCTCTCTTTAGTTCGTACTGCGGCCTGTCCATGCAGAAGCGAAATGCTGCAACAAGTCCACCTTCACGTTGCCTGAGTTACTCCAACGACGATATCCTCGAGTTTTCAAGTAAATTTCGCTGAGTGACGAGGCATTTGGCTACCTTAAGAGACTCTTAGTTACTCCTGCCGGCTGCTCCCATTTCTTTAGGCCTTTAACATTCTTGCTATGGCCAGTCCTACAGAACCGATATGCCACTGTATGTCCACCTTAACGTCGTCACAGTTACTCACACTACGAGTCTCTCGAGTTTGCAAATGTACTTCGCCGGATGACGAGGCATTTGGCTACCTTAAGAGAGTCATAGTTCCTGCTGCCGGCTGCTCCCTTTTCTTTGAATCTATCCTCTCTTTATTTCGTACTGCGGCCTGTCCATGCAGAAGCGAAATCCTGCAACAAGTCCACCTTCACGTTGCCTGAGTTACTCCAACTACGATATCCTCGAGTTTTCAAGTAAATTTCGCTGAGTGACGAGGCATTTGGCTACCTTAAGAGACTCATAGTTACTCCTGCCGGCTGCTCCCATTTCTTTAGGCCTTTAAAATTCTTGCTATGGCCAGTCCTACAGAACCGATATGCCACTGTATGTCCACCTTAACGACGTCACAGTTACTCACACTACGACTCTCTCGAGTTTGCAAATGTACTTCGCTGGATGACGAGGCATTTGGCTACCTTAAGGGAGTCATAGTTCCTGCTGCCAGCTACTCCCTTTTCTTTGAATCTATCCTCTCTTTATTTCGTACTGCGGCCTGTCCATGCAGAAGCAAAATCCTGCAACAAGTCCACCTTCACGTTGCCTGAGTTACTCCAACGACGATATCCTCGAGTTTTCAAGTAAATTTCGCAGAGTGACGAGGCATTTGGCTACCTTAAGAGAGTCATAGTTACTCCTGCCGGCTGCTCCCATTTCTTTAGGCCTTTAACATTCTTGCTATGGCCAGTCCTACAGAACCGATATGCCACTGTATGTCCACCTTAACGTCGTCACAGTTACTCACACTACGAGTCTCTCGAGTTTGCAAATGTACTACGCCGGATGACGTGGCATTTAGCTACGTTAAGAGAGTCATAGTTCCTGCTGCCAGCTGCTCCCTTTTCTTTGAATCTATCCTCTCTTTAGTTCGTACTGCGGCCTGTCCATGCAGAAGCGAAATGCTGCAACAAGTCCACCTTCACGTTGCCTGAGTTACTCCAACGACGATATCCTCGAGTTTTCAAGTAAATTTCGCTGAGTGACGAGGCATTTGGCTACCTTAAGAGACTCTTAGTTACTCCTGCCGGCTGCTCCCATTTCTTTAGGCCTTTAACATTCTTGCTATGGCCAGTCCTACAGAACCGATATGCCACTGTATGTCCACCTTAACGTCGTCACAGTTACTCACACTACGAGTCTCTCGAGTTTGCAAATGTACTTCGCCGGATGACGAGGCATTTGGCTACCTTAAGAGAGTCATAGTTCCTGCTGCCTGCTGCTCCCTTTTCTTTGAATCTATCCTCTCTTTATTTCGTACTGCGGCCTGTCCATGCAGAAGCGAAATCCTGCAACAAGTCCACCTTCACGTTGCCTGAGTTACTCCAACTACGATATCCTCGAGTTTTCAAGTAAATTTCGCTGAGTGACGAGGCATTTGGCTACCTTAAGAGACTCATAGTTACTCCTGCCGGCTGCTCCCATTTCTTTAGGCCTTTAAAATTCTTGCTATGGCCAGTCCTACAGAACCGATATGCCACTGTATGTCCACCTTAACGACGTCACAGTTACTCACACTACGACTCTCTCGAGTTTGCAAATGTACTTCGCCGGATGACGAGGCATTTGGCTACCTTAAGGGAGTCATAGTTCCTGCTGCCAGCTACTCCCTTTTCTTTGAATCTATCCTCTCTTTATTTCGTACTGCGGCCTGTCCATGCAGAAGCAAAATCCTGCAACAAGTCCACCTTCACGTTGCCTGAGTTACTCCAACGACGATATCCTCGAGTTTTCAAGTAAATTTCGCAGAGTGACGAGGCATTTGGCTACCTTAAGAGAGTCATAGTTACTCCTGCCGGCTGCTCCCATTTCTTTAGGCCTTTAACATTCTTGCTATGGCCAGTCCTACAGAACCGATATGCCACTGTATGTCCACCTTAACGTCGTCACAGTTACTCACACTACGAGTCTCTCGAGTTTGCAAATGTACTACGCCGGATGACGTGGCATTTAGCTACGTTAAGAGAGTCATAGTTCCTGCTGCCAGCTGCTCCCTTTTCTTTGAATCTATCCTCTCTTTAGTTCGTACTGCGGCCTGTCCATGCAGAAGCGAAATGCTGCAACAAGTCCACCTTCACGTTGCCTGAGTTACTCCAACGACGATATCCTCGAGTTTTCAAGTAAATTTCGCTGAGTGACGAGGCATTTGGCTACCTTAAGAGACTCATAGTTACTCCTGCCGGCTGCTCCCATTTCTTTAGGCCTTTAAAATTCTTGCTATGGCCAGTCCTACAGAACCGATATGCCACTGTATGTCCACCTTAACGACGTCACAGTTACTCACACTACGACTCTCTCGAGTTTGCAAATGTACTTCGCCGGATGACGAGGCATTTGGCTACCTTAAGAGAGTAATAGTTCCTGCTGCCTGCTGCTCCCTTTTCTTTGAATCTATCCTCTCTTTATTTCGTACTGCGGCCTGTCCATGCAGAAGCGAAATCCTGCAACAAGTCCACCTTCACGTTGCCTGAGTTACTCCAACGACGATATCCTCGAGTTTTCAAGTAAATTTCGCTGAGTGACGAGGCATTTGGCTACCTTAAGAGACTCATAGTTACTCCTGCCGGCTGCTCCCATTTCTTTAGGCCTTTAAAATTCTTGCTATGGCCAGTCCTACAGAACCGATATGCCACTGTATGTCCACCTTAACGACGTCACAGTTACTCACACTACGACTCTCTCGAGTTTGCAAATGTACTTCGCCGGATGACGAGGCATTTGGCTACCTTAAGGGAGTCATAGTTCCTGCTGCCAGCTACTCCCTTTTCTTTGAATCTATCCTCTCTTTATTTCGTACTGCGGCCTGTCCATGCAGAAGCAAAATCCTGCAACAAGTCCACCTTCACGTTGCCTGAGTTACTCCAACGACGATATCCTCGAGTTTTCAAGTAAATTTCGCAGAGTGACGAGGCATTTGGCTACCTTAAGAGAGTCATAGTTACTCCTGCCGGCTGCTCCCATTTCTTTAGGCCTTTAACATTCTTGCTATGGCCAGTCCTACAGAACCGATATGCCACTGTATGTCCACCTTAACGTCGTCACAGTTACTCACACTACGAGTCTCTCGAGTTTGCAAATGTACTACGCCGGATGACGTGGCATTTAGCTACGTTAAGAGAGTCATAGTTCCTGCTGCCAGCTGCTCCCTTTTCTTTGAATCTATCCTCTCTTTAGTTCGTACTGCGGCCTGTCCATGCAGAAGCGAAATGCTGCAACAAGTCCACCTTCACGTTGCCTGAGTTACTCCAACGACGATATCCTCGAGTTTTCAAGTAAATTTCGCTGAGTGACGAGGCATTTGGCTACCTTAAGAGACTCTTAGTTACTCCTGCCGGCTGCTCCCATTTCTTTAGGCCTTTAACATTCTTGCTATGGCCAGTCCTACAGAACCGATATGCCACTGTATGTCCACCTTAACGTCGTCACAGTTACTCACACTACGAGTCTCTCGAGTTTGCAAATGTACTTCGCCGGATGACGAGGCATTTGGCTACCTTAAGAGAGTCATAGTTCCTGCTGCCTGCTGCTCCCTTTTCTTTGAATCTATCCTCTCTTTATTTCGTACTGCGGCCTGTCCATGCAGAAGCGAAATCCTGCAACAAGTCCACCTTCACGTTGCCTGAGTTACTCCAACTACGATATCCTCGAGTTTTCAAGTAAATTTCGCTGAGTGACGAGGCATTTGGCTAGGTGTGTGGACAGCCTCGCGGCTATCTTGTCCAAGTTATTATACTGCCACTGGTGGGGCGAGGAAGCAATCATGTCCGGGTCTTTCCCTAGCAATGCCTTCTAAAGATGTCACGGAATGGTCCTCATTGTTGTCGAGCCGTGCGCCAAACTGTACGCATGAACTGCTGGTGTATTCTAACACCTGCTGTTATGGTGTTGCAGACAAGTTCCCTGATAAGGAACTGGCGAAGATGGAACCGGCTCCATATAGCCTTATTACATGGTGCCCATGCACCACGTGCGCCAACAACGAGCGGCATAATGTCGGGTGGGCGACTCAGATTGTATTTCCGCTGGAGTGCGCTGAGAAGCGCTGGCTGCTCGTACTTCTGTCTCTTGATCGTTTCAGCACGATTGAGACTCCCGGTATACTCATATGTAATGGTTGACTCTATAATTGTCCCAAAACCCGTTCCTGGCTTGAAGTCCTGATCGTGGGTGACTAGAAGGTCTGGGACATACCGGTCCGAGTT
Source organism: Schistocerca piceifrons (assembly GCF_021461385.2). Classification (NCBI taxonomy): domain Eukaryota; kingdom Metazoa; phylum Arthropoda; class Insecta; order Orthoptera; family Acrididae; genus Schistocerca; species Schistocerca piceifrons. The sequence continues at coordinate 19,771,640 of NC_060142.1, forward strand.
GATAAGTGTGATAGATGGCGTTGTAATCACATTGTACCCTTTATGCTCAAGTTCTTTTTGAATTGAGCTACCAACTCGGTCGTGCCTATCTATTCTAGCAAAATGCGTAAGTGGGCAACGTTGGAGGACATGCTGAAGAGTCTCTCTCCTGTTCCTGCAAGGACCTCCTGCTCTGCAGTTGGCGGCAGGACCCTGTATGTAAGGGGCTCCTCTGGTGGGCAACAAACCAATTCGCAGATGGACTGCGCCAATGTACTGCCTACCTGTCCAGAATGGTGGTGGGTCGTTGATCCACTTATTGCACTCAGAGTCGTGCTGGCAATACTCCAAGCCGCGGCCTAGTGCGGATTTGTGTAACCGTGCCCGCCAATATCTTGTAACCCCATCAGATGTTGGGATAACTACTGAACCTTTAACTGTTAGTATTCTATTAAGCCTGGTTACAAGCTTGGACACGGTTTCTGTTTTAATGATGGCTTGCACGTGGATGTCATTAAGAGATGACAACTGCTGGATTCTCGTGTAAAATACAGAGCCAATCAGCAGCCTTAATGCTGGTATACCCAAGCCACCATCACGCTGCTTAGCATGGAGGAATGGCGTTGGAGTTGTCTTAGGCAGATGGAGAGTTGCCTTAACGAACTGTATGATTAGGTGGTCCAGATAGTCTAATTTCTTGGCTGTAATGTTACTGTTCTGCAAGATGTGAACCAGTCTCGGTATGAGGTACGTATGAAGAACAGTTATCTTTTGCCAAGGCTTGAGTGCGGCACGTTTCAGGCGGTCCAACAGCGATGACAGAATAGATGGAGAAGGAGTCTGAATTCCCTGGTGCTCAAAGGTATAACCCAGGTAGTGCAGCTGTTCTTGCACGTTCAAGGCAGGTATTTTAGCGCCAGATAACTTGAACAGACTTTTGGTTTCTACTGCACACCGTTTGGAGTGTGCCACTCTAATAAATTGAAAGGCCTTGCTTTTTGAGGGGTTCACCTCTAAAGCCGTGCTCTTCGTGAACCTCTCAACACAGCGCAGATGTTGCTGCATGCCCTCTCTGGTCGACGAGAGGAGAACAATGTCATCCGCAAAGCCGAGAATAGCAAATTTCTCTCCATTGACTTCAACCCCATAGGACTGGTTGACTGATTCCATGAGCCTGTCCATTACCATATTAAAGATGACAGGACTGAGTGGATCACCTTGTTTAACTCCCCTATGAAACTCAACTTCTCCAAAGGTGTCTTTACCAAGCTGGAGATTGGTCGTTTGTCCTTTGTAAGATGACAATATATACTCGAGAGTCAAGTCATCCACTCCATGAGACCACAGTGCCTGATGTATGGCGCTCCAAGATACCCGATCGAAGGCTTTCGTTAAATCAAGGGCCACCACAAAAATTGGCTTTCCTCTAGCCCTATGCTCCTTGATAATAACATCTAAGGAAAGTGCGTTCGCCATAATTCCATCAATGGACCTGAAGCCCCGCTGGGCAGGATGGATAGAAATGACCTGAGCCAACCTGAAGGCCAAGATCTTATTTACCAGGCGTACTACCATTGATGAAATAGTTATTGGTCTCCAGTTAGATGGAGAGCGCAGATCGCCTTTCTTAGGTAGAAGGCAGGTCTTGCTCACTGTAAATACAGATGGTGGTTGTTTTAAACCAAACACCACATTAAGCAGGACATTCAGATCCGCGTTCGGAATATTTCTCAGATGTTCATGAGTCACGCCATCAGGACCAGCGGCTGTTCGCTTTAATTTATGCGACCAATTCCTAGTTTCATTCAGCGAGAAAGGCATACTCGTGTCTTTGATGGAATCGGGATTCCTAGGCGGTAGCACGATCTCGGGGCCATGTTCCTCTCTTGCGTAGTAGCCCTTGAAATAGTCCACGAGCAGACTCCTGTCTGGTCTCGTGGTTGTACCGTTCTCCTCCTCACCATTGAGAATTCCTCTTACCAAGCTAGTTCTGTTATTTAACCACCGATACTGGGCATCTCGGAATCTACGAGATCTTTCCTGCTGCCGCACTCTCCGCTGTTCATTCCTGCCACCCTTATGTGGCTTCACGACCTTTGGCTGTCTCTTCCTTCTTCTAGATCTATGTAGTGGTCTAGCATTCAGTTGTTGGATGATTCCAGTGACCTGATCATCAATGGCGGACCAAGGTGATGAAATGTCAAGAACTAATTCAACCAGCCTTTTATAGGGTGGTGAGCACTGGTCTTTCATTTGCTCCAGATGGGAAATAATAAGTTCATTGCTAATCCAAAGGCTTTGTTCTTGTGGAGTGGCATGACTCGCAGATTCTGCAACCTCATCGGGGACCGCACCGACAGCGTCCTCCATCCTCATAGTTACTCCTGCCGGCTGCTCCCATTTCTTTAGGCCTTTAAAATTCTTGCTATGGCCAGTCCTACAGAACCGATATGCCACTGTATGTCCACCTTAACGACGTCACAGTTACTCACACTACGACTCTCTCGAGTTTGCAAATGTACTTCGCCGGATGACGAGGCATTTGGCTACCTTAAGGGAGTCATAGTTCCTGCTGCCAGCTACTCCCTTTTCTTTGAATCTATCCTCTCTTTATTTCGTACTGCGGCCTGTCCATGCAGAAGCAAAATCCTGCAACAAGTCCACCTTCACGTTGCCTGAGTTACTCCAACGACGATATCCTCGAGTTTTCAAGTAAATTTCGCAGAGTGACGAGGCATTTGGCTACCTTAAGAGAGTCATAGTTACTCCTGCCGGCTGCTCCCATTTCTTTAGGCCTTTAACATTCTTGCTATGGCCAGTCCTACAGAACCGATACGCCACTGTATGTCCACCTTAACGACGTCACAGTTACTCACACTACGACTCTCTCGAGTTTGCAAATGTACTTCGCCGGATGACGAGGCATTTGGCTACCTTAAGGGAGTCATAGTTCCTGCTGCCAGCTACTCCCTTTTCTTTGAATCTATCCTCTCTTTATTTCGTTCTGCGGCCTGTCCATGCAGAAGCAAAATCCTGCAACAAGTCCACCTTCACGTTGCCTGAGTTACTCCAACGACGATATCCTCGAGTTTTCAAGTAAATTTCGCTGAGTGACGAGGCATTTGGCTACCTTAAGAGAGTCATAGTTACTCCTGCCGGCTGCTCCCATTTCTTTACGCCTTTAACATTCTTGCTATGGCCAGTCCTACAGAATCGATATGCCACTGTATGTCCACCTTAACGACGTCACAGTTACTCACAGTACTTCGCCGGATGACGAGGCATTTGGCTACCTTAAGGGAGTCATAGTTCCTGCTGCCAGCTACTCCCTTTTCTTTGAATCTATCCTCTCTTTATTTCGTACTGCGGCCTGTCCATGCAGAAGCGAAATGCTGCAACAAGTCCACCTTCACGTTGCCTGAGTTACTCCAACGACGATATCCTCGAGTTTTCAAGTAAATTTCGCTGAGTGACGAGGCATTTGGCTACCTTAAGAGACTCTTAGTTACTCCTGCCGGCTGCTCCCATTTCTTTAGGCCTTTAACATTCTTGCTATGGCCAGTCCTACAGAACCGATATGCCACTGTATGTCCACCTTAACGTCGTCACAGTTACTCACACTACGAGTCTCTCGAGTTTGCAAATGTACTTCGCCGGATGACGAGGCATTTGGCTACCTTAAGAGAGTAATAGTTCCTGCTGCCTGCTGCTCCCTTTTCTTTGAATCTATCCTCTCTTTATTTCGTACTGCGGCCTGTCCATGCAGAAGCGAAATCCTGCAACAAGTCCACCTTCACGTTGCCTGAGTTACTCCAACGACGATATCCTCGAGTTTTCAAGTAAATTTCGCTGAGTGACGAGGCATTTGGCTACCTTAAGAGACTCATAGTTACTCCTGCCGGCTGCTCCCATTTCTTTAGGCCTTTAAAATTCTTGCTATGGCCAGTCCTACAGAACCGATATGCCACTGTATGTCCACCTTAACGTCGTCACAGTTACTCACACTACGAGTCTCTCGAGTTTGCAAATGTACTTCGCCGGATGACGAGGCATTTAGCTACGTTAAGAGAGTCATAGTTCCTGCTGCCAGCTGCTCCCTTTTCTTTGAATCTATCCTCTCTTTAGTTCGTACTGCGGCCTGTCCATGCAGAAGCGAAATGCTGCAACAAGTCCACCTTCACGTTGCCTGAGTTACTCCAACGACGATATCCTCGAGTTTTCAAGTAAATTTCGCTGAGTGACGAGGCATTTGGCTACCTTAAGAGACTCTTAGTTACTCCTGCCGGCTGCTCCCATTTCCTTAGGCCTTTAACATTCTTGCTATGGCCAGTCCTACAGAATCGATATGCCACTGTATGTCCACCTTAACGTCGTCACAGTTACTCACAGTACTTCGCCGGATGACGAGGCATTCGGCTACCTTAAGAGACTCTTAGTTACTCCTGCCGGCTGCTCCCATTTCTTTAGGCCTTTAACATTCTTGCTATGGCCAGTCCTACAGAACCGATATGCCACTGTATGTCCACCTTAACGTCGTCACAGTTACTCACACTACGAGTCTCTCGAGTTTGCAAATGTACTTCGCCGGATGACGAGGCATTTGGCTACCTTAAGAGAGTCATAGTTCCTGCTGCCTGCTGCTCCCTTTTCTTTGAATCTATCCTCTCTTTATTTCGTACTGCGGCCTGTCCATGCAGAAGCGAAATCCTGCAACAAGTCCACCTTCACGTTGCCTGAGTTACTCCAACGACGATATCCTCGAGTTTTCAAGTAAATTTCGCTGAGTGACGAGGCATTTGGCTACCTTAAGAGACTCTTAGTTACTCCTGCCGGCTGCTCCCATTTCTTTAGGCCTTTAACATTCTTGCTATGGCCAGTCCTACAGAACCGATATGCCACTGTATGTCCACCTTAACGTCGTCACAGTTACTCACACTACGAGTCTCTCGAGTTTGCAAATGTACTTCGCCGGATGACGAGGCATTTGGCTACCTTAAGGGAGTCATAGTTCCTGCTGCCAGCTACTCCCTTTTCTTTGAATCTATCCTCTCTTTATTTCGCACTGCGGCCTGTCCATGCAGAAGCAAAATCCTGCAACAAGTCCACCTTCACGTTGCCTGAGTTACTCCAACGACGATATCCTCGAGTTTTCAAGTAAATTTCGCAGAGTGACGAGGCATTTGGCTACCTTAAGAGAGTCATAGTTACTCCTGCCGGCTGCTCCCATTTCTTTAGGCCTTTAACATTCTTGCTATGGCCAGTCCTACAGAACCGATATGCCACTGTATGTCCACCTTAACGACGTCACAGTTACTCACACTACGACTCTCTCGAGTTTGCAAATGTACTTCGCCGGATGACGAGGCATTTGGCTACCTTAAGGGAGTCATAGTTCCTGCTGCCAGCTACTCCCTTTTCTTTGAATCTATCCTCTCTTTATTTCGTACTGCGGCCTGTCCATGCAGAAGCGAAATGCTGCAACAAGTCCACCTTCACGTTGCCTGAGTTACTCCAACGACGATATCCTCGAGTTTTCAAGTAAATTTCGCAGAGTGACGAGGCATTTGGCTACCTTAAGAGAGTCATAGTTACTCCTGCCGGCTGCTCCCATTTCTTTAGGCCTTTAACATTCTTGCTATGGCCAGTCCTACAGAACCGATATGCCACTGTATGTCCACCTTAACGTCGTCACAGTTACTCACACTACGAGTCTCTCGAGTTTGCAATTGTACTTCGCCGGATGACGAGGCATTTGGCTACCTTAAGAGAGTCATAGTTCCTGCTGCCTGCTGCTCCCTTTTCTTTGAATCTATCCTCTCTTTATTTCGTACTGCGGCCTGTCCATGCAGAAGCGAAATCCTGCAACAAGTCCACCTTCACGTTGCCTGAGTTACTCCAACGACGATATCCTCGAGTTTTCAAGTAAATTTCGCTGAGTGACGAGGCATTTGGCTACCTTAAGAGACTCATAGTTACTCCTGCCGGCTGCTCCCATTTCTTTAGGCCTTTAAAATTCTTGCTATGGCCAGTCCTACAGAACCGATATGCCACTGTATGTCCACCTTAACGACGTCACAGTTACTCACACTACGACTCTCTCGAGTTTGCAAATGTACTTCGCCGGATGACGAGGCATTTGGCTACCTTAAGGGAGTCATAGTTCCTGCTGCCAGCTACTCCCTTTTCTTTGAATCTATCCTCTCTTTATTTCGCACTGCGGCCTGTCCATGCAGAAGCAAAATCCTGCAACAAGTCCACCTTCACGTTGCCTGAGTTACTCCAACGACGATATCCTCGAGTTTTCAAGTAAATTTCGCAGAGTGACGAGGCATTTGGCTACCTTAAGAGAGTCATAGTAACTCCTGCCGGCTGCTCCCATTTCTTTAGGCCTTTAACATTCTTGCTATGGCCAGTCCTACAGAACCGATATGCCACTGTATGTCCACCTTAACGACGTCACAGTTACTCACACTACGACTCTCTCGAGTTTGCAAATGTACTTCGCCGGATGACGAGGCATTTGGCTACCTTAAGGGAGTCATAGTTCCTGCTGCCAGCTACTCCCTTTTCTTTGAATCTATCCTCTCTTTATTTCGTACTGCGGCCTGTCCATGCAGAAGCGAAATGCTGCAACAAGTCCACCTTCACGTTGCCTGAGTTACTCCAACGACGATATCCTCGAGTTTTCAAGTAAATTTCGCTGAGTGACGAGGCATTTGGCTACCTTAAGAGAGTCATAGTTACTCCTGCCGGCTGCTCCCATTTCTTTAGGCCTTTAACATTCTTGCTATGGCCAGTCCTACAGAACCGATATGCCACTGTATGTCCACCTTAACGTCGTCACAGTTACTCACACTACGAGTCTCTCGAGTTTGCAAATGTACTTCGCCGGATGACGAGGCATTTGGCTACCTTAAGGGAGTCATAGTTCCTGCTGCCAGCTACTCCCTTTTCTTTGAATCTATCCTCTCTTTATTTCGTACTGCGGCCTGTCCATGCAGAAGCGAAATCCTGCAACAAGTCCACCTTCACGTTGCCTGAGTTACTCCAACGACGATATCCTCGAGTTTTCAAGTAAATTTCGCTGAGTGACGAGGCATTTGGCTACCTTAAGAGAGTCATAGTTACTCCTGCCGGCTGCTCCCATTTCTTTACGCCTTTAACATTCTTGCTATGGCCAGTCCTACAGAATCGATATGCCACTGTATGTCCACCTTAACGACGTCACAGTTACTCACAGTACTTCGCTGGATGACGAGGCATTTGGCTACCTTAAGGGAGTCATAGTTCCTGCTGCCAGCTACTCCCTTTTCTTTGAATCTATCCTCTCTTTATTTCGTACTGCGGCCTGTCCATGCAGAAGCGAAATGCTGCAACAAGTCCACCTTCACGTTGCCTGAGTTACTCCAACGACGATATCCTCGAGTTTTCAAGTAAATTTCGCTGAGTGACGAGGCATTTGGCTACCTTAAGAGACTCTTAGTTACTCCTGCCGGCTGCTCCCATTTCTTTAGGCCTTTAACATTCTTGCTATGGCCAGTCCTACAGAACCGATATGCCACTGTATGTCCACCTTAACGTCGTCACAGTTACTCACACTACGAGTCTCTCGAGTTTGCAAATGTACTTCGCCGGATGACGAGGCATTTGGCTACCTTAAGGGAGTCATAGTTCCTGCTGCCAGCTACTCCCTTTTCTTTGAATCTATCCTCTCTTTATTTCGTACTGCGGCCTGTCCATGCAGAAGCGAAATGCTGCAACAAGTCCACCTTCACGTTGCCTGAGTTACTCCAACGACGATATCCTCGAGTTTTCAAGTAAATTTCGCTGAGTGACGAGGCATTTGGCTACCTTAAGAGAGTCATAGTTACTCCTGCCGGCTGCTCCCATTTCTTTAGGCCTTTAACATTCTTGCTATGGCCAGTCCTACAGAACCGATATGCCACTGTATGTCCACCTTAACGTCGTCACAGTTACTCACACTACGAGTCTCTCGAGTTTGCAAATGTACTTCGCCGGATGACGAGGCATTTGGCTACCTTAAGGGAGTCATAGTTCCTGCTGCCAGCTACTCCCTTTTCTTTGAATCTATCCTCTCTTTATTTCGTACTGCGGCCTGTCCATGCAGAAGCGAAATCCTGCAACAAGTCCACCTTCACGTTGCCTGAGTTACTCCAACGACGATATCCTCGAGTTTTCAAGTAAATTTCGCTGAGTGACGAGGCATTTGGCTACCTTAAGAGAGTCATAGTTACTCCTGCCGGCTGCTCCCATTTCTTTACGCCTTTAACATTCTTGCTATGGCCAGTCCTACAGAATCGATATGCCACTGTATGTCCACCTTAACGACGTCACAGTTACTCACAGTACTTCGCTGGATGACGAGGCATTTGGCTACCTTAAGGGAGTCATAGTTCCTGCTGCCAGCTACTCCCTTTTCTTTGAATCTATCCTCTCTTTATTTCGTACTGCGGCCTGTCCATGCAGAAGCGAAATGCTGCAACAAGTCCACCTTCACGTTGCCTGAGTTACTCCAACGACGATATCCTCGAGTTTTCAAGTAAATTTCGCTGAGTGACGAGGCATTTGGCTACCTTAAGAGACTCTTAGTTACTCCTGCCGGCTGCTCCCATTTCTTTAGGCCTTTAACATTCTTGCTATGGCCAGTCCTACAGAACCGATATGCCACTGTATGTCCACCTTAACGTCGTCACAGTTACTCACACTACGAGTCTCTCGAGTTTGCAAATGTACTTCGCCGGATGACGAGGCATTTGGCTACCTTAAGAGCGTCATAGTTCCTGCTGCCTGCTGCTCCCTTTTCTTTGAATCTATCCTCTCTTTATTTCGTACTGCGGCCTGTCCATGCAGAAGCGAAATCCTGCAACAAGTCCACCTTCACGTTGCCTGAGTTACTCCAACGACGATATCCTCGAGTTTTCAAGTAAATTTCGCTGAGTGACGAGGCATTTGGCTACCTTAAGAGACTCATAGTTACTCCTGCCGGCTGCTCCCATTTCTTTAGGCCTTTAAAATTCTTGCTATGGCCAGTCCTACAGAACCGATATGCCACTGTATGTCCACCTTAACGTCGTCACAGTTACTCACACTACGAGTCTCTCGAGTTTGCAAATGTACTTCGCCGGATGACGAGGCATTTAGCTACGTTAAGAGAGTCATAGTTCCTGCTGCCAGCTGCTCCCTTTTCTTTGAATCTATCCTCTCTTTAGTTCGTACTGCGGCCTGTCCATGCAGAAGCGAAATGCTGCAACAAGTCCACCTTCACGTTGCCTGAGTTACTCCAACGACGATATCCTTTAGTTTTCAAGTAAATTTCGCTGAGTGACGAGGCATTTGGCTACCTTAAGAGACTCTTAGTTACTCCTGCCGGCTGCTCCCATTTCTTTAGGCCTTTAACATTCTTGCTATGGCCAGTCCTACAGAATCGATATGCCACTGTATGTCCACCTTAACGTCGTCACAGTTAGTCACAGTACTTCGCCGGATGACGAGGCATTTGGCTACCTTAAGAGAGTCATAGTTCCTGCTTCCAGCTGCTCCCTTTTCTTTGAATCTATCCTCTCTTTATTTCGTACTGCGGCCTGTCCATGCAGAAGCGAAATCCTGCAACAAGTCCACCTTCACGTTGCCTGAGTTACTCCAACGACGATATCCTCGAGTTTTCAAGTAAATTTCGCAGAGTGACGAGGCATTTGGCTACCTTAAGAGAGTCATAGATACTCCTGCCGGCTGCTCCCATTTCTTTAGGCCTTTAACATTCTTGCTATGGCCAGTCCTACAGAACCGATATGCCACTGTATGTCCACCTTAACGACGTCACAGTTACTCACACTACGACTCTCTCGAGTTTGCAAATGTACTTCGCCGGATGACGAGGCATTTGGCTACCTTAAGGGAGTCATAGTTCCTGCTGCCAGCTACTCCCTTTTCTTTGAATCTATCCTCTCTTTATTTCGTACTGCGGCCTGTCCATGCAGAAGCGAAATGCTGCAACAAGTCCACCTTCACGTTGCCTGAGTTACTCCAACGACGATATCCTCGAGTTTTCAAGTAAATTTCGCAGAGTGACGAGGCATTTGGCTACCTTAAGAGAGTCATAGTTACTCCTGCCGGCTGCTCCCATTTCTTTAGGCCTTTAACATTCTTGCTATGGCCAGTCCTACAGAATCGATATGCCACTGTATGTCCACCTTAACGACGTCACAGTTACTCACAGTACTTCGCCGGATGACGAGGCATTTGGCTACCTTAAGGGAGTCATAGTTCCTGCTGCCAGCTACTCCCTTTTCTTTGAATCTATCCTCTCTTTATTTCGTACTGCGGCCTGTCCATGCAGAAGCGAAATGCTGCAACAAGTCCACCTTCACGTTGCCTGAGTTACTCCAACGACGATATCCTCGAGTTTTCAAGTAAATTTCGCAGAGTGACGAGGCATTTGGCTACCTTAAGAGAGTCATAGTTACTCCTGCCGGCTGCTCCCATTTCTTTAGGCCTTTAACATTCTTGCTATGGCCAGTCCTACAGAACCGATATGCCACTGTATGTCCACCTTAACGTCGTCACAGTTACTCACACTACGAGTCTCTCGAGTTTGCAAATGTACTTCGCCGGATGACGAGGCATTTGGCTACCTTAAGGGAGTCATAGTTCCTGCTGCCAGCTACTCCCTTTTCTTTGAATCTATCCTCTCTTTATTTCGTACTGCGGCCTGTCCATGCAGAAGCGAAATCCTGCGACAAGTCCACCTTCACGTTGCCTGAGTTACTCCAACGACGATATCCTCGAGTTTTCAAGTAAATTTCGCTGAGTGACGAGGCATTTGGCTACCTTAAGAGAGTCATAGTTACTCCTGCCGGCTGCTCCCATTTCTTTACGCCTTTAACATTCTTGCTATGGCCAGTCCTACAGAATCGATATGCCACTGTATGTCCACCTTAACGACGTCACAGTTACTCACAGTACTTCGCCGGATGACGAGGCATTTGGCTACCTTAAGAGAGTCATAGTTCCTGCTTCCAGCTGCTCCCTTTTCTTTGAATCTATCCTCTCTTTATTTCGTACTGCGGCCTGTCCATGCAGAAGCGAAATCCTGCAACAAGTCCACCTTCACGTTGCCTGAGTTACTCCAACGACGATATCCTCGAGTTTTCAAGTAAATTTCGCAGAGTGACGAGGCATTTGGCTACCTTAAGAGAGTCATAGTTACTCCTGCCGGCTGCTCCCATTTCTTTAGGCCTTTAACATTCTTGCTATGGCCAGTCCTACAGAACCGATATGCCACTGTATGTCCACCTTAACGACGTCACAGTTACTCACACTACGACTCTCTCGAGTTTGCAAATGTACTTCGCCGGATGACGAGGCATTTGGCTACCTTAAGGGAGTCATAGTTCCTGCTGCCAGCTACTCCCTTTTCTTTGAATCTATCCTCTCTTTATTTCGTACTGCGGCCTGTCCATGCAGAAGCGAAATGCTGCAACAAGTCCACCTTCACGTTGCCTGAGTTACTCCAACGACGATATCCTCGAGTTTTCAAGTAAATTTCGCAGAGTGACGAGGCATTTGGCTACCTTAAGAGAGTCATAGTTACTCCTGCCGGCTGCTCCCATTTCTTTAGGCCTTTAACATTCTTGCTATGGCCAGTCCTACAGAACCGATATGCCACTGTATGTCCACCTTAACGTCGTCACAGTTACTCACACTACGAGTCTCTCGAGTTTGCAAATGTACTTCGCCGGATGACGAGGCATTTGGCTACCTTAAGGGAGTCATAGTTCCTGCTGCCAGCTACTCCCTTTTCTTTGAATCTATCCTCTCTTTATTTCGTACTGCGGCCTGTCCATGCAGAAGCGAAATCCTGCAACAAGTCCACCTTCACGTTGCCTGAGTTACTCCAACGACGATATCCTCGAGTTTTCAAGTAAATTTCGCTGAGTGACGAGGCATTTGGCTACCTTAAGAGAGTCATAGTTACTCCTGCCGGCTGCTCCCATTTCTTTACGCCTTTAACATTCTTGCTATGGCCAGTCCTACAGAATCGATATGCCACTGTATGTCCACCTTAACGACGTCACAGTTACTCACAGTACTTCGCCGGATGACGAGGCATTTGGCTACCTTAAGGGAGTCATAGTTCCTGCTGCCAGCTACTCCCTTTTCTTTGAATCTATCCTCTCTTTATTTCGTACTGCGGCCTGTCCATGCAGAAGCGAAATGCTGCAACAAGTCCACCTTCACGTTGCCTGAGTTACTCCAACGACGATATCCTCGAGTTTTCAAGTAAATTTCGCTGAGTGACGAGGCATTTGGCTACCTTAAGAGACTCTTAGTTACTCCTGCCGGCTGCTCCCATTTCTTTAGGCCTTTAACATTCTTGCTATGGCCAGTCCTACAGAACCGATATGCCACTGTATGTCCACCTTAACGTCGTCACAGTTACTCACACTACGAGTCTCTCGAGTTTGCAAATGTACTTCGCCGGATGACGAGGCATTTGGCTACCTTAAGGGAGTCATAGTTCCTGCTGCCAGCTACTCCCTTTTCTTTGAATCTATCCTCTCTTTATTTCGTACTGCGGCCTGTCCATGCAGAAGCGAAATCCTGCAACAAGTCCACCTTCACGTTGCCTGAGTTACTCCAACGACGATATCCTCGAGTTTTCAAGTAAATTTCGCTGAGTGACGAGGCATTTGGCTACCTTAAGAGAGTCATAGTTACTCCTGCCGGCTGCTCCCATTTCTTTACGCCTTTAACATTCTTGCTATGGCCAGTCCTACAGAATCGATATGCCACTGTATGTCCACCTTAACGACGTCACAGTTACTCACAGTACTTCGCCGGATGAAGAGGCATTTGGCTACCTTAAGGGAGTCATAGTTCCTGCTGCCAGCTACTCCCTTTTCTTTGAATCTATCCTCTCTTTATTTCGTACTGCGGCCTGTCCATGCAGAAGCGAAATGCTGCAACAAGTCCACCTTCACGTTGCCTGAGTTACTCCAACGACGATATCCTCGAGTTTTCAAGTAAATTTCGCAGAGTGACGAGGCATTTGGCTACCTTAAGAGAGTCATAGTTACTCCTGCCGGCTGCTCCCATTTCTTTAGGCCTTTAACATTCTTGCTATGGCCAGTCCTACAGAACCGATATGCCACTGTATGTCCACCTTAACGTCGTCACAGTTACTCACACTACGAGTCTCTCGAGTTTGCAAATGTACTTCGCCGGATGACGAGGCATTTGGCTACCTTAAGGGAGTCATAGTTCCTGCTGCCAGCTACTCCCTTTTCTTTGAATCTATCCTCTCTTTATTTCGTACTGCGGCCTGTCCATGCAGAAGCGAAATCCTGCAACAAGTCCACCTTCACGTTGCCTGAGTTACTCCAACGACGATATCCTCGAGTTTTCAAGTAAATTTCGCTGAGTGACGAGGCATTTGGCTACCTTAAGAGAGTCATAGTTACTCCTGCCGGCTGCTCCCATTTCTTTACGCCTTTAACATTCTTGCTATGGCCAGTCCTACAGAATCGATATGCCACTGTATGTCCACCTTAACGACGTCACAGTTACTCACAGTACTTCGCCGGATGACGAGGCATTTGGCTACCTTAAGAGAGTCATAGTTCCTGCTTCCAGCTGCTCCCTTTTCTTTGAATCTATCCTCTCTTTATTTCGTACTGCGGCCTGTCCATGCAGAAGCGAAATCCTGCAACAAGTCCACCTTCACGTTGCCTGAGTTACTCCAACGACGATATCCTCGAGTTTTCAAGTAAATTTCGCAGAGTGACGAGGCATTTGGCTACCTTAAGAGAGTCATAGTTACTCCTGCCGGCTGCTCCCATTTCTTTAGGCCTTTAACATTCTTGCTATGGCCAGTCCTACAGAACCGATATGCCACTGTATGTCCACCTTAACGACGTCACAGTTACTCACACTACGACTCTCTCGAGTTTGCAAATGTACTTCGCCGGATGACGAGGCATTTGGCTACCTTAAGGGAGTCATAGTTCCTGCTGCCAGCTACTCCCTTTTCTTTGAATCTATCCTCTCTTTATTTCGTACTGCGGCCTGTCCATGCAGAAGCGAAATGCTGCAACAAGTCCACCTTCACGTTGCCTGAGTTACTCCAACGACGATATCCTCGAGTTTTCAAGTAAATTTCGCAGAGTGACGAGGCATTTGGCTACCTTAAGAGAGTCATAGTTACTCCTGCCGGCTGCTCCCATTTCTTTAGGCCTTTAACATTCTTGCTATGGCCAGTCCTACATAACCGATATGCCACTGTATGTCCACCTTAACGTCGTCACAGTTACTCACACTACGAGTCTCTCGAGTTTGCAAATGTACTTCGCCGGATGACGAGGCATTTGGCTACCTTAAGGGAGTCATAGTTCCTGCTGCCAGCTACTCCCTTTTCTTTGAATCTATCCTCTCTTTATTTCGTACTGCGGCCTGTCCATGCAGAAGCGAAATCCTGCAACAAGTCCACCTTCACGTTGCCTGAGTTACTCCAACGACGATATCCTCGAGTTTTCAAGTAAATTTCGCTGAGTGACGAGGCATTTGGCTACTTTAAGAGAGTCATAGTTACTCCTGCCGGCTGCTCCCATTTCTTTACGCCTTTAACATTCTTGCTATGGCCAGTCCTACAGAATCGATATGCCACTGTATGTCCACCTTAACGACGTCACAGTTACTCACAGTACTTCGCCGGATGACGAGGCATTTGGCTACCTTAAGGGAGTCATAGTTCCTGCTGCCAGCTACTCCCTTTTCTTTGAATCTATCCTCTCTTTATTTCGTACTGCGGCCTGTCCATGCAGAAGCGAAATGCTGCAACAAGTCCACCTTCACGTTGCCTGAGTTACTCCAACGACGATATCCTCGAGTTTTCAAGTAAATTTCGCTGAGTGACGAGGCATTTGGCTACCTTAAGAGACTCTTAGTTACTCCTGCCGGCTGCTCCCATTTCTTTAGGCCTTTAACATTCTTGCTATGGCCAGTCCTACAGAACCGATATGCCACTGTATGTCCACCTTAACGTCGTCACAGTTACTCACACTACGAGTCTCTCGAGTTTGCAAATGTACTTCGCCGGATGACGAGGCATTTGGCTACCTTAAGAGAGTCATAGTTCCTGCTGCCTGCTGCTCCCTTTTCTTTGAATCTATCCTCTCTTTATTTCGTACTGCGGCCTGTCCATGCAGAAGCGAAATCCTGCAACAAGTCCACCTTCACGTTGCCTGAGTTACTCCAACGACGATATCCTCGAGTTTTCAAGTAAATTTCGCTGAGTGACGAGGCATTTGGCTACCTTAAGAGACTCATAGTTACTCCTGCCGGCTGCTCCCATTTCTTTAGGCCTTTAAAATTCTTGCTATGGCCAGTCCTACAGAACCGATATGCCACTGTATGTCCACCTTAACGTCGTCACAGTTACTCACACTACGAGTCTCTCGAGTTTGCAAATGTACTTCGCCGGATGACGAGGCATTTAGCTACGTTAAGAGAGTCATAGTTCCTGCTGCCAGCTGCTCCCTTTTCTTTGAATCTATCCTCTCTTTAGTTCGTACTGCGGCCTGTCCATGCAGAAGCGAAATGCTGCAACAAGTCCACCTTCACGTTGCCTGAGTTACTCCAACGACGATATCCTCGAGTTTTCAAGTAAATTTCGCTGAGTGACGAGGCATTTGGCTACCTTAAGAGACTCTTAGTTACTCCTGCCGGCTGCTCCCATTTCTTTAGGCCTTTAACATTCTTGCTATGGCCAGTCCTACAGAACCGATATGCCACTGTATGTCCACCTTAACGTCGTCACAGTTACTCACACTACGAGTCTCTCGAGTTTGCAAATGTACTTCGCCGGATGACGAGGCATTTGGCTACCTTAAGGGAGTCATAGTTTATGCTGCCAGCTACTCCCTTTTCTTTGAATCTATCCTCTCTTTATTTCGTACTGCGGCCTGTCCATGCAGAAGCGAAATCCTGCAACAAGTCCACCTTCACGTTGCCTGAGTTACTCCAACGACGATATCCTCGAGTTTTCAAGTAAATTTCGCTGAGTGACGAGGCATTTGGCTACCTTAAGAGAGTCATAGTTACTCCTGCCGGCTGCTCCCATTTCTTTACGCCTTTAACATTCTTGCTATGGCCAGTCCTACAGAATCGATATGCCACTGTATGTCCACCTTAACGACGTCACAGTTACTCACAGTACTTCGCCGGATGACGAGGCATTTGGCTACCTTAAGAGAGTCATAGTTCCTGCTTCCAGCTGCTCCCTTTTCTTTGAATCTATCCTCTCTTTATTTCGTACTGCGGCCTGTCCATGCAGAAGCGAAATCCTGCAACAAGTCCACCTTCACGTTGCCTGAGTTACTCCAACGACGATATCCTCGAGTTTTCAAGTAAATTTCGCTGAGTGACGAGGCATTTGGCTACCTTAAGAGACTCATAGTTACTCCTGCCGGCTGCTCCCATTTCTTTAGGCCTTTAAAATTCTTGCTATGGCCAGTCCTACAGAACCGATATGCCACTGTATGTCCACCTTAACGACGTCACAGTTACTCACACTACGACTCTCTCGAGTTTGCAAATGTACTTCGCCGGATGACGAGGCATTTGGCTACCTTAAGGGAGTCATAGTTCCTGCTGCCAGCTACTCCCTTTTCTTTGAATCTATCCTCTCTTTATTTCGTACTGCGCCCTCTCCATGCAGAAGCAAAATCCTGCAACAAGTCCACCTTCACGTTGCCTGAGTTACTCCAACGACGATATCCTCGAGTTTTCAAGTAAATTTCGCAGAGTGACGAGGCATTTGGCTACCTTAAGAGAGTCATAGTTACTCCTGCCGGCTGCTCCCATTTCTTTAGGCCTTTAACATTCTTGCTATGGCCAGTCCTACAGAACCGATATGCCACTGTATGTCCACCTCAACGTCGTCACAGTTACTCACACTACGAGTCTCTCGAGTTTGCAAATGTACTACGCCGGATGACGTGGCATTTAGCTACGTTAAGAGAGTCATAGTTCCTGCTGCCAGCTGCTCCCTTTTCTTTGAATCTATCCTCTCTTTAGTTCGTACTGCGGCCTGTCCATGCAGAAGCGAAATGCTGCAACAAGTCCACCTTCACGTTGCCTGAGTTACTCCAACGACGATATCCTCGAGTTTTCAAGTAAATTTCGCTGAGTGACGAGGCATTTGGCTACCTTAAGAGACTCTTAGTTACTCCTGCCGGCTGCTCCCATTTCTTTAGGCCTTTACCATTCTTGCTATGGCCAGTCCTACAGAACCGATATGCCACTGTATGTCCACCTTAACGTCGTCACAGTTACTCACACTACGAGTCTCTCGAGTTTGCAAATGTACTTCGCCGGATGACGAGGCATTTGGCTACCTTAAGAGAGTCATAGTTCCTGCTGCCTGCTGCTCCCTTTTCTTTGAATCTATCCTCTCTTTATTTCGTACTGCGGCCTGTCCATGCAGAAGCGAAATCCTGCAACAAGTCCACCTTCACGTTGCCTGAGTTACTCCAACGACGATATCCTCGAGTTTTCAAGTAAATTTCGCTGAGTGACGAGGCATTTGGCTACCTTAAGAGACTCATAGTTACTCCTGCCGGCTGCTCCCATTTCTTTAGGCCTTTAAAATTCTTGCTATGGCCAGTCCTACAGAACCGATATGCCACTGTATGTCCACCTTAACGACGTCACAGTTACTCACACTACGACTCTCTCGAGTTTGCAAATGTACTTCGCCGGATGACGAGGCATTTGGCTACCTTAAGGGAGTCATAGTTCCTGCTGCCAGCTACTCCCTTTTCTTTGAATCTATCCTCTCTTTATTTCGTACTGCGGCCTGTCCATGCAGAAGCAAAATCCTGCAACAAGTCCACCTTCACGTTGCCTGAGTTACTCCAACGACGATATCCTCGAGTTTTCAAGTAAATTTCGCAGAGTGACGAGGCATTTGGCTACCTTAAGAGAGTCATAGTTACTCCTGCCGGCTGCTCCCATTTCTTTAGGCCTTTAACATTCTTGCTATGGCCAGTCCTACAGAACCGATATGCCACTGTATGTCCACCTTAACGACGTCACAGTTACTCACACTACGACTCTCTCGAGTTTGCAAATGTACTTCGCCGGATGACGAGGCATTTGGCTACCTTAAGGGAGTCATAGTTCCTGCTGCCAGCTACTCCCTTTTCTTTGAATCTATCCTCTCTTTATTTCGTACTGCGGCCTGTCCATGCAGAAGCAAAATCCTGCAACAAGTCCACCTTCACGTTGCCTGAGTTACTCCAACGACGATATCCTCGAGTTTTCAAGTAAATTTCGCAGAGTGACGAGGCATTTGGCTACCTTAAGAGAGTCATAGTTACTCCTGCCGGCTGCTCCCATTTCTTTAGGCCTTTAACATTCTTGCTATGGCCAGTCCTACAGAACCGATATGCCACTGTATGTCCACCTTAACGTCGTCACAGTTACTCACACTACGAGTCTCTCGAGTTTGCAAATGTACTTCGCCGGATGACGAGGCATTTGGCTACCTTAAGGGAGTCATAGTTCCTGCTGCCAGCTACTCCCTTTTCTTTGAATCTATCCTCTCTTTATTTCGTACTGCGGCCTGTCCATGCAGAAGCGAAATCCTGCAACAAGTCCACCTTCACGTTGCCTGAGTTACTCCAACGACGATATCCTCGAGTTTTCAAGTAAATTTCGCTGAGTGACGAGGCATTTGGCTACCTTAAGAGAGTCATAGTTACTCCTGCCGGCTGCTCCCATTTCTTTACGCCTTTAACATTCTTGCTATGGCCAGTCCTACAGAATCGATATGCCACTGTATGTCCACCTTAACGACGTCACAGTTACTCACAGTACTTCGCCGGATGACGAGGCATTTGGCTACCTTAAGGGAGTCATAGTTCCTGCTGCCAGCTACTCCCTTTTCTTTGAATCTATCCTCTCTTTATTTCGTACTGCGGCCTGTCCATGCAGAAGCGAAATGCTGCAACAAGTCCACCTTCACGTTGCCTGAGTTACTCCAACGACGATATCCTCGAGTTTTCAAGTAAATTTCGCTGAGTGACGAGGCATTTGGCTACCTTAAGAGACTCTTAGTTACTCCTGCCGGCTGCTCCCATTTCTTTAGGCCTTTAACATTCTTGCTATGGCTAGTCCTACAGAACCGATATGCCACTGTATGTCCACCTTAACGTCGTCACAGTTACTCACACTACGAGTCTCTCGAGTTTGCAAATGTACTTCGCCGGATGACGAGGCATTTGGCTACCTTAAGAGAGTCATAGTTCCTGCTGCCTGCTGCTCCCTTTTCTTTGAATCTATCCTCTCTTTATTTCGTACTGCGGCCTGTCCATGCAGAAGCGAAATCCTGCAACAAGTCCACCTTCACGTTGCCTGAGTTACTCCAACGACGATATCCTCGAGTTTTCAAGTAAATTTCGCTGAGTGACGAGGCATTTGGCTACCTTAAGAGACTCATAGTTACTCCTGCCGGCTGCTCCCATTTCTTTAGGCCTTTAAAATTCTTGCTATGGCCAGTCCTACAGAACCGATATGCCACTGTATGTCCACCTTAACGACGTCACAATTACTCACACTACGACTCTCTCGAGTTTGCAAATGTACTTCGCCGGATGACGGGGCATTTGGCTACCTTAAGGGAGTCATAGTTCCTGCTGCCAGCTACTCCCTTTTCTTTGAATCTATCCTCTCTTTATTTCGTACTGCGGCCTGTCCATGCAGAAGCAAAATCCTGCAACAAGTCCACCTTCACGTTGCCTGAGTTACTCCAACGACGATATCCTCGAGTTTTCAAGTAAATTTCGCAGAGTGACGAGGCATTTGGCTACCTTAAGAGAGTCATAGTTACTCCTGCTGGCTGCTCCCATTTCTTTAGGCCTTTAACATTCTTGCTATGGCCAGTCCTACAGAACCGATATGCCACTGTATGTCCACCTTAACGTCGTCACAGTTACTCACACTACGAGTCTCTCGAGTTTGCAAATGTACTTCGCCGGATGACGAGGCATTTGGCTACCTTAAGGGAGTCATAGTTCCTGCTGCCAGCTACTCCCTTTTCTTTGAATCTATCCTCTCTTTATTTCGTACTGCGGCCTGTCCATGCAGAAGCGAAATCCTGCAACAAGTCCACCTTCACGTTGCCTGAGTTACTCCAACGACGATATCCTCGAGTTTTCAAGTAAATTTCGCTGAGTGACGAGGCATTTGGCTACCTTAAGAGAGTCATAGTTACTCCTGCCGGCTGCTCCCATTTCTTTACGCCTTTAACATTCTTGCTATGGCCAGTCCTACAGAATCGATATGCCACTGTATGTCCACCTTAACGACGTCACAGTTACTCACAGTACTTCGCCGGATGACGAGGCATTTGGCTACCTTAAGAGAGTCATAGTTCCTGCTTCCAGCTGCTCCCTTTTCTTTGAATCTATCCTCTCTTTATTTCGTACTGCGGCCTGTCCATGCAGAAGCGAAATCCTGCAACAAGTCCACCTTCACGTTGCCTGAGTTACTCCAACGACGATATCCTCGAGTTTTCAAGTAAATTTCGCTGAGTGACGAGGCATTTGGCTACCTTAAGAGACTCATAGTTACTCCTGCCGGCTGCTCCCATTTCTTTAGGCCTTTAAAATTCTTGCTATGGCCAGTCCTACAGAACCGATATGCCACTGTATGTCCACCTCAACGTCGTCACAGTTACTCACACTACGAGTCTCTCGAGTTTGCAAATGTACTACGCCGGATGACGTGGCATTTAGCTACGTTAAGAGAGTCATAGTTCCTGCTGCCAGCTGCTCCCTTTTCTTTGAATCTATCCTCTCTTTAGTTCGTACTGCGGCCTGTCCATGCAGAAGCGAAATGCTGCAACAAGTCCACCTTCACGTTGCCTGAGTTACTCCAACGACGATATCCTCGAGTTTTCAAGTAAATTTCGCTGAGTGACGAGGCATTTGGCTACCTTAAGAGACTCTTAGTTACTCCTGCCGGCTGCTCCCATTTCTTTAGGCCTTTACCATTCTTGCTATGGCCAGTCCTACAGAACCGATATGCCACTGTATGTCCACCTTAACGTCGTCACAGTTACTCACACTACGAGTCTCTCGAGTTTGCAAATGTACTTCGCCGGATGACGAGGCATTTGGCTACCTTAAGAGAGTCATAGTTCCTGCTGCCTGCTGCTCCCTTTTCTTTGAATCTATCCTCTCTTTATTTCGTACTGCGGCCTGTCCATGCAGAAGCGAAATCCTGCAACAAGTCCACCTTCACGTTGCCTGAGTTACTCCAACGACGATATCCTCGAGTTTTCAAGTAAATTTCGCTGAGTGACGAGGCATTTGGCTACCTTAATAGAGTCATAGTTACTCCTGCCGGCTGCTCCCATTTCTTTAGGCCTTTAACATTCTTGCTATGGCCAGTCCTACAGAACCGATATGCCACTGTATGTCCACCTTAACGTCGTCACAGTTACTCACACTACGAGTCTCTCGAGTTTGCAAATGTACTTCGCCGGATGACGAGGCATTTGGCTACCTTAAGGGAGTCATAGTTCCTGCTGCCAGCTACTCCCTTTTCTTTGAATCTATCCTCTCTTTATTTCGTACTGCGGCCTGTCCATGCAGAAGCGAAATCCTGCAACAAGTCCACCTTCACGTTGCCTGAGTTACTCCAACGACGATATCCTCGAGTTTTCAAGTAAATTTCGCTGAGTGACGAGGCATTTGGCTACCTTAAGAGAGTCATAGTTACTCCTGCCGGCTGCTCCCATTTCTTTAGGCCTTTACCATTCTTGCTATGGCCAGTCCTACAGAATCGATATGCCACTGTATGTCCACCTTAACGACGTCACAGTTACTCACAGTAC
Source organism: Schistocerca piceifrons (assembly GCF_021461385.2). Taxonomy (NCBI): domain Eukaryota; kingdom Metazoa; phylum Arthropoda; class Insecta; order Orthoptera; family Acrididae; genus Schistocerca; species Schistocerca piceifrons. The sequence goes on from NC_060142.1 coordinate 19,793,538, forward strand.
TTCGCCGGATGACGAGGCATTTGGCTACCTTAAGAGAGTCATAGTTCCTGCTTCCAGCTGCTCCCTTTTCTTTGAATCTATCCTCTCTTTATTTCGTACTGCGGCCTGTCCATGCAGAAGCGAAATCCTGCAACAAGTCCACCTTCACGTTGCCTGAGTTACTCCAACGACGATATCCTCGAGTTTTCAAGTAAATTTCGCTGAGTGACGAGGCATTTGGCTACCTTAAGAGACTCATAGTTACTCCTGCCGGCTGCTCCCATTTCTTTAGGCCTTTAAAATTCTTGCTATGGCCAGTCCTACAGAACCGATATGCCACTGTATGTCCACCTTAACGACGTCACAGTTACTCACACTACGACTCTCTCGAGTTTGCAAATGTACTTCGCCGGATGACGAGGCATTTGGCTACCTTAAGGGAGTCATAGTTCCTGCTGCCAGCTACTCCCTTTTCTTTGAATCTATCCTCTCTTTATTTCGTACTGCGGCCTGTCCATGCAGAATCAAAATCCTGCAACAAGTCCACCTTCACGTTGCCTGAGTTACTCCAACGACGATATCCTCGAGTTTTCAAGTAAATTTCGCAGAGTGACGAGGCATTTGGCTACCTTAAGAGAGTCATAGTTACTCCTGCCGGCTGCTCCCATTTCTTTAGGCCTTTAACATTCTTGCTATGGCCAGTCCTACAGAACCGATATGCCACTGTATGTCCACCTCAACGTCGTCACAGTTACTCACACTACGAGTCTCTCGAGTTTGCAAATGTACTACGCCGGATGACGTGGCATTTAGCTACGTTAAGAGAGTCATAGTTCCTGCTGCCAGCTGCTCCCTTTTCTTTGAATCTATCCTCTCTTTAGTTCGTACTGCGGCCTGTCCATGCAGAAGCGAAATGCTGCAACAAGTCCACCTTCACGTTGCCTGAGTTACTCCAACGACGATATCCTCGAGTTTTCAAGTAAATTTCGCTGAGTGACGAGGCATTTGGCTACCTTAAGAGACTCTTAGTTACTCCTGCCGGCTGCTCCCATTTCTTTAGGCCTTTACCATTCTTGCTATGGCCAGTCCTACAGAACCGATATGCCACTGTATGTCCACCTTAACGTCGTCACAGTTACTCACACTACGAGTCTCTCGATTTTGCAAATGTACTTCGCCGGATGACGAGGCATTTGGCTACCTTAAGAGAGTCATAGTTCCTGCTGCCTGCTGCTCCCTTTTCTTTGAATCTATCCTCTCTTTATTTCGTACTGCGGCCTGTCCATGCAGAAGCGAAATCCTGCAACAAGTCCACCTTCACGTTGCCTGAGTTACTCCAACGACGATATCCTCGAGTTTTCAAGTAAATTTCGCTGAGTGACGAGGCATTTGGCTACCTTAAGAGACTCATAGTTACTCCTGCCGGCTGCTCCCATTTCTTTAGGCCTTTAAAATTCTTGCTATGGCCAGTCCTACAGAACCGATATGCCACTGTATGTCCACCTTAACGACGTCACAGTTACTCACACTACGACTCTCTCGAGTTTGCAAATGTACTTCGCCGGATGACGAGGCATTTGGCTACCTTAAGGGAGTCATAGTTCCTGCTGCCAGCTACTCCCTTTTCTTTGAATCTATCCTCTCTTTATTTCGTACTGCGGCCTGTCCATGCAGAATCAAAATCCTGCAACAAGTCCACCTTCACGTTGCCTGAGTTACTCCAACGACGATATCCTCGAGTTTTCAAGTAAATTTCGCAGAGTGACGAGGCATTTGGCTACCTTAAGAGAGTCATAGTTACTCCTGCCGGCTGCTCCCATTTCTTTAGGCCTTTAACATTCTTGCTATGGCCAGTCCTACAGAACCGATATGCCACTGTATGTCCACCTCAACGTCGTCACAGTTACTCACACTACGAGTCTCTCGAGTTTGCAAATGTACTACGCCGGATGACGTGGCATTTAGCTACGTTAAGAGAGTCATAGTTCCTGCTGCCAGCTGCTCCCTTTTCTTTGAATCTATCCTCTCTTTAGTTCGTACTGCGGCCTGTCCATGCAGAAGCGAAATGCTGCAACAAGTCCACCTTCACGTTGCCTGAGTTACTCCAACGACGATATCCTCGAGTTTTCAAGTAAATTTCGCTGAGTGACGAGGCATTTGGCTACCTTAAGAGACTCTTAGTTACTCCTGCCGGCTGCTCCCATTTCTTTAGGCCTTTACCATTCTTGCTATGGCCAGTCCTACAGAACCGATATGCCACTGTATGTCCACCTTAACGTCGTCACAGTTACTCACACTACGAGTCTCTCGAGTTTGCAAATGTACTTCGCCGGATGACGAGGCATTTGGCTACCTTAAGAGAGTCATAGTTCCTGCTGCCTGCTGCTCCCTTTTCTTTGAATCTATCCTCTCTTTATTTCGTACTGCGGCCTGTCCATGCAGAAGCGAAATCCTGCAACAAGTCCACCTTCACGTTGCCTGAGTTACTCCAACGACGATATCCTCGAGTTTTCAAGTAAATTTCGCTGAGTGACGAGGCATTTGGCTACCTTAAGAGACTCATAGTTACTCCTGCCGGCTGCTCCCATTTCTTTAGGCCTTTAAAATTCTTGCTATGGCCAGTCCTACAGAACCGATATGCCACTGTATGTCCACCTTAACGACGTCACAGTTACTCACACTACGACTCTCTCGAGTTTGCAAATGTACTTCGCCGGATGACGAGGCATTTGGCTACCTTAAGGGAGTCATAGTTCCTGCTGCCAGCTACTCCCTTTTCTTTGAATCTATCCTCTCTTTATTTCGTACTGCGGCCTGTCCATGTAGAAGCAAAATCCTGCAACAAGTCCACCTTCACGTTGCCTGAGTTACTCCAACGACGATATCCTCGAGTTTTCAAGTAAATTTCGCAGAGTGACGAGGCATTTGGCTACCTTAAGAGAGTCATAGTTACTCCTGCCGGCTGCTCCCATTTCTTTAGGCCTTTAACATTCTTGCTATGGCCAGTCCTACAGAACCGATATGCCACTGTATGTCCACCTCAACGTCGTCACAGTTACTCACACTACGAGTCTCTCGAGTTTGCAAATGTACTACGCCGGATGACGTGGCATTTAGCTACGTTAAGAGAGTCATAGTTCCTGCTGCCAGCTGCTCCCTTTTCTTTGAATCTATCCTCTCTTTAGTTCGTACTGCGGCCTGTCCATGCAGAAGCGAAATGCTGCAACAAGTCCACCTTCACGTTGCCTGAGTTACTCCAACGACGATATCCTCGAGTTTTCAAGTAAATTTCGCTGAGTGACGAGGCATTTGGCTACCTTAAGAGACTCTTAGTTACTCCTGCCGGCTGCTCCCATTTCTTTAGGCCTTTACCATTCTTGCTATGGCCAGTCCTACAGAACCGATATGCCACTGTATGTCCACCTTAACGTCGTCACAGTTACTCACACTACGAGTCTCTCGAGTTTGCAAATGTACTTCGCCGGATGACGAGGCATTTGGCTACCTTAAGAGAGTCATAGTTCCTGCTGCCTGCTGCTCCCTTTTCTTTGAATCTATCCTCTCTTTATTTCGTACTGCGGCCTGTCCATGCAGAAGCGAAATCCTGCAACAAGTCCACCTTCACGTTGCCTGAGTTACTCCAACGACGATATCCTCGAGTTTTCAAGTAAATTTCGCTGAGTGACGAGGCATTTGGCTACCTTAAGAGACTCATAGTTACTCCTGCCGGCTGCTCCCATTTCTTTAGGCCTTTAAAATTCTTGCTATGGCCAGTCCTACAGAACCGATATGCCACTGTATGTCCACCTTAACGACGTCACAGTTACTCACACTACGACTCTCTCGAGTTTGCAAATGTACTTCGCCGGATGACGAGGCATTTGGCTACCTTAAGGGAGTCATAGTTCCTGCTGCCAGCTACTCCCTTTTCTTTGAATCTATCCTCTCTTTATTTCGTACTGCGGCCTGTCCATGCAGAATCAAAATCCTGCAACAAGTCCACCTTCACGTTGCCTGAGTTACTCCAACGACGATATCCTCGAGTTTTCAAGTAAATTTCGCAGAGTGACGAGGCATTTGGCTACCTTAAGAGACTCATAGTTACTCCTGCCGGCTGCTCCCATTTCTTTAGGCCTTTAAAATTCTTGCTATGGCCAGTCCTACAGAACCGATATGCCACTGTATGTCCACCTTAACGACGTCACAGTTACTCACACTACGACTCTCTCGAGTTTGCAAATGTACTTCGCCGGATGACGAGGCATTTGGCTACCTTAAGGGAGTCATAGTTCCTGCTGCCAGCTACTCCCTTTTCTTTGAATCTATCCTCTCTTTATTTCGTACTGCGGCCTGTCCATGCAGAAGCGAAATCCTGCAACAAGTCCACCTTCACGTTGCCTGAGTTACTCCAACGACGATATCCTCGAGTTTTCAAGTAAATTTCGCTGAGTGACGAGGCATTTGGCTACCTTAAGAGAGTCATAGTTACTCCTGCCGGCTGCTCCCATTTCTTTACGCCTTTAACATTCTTGCTATGGCCAGTCCTACAGAATCGATATGCCACTGTATGTCCACCTTAACGACGTCACAGTTACTCACAGTACTTCGCCGGATGACGAGGCATTTGGCTACCTTAAGGGAGTCATAGTTCCTGCTGCCAGCTACTCCCTTTTCTTTGAATCTATCCTCTCTTTATTTCGTACTGCGGCCTGTCCATGCAGAAGCGAAATGCTGCAACAAGTCCACCTTCACGTTGCCTGAGTTACTCCAACGACGATATCCTCGAGTTTTCAAGTAAATTTCGCTGAGTGACGAGGCATTTGGCTACCTTAAGAGACTCTTAGTTACTCCTGCCGGCTGCTCCCATTTCTTTAGGCCTTTAACATTCTTGCTATGGCCAGTCCTACAGAACCGATATGCCACTGTATGTCCACATTAACGTCGTCACAGTTACTCACACTACGAGTCTCTCGAGTTTGCAAATGTACTTCGCCGGATGACGAGGCATTTGGCTACCTTAAGAGAGTCATAGTTCCTGCTGCCTGCTGCTCCCTTTTCTTTGAATCTATCCTCTCTTTATTTCGTACTGCGGCCTGTCCATGCAGAAGCGAAATCCTGCAACAAGTCCACCTTCACGTTGCCTGAGTTACTCCAACGACGATATCCTCGAGTTTTCAAGTAAATTTCGCTGAGTGACGAGGCATTTGGCTACCTTAAGAGACTCATAGTTACTCCTGCCGGCTGCTCCCATTTCTTTAGGCCTTTAAAATTCTTGCTATGGCCAGTCCTACAGAACCGATATGCCACTGTATGTCCACCTTAACGACGTCACAATTACTCACACTACGACTCTCTCGAGTTTGCAAATGTACTTCGCCGGATGACGGGGCATTTGGCTACCTTAAGGGAGTCATAGTTCCTGCTGCCAGCTACTCCCTTTTCTTTGAATCTATCCTCTCTTTATTTCGTACTGCGGCCTGTCCATGCAGAAGCAAAATCCTGCAACAAGTCCACCTTCACGTTGCCTGAGTTACTCCAACGACGATATCCTCGAGTTTTCAAGTAAATTTCGCAGAGTGACGAGGCATTTGGCTACCTTAAGAGAGTCATAGTTACTCCTGCCGGCTGCTCCCATTTCTTTAGGCCTTTAACATTCTTGCTATGGCCAGTCCTACAGAACCGATATGCCACTGTATGTCCACCTTAACGTCGTCACAGTTACTCACACTACGAGTCTCTCGAGTTTGCAAATGTACTTCGCCGGATGACGAGGCATTTGGCTACCTTAAGGGAGTCATAGTTCCTGCTGCCAGCTACTCCCTTTTCATTGAATCTATCCTCTCTTTATTTCGTACTGCGGCCTGTCCATGCAGAAGCGAAATGCTGCAACAAGTCCACCTTCACGTTGCCTGAGTTACTCCAACGACGATATCCTCGAGTTTTCAAGTAAATTTCGCTGAGTGACGAGGCATTTGGCTACCTTAAGAGAGTCATAGTTACTCCTGCCGGCTGCTCCCATTTCTTTACGCCTTTAACATTCTTGCTATGGCCCGTCCTACAGAGTCGATATGCCACTGTATGTCCACCTTAACGACGTCACAGTTACTCACAGTACTTCGCCGGATGACGAGGCATTTTAATACCTTAAGAGAGTCATAGTTCCTGCTTCCAGCTGCTCCCTTTTCTTTGAATCTATCCTCTCTTTATTTCGTACTGCGGCCTGTCCATGCAGAAGCGAAATCCTGCAACAAGTCCACCTTCACGTTGCCTGAGTTACTCCAACGACGATATCCTCGAGTTTTCAAGTAAATTTCGCTGAGTGACGAGGCATTTGGCTACCTTAAGAGACTCATAGTTACTCCTGCCGGCTGCTCCCATTTCTTTAGGCCTTTAAAATTCTTGCTATGGCCAGTCCTACAGAACCGATATGCCACTGTATGTCCACCTTAACGACGTCACAGTTACTCACACTACGACTCTCTCGAGTTTGCAAATGTACTTCGCCGGATGACGAGGCATTTGGCTACCTTAAGGGAGTCATAGTTCCTGCTGCCAGCTACTCCCTTTTCTTTGAATCTATCCTCTCTTTATTTCGTACTGCGGCCTGTCCATGCAGAAGCAAAATCCTGCAACAAGTCCACCTTCACGTTGCCTGAGTTACTCCAACGACGATATCCTCGAGTTTTCAAGTAAATTTCGCAGAGTGACGTGGCATTTGGCTACCTTAAGAGAGTCATAGTTACTCCTGCCGGCTGCTCCCATTTCTTTAGGCCTTCAACATTCTTGCTATGGCCAGTCCTACAGAACCGATATGCCACTGTATGTCCACCTCAACGTCGTCACAGTTACTCACACTACGAGTCTCTCGAGTTTGCAAATGTACTACGCCGGATGACGTGGCATTTAGCTACGTTAAGAGAGTCATAGTTCCTGCTGCCAGCTGCTCCCTTTTCTTTGAATCTATCCTCTCTTTAGTTCGTACTGCGGCCTGTCCTTGCAGAAGCGAAATGCTGCAACAAGTCCACCTTCACGTTGCCTGAGTTACTCCAACGACGATATCCTCGAGTTTTCAAGTAAATTTCGCTGAGTGACGAGGCATTTGGCTACCTTAAGAGACTCATAGTTACTCCTGCCGGCTGCTCCCATTTCTTTAGGCCTTTAAAATTCTTGCTATGGCCAGTCCTACAGAACCGATATGCCACTGTATGTCCACCTTAACGACGTCACAGTTACTCACACTACGACTCTCTCGAGTTTGCAAATGTACTTCGCCGGATGACGAGGCATTTGGCTACCTTAAGAGAGTAATAGTTCCTGCTGCCTGCTGCTCCCTTTTCTTTGAATCTATCCTCTCTTTATTTCGTACTGCGGCCTGTCCATGCAGAAGCGAAATCCTGCAACAAGTCCACCTTCACGTTGCCTGAGTTACTCCAACGACGATATCCTCGAGTTTTCAAGTAAATTTCGCTGAGTGACGAGGCATTTGGCTACCTTAAGAGACTCATAGTTACTCCTGCCGGCTGCTCCCATTTCTTTAGGCCTTTAAAATTCTTGCTATGGCCAGTCCTACAGAACCGATATGCCACTGTATGTCCACCTTAACGACGTCACAGTTACTCACACTACGACTCTCTCGAGTTTGCAAATGTACTTCGCCGGATGACGAGGCATTTGGCTACCTTAAGGGAGTCATAGTTCCTGCTGCCAGCTACTCCCTTTTCTTTGAATCTATCCTCTCTTTATTTCGTACTGCGGCCTGTCCATGCAGAAGCAAAATCCTGCAACAAGTCCACCTTCACGTTGCCTGAGTTACTCCAACGACGATATCCTCGAGTTTTCAAGTAAATTTCGCAGAGTGACGAGGCATTTGGCTACCTTAAGAGAGTCATAGTTACTCCTGCCGGCTGCTCCCATTTCTTTAGGCCTTTAACATTCTTGCTATGGCCAGTCCTACAGAACCGATATGCCACTGTATGTCCACCTTAACGTCGTCACAGTTACTCACACTACGAGTCTCTCGAGTTTGCAAATGTACTTCGCCGGATGACGAGGCATTTGGCTACCTTAAGAGAGTCATAGTTCCTGCTGCCTGCTGCTCCCTTTTCTTTGAATCTATCCTCTCTTTATTTCGTACTGCGGCCTGTCCATGCAGAAGCGAAATCCTGCAACAAGTCCACCTTCACGTTGCCTGAGTTACTCCAACGACGATATCCTCGAGTTTTCAAGTAAATTTCGCTGAGTGACGAGGCATTTGGCTACCTTAAGAGACTCATAGTTACTCCTGCCGGCTGCTCCCATTTCTTTAGGCCTTTAAAATTCTTGCTATGGCCAGTCCTACAGAACCGATATGCCACTGTATGTCCACCTTAACGACGTCACAGTTACTCACACTACGACTCTCTCGAGTTTGCAAATGTACTTCGCCGGATGACGAGGCATTTGGCTACCTTAAGGGAGTCATAGTTCCTGCTGCCAGCTACTCCCTTTTCTTTGAATCTATCCTCTCTTTATTTCGTACTGCGGCCTGTCCATGCAGAAGCAAAATCCTGCAACAAGTCCACCTTCACGTTGCCTGAGTTACTCCAACGACGATATCCTCGAGTTTTCAAGTAAATTTCGCAGAGTGACGAGGCATTTGGCTACCTTAAGAGAGTCATAGTTACTCCTGCCGGCTGCTCCCATTTCTTTAGGCCTTTAACATTCTTGCTATGGCCAGTCCTACAGAACCGATATGCCACTGTATGTCCACCTTAACGTCGTCACAGTTACTCACACTACGAGTCTCTCGAGTTTGCAAATGTACTTCGCCGGATGACGAGGCATTTGGCTACCTTAAGGGAGTTATAGTTCCTGCTGCCAGCTACTCCCTTTTCTTTGAATCTATCCTCTCTTTATTTCGTACTGCGGCCTGTCCATGCAGAAGCGAAATCCTGCAACAAGTCCACCTTCACGTTGCCTGAGTTACTCCAACGACGATATCCTCGAGTTTTCAAGTAAATTTCGCTGAGTGACGAGGCATTTGGCTACCTTAAGAGAGTCATAGTTACTCCTGCCGGTTGCTCCCATTTCTTTACGCCTTTAACATTCTTGCTATGGCCAGTCCTACAGAATCGATATGCCACTGTATGTCCACCTTAACGACGTCACAGTTACTCACAGTACTTCGCCGGATGACGAGGCATTTGGCTACCTTAAGGGAGTCATAGTTCCTGCTGCCAGCTACTCCCTTTTCTTTGAATCTATCCTCTCTTTATTTCGTACTGCGGCCTGTCCATGCAGAAGCGAAATCCTGCAACAAGTCCACCTTCACGTTGCCTGAGTTACTCCAACGACGATATCCTCGAGTTTTCAAGTAAATTTCGCTGAGTGACGAGGCATTTGGCTACCTTAAGAGACTCATAGTTACTCCTGCCGGCTGCTCCCATTTCTTTAGGCCTTTAAAATTCTTGCTATGGCCAGTCCTACAGAACCGATATGCCACTGTATGTCCACCTTAACGACGTCACAGTTACTCACACTACGACTCTCTCGAGTTTGCAAATGTACTTCGCCGGATGACGAGGCATTTGGCTACCTTAAGGGAGTCATAGTTCCTGCTGCCAGCTACTCCCTTTTCTTTGAATCTATCCTCTCTTTATTTCGTACTGCGGCCTGTCCATGCAGAAGCAAAATCCTGCAACAAGTCCACCTTCACGTTGCCTGAGTTACTCCAACGACGATATCCTCGAGTTTTCAAGTAAATTTCGCAGAGTGACGAGGCATTTGGCTACCTTAAGAGAGTCATAGTTACTCCTGCCGGCTGCTCCCATTTCTTTAGGCCTTTAACATTCTTGCTATGGCCAGTCCTACAGAACCGATATGCCACTGTATGTCCACCTTAACGTCGTCACAGTTACTCACACTACGAGTCTCTCGAGTTTGCAAATGTACTTCGCCGGATGACGAGGCATTTGGCTACCTTAAGGGAGTTATAGTTCCTGCTGCCAGCTACTCCCTTTTCTTTGAATCTATCCTCTCTTTATTTCGTACTGCGGCCTGTCCATGCAGAAGCGAAATCCTGCAACAAGTCCACCTTCACGTTGCCTGAGTTACTCCAACGACGATATCCTCGAGTTTTCAAGTAAATTTCGCTGAGTGACGAGGCATTTGGCTACCTTAAGAGAGTCATAGTTACTCCTGCCGGCTGCTCCCATTTCTTTACGCCTTTAACATTCTTGCTATGGCCAGTCCTACAGAATCGATATGCCACTGTATGTCCACCTTAACGACGTCACAGTTACTCACAGTACTTCGCCGGATGACGAGGCATTTGGCTACCTTAAGGGAGTCATAGTTCCTGCTGCCAGCTACTCCCTTTTCTTTGAATCTATCCTCTCTTTATTTCGTACTGCGGCCTGTCCATGCAGAAGCGATATGCTGCAACAAGTCCACCTTCACGTTGCCTGAGTTACTCCAACGACGATATCCTCGAGTTTTCAAGTAAATTTCGCTGAGTGACGAGGCATTTGGCTACCTTAAGAGACTCTTAGTTACTCCTGCCGGCTGCTCCCATTTCTTTAGGCCTTTAACATTCTTGCTATGGCCAGTCCTACAGAACCGATATGCCACTGTATGTCCACCTTAACGTCGTCACAGTTACTCACACTACGAGTCTCTCGAGTTTGCAAATGTACTTCGCCGGATGACGAGGCATTTGGCTACCTTAAGAGAGTCATAGTTCCTGCTGCCTGCTGCTCCCTTTTCTTTGAATCTATCCTCTCTTTATTTCGTACTGCGGCCTGTCCATGCAGAAGCGAAATCCTGCAACAAGTCCACCTTCACGTTGCCTGAGTTACTCCAACGACGATATCCTCGAGTTTTCAAGTAAATTTCGCTGAGTGACGAGGCATTTGGCTACCTTAAGAGACTCATAGTTACTCCTGCCGGCTGCTCCCATTTCTTTAGGCCTTTAAAATTCTTGCTATGGCCAGTCCTACAGAACCGATATGCCACTGTATGTCCACCTTAACGACGTCACAATTACTCACACTACGACTCTCTCGAGTTTGCAAATGTACTTCGCCGGATGACGGGGCATTTGGCTACCTTAAGGGAGTCATAGTTCCTGCTGCCAGCTACTCCCTTTTCTTTGAATCTATCCTCTCTTTATTTCGTACTGCGGCCTGTCCATGCAGAAGCAAAATCCTGCAACAAGTCCACCTTCACGTTGCCTGAGTTACTCCAACGACGATATCCTCGAGTTTTCAAGTAAATTTCGCAGAGTGACGAGGCATTTGGCTACCTTAAGAGAGTCATAGTTACTCCTGCCGGCTGCTCCCATTTCTTTAGGCCTTTAAAATTCTTGCTATGGCCAGTCCTACAGAACCGATATGCCACTGTATGTCCACCTTAACGACGTCACAATTACTCACACTACGACTCTCTCGAGTTTGCAAATGTACTTCGCCGGATGACGGGGCATTTGGCTACCTTAAGGGAGTCATAGTTCCTGCTGCCAGCTACTCCCTTTTCTTTGAATCTATCCTCTCTTTATTTCGTACTGCGGCCTGTCCATGCAGAAGCAAAATCCTGCAACAAGTCCACCTTCACGTTGCCTGAGTTACTCCAACGACGATATCCTCGAGTTTTCAAATAAATTTCGCAGAGTGACGAGGCATTTGGCTACCTTAAGAGAGTCATAGTTACTCCTGCCGGCTGCTCCCATTTCTTTAGGCCTTTAACATTCTTGCTATGGCCAGTCCTACAGAACCGATATGCCACTGTATGTCCACCTTAACGTCGTCACAGTTACTCACACTACGAGTCTCTCGAGTTTGCAAATGTACTTCGCCGGATGACGAGGCATTTGGCTACCTTAAGGGAGTCATAGTTCCTGCTGCCAGCTACTCCCTTTTCTTTGAATCTATCCTCTCTTTATTTCGTACTGCGGCCTGTCCATGCAGAAGCGAAATGCTGCAACAAGTCCACCTTCACGTTGCCTGAGTTACTCCAACGACGATATCCTCGAGTTTTCAAGTAAATTTCGCTGAGTGACGAGGCATTTGGCTACCTTAAGAGAGTCATAGTTACTCCTGCCGGCTGCTCCCATTTCTTTACGCCTTTAACATTCTTGCTATGGCCCGTCCTACAGAATCGATATGCCACTGTATGTCCACCTTAACGACGTCACAGTTACTCACAGTACTTCGCCGGATGACGAGGCATTTGGCTACCTTAAGAGAGTCATAGTTCCTGCTTCCAGCTGCTCCCTTTTCTTTGAATCTATCCTCTCTTTATTTCGTACTGCGGCCTGTCCATGCAGAAGCGAAATCCTGCAACAAGTCCACCTTCACGTTGCCTGAGTTACTCCAACGACGATATCCTCGAGTTTTCAAGTAAATTTCGCTGAGTGACGAGGCATTTGGCTACCTTAAGAGACTCATAGTTACTCCTGCCGGCTGCTCCCATTTCTTTAGGCCTTTAAAATTCTTGCTATGGCCAGTCCTACAGAACCGATATGCCACTGTATGTCCACCTTAACGACGTCACAGTTACTCACACTACGACTCTCTCGAGTTTGCAAATGTACTTCGCCGGATGACGAGGCATTTGGCTACCTTAAGGGAGTCATAGTTCCTGCTGCCAGCTACTCCCTTTTCTTTGAATCTATCCTCTCTTTATTTCGTACTGCGGCCTGTCCATGCAGAAGCAAAATCCTGCAACAAGTCCACCTTCACGTTGCCTGAGTTACTCCAACGACGATATCCTCGAGTTTTCAAGTAAATTTCGCAGAGTGACGAGGCATTTGGCTACCTTAAGAGAGTCATAGTTACTCCTGCCGGCTGCTCCCATTTCTTTAGGCCTTTAACATTCTTGCTATGGCCAGTCCTACAGAACCGATATGCCACTGTATGTCCACCTCAACGTCGTCACAGTTACTCACACTACGAGTCTCTCGAGTTTGCAAATGTACTACGCCGGATGACGTGGCATTTAGCTACGTTAAGAGAGTCATAGTTCCTGCTGCCAGCTGCTCCCTTTTCTTTGAATCTATCCTCTCTTTAGTTCGTACTGCGGCCTGTCCTTGCAGAAGCGAAATGCTGCAACAAGTCCACCTTCACGTTGCCTGAGTTACTCCAACGACGATATCCTCGAGTTTTCAAGTAAATTTCGCTGAGTGACGAGGCATTTGGCTACCTTAAGAGACTCATAGTTACTCCTGCCGGCTGCTCCCATTTCTTTAGGCCTTTAAAATTCTTGCTATGGCCAGTCCTACAGAACCGATATGCCACTGTATGTCCACCTTAACGACGTCACAGTTACTCACACTACGACTCTCTCGAGTTTGCAAATGTACTTCGCCGGATGACGAGGCATTTGGCTACCTTAAGAGAGTAATAGTTCCTGCTGCCTGCTGCTCCCTTTTCTTTGAATCTATCCTCTCTTTATTTCGTACTGCGGCCTGTCCATGCAGAAGCGAAATCCTGCAACAAGTCCACCTTCACGTTGCCTGAGTTACTCCAACGACGATATCCTCGAGTTTTCAAGTAAATTTCGCTGAGTGACGAGGCATTTGGCTACCTTAAGAGACTCATAGTTACTCCTGCCGGCTGCTCCCATTTCTTTAGGCCTTTAAAATTCTTGCTATGGCCAGTCCTACAGAACCGATATGCCACTGTATGTCCACCTTAACGACGTCACAGTTACTCACACTACGACTCTCTCGAGTTTGCAAATGTACTTCGCCGGATGACGAGGCATTTGGCTACCTTAAGGGAGTCATAGTTCCTGCTGCCAGCTACTCCCTTTTCTTTGAATCTATCCTCTCTTTATTTCGTACTGCGGCCTGTCCATGCAGAAGCAAAATCCTGCAACAAGTCCACCTTCACGTTGCCTGAGTTACTCCAACGACGATATCCTCGAGTTTTCAAGTAAATTTCGCAGAGTGACGAGGCATTTGGCTACCTTAAGAGAGTCATAGTTACTCCTGCCGGCTGCTCCCATTTCTTTAGGCCTTTAACATTCTTGCTATGGCCAGTCCTACAGAACCGATATGCCACTGTATGTCCACCTTAACGACGTCACAGTTACTCACACTATGACTCTCTCGAGTTTGCAAATGTACTTCGCCGGATGACGAGGCATTTGGCTACCTTAAGGGAGTCATAGTTCCTGCTGCCAGCTACTCCCTTTTCTTTGAATCTATCCTCTCTTTATTTCGTACTGCGGCCTGTCCATGCAGAAGCAAAATCCTGCAACAAGTCCACCTTCACGTTGCCTGAGTTACTCCAACGACGATATCCTCGAGTTTTCAAGTAAATTTCGCAGAGTGACGAGGCATTTGGCTACCTTAAGAGAGTCATAGTTACTCCTGCCGGCTGCTCCCATTTCTTTAGGCCTTTAACATTCTTGCTATGGCCAGTCCTACAGAACCGATATGCCACTGTATGTCCACCTTAACGTCGTCACAGTTACTCACACTACGAGTCTCTCGAGTTTGCAAATGTACTTCGCCGGATGACGAGGCATTTGGCTACCTTAAGGGAGTCATAGTTCCTGCTGCCAGCTACTCCCTTTTCTTTGAATCTATCCTCTCTTTATTTCGTACTGCGGCCTGTCCATGCAGAAGCGAAATCCTGCAACAAGTCCACCTTCACGTTGCCTGAGTTACTCCAACGACGATATCCTCGAGTTTTCAAGTAAATTTCGCTGAGTGACGAGGCATTTGGCTACCTTAAGAGAGTCATAGTTACTCCTGCCGGCTGCTCCCATTTCTTTACGCCTTTAACATTCTTGCTATGGCCAGTCCTACAGAATCGATATGCCACTGTATGTCCACCTTAACGACGTCACAGTTACTCACAGTACTTCGCCGGATGAAGAGGCATTTGGCTACCTTAAGGGAGTCATAGTTCCTGCTGCCAGCTACTCCCTTTTCTTTGAATCTATCCTCTCTTTATTTCGTACTGCGGCCTGTCCATGCAGAAGCGAAATGCTGCAACAAGTCCACCTTCACGTTGCCTGAGTTACTCCAACGACGATATCCTCGAGTTTTCAAGTAAATTTCGCTGAGTGACGAGGCATTTGTCTACCTTAAGAGACTCTTAGTTACTCCTGCCGGCTGCTCCCATTTCTTTAGGCCTTTAACATTCTTGCTATGGCCAGTCCTACAGAACCGATATGCCACTGTATGTCCACCTTAACGTCGTCACAGTTACTCACACTACGAGTCTCTCGAGTTTGCAAATGTACTTCGCCGGATGACGAGGCATTTGGCTACCTTAAGAGAGTCATAGTTCCTGCTGCCTGCTGCTCCCTTTTCTTTGAATCTATCCTCTCTTTATTTCGTACTGCGGCCTGTCCATGCAGAAGCGAAATCCTGCAACAAGTCCACCTTCACGTTGCCTGAGTTACTCCAACGACGATATCCTCGAGTTTTCAAGTAAATTTCGCTGAGTGACGAGGCATTTGGCTACCTTAAGAGACTCATAGTTACTCCTGCCGGCTGCTCCCATTTCTTTAGGCCTTTAAAATTCTTGCTATGGCCAGTCCTACAGAACCGATATGCCACTGTATGTCCACCTTAACGACGTCACAATTACTCACACTACGACTCTCTCGAGTTTGCAAATGTACTTCGCCGGATGACGGGGCATTTGGCTACCTTAAGGGAGTCATAGTTCCTGCTGCCAGCTACTCCCTTTTCTTTGAATCTATCCTCTCTTTATTTCGTACTGCGGCCTGTCCATGCAGAAGCAAAATCCTGCAACAAGTCCACCTTCACGTTGCCTGAGTTACTCCAACGACGATATCCTCGAGTTTTCAAGTAAATTTCGCAGAGTGACGAGGCATTTGGCTACCTTAAGAGAGTCATAGTTACTCCTGCCGGCTGCTCCCATTTCTTTAGGCCTTTAACATTCTTGCTATGGCCAGTCCTACAGAACCGATGTGCCACTGTATGTCCACCTTAACGTCGTCACAGTTACTCACACTACGAGTCTCTCGAGTTTGCAAATGTACTTCGCCGGATGACGAGGCATTTGGCTACCTTAAGGGAGTCATAGTTCCTGCTGCCAGCTACTCCCTTTTCTTTGAATCTATCCTCTCTTTATTTCGTACTGCGGCCTGTCCATGCAGAAGCGAAATCCTGCAACAAGTCCACCTTCACGTTGCCTGAGTTACTCCAACGACGATATCCTCGAGTTTTCAAGTAAATTTCGCTGAGTGACGAGGCATTTGGCTACCTTAAGAGACTCATAGTTACTCCTGCCGGCTGCTCCCATTTCTTTAGGCCTTTAAAATTCTTGCTATGGCCAGTCCTACAGAACCGATATGCCACTGTATGTCCACCTTAACGACGTCACAGTTACTCACACTACGACTCTCTCGAGTTTGCAAATGTACTTCGCCGGATGACGAGGCATTTGGCTACCTTAAGAGAGTAATAGTTCCTGCTGCCTGCTGCTCCCTTTTCTTTGAATCTATCCTCTCTTTATTTCGTACTGCGGCCTGTCCATGCAGAAGCGAAATCCTGCAACAAGTCCACCTTCACGTTGCCTGAGTTACTCCAACGACGATATCCTCGAGTTTTCAAGTAAATTTCGCTGAGTGACGAGGCATTTGGCTACCTTAAGAGACTCATAGTTACTCCTGCCGGCTGCTCCCATTTCTTTAGGCCTTTAAAATTCTTGCTATGGCCAGTCCTACAGAACCGATATGCCACTGTATGTCCACCTTAACGACGTCACAGTTACTCACACTACGACTCTCTCGAGTTTGCAAATGTACTTCGCCGGATGACGAGGCATTTGGCTACCTTAAGGGAGTCATAGTTCCTGCTGCCAGCTACTCCCTTTTCTTTGAATCTATCCTCTCTTTATTTCGTACTGCGGCCTGTCCATGCAGAAGCAAAATCCTGCAACAAGTCCACCTTCACGTTGCCTGAGTTACTCCAACGACGATATCCTCGAGTTTTCAAGTAAATTTCGCAGAGTGACGAGGCATTTGGCTACCTTAAGAGAGTCATAGTTACTCCTGCCGGCTGCTCCCATTTCTTTAGGCCTTTAACATTCTTGCTATGGCCAGTCCTACAGAACCGATATGCCACTGTATGTCCACCTTAACGTCGTCACAGTTACTCACACTACGAGTCTCTCGAGTTTGCAAATGTACTTCGCCGGATGACGAGGCATTTGGCTACCTTAAGGGAGTCATAGTTCCTGCTGCCAGCTACTCCCTTTTCTTTGAATCTATCCTCTCTTTATTTCGTACTGCGGCCTGTCCATGCAGAAGCGAAATCCTGCAACAAGTCCACCTTCACGTTGCCTGAGTTACTCCAACGACGATATCCTCGAGTTTTCAAGTAAATTTCGCTGAGTGACGAGGCATTTGGCTACCTTAAGAGAGTCATAGTTACTCCTGCCGGCTGCTCCCATTTCTTTACGCCTTTAACATTCTTGCTATGGCCAGTCCTACAGAATCGATATGCCACTGTATGTCCACCTTAACGACGTCACAGTTACTCACAGTACTTCGCCGGATGAAGAGGCATTTGGCTACCTTAAGGGAGTCATAGTTCCTGCTGCCAGCTACTCCCTTTTCTTTGAATCTATCCTCTCTTTATTTCGTACTGCGGCCTGTCCATGCAGAAGCGAAATGCTGCAACAAGTCCACCTTCACGTTGCCTGAGTTACTCCAACGACGATATCCTCGAGTTTTCAAGTAAATTTCGCTGAGTGACGAGGCATTTGTCTACCTTAAGAGACTCTTAGTTACTCCTGCCGGCTGCTCCCATTTCTTTAGGCCTTTAACATTCTTGCTATGGCCAGTCCTACAGAACCGATATGCCACTGTATGTCCACCTTAACGTCGTCACAGTTACTCACACTACGAGTCTCTCGAGTTTGCAAATGTACTTCGCCGGATGACGAGGCATTTGGCTACCTTAAGAGAGTCATAGTTCCTGCTGCCTGCTGCTCCCTTTTCTTTGAATCTATCCTCTCTTTATTTCGTACTGCGGCCTGTCCATGCAGAAGCGAAATCCTGCAACAAGTCCACCTTCACGTTGCCTGAGTTACTCCAACGACGATATCCTCGAGTTTTCAAGTAAATTTCGCTGAGTGACGAGGCATTTGGCTACCTTAAGAGACTCATAGTTACTCCTGCCGGCTGCTCCCATTTCTTTAGGCCTTTAAAATTCTTGCTATGGCCAGTCCTACAGAACCGATATGCCACTGTATGTCCACCTTAACGACGTCACAATTACTCACACTACGACTCTCTCGAGTTTGCAAATGTACTTCGCCGGATGACGGGGCATTTGGCTACCTTAAGGGAGTCATAGTTCCTGCTGCCAGCTACTCCCTTTTCTTTGAATCTATCCTCTCTTTATTTCGTACTGCGGCCTGTCCATGCAGAAGCAAAATCCTGCAACAAGTCCACCTTCACGTTGCCTGAGTTACTCCAACGACGATATCCTCGAGTTTTCAAGTAAATTTCGCAGAGTGACGAGGCATTTGGCTACCTTAAGAGAGTCATAGTTACTCCTGCCGGCTGCTCCCATTTCTTTAGGCCTTTAACATTCTTGCTATGGCCAGTCCTACAGAACCGATGTGCCACTGTATGTCCACCTTAACGTCGTCACAGTTACTCACACTACGAGTCTCTCGAGTTTGCAAATGTACTTCGCCGGATGACGAGGCATTTGGCTACCTTAAGGGAGTCATAGTTCCTGCTGCCAGCTACTCCCTTTTCTTTGAATCTATCCTCTCTTTATTTCGTACTGCGGCCTGTCCATGCAGAAGCGAAATCCTGCAACAAGTCCACCTTCACGTTGCCTGAGTTACTCCAACGACGATATCCTCGAGTTTTCAAGTAAATTTCGCTGAGTGACGAGGCATTTGGCTACCTTAAGAGACTCATAGTTACTCCTGCCGGCTGCTCCCATTTCTTTAGGCCTTTAAAATTCTTGCTATGGCCAGTCCTACAGAACCGATATGCCACTGTATGTCCACCTTAACGACGTCACAGTTACTCACACTACGACTCTCTCGAGTTTGCAAATGTACTTCGCCGGATGACGAGGCATTTGGCTACCTTAAGAGAGTAATAGTTCCTGCTGCCTGCTGCTCCCTTTTCTTTGAATCTATCCTCTCTTTATTTCGTACTGCGGCCTGTCCATGCAGAAGCGAAATCCTGCAACAAGTCCACCTTCACGTTGCCTGAGTTACTCCAACGACGATATCCTCGAGTTTTCAAGTAAATTTCGCTGAGTGACGAGGCATTTGGCTACCTTAAGAGACTCATAGTTACTCCTGCCGGCTGCTCCCATTTCTTTAGGCCTTTAAAATTCTTGCTATGGCCAGTCCTACAGAACCGATATGCCACTGTATGTCCACCTTAACGACGTCACAGTTACTCACACTACGACTCTCTCGAGTTTGCAAATGTACTTCGCCGGATGACGAGGCATTTGGCTACCTTAAGGGAGTCATAGTTCCTGCTGCCAGCTACTCCCTTTTCTTTGAATCTATCCTCTCTTTATTTCGTACTGCGGCCTGTCCATGCAGAAGCAAAATCCTGCAACAAGTCCACCTTCACGTTGCCTGAGTTACTCCAACGACGATATCCTCGAGTTTTCAAGTAAATTTCGCAGAGTGACGAGGCATTTGGCTACCTTAAGAGAGTCATAGTTACTCCTGCCGGCTGCTCCCATTTCTTTAGGCCTTTAACATTCTTGCTATGGCCAGTCCTACAGAACCGATATGCCACTGTATGTCCACCTTAACGACGTCACAGTTACTCACACTATGACTCTCTCGAGTTTGCAAATGTACTTCGCCGGATGACGAGGCATTTGGCTACCTTAAGGGAGTCATAGTTCCTGCTGCCAGCTACTCCCTTTTCTTTGAATCTATCCTCTCTTTATTTCGTACTGCGGCCTGTCCATGCAGAAGCAAAATCCTGCAACAAGTCCACCTTCACGTTGCCTGAGTTACTCCAACGACGATATCCTCGAGTTTTCAAGTAAATTTCGCAGAGTGACGAGGCATTTGGCTACCTTAAGAGAGTCATAGTTACTCCTGCCGGCTGCTCCCATTTCTTTAGGCCTTTAACATTCTTGCTATGGCCAGTCCTACAGAACCGATATGCCACTGTATGTCCACCTTAACGTCGTCACAGTTACTCACACTACGAGTCTCTCGAGTTTGCAAATGTACTTCGCCGGATGACGAGGCATTTGGCTACCTTAAGGGAGTCATAGTTCCTGCTGCCAGCTACTCCCTTTTCTTTGAATCTATCCTCTCTTTATTTCGTACTGCGGCCTGTCCACGCAGAAGCGAAATCCTGCAACAAGTCCACCTTCACGTTGCCTGAGTTACTCCAACGACGATATCCTCGAGTTTTCAAGTAAATTTCGCTGAGTGACGAGGCATTTGGCTACCTTAAGAGAGTCATAGTTACTCCTGCCGGCTGCTCCCATTTCTTTACGCCTTTAACATTCTTGCTATGGCCAGTCCTACAGAATCGATATGCCACTGTATGTCCACCTTAACGACGTCACAGTTACTCACAGTACTTCGCCGGATGACGAGGCATTTGGCTACCTTAAGGGAGTCATAGTTCCTGCTGCCAGCTACTCCCTTTTCTTTGAATCTATCCTCTCTTTATTTCGTACTGCGGCCTGTCCATGCAGAAGCGAAATGCTGCAACAAGTCCACCTTCACGTTGCCTGAGTTACTCCAACGACGATATCCTCGAGTTTTCAAGTAAATTTCGCTGAGTGACGAGGCATTTGTCTACCTTAAGAGACTCTTAGTTACTCCTGCCGGCTGCTCCCATTTCTTTAGGCCTTTAACATTCTTGCTATGGCCAGTCCTACAGAACCGATATGCCACTGTATGTCCACCTTAACGTCGTCACAGTTACTCACACTACGAGTCTCTCGAGTTTGCAAATGTACTTCGCCGGATGACGAGGCATTTGGCTACCTTAAGAGAGTCATAGTTCCTGCTGCCTGCTGCTCCCTTTTCTTTGAATCTATCCTCTCTTTATTTCGTACTGCGGCCTGTCCATGCAGAAGCGAAATCCTGCAACAAGTCCACCTTCACGTTGCCTGAGTTACTCCAACGACGATATCCTCGAGTTTTCAAGTAAATTTCGCTGAGTGACGAGGCATTTGGCTACCTTAAGAGACTCATAGTTACTCCTGCCGGCTGCTCCCATTTCTTTAGGCCTTTAAAATTCTTGCTATGGCCAGTCCTACAGAACCGATATGCCACTGTATGTCCACCTTAACGACGTCACAATTACTCACACTACGACTCTCTCGAGTTTGCAAATGTACTTCGCCGGATGACGGGGCATTTGGCTACCTTAAGGGAGTCATAGTTCCTGCTGCCAGCTACTCCCTTTTCTTTGAATCTATCCTCTCTTTATTTCGTACTGCGGCCTGTCCATGCAGAAGCAAAATCCTGCAACAAGTCCACCTTCACGTTGCCTGAGTTACTCCAACGACGATATCCTCGAGTTTTCAAGTAAATTTCGCAGAGTGACGAGGCATTTGGCTACCTTAAGAGAGTCATAGTTACTCCTGCCGGCTGCTCCCATTTCTTTAGGCCTTTAACATTCTTGCTATGGCCAGTCCTACAGAACCGATGTGCCACTGTATGTCCACCTTAACGTCGTCACAGTTACTCACACTACGAGTCTCTCGAGTTTGCAAATGTACTTCGCCGGATGACGAGGCATTTGGCTACCTTAAGGGAGTCATAGTTCCTGCTGCCAGCTACTCCCTTTTCTTTGAATCTATCCTCTCTTTATTTCGTACTGCGGCCTGTCCATGCAGAAGCGAAATCCTGCAACAAGTCCACCTTCACGTTGCCTGAGTTACTCCAACGACGATATCCTCGAGTTTTCAAGTAAATTTCGCTGAGTGACGAGGCATTTGGCTACCTTAAGAGAGTCATAGTTACTCCTGCCGGCTGCTCCCATTTCTTTACGCCTTTAACATTCTTGCTATGGCCAGTCCTATAGAATCGATATGCCACTGTATGTCCACCTTAACGACGTCACAGTTACTCACAGTACTTCGCCGGATGACGAGGCATTTGGCTACCTTAAGAGAGTCATAGTTCCTGCTTCCAGCTGCTCCCTTTTCTTTGAATCTATCCTCTCTTTATTTCGTACTGCGGCCTGTCCATGCAGAAGCGAAATGCTGCAACAAGTCCACCTTCACGTTGCCTGAGTTACTCCAACGACGATATCCTCGAGTTTTCAAGTAAATTTCGCAGAGTGACGAGGCATTTGGCTACCTTAAGAGAGTCATAGTTACTCCTGCCGGCTGCTCCCATTTCTTTAGGCCTTTAAAATTCTTGCTATGGCCAGTCCTACAGAACCGATATGCCACTGTATGTCCACCTTAACGTCGTCACAGTTACTCACACTACGAGTCTCTCGAGTTTGCAAATGTACTTCGCCGGATGACGAGGCATTTGGCTACCTTAAGAGAGTCATAGTTCCTGCTTCCAGCTGCTCCCTTTTCTTTGAATCTATCCTCTCTTTATTTCGTACTGCGGCCTGTCCATGCAGAAGCGAAATGCTGCAACAAGTCCACCTTCACGTTGCCTGAGTTACTCCAACGACGATATCCTCGAGTTTTCAAGTAAATTTCGCAGAGTGACGAGGCATTTGGCTACCTTAAGAGAGTCATAGTTACTCCTGCCGGCTGCTCCCATTTCTTTAGGCCTTTAACATTCTTGCTATGGCCAGTCCTACAGAACCGATATGCCACTGTATGTCCACCTTAACGTCGTCACAGTTACTCACACTACGAGTCTCTCGAGTTTGCAAATGTACTTCGCCGGATGACGAGGCATTTGGCTACCTTAAGGGAGTCATAGTTCCTGCTGCCAGCTACTCCCTTTTCTTTGAATCTATCCTCTCTTTATTTCGTACTGCGGCCTGTCCATGCAGAAGCGAAATCCTGCAACAAGTCCACCTTCACGTTGCCTGAGTTACTCCAACGACGATATCCTCGAGTTTACAAGTAAATTTCGCTGAGTGACGAGGCATTTGGCTACCTTAAGAGAGTCATAGTTACTCCTGCCGGCTGCTCCCATTTCTTTACGCCTTTAACATTCTTGCTATGGCCAGTCCTACAGAATCGATATGCCACTGTATGTCCACCTTAACGACGTCACAGTTACTCACAGTACTTCGCCGGATGACGAGGCATTTGGCTACCTTAAGGGAGTCATAGTTCCTGCTGCCAGCTACTCCCTTTTCTTTGAATCTATCCTCTCTTTATTTCGTACTGCGGCCTGTCCATGCAGAAGCGAAATGCTGCAACAAGTCCACCTTCACGTTGCCTGAGTTACTCCAACGACGATATCCTCGAGTTTTCAAGTAAATTTCGCTGAGTGACGAGGCATTTGGCTACCTTAAGAGACTCTTAGTTACTCCTGCCGGCTGCTCCCATTTCTTTAGGCCTTTAACATTCTTGCTATGGCCAGTCCTACAGAACCGATATGCCACTGTATGTCCACCTTAACGTCGTCACAGTTACTCACACTACGAGTCTCTCGAGTTTGCAAATGTACTTCGCCGGATGACGAGGCATTTGGCTACCTTAAGAGAGTCATAGTTCCTGCTGCCTGCTGCTCCCTTTTCTTTGAATCTATCCTCTCTTTATTTCGTACTGCGGCCTGTCCATGCAGAAGCGAAATCCTGCAACAAGTCCACCTTCACGTTGCCTGAGTTACTCCAACGACGATATCCTCGAGTTTTCAAGTAAATTTCGCTGAGTGACGAGGCATTTGGCTACCTTAAGAGACTCATAGTTACTCGTGCCGGCTGCTCCCATTTCTTTAGGCCTTTAAAATTCTTGCTATGGCCAGTCCTACAGAACCGATATGCCACTGTATGTCCACCTTAACGACGTCACAATTACTCACACTACGACTCTCTCGAGTTTGCAAATGTACTTCGCCGGATGACGGGGCATTTGGCTACCTTAAGGGAGTCATAGTTCCTGCTGCCAGCTACTCCCTTTTCTTTGAATCTATCCTCTCTTTATTTCGTACTGCGGCCTGTCCATGCAGAAGCAAAATCCTGCAACAAGTCCACCTTCACGTTGCCTGAGTTACTCCAACGACGATATCCTCGAGTTTTCAAGTAAATTTCGCAGAGTGACGAGGCATTTGGCTACCTTAAGAGAGTCATAGTTACTCCTGCCGGCTGCTCCCATTTCTTTAGGCCTTTAACATTCTTGCTATGGCCAGTCCTACAGAACCGATATGCCACTGTATGTCCACCTTAACGTCGTCACAGTTACTCACACTACGAGTCTCTCGAGTTTGCAAATGTACTTCGCCGGATGACGAGGCATTTGGCTACCTTAAGGGAGTCATAGTTCCTGCTGCCAGCTACTCCCTTTTCTTTGAATCTATCCTCTCTTTATTTCGTACTGCGGCCTGTCCATGCAGAAGCGAAATGCTGCAACAAGTCCACCTTCACGTTGCCTGAGTTACTCCAACGACGATATCCTCGAGTTTTCAAGTAAATTTCGCAGAGTGACGAGGCATTTGGCTACCTTAAGAGAGTCATAGTTACTCCTGCCGGCTGCTCCCATTTCTTTAGGCCTTTAAAATTCTTGCTATGGCCAGTCCTACAGAACCGATATGCCACTGTATGTCCACCTTAACGACGTCACACTTACTCACACTACGACTCTCTCGAGTTTGAAAATGTACTTCGCCGGATGACGAGGCATTTGGCTACCTTAAGGGAGTCATAGTTCCTGCTGCCAGCTACTCCCTTTTCTTTGAATCTATCCTCTCTTTGTTTCGTACTGCGGCCTGTCCATGCAGAAGCGAAATGCTGCAACAAGTCCACCTTCACGTTGCCTGAGTTACTCCAACGACGATATCCTCGAGTTTTCAAGTAAATTTCGCAGAGTGACGAGGCATTTGGCTACCTTAAGAGAGTCATAGTTACTCCTGCCGGCTGCTCCCATTTCTTTAGGCCTTTAACATTCTTGCTATGGCCAGTCCTACAGAATCGATATGCCACTGTATGTCCACCTTAACGTCGTCACAGTTACTCACAGTACTTCGCCGGATGACGAGGCATTCGGCTACCTTAAGAGAGTCATAGTTCCTGCTGCCAGCTGCTCCCTTTTCTTTGAATCTATCCTCTCTTTATTTCGTACTGCGGCCTGTCCATGCAGAAGCGAAATGCTGCAACAAGTCCACCTTCACGTTGCCTGAGTTACTCCAACGACGATATCCTCGAGTTTTCAAGTAAATTTCGCAGAGTGACGAGGCATTTGGCTACCTTAAGAGAGTCATAATTACTCCTGCTGGCTGCTCCCATTTCTTTAGGCCTTTAACATTCTTGCTATGGCCAGTCCTACAGAACCGATATGCCACTGTAGGTCCACCTTAACGTCGTCACAGTTACTCACTCTACGAGTCTCTCGAGTTTGCAAATGTACTTCGCCGGATGACGAGGCATTTGGCTACCTTAAGAGAGTCATAGTTCCTGCTGCCAGCTGCTCCCTTTTCTTTGAATCTATCCTCTCTTTATTTCGTACTGCGGCCTGTCCATGCAGAAGCGAAATGCTGCAACAAGTCCACCTTCACGTTGCCTGAGTTACTCCAACGACGATATCCTCGAGTTTTCAAGTAAATTTCGCAGAGTGACGAGGCATTTGACTACCTTAAGAGAGTCATAGTTACTTCTGCCGGCTGCTCCCATTTCTTTAGGCCTTTAACATTCTTGCTATGGCCAGTCCTACAGAACCGTTATGCCACTGTATGTCCACCTTAACGTCGTCACAGTTACTCACACTACGAGTCTCTCGAGTTTGCAAATGTACTTCGCCGGATGACGAGGCATTTAGCTACCTTAAGAGAGTCATAGTTCCTGCTGCCAGCTGCTCCCTTTTCTTTGAATCTATCCTCTCTTTATTTCGTACTGCGGCCTGTCCATGCAGAAGCGAAATGCTGCAACAAGTCCACCTTCACGTTGCCTGAGTTACTCCAACGACGATATCCTCGATTTTTCAAGTAGATTTCGCAGAGTGACGAGGCATTTGGCTACCTTAAGAGAGTCATAGTTACTCCTGCCGGCTGCTCCCATTTCTTTAGGCCTTTAACATTCTTGCTATGGCCAGTCCTACAGAATCGATATGCCACTGTATGTCCACCTTAACGACGTCACAGTTACTCACAGTACTTCACCGGATGACGAGGCATTTGGCTACCTTAAGAGAGTCATAGTTCCTGCTGCCAGCTGCTCCCTTTTCTTTGAATCTATCTTCTCTTTATTTCGTACTGCGGCCTGTCCATGCATAAGCGAAATGCTGCAACAAGTCCACCTTCACGTTGCCTGAGTTACTCCAACGACGATATCCTCGAGTTTTCAAGTAAATTTCGCAGAGTGACGAGGCATTTGGCTACCTTAAGAGAGTCATAGTTACTCCTGCTGGCTGCTCCCATTTCTTTAGGCCTTTAACATTCTTGCTATGGCCAGTCCTACAGAACCGATATGCCACTGTATGTCCACCTTAACGTCGTCACAGTTACTCACTCTACGAGTCTCTCGAGTTTGCAAATGTACTTCGCCGGATGACGAGGCATTTGGCTACCTTAAGAGAGTCATAGTTCCTGCTGCCAGCTGCTCCCTTTTCTTTGAATCTATCCTCTCTTTATTTCGTACTGCGGCCTGTCCATGCAGAAGCGAAATGCTGCAACAAGTCCACCTTCACGTTGCCTGAGTTACTCCAACGACGATATCCTCGAGTTTTCAAGTAAATTTCGCAGAGTGACGAGGCATTTGACTACCTTAAGAGAGTCATAGTTACTTCTGCCGGCTGCTCCCATTTCTTTAGGCCTTTAACATTCTTGCTATGGCCAGTCCTACAGAACCGATATACCACTGTATGTCCACCTTAACGTCGTCACAGTTACTCACACTACGAGTCTCTCGAGTTTGCAAATGTACTTCGCCGGATGACGAGGCATTTAGCTACCTTAAGAGAGTCATAGTTCCTGCTGCCAGCTGCTCCCTTTTCTTTGAATCTATCCTCTCTTTGTTTCGTACTGCGGCCTGTCCATGCAGAAGCGAAATGCTGCAACAAGTCCACCTTCACGTTGCCTGAGTTACTCCAACGACGATATCCTCGAGTTTTCAAGTAAATTTCGCAGAGTGACGAGGCATTTGGCTACCTTAAGAGAGTCATAGTTACTCCTGCCGGCTGCTCCCATTTCTTTAGGCCTTTAACATTCTTGCTATGGCCAGTCCTACAGAATCGATATGCCACTGTATGTCCACCTTAACGTCGTCACAGTTACTCACAGTACTTCGCCGGATGACGAGGCATTCGGCTACCTTAAGAGAGTCATAGTTCCTGCTGCCAGCTGCTCCCTTTTCTTTGAATCTATCCTCTCTTTATTTCGTACTGCGGCCTGTCCATGCAGAAGCGAAATGCTGCAACAAGTCCACCTTCACGTTGCCTGAGTTACTCCAACGACGATATCCTCGAGTTTTCAAGTAGATTTCGCAGAGTGACGAGGCATTTGGCTACCTTAAGAGAGTCATAGTTGCTCCTGCCGGCTGCTCCCATTTCTCTAGGCCTTTAACATTCTTGCTATGGCCAGTCCTACAGAATCGATATGCCACTGTATGTCCACCTTAACGACGTCACAGTTACTCACAGTACTCCACCGGATGACGAGGCATTTGGCTACCTTAAGAGAGTCATAGTTCCTGCTGCCAGCTGCTCCCTTTTCTTTGAATCTATCCTCTCTTTATTTCGTACTGCGGCCTGTCCATGCAGAAGCGAAATGCTGCAACAAGTCCACCTTCACGTTGCCTGAGTTACTCCAACGACGATATCCTCGAGTTTTCAAGTAAATTTCGCAGAGTGACGAGGCATTTGGCTACCTTAAGAGAGTCATAGTTACTCCTGCTGGCTGCTCCCATTTCTTTAGGCCTTTAACATTCTTGCTATGGCCAGTCCTACAGAATCGATATGCCACTGTATGTCCACCTTAACGTCGTCACAGTTACTCACAGTACTTCGCCGGATGACGAGGCATTCGGCTACCTTAAGAGAGTCATAGTTCCTGCTGCCAGCTGCTCCCTTTTCTTTGAATCTATCCTCTCTTTATTTCGTACTGCGGCCTGTCCATGCAGAAGCGAAATGCTGCAACAAGTCCACCTTCACGTTGCCTGAGTTACTCCAACGACGATATCCTCGAGTTTTCAAGTAAATTTCGCAGAGTGACGAGGCATTTGGCTACCTTAAGAGAGTCATAGTTACTCCTGCCGGCTGCTCCCATTTCTTTAGGCCTTTAACATTCTTGCTATGGCCAGTCCTACAGAATCGAAATGCCACTGTATGTCCACCTTAACGACGTCACAGTTACTCACAGTACTTCACCGTTTGACGAGGCATTTGGCTACCTTAAGAGAGTCATAGTTCCTGCTGCCAGCTGCTCCCTTTTCTTTGAATCTATCCTCTCTTTATTTCGTACTGCGGCCTGTCCATGCAGAAGCGAAATGCTGCAACAAGTCCACCTTCACGTTGCCTGAGTTACTCCAACGACGATATCCTCGAGTTTTCAAGTAAATTTCGCAGAGTGACGAGGCATTTGGCTACCTTAAGAGAGTCATAGTTACTCCTGCTGGCTGCTCCCATTTCTTTAGGCCTTTAACATTCTTGCTATGGCCAGTCCTACAGAATCGATATGCCACTGTATGTCCACCTTAACGTCGTCACAGTTACTCACAGTACTTCGCCGGATGACGAGGCATTCGGCTACCTTAAGAGAGTCATAGTTCCTGCTGCCAGCTGCTCCCTTTTCTTTGAATCTATCCTCTCTTTATTTCGTACTGCGGCCTGTCCATGCAGAAGCGAAATGCTGCAACAAGTCCACCTTCACGTTGCCTGAGTTACTCCAACGACGATATCCTCGAGTTTTCAAGTAAATTTCGCTGAGTGACGAGGCATTTGGCTACCTTAAGAGACTCTTAGTTACTCCTGCCGGCTGCTCCCATTTCTTTAGGCCTTTAACATTCTTGCTATGGCCAGTCCTACAGAACCGATATGCCACTGTATGTCCACCTTAACGTCGTCACAGTTACTCACACTACGAGTCTCTCGAGTTTGCAAATGTACTTCGCCGGATGACGAGGCATTTGGCTACCTTAAGAGAGTCATAGTTCCTGCTGCCTGCTGCTCCCTTTTCTTTGAATCTATCCTCTCTTTATTTCGTACTGCGGCCTGTCCATGCAGAAGCGAAATCCTGCAACAAGTCCACCTTCACGTTGCCTGAGTTACTCCAACGACGATATCCTCGAGTTTTCAAGTAAATTTCGCTGAGTGACGAGGCATTTGGCTACCTTAAGAGACTCATAGTTACTCGTGCCGGCTGCTCCCATTTCTTTAGGCCTTTAAAATTCTTGCTATGGCCAGTCCTACAGAACCGATATGCCACTGTATGTCCACCTTAACGACGTCACAATTACTCACACTACGACTCTCTCGAGTTTGCAAATGTACTTCGCCGGATGACGGGGCATTTGGCTACCTTAAGGGAGTCATAGTTCCTGCTGCCAGCTACTCCCTTTTCTTTGAATCTATCCTCTCTTTATTTCGTACTGCGGCCTGTCCATGCAGAAGCAAAATCCTGCAACAAGTCCACCTTCACGTTGCCTGAGTTACTCCAACGACGATATCCTCGAGTTTTCAAGTAAATTTCGCAGAGTGACGAGGCATTTGGCTACCTTAAGAGAGTCATAGTTACTCCTGCCGGCTGCTCCCATTTCTTTAGGCCTTTAACATTCTTGCTATGGCCAGTCCTACAGAACCGATATGCCACTGTATGTCCACCTTAACGTCGTCACAGTTACTCACACTACGAGTCTCTCGAGTTTGCAAATGTACTTCGCCGGATGACGAGGCATTTGGCTACCTTAAGGGAGTCATAGTTCCTGCTGCCAGCTACTCCCTTTTCTTTGAATCTATCCTCTCTTTATTTCGTACTGCGGCCTGTCCATGCAGAAGCGAAATGCTGCAACAAGTCCACCTTCACGTTGCCTGAGTTACTCCAACGACGATATCCTCGAGTTTTCAAGTAAATTTCGCAGAGTGACGAGGCATTTGGCTACCTTAAGAGAGTCATAGTTACTCCTGCCGGCTGCTCCCATTTCTTTAGGCCTTTAAAATTCTTGCTATGGCCAGTCCTACAGAACCGATATGCCACTGTATGTCCACCTTAACGACGTCACACTTACTCACACTACGACTCTCTCGAGTTTGAAAATGTACTTCGCCGGATGACGAGGCATTTGGCTACCTTAAGGGAGTCATAGTTCCTGCTGCCAGCTACTCCCTTTTCTTTGAATCTATCCTCTCTTTGTTTCGTACTGCGGCCTGTCCATGCAGAAGCGAAATGCTGCAACAAGTCCACCTTCACGTTGCCTGAGTTACTCCAACGACGATATCCTCGAGTTTTCAAGTAAATTTCGCAGAGTGACGAGGCATTTGGCTACCTTAAGAGAGTCATAGTTACTCCTGCCGGCTGCTCCCATTTCTTTAGGCCTTTAACATTCTTGCTATGGCCAGTCCTACAGAATCGATATGCCACTGTATGTCCACCTTAACGTCGTCACAGTTACTCACAGTACTTCGCCGGATGACGAGGCATTCGGCTACCTTAAGAGAGTCATAGTTCCTGCTGCCAGCTGCTCCCTTTTCTTTGAATCTATCCTCTCTTTATTTCGTACTGCGGCCTGTCCATGCAGAAGCGAAATGCTGCAACAAGTCCACCTTCACGTTGCCTGAGTTACTCCAACGACGATATCCTCGAGTTTTCAAGTAAATTTCGCAGAGTGACGAGGCATTTGGCTACCTTAAGAGAGTCATAATTACTCCTGCTGGCTGCTCCCATTTCTTTAGGCCTTTAACATTCTTGCTATGGCCAGTCCTACAGAACCGATATGCCACTGTATGTCCACCTTAACGTCGTCACAGTTACTCACACTACGAGTCTCTCGAGTTTGCAAATGTACTTCGCCGGATGACGAGGCATTTGGCTACCTTAAGGGAGTCATAGTTCCTGCTGCCAGCTACTCCCTTTTCTTTGAATCTATCCTCTCTTTATTTCGTACTGCGGCCTGTCCATGCAGAAGCGAAATGCTGCAACAAGTCCACCTTCACGTTGCCTGAGTTACTCCAACGACGATATCCTCGAGTTTTCAAGTAAATTTCGCAGAGTGACGAGGCATTTGGCTACCTTAAGAGAGTCATAGTTACTCCTGCCGGCTGCTCCCATTTCTTTAGGCCTTTAAAATTCTTGCTATGGCCAGTCCTACAGAACCGATATGCCACTGTATGTCCACCTTAACGACGTCACACTTACTCACACTACGACTCTCTCGAGTTTGAAAATGTACTTCGCCGGATGACGAGGCATTTGGCTACCTTAAGGGAGTCATAGTTCCTGCTGCCAGCTACTCCCTTTTCTTTGAATCTATCCTCTCTTTGTTTCGTACTGCGGCCTGTCCATGCAGAAGCGAAATGCTGCAACAAGTCCACCTTCACGTTGCCTGAGTTACTCCAACGACGATATCCTCGAGTTTTCAAGTAAATTTCGCAGAGTGACGAGGCATTTGGCTACCTTAAGAGAGTCATAGTTACTCCTGCCGGATGCTCCCATTTCTTTAGGCCTTTAACATTCTTGCTATGGCCAGTCCTACAGAATCGATATGCCACTGTATGTCCACCTTAACGTCGTCACAGTTACTCACAGTACTTCGCCGGATGACGAGGCATTCGGCTACCTTAAGAGAGTCATAGTTCCTGCTGCCAGCTGCTCCCTTTTCTTTGAATCTATCCTCTCTTTATTTCGTACTGCGGCCTGTCCATGCAGAAGCGAAATGCTGCAACAAGTCCACCTTCACGTTGCCTGAGTTACTCCAACGACGATATCCTCGAGTTTTCAAGTAAATTTCGCAGAGTGACGAGGCATTTGGCTACCTTAAGAGAGTCATAATTACTCCTGCTGGCTGCTCCCATTTCTTTAGGCCTTTAACATTCTTGCTATGGCCAGTCCTACAGAACCGATATGCCACTGTAGGTCCACCTTAACGTCGTCACAGTTACTCACTCTACGAGTCTCTCGAGTTTGCAAATGTACTTCGCCGGATGACGAGGCATTTGGCTACCTTAAGAGAGTCATAGTTCCTGCTGCCAGCTGCTCCCTTTTCTTTGAATCTATCCTCTCTTTATTTCGTACTGCGGCCTGTCCATGCAGAAGCGAAATGCTGCAACAAGTCCACCTTCACGTTGCCTGAGTTACTCCAACGACGATATCCTCGAGTTTTCAAGTAAATTTCGCAGAGTGACGAGGCATTTGACTACCTTAAGAGAGTCATAGTTACTTCTGCCGGCTGCTCCCATTTCTTTAGGCCTTTAACATTCTTGCTATGGCCAGTCCTACAGAACCGTTATGCCACTGTATGTCCACCTTAACGTCGTCACAGTTACTCACACTACGAGTCTCTCGAGTTTGCAAATGTACTTCGCCGGATGACGAGGCATTTAGCTACCTTAAGAGAGTCATAGTTCCTGCTGCCAGCTGCTCCCTTTTCTTTGAATCTATCCTCTCTTTATTTCGTACTGCGGCCTGTCCATGCAGAAGCGAAATGCTGCAACAAGTCCACCTTCACGTTGCCTGAGTTACTCCAACGACGATATCCTCGATTTTTCAAGTAGATTTCGCAGAGTGACGAGGCATTTGGCTACCTTAAGAGAGTCATAGTTACTCCTGCCGGCTGCTCCCATTTCTTTAGGCCTTTAACATTCTTGCTATGGCCAGTCCTACAGAATCGATATGCCACTGTATGTCCACCTTAACGACGTCACAGTTACTCACAGTACTTCACCGGATGACGAGGCATTTGGCTACCTTAAGAGAGTCATAGTTCCTGCTGCCAGCTGCTCCCTTTTCTTTGAATCTATCCTCTCTTTATTTCGTACTGCGGCCTGTCCATGCATAAGCGAAATGCTGCAACAAGTCCACCTTCACGTTGCCTGAGTTACTCCAACGACGATATCCTCGAGTTTTCAAGTAAATTTCGCAGAGTGACGAGGCATTTGGCTACCTTAAGAGAGTCATAGTTACTCCTGCTGGCTGCTCCCATTTCTTTAGGCCTTTAACATTCTTGCTATGGCCAGTCCTACAGAACCGATATGCCACTGTATGTCCACCTTAACGGCGTCACAGTTACTCACTCTACGAGTCTCTCGAGTTTGCAAATGTACTTCGCCGGATGACGAGGCATTTGGCTACCTTAAGAGAGTCATAGTTCCTGCTGCCAGCTGCTCCCTTTTCTTTGAATCTATCCTCTCTTTATTTCGTACTGCGGCCTGTCCATGCAGAAGCGAAATGCTGCAACAAGTCCACCTTCACGTTGCCTGAGTTACTCCAACGACGATATCCTCGAGTTTTCAAGTAAATTTCCCAGAGTGACGAGGCATTTGACTACCTTAAGAGAGTCATAGTTACTTCTGCCGGCTGCTCCCATTTCTTTAGGCCTTTAACATTCTTGCTATGGCCAGTCCTACAGAACCGATATACCACTGTATGTCCACCTTAACGTCGTCACAGTTACTCACACTACGAGTCTCTCGAGTTTGCAAATGTACTTCGCCGGATGACGAGGCATTTAGCTACCTTAAGAGAGTCATAGTTCCTGCTGCCAGCTGCTCCCTTTTCTTTGAATCTATCCTCTCTTTGTTTCGTACTGCGGCCTGTCCATGCAGAAGCGAAATGCTGCAACAAGTCCACCTTCACGTTGCCTGAGTTACTCCAACGACGATATCCTCGAGTTTTCAAGTAAATTTCGCAGAGTGACGAGGCATTTGGCTACCTTAAGAGAGTCATAGTTACTCCTGCCGGCTGCTCCCATTTCTTTAGGCCTTTAACATTCTTGCTATGGCCAGTCCTACAGAATCGATATGCCACTGTATGTCCACCTTAACGTCGTCACAGTTACTCACAGTACTTCGCCGGATGACGAGGCATTCGGCTACCTTAAGAGAGTCATAGTTCCTGCTGCCAGCTGCTCCCTTTTCTTTGAATCTATCCTCTCTTTATTTCGTACTGCGGCCTGTCCATGCAGAAGCGAAATGCTGCAACAAGTCCACCTTCACGTTGCCTGAGTTACTCCAACGACGATATCCTCGAGTTTTCAAGTAGATTTCGCAGAGTGACGAGGCATTTGGCTACCTTAAGAGAGTCATAGTTACTCCTGCCGGCTGCTCCCATTTCTCTAGGCCTTTAACATTCTTGCTATGGCCAGTCCTACAGAATCGATATGCCACTGTATGTCCACCTTAACGACGTCACAGTTACTCACAGTACTCCACCGGATGACGAGGCATTTGGCTACCTTAAGAGAGTCATAGTTCCTGCTGCCAGCTGCTCCCTTTTCTTTGAATCTATCCTCTCTTTATTTCGTACTGCGGCCTGTCCATGCAGAAGCGAAATGCTGCAACAAGTCCACCTTCACGTTGCCTGAGTTACTCCAACGACGATATCCTCGAGTTTTCAAGTAAATTTCGCAGAGTGACGAGGCATTTGGCTACCTTAAGAGAGTCATAGTTACTCCTGCTGGCTGCTCCCATTTCTTTAGGCCTTTAACATTCTTGCTATGGCCAGTCCTACAGAATCGATATGCCACTGTATGTCCACCTTAACGTCGTCACAGTTACTCACAGTACTTCGCCGGATGACGAGGCATTCGGCTACCTTAAGAGAGTCATAGTTCCTGCTGCCAGCTGCTCCCTTTTCTTTGAATCTATCCTCTCTTTATTTCGTACTGCGGCCTGTCCATGCAGAAGCGAAATGCTGCAACAAGTCCACCTTCACGTTGCCTGAGTTACTCCAACGACGATATCCTCGAGTTTTCAAGTAAATTTCGCAGAGTGACGAGGCATTTGGCTACCTTAAGAGAGTCATAGTTACTCCTGCCGGCTGCTCCCATTTCTTTAGGCCTTTAACATTCTTGCTATGGCCAGTCCTACAGAATCGAAATGCCACTGTATGTCCACCTTAACGACGTCACAGTTACTCACAGTACTTCACCGTTTGACGAGGCATTTGGCTACCTTAAGAGAGTCATAGTTCCTGCTGCCAGCTGCTCCCTTTTCTTTGAATCTATCCTCTCTTTATTTCGTACTGCGGCCTGTCCATGCAGAAGCGAAATGCTGCAACAAGTCCACCTTCACGTTGCCTGAGTTACTCCAACGACGATATCCTCGAGTTTTCAAGTAAATTTCGCAGAGTGACGAGGCATTTGGCTACCTTAAGAGAGTCATAGTTACTCCTGCTGGCTGCTCCCATTTCTTTAGGCCTTTAACATTCTTGCTATGGCCAGTCCTACAGAATCGATATGCCACTGTATGTCCACCTTAACGTCGTCACAGTTACTCACAGTACTTCGCCGGATGACGAGGCATTCGGCTACCTTAAGAGAGTCATAGTTCCTGCTGCCAGCTGCTCCCTTTTCTTTGAATCTATCCTCTCTTTATTTCGTACTGCGGCCTGTCCATGCAGAAGCGAAATGCTGCAACAAGTCCACCTTCACGTTGCCTGAGTTACTCCAACGACGATATCCTCGAGTTTTCAAGTAAATTTCGCTGAGTGACGAGGCATTTGGCTACCTTAAGAGACTCTTAGTTACTCCTGCCGGCTGCTCCCATTTCTTTAGGCCTTTAACATTCTTGCTATGGCCAGTCCTACAGAACCGATATGCCACTGTATGTCCACCTTAACGTCGTCACAGTTACTCACACTACGAGTCTCTCGAGTTTGCAAATGTACTTCGCCGGATGACGAGGCATTTGGCTACCTTAAGAGAGTCATAGTTCCTGCTGCCTGCTGCTCCCTTTTCTTTGAATCTATCCTCTCTTTATTTCGTACTGCGGCCTGTCCATGCAGAAGCAAAATCCTGCAACAAGTCCACCTTCACGTTGCCTGAGTTACTCCAACGACGATATCCTCGAGTTTTCAAGTAAATTTCGCAGAGTGACGAGGCATTTGGCTACCTTAAGAGAGTCATAGTTACTCCTGCCGGCTGCTCCCATTTCTTTAGGCCTTTAACATTCTTGCTATGGCCAGTCCTACAGAACCGATATGCCACTGTATGTCCACCTTAACGTCGTCACAGTTACTCACACTACGAGTCTCTCGAGTTTGCAAATGTACTTCGCCGGATGACGAGGCATTTGGCTACCTTAAGGGAGTCATAGTTCCTGCTGCCAGCTACTCCCTTTTCTTTGAATCTATCCTCTCTTTATTTCGTACTGCGGCCTGTCCATGCAGAAGCGAAATGCTGCAACAAGTCCACCTTCACGTTGCCTGAGTTACTCCAACGACGATATCCTCGAGTTTTCAAGTAAATTTCGCAGAGTGACGAGGCATTTGGCTACCTTAAGAGAGTCATAGTTACTCCTGCCGGCTGCTCCCATTTCTTTAGGCCTTTAAAATTCTTGCTATGGCCAGTCCTACAGAACCGATATGCCACTGTATGTCCACCTTAACGACGTCACACTTACTCACACTACGACTCTCTCGAGTTTGAAAATGTACTTCGCCGGATGACGAGGCATTTGGCTACCTTAAGGGAGTCATAGTTCCTGCTGCCAGCTACTCCCTTTTCTTTGAATCTATCCTCTCTTTGTTTCGTACTGCGGCCTGTCCATGCAGAAGCGAAATGCTGCAACAAGTCCACCTTCACGTTGCCTGAGTTACTCCAACGACGATATCCTCGAGTTTTCAAGTAAATTTCGCAGAGTGACGAGGCATTTGGCTACCTTAAGAGAGTCATAGTTACTCCTGCCGGCTGCTCCCATTTCTTTAGGCCTTTAACATTCTTGCTATGGCCAGTCCTACAGAATCGATATGCCACTGTATGTCCACCTTAACGTCGTCACAGTTACTCACAGTACTTCGCCGGATGACGAGGCATTCGGCTACCTTAAGAGGGTCATAGTTCCTGCTGCCAGCTGCTCCCTTTTCTTTGAATCTATCCTCTCTTTATTTCGTACTGCGGCCTGTCCATGCAGAAGCGAAATGCTGCAACAAGTCCACCTTCACGTTGCCTGAGTTACTCCAACGACGATATCCTCGAGTTTTCAAGTAAATTTCGCAGAGTGACGAGGCATTTGGCTACCTTAAGAGAGTCATAATTACTCCTGCTGGCTGCTCCCATTTCTTTAGGCCTTTAACATTCTTGCTATGGCCAGTCCTACAGAACCGATATGCCACTGTAGGTCCACCTTAACGTCGTCACAGTTACTCACTCTACGAGTCTCTCGAGTTTGCAAATGTACTTCGCCGGATGACGAGGCATTTGGCTACCTTAAGAGAGTCATAGTTCCTGCTGCCAGCTGCTCCCTTTTCTTTGAATCTATCCTCTCTTTATTTCGTACTGCGGCCTGTCCATGCAGAAGCGAAATGCTGCAACAAGTCCACCTTCACGTTGCCTGAGTTACTCCAACGACGATATCCTCGAGTTTTCAAGTAAATTTCGCAGAGTGACGAGGCATTTGACTACCTTAAGAGAGTCATAGTTACTTCTGCCGGCTGCTCCCATTTCTTTAGGCCTTTAACATTCTTGCTATGGCCAGTCCTACAGAACCGTTATGCCACTGTATGTCCACCTTAACGTCGTCACAGTTACTCACACTACGAGTCTCTCGAGTTTGCAAATGTACTTCGCCGGATGACGAGGCATTTAGCTACCTTAAGAGAGTCATAGTTCCTGCTGCCAGCTGCTCCCTTTTCTTTGAATCTATCCTCTCTTTATTTCGTACTGCGGCCTGTCCATGCAGAAGCGAAATGCTGCAACAAGTCCACCTTCACGTTGCCTGAGTTACTCCAACGACGATATCCTCGATTTTTCAAGTAGATTTCGCAGAGTGACGAGGCATTTGGCTACCTTAAGAGAGTCATAGTTACTCCTGCCGGCTGCTCCCATTTCTTTAGGCCTTTAACATTCTTGCTATGGCCAGTCCTACAGAATCGATATGCCACTGTATGTCCACCTTAACGACGTCACAGTTACTCACAGTACTTCACCGGATGACGAGGCATTTGGCTACCTTAAGAGAGTCATAGTTCCTGCTGCCAGCTGCTCCCTTTTCTTTGAATCTATCCTCTCTTTATTTCGTACTGCGGCCTGTCCATGCATAAGCGAAATGCTGCAACAAGTCCACCTTCACGTTGCCTGAGTTACTCCAACGACGATATCCTCGAGTTTTCAAGTAAATTTCGCAGAGTGACGAGGCATTTGGCTACCTTAAGAGAGTCATAGTTACTCCTGCTGGCTGCTCCCATTTCTTTAGGCCTTTAACATTCTTGCTATGGCCAGTCCTACAGAACCGATATGCCACTGTATGTCCACCTTAACGTCGTCACAGTTACTCACTCTACGAGTCTCTCGAGTTTGCAAATGTACTTCGCCGGATGACGAGGCATTTGGCTACCTTAAGAGAGTCATAGTTCCTGCTGCCAGCTGCTCCCTTTTCTTTGAATCTATCCTCTCTTTATTTCGTACTGCGGCCTGTCCATGCAGAAGCGAAATGCTGCAACAAGTCCACCTTCACGTTGCCTGAGTTACTCCAACGACGATATCCTCGAGTTTTCAAGTAAATTTCGCAGAGTGACGAGGCATTTGACTACCTTAAGAGAGTCATAGTTACTTCTGCCGGCTGCTCCCATTTCTTTAGGCCTTTAACATTCTTGCTATGGCCAGTCCTACAGAACCGATATACCACTGTATGTCCACCTTAACGTCGTCACAGTTACTCACACTACGAGTCTCTCGAGTTTGCAAATGTACTTCGCCGGATGACGAGGCATTTAGCTACCTTAAGAGAGTCATAGTTCCTGCTGCCAGCTGCTCCCTTTTCTTTGAATCTATCCTCTCTTTGTTTCGTACTGCGGCCTGTCCATGCAGAAGCGAAATGCTGCAACAAGTCCACCTTCACGTTGCCTGAGTTACTCCAACGACGATATCCTCGAGTTTTCAAGTAAATTTCGCAGAGTGACGAGGCATTTGGCTACCTTAAGAGAGTCATAGTTACTCCTGCCGGCTGCTCCCATTTCTTTAGGCCTTTAACATTCTTGCTATGGCCAGTCCTACAGAATCGATATGCCACTGTATGTCCACCTTAACGTCGTCACAGTTACTCACAGTACTTCGCCGGATGACGAGGCATTCGGCTACCTTAAGAGAGTCATAGTTCCTGCTGCCAGCTGCTCCCTTTTCTTTGAATCTATCCTCTCTTTATTTCGTACTGCGGCCTGTCCATGCAGAAGCGAAATGCTGCAACAAGTCCACCTTCACGTTGCCTGAGTTACTCCAACGACGATATCCTCGAGTTTTCAAGTAGATTTCGCAGAGTGACGAGGCATTTGGCTACCTTAAGAGAGTCATAGTTACTCCTGCCGGCTGCTCCCATTTCTCTAGGCCTTTAACATTCTTGCTATGGCCAGTCCTACAGAATCGATATGCCACTGTATGTCCACCTTAACGACGTCACAGTTACTCACAGTACTCCACCGGATGACGAGGCATTTGGCTACCTTAAGAGAGTCATAGTTCCTGCTGCCAGCTGCTCCCTTTTCTTTGAATCTATCCTCTCTTTATTTCGTACTGCGGCCTGTCCATGCAGAAGCGAAATGCTGCAACAAGTCCACCTTCACGTTGCCTGAGTTACTCCAACGACGATATCCTCGAGTTTTCAAGTAAATTTCGCAGAGTGACGAGGCATTTGACTACCTTAA
This sequence comes from Schistocerca piceifrons, assembly GCF_021461385.2. NCBI lineage: Eukaryota > Metazoa > Arthropoda > Insecta > Orthoptera > Acrididae > Schistocerca > Schistocerca piceifrons. Next base: position 19,833,362 of record NC_060142.1, read on the forward strand.
GAGAGTCATAGTTACTTCTGCCGGCTGCTCCCATTTCTTTAGGCCTTTAACATTCTTGCTATGGCCAGTCCTACAGAACCGATATACCACTGTATGTCCACCTTAACGTCGTCACAGTTACTCACACTACGAGTCTCTCGAGTTTGCAAATGTACTTCGCCGGATGACGAGGCATTTAGCTACCTTAAGAGAGTCATAGTTCCTGCTGCCAGCTGCTCCCTTTTCTTTGAATCTATCCTCTCTTTGTTTCGTACTGCGGCCTGTCCATGCAGAAGCGAAATGCTGCAACAAGTCCACCTTCACGTTGCCTGAGTTACTCCAACGACGATATCCTCGAGTTTTCAAGTAAATTTCGCAGAGTGACGAGGCATTTGGCTACCTTAAGAGAGTCATAGTTACTCCTGCCGGCTGCTCCCATTTCTTTAGGCCTTTAACATTCTTGCTATGGCCAGTCCTACAGAATCGATATGCCACTGTATGTCCACCTTAACGTCGTCACAGTTACTCACAGTACTTCGCCGGATGACGAGGCATTCGGCTACCTTAAGAGAGTCATAGTTCCTGCTGCCAGCTGCTCCCTTTTCTTTGAATCTATCCTCTCTTTATTTCGTACTGCGGCCTGTCCATGCAGAAGCGAAATGCTGCAACAAGTCCACCTTCACGTTGCCTGAGTTACTCCAACGACGATATCCTCGAGTTTTCAAGTAGATTTCGCAGAGTGACGAGGCATTTGGCTACCTTAAGAGAGTCATAGTTACTCCTGCCGGCTGCTCCCATTTCTCTAGGCCTTTAACATTCTTGCTATGGCCAGTCCTACAGAATCGATATGCCACTGTATGTCCACCTTAACGACGTCACAGTTACTCACAGTACTCCACCGGATGACGAGGCATTTGGCTACCTTAAGAGAGTCATAGTTCCTGCTGCCAGCTGCTCCCTTTTCTTTGAATCTATCCTCTCTTTATTTCGTACTGCGGCCTGTCCATGCAGAAGCGAAATGCTGCAACAAGTCCACCTTCACGTTGCCTGAGTTACTCCAACGACGATATCCTCGAGTTTTCAAGTAAATTTCGCAGAGTGACGAGGCATTTGGCTACCTTAAGAGAGTCATAGTTACTCCTGCTGGCTGCTCCCATTTCTTTAGGCCTTTAACATTCTTGCTATGGCCAGTCCTACAGAATCGATATGCCACTGTATGTCCACCTTAACGTCGTCACAGTTACTCACAGTACTTCGCCGGATGACGAGGCATTCGGCTACCTTAAGAGAGTCATAGTTCCTGCTGCCAGCTGCTCCCTTTTCTTTGAATCTATCCTCTCTTTATTTCGTACTGCGGCCTGTCCATGCAGAAGCGAAATGCTGCAACAAGTCCACCTTCACGTTGCCTGAGTTACTCCAACGACGATATCCTCGAGTTTTCAAGTAAATTTCGCAGAGTGACGAGGCATTTGGCTACCTTAAGAGAGTCATAGTTACTCCTGCCGGCTGCTCCCATTTCTTTAGGCCTTTAACATTCTTGCTATGGCCAGTCCTACAGAATCGAAATGCCACTGTATGTCCACCTTAACGACGTCACAGTTACTCACAGTACTTCACCGTTTGACGAGGCATTTGGCTACCTTAAGAGAGTCATAGTTCCTGCTGCCAGCTGCTCCCTTTTCTTTGAATCTATCCTCTCTTTATTTCGTACTGCGGCCTGTCCATGCAGAAGCGAAATGCTGCAACAAGTCCACCTTCACGTTGCCTGAGTTACTCCAACGACGATATCCTCGAGTTTTCAAGTAAATTTCGCAGAGTGACGAGGCATTTGGCTACCTTAAGAGAGTCATAGTTACTCCTGCTGGCTGCTCCCATTTCTTTAGGCCTTTAACATTCTTGCTATGGCCAGTCCTACAGAATCGATATGCCACTGTATGTCCACCTTAACGTCGTCACAGTTACTCACAGTACTTCGCCGGATGACGAGGCATTCGGCTACCTTAAGAGAGTCATAGTTCCTGCTGCCAGCTGCTCCCTTTTCTTTGAATCTATCCTCTCTTTATTTCGTACTGCGGCCTGTCCATGCAGAAGCGAAATGCTGCAACAAGTCCACCTTCACGTTGCCTGAGTTACTCCAACGACGATATCCTCGAGTTTTCAAGTAAATTTCGCAGAGTGACGAGGCATTTGGCTACCTTAAGAGAGTCATAGTTACTCCTGCCGGCTGCTCCCATTTCTTTAGGCCTTTAACATTCTTGCTATGGCCAGTCCTACAGAATCGAAATGCCACTGTATGTCCACCTTAACGACGTCACAGTTACTCACAGTACTTCACCGTTTGACGAGGCATTTGGCTACCTTAAGAGAGTCATAGTTCCTGCTGCCAGCTGCTCCCTTTTCTCCGAATCTATCCTCTCTTTATTTCGTACTGCGGCCTGTCCATGCATAAGCGAAATGCTGCAACAAGTCCACCTTCACGTTGCCTGAGTTACTCCAACGACGATATCCTCGAGTTTTCAAGTAAATTTCGCAGAGTGACGAGGCATTTGGCTACCTTAAGAGAGTCATAGTTACTCCTGCTGGCTGCTCCCATTTCTTTAGGCCTTTAACATTCTTGCTATGGCCAGTCCTACAGAACCGATATGCCACTGTATGTCCACCTTAACGTCGTCACAGTTACTCACTCTACGAGTCTCTCGAGTTTGCAAATGTACTTCGCCGGATGACGAGGCATTTGGCTACCTTAAGAGAGTCATAGTTCCTGCTGCCAGCTGCTCCCTTTTCTTTGAATCTATCCTCTCTTTGTTTCGTACTGCGGCCTGTCCATGCAGAAGCGAAATGCTGCAACAAGTCCACCTTCACGTTGCCTGAGTTACTCCAACGACGATATCCTCGAGTTTTCAAGTAAATTTCGCAGAGTGACGAGGCATTTGGCTACCTTAAGAGAGTCATAGTTACTCCTGCCGGCTGCTCCCATTTCTTTAGGCCTTTAACATTCTTGCTATGGCCAGTCCTACAGAATCGATATGCCACTGTATGTCCACCTTAACGTCGTCACAGTTACTCACAGTACTTCGCCGGATGACGAGGCATTCGGCTACCTTAAGAGAGTCATAGTTCCTGCTGCCAGCTGCTCCCTTTTCTTTGAATCTATCCTCTCTTTATTTCGTACTGCGGCCTGTCCATGCAGAAGCGAAATGCTGCAACAAGTCCACCTTCACGTTGCCTGAGTTAAACCAACGACGATATCCTCGAGTTTTCAAGTAGATTTCGCAGAGTGACGAGGCATTTGGCTACCTTAAGAGAGTCATAGTTACTCCTGCCGGCTGCTCCCATTTCTCTAGGCCTTTAACATTCTTGCTATGGCCAGTCCTACAGAATCGATATGCCACTGTATGTCCACCTCAACGACGTCACAGTTACTCACAGTACTCCACCGGATGACGAGGCATTTGGCTACCTTAAGAGAGTCATAGTTCCTGCTGCCAGCTGCTCCCTTTTCTTTGAATCTATCCTCTCTTTATTTCGTACTGCGGCCTGTCCATGCAGAAGCGAAATGCTGCAACAAGTCCACCTTCACGTTGCCTGAGTTACTCCAACGACGATATCCTCGAGTTTTCAAGTAAATTTCGCAGAGTGACGAGGCATTTGGCTACCTTAAGAGAGTCATAGTTACTCCTGCCGGCTGCTCCCATTTCTTTAGGCCTTTAACATTCTTGCTATGGCCAGTCCTACAGAATCGATATGCCACTGTATGTCCACCTTAACGTCGTCACAGTTACTCACAGTACTTCGCCGGATGACGAGGCATTCGGCTACCTTAAGAGAGTCATAGTTCCTGCTGCCAGCTGCTCCCTTTTCTTTGAATCTATCCTCTCTTTATTTCGTACTGCGGCCTGTCCATGCAGAAGCGAAATGCTGCAACAAGTCCACCTTCACGTTGCCTGAGTTACTCCAACGACGATATCCTCGAGTTTTCAAGTAAATTTCGCAGAGTGACGAGGCATTTGGCTACCTTAAGAGAGTCATAATTACTCCTGCTGGCTGCTCCCATTTCTTTAGGCCTTTAACATTCTTGCTATGGCCAGTCCTACAGAACCGATATGCCACTGTAGGTCCACCTTAACGTCGTCACAGTTACTCACTCTACGAGTCTCTCGAGTTTGCAAATGTACTTCGCCGGATGACGAGGCATTTGGCTACCTTAAGAGAGTCATAGTTCCTGCTGCCAGCTGCTCCCTTTTCTTTGAATCTATCCTCTCTTTATTTCGTACTGCGGCCTGTCCATGCAGAAGCGAAATGCTGCAACAAGTCCACCTTCACGTTGCCTGAGTTACTCCAACGACGATATCCTCGAGTTTTCAAGTAAATTTCGCAGAGTGACGAGGCATTTGACTACCTTAAGAGAGTCATAGTTACTTCTGCCGGCTGCTCCCATTTCTTTAGGCCTTTAACATTCTTGCTATGGCCAGTCCTACAGAACCGTTATGCCACTGTATGTCCACCTTAACGTCGTCACAGTTACTCACACTACGAGTCTCTCGAGTTTGCAAATGTACTTCGCCGGATGACGAGGCATTTAGCTACCTTAAGAGAGTCATAGTTCCTGCTGCCAGCTGCTCCCTTTTCTTTGAATCTATCCTCTCTTTATTTCGTACTGCGGCCTGTCCATGCAGAAGCGAAATGCTGCAACAAGTCCACCTTCACGTTGCCTGAGTTACTCCAACGACGATATCCTCGATTTTTCAAGTAGATTTCGCAGAGTGACGAGGCATTTGGCTACCTTAAGAGAGTCATAGTTACTCCTGCCGGCTGCTCCCATTTCTTTAGGCCTTTAACATTCTTGCTATGGCCAGTCCTACAGAATCGATATGCCACTGTATGTCCACCTTAACGACGTCACAGTTACTCACAGTACTTCACCGGATGACGAGGCATTTGGCTACCTTAAGAGAGTCATAGTTCCTGCTGCCAGCTGCTCCCTTTTCTTTGAATCTATCCTCTCTTTATTTCGTACTGCGGCCTGTCCATGCATAAGCGAAATGCTGCAACAAGTCCACCTTCACGTTGCCTGAGTTACTCCAACGACGATATCCTCGAGTTTTCAAGTAAATTTCGCAGAGTGACGAGGCATTTGGCTACCTTAAGAGAGTCATAGTTACTCCTGCTGGCTGCTCCCATTTCTTTAGGCCTTTAACATTCTTGCTATGGCCAGTCCTACAGAACCGATATGCCACTGTATGTCCACCTTAACGTCGTCACAGTTACTCACTCTACGAGTCTCTCGAGTTTGCAAATGTACTTCGCCGGATGACGAGGCATTTGGCTACCTTAAGAGAGTCATAGTTCCTGCTGCCAGCTGCTCCCTTTTCTTTGAATCTATCCTCTCTTTATTTCGTACTGCGGCCTGTCCATGCAGAAGCGAAATGCTGCAACAAGTCCACCTTCACGTTGCCTGAGTTACTCCAACGACGATATCCTCGAGTTTTCAAGTAAATTTCGCAGAGTGACGAGGCATTTGACTACCTTAAGAGAGTCATAGTTACTTCTGCCGGCTGCTCCCATTTCTTTAGGCCTTTAACATTCTTGCTATGGCCAGTCCTACAGAACCGATATACCACTGTATGTCCACCTTAACGTCGTCACAGTTACTCACACTACGAGTCTCTCGAGTTTGCAAATGTACTTCGCCGGATGACGAGGCATTTAGCTACCTTAAGAGAGTCATAGTTCCTGCTGCCAGCTGCTCCCTTTTCTTTGAATCTATCCTCTCTTTGTTTCGTACTGCGGCCTGTCCATGCAGAAGCGAAATGCTGCAACAAGTCCACCTTCACGTTGCCTGAGTTACTCCAACGACGATATCCTCGAGTTTTCAAGTAAATTTCGCAGAGTGACGAGGCATTTGGCTACCTTAAGAGAGTCATAGTTACTCCTGCCGGCTGCTCCCATTTCTTTAGGCCTTTAACATTCTTGCTATGGCCAGTCCTACAGAATCGATATGCCACTGTATGTCCACCTTAACGTCGTCACAGTTACTCACAGTACTTCGCCGGATGATGAGGCATTCGGCTACCTTAAGAGAGTCATAGTTCCTGCTGCCAGCTGCTCCCTTTTGTTTGAATCTATCCTCTCTTTATTTCGTACTGCGGCCTGTCCATGCAGAAGCGAAATGCTGCAACAAGTCCACCTTCACGTTGCCTGAGTTACTCCAACGACGATATCCTCGAGTTTTCAAGTAGATTTCGCAGAGTGACGAGGCATTTGGCTACCTTAAGAAAGTCATAGTTACTCCTGCCGGCTGCTCCCATTTCTCTAGGCCTTTAACATTCTTGCTATGGCCAGTCCTACAGAATCGATATGCCACTGTATGTCCACCTTAACGACGTCACAGTTACTCACAGTACTCCACCGGATGACGAGGCATTTGGCTACCTTAAGAGAGTCATAGTTCCTGCTGCCAGCTGCTCCCTTTTCTTTGAATCTATCCTCTCTTTATTTCGTACTGCGGCCTGTCCATGCAGAAGCGAAATGCTGCAACAAGTCCACCTTCACGTTGCCTGAGTTACTCCAACGACGATATCCTCGAGTTTTCAAGTAAATTTCGCAGAGTGACGAGGCATTTGGCTACCTTAAGAGAGTCATAGTTACTCCTGCTGGCTGCTCCCATTTCTTTAGGCCTTTAACATTCTTGCTATGGCCAGTCCTACAGAATCGATATGCCACTGTATGTCCACCTTAACGTCGTCACAGTTACTCACAGTACTTCGCCGGATGACGAGGCATTCGGCTACCTTAAGAGAGTCATAGTTCCTGCTGCCAGCTGCTCCCTTTTCTTTGAATCTATCCTCTCTTTATTTCGTACTGCGGCCTGTCCATGCAGAAGCGAAATGCTGCAACAAGTCCACCTTCACGTTGCCTGAGTTACTCCAACGACGATATCCTCGAGTTTTCAAGTAAATTTCGCAGAGTGACGAGGCATTTGGCTACCTTAAGAGAGTCATAGTTACTCCTGCCGGCTGCTCCCATTTCTTTAGGCCTTTAACATTCTTGCTATGGCCAGTCCTACAGAATCGAAATGCCACTGTATGTCCACCTTAACGACGTCACAGTTACTCACAGTACTTCACCGTTTGACGAGGCATTTGGCTACCTTAAGAGAGTCATAGTTCCTGCTGCCAGCTGCTCCCTTTTCTTTGAATCTATCCTCTCTTTATTTCGTACTGCGGCCTGTCCATGCAGAAGCGAAATGCTGCAACAAGTCCACCTTCACGTTGCCTGAGTTACTCCAACGACGATATCCTCGAGTTTTCAAGTAAATTTCGCAGAGTGACGAGGCATTTGGCTACCTTAAGAGAGTCATATTTACTCCTGCTGGCTGCTCCCATTTCTTTAGGCCTTTAACATTCTTGCTATGGCCAGTCCTACAGAATCGATATGCCACTGTATGTCCACCTTAACGTCGTCACAGTTACTCACAGTACTTCGCCGGATGACGAGGCATTCGGCTACCTTAAGAGAGTCATAGTTCCTGCTGCCAGCTGCTCCCTTTTCTTTGAATCTATCCTCTCTTTATTTCGTACTGCGGCCTGTCCATGCAGAAGCGAAATGCTGCAACAAGTCCACCTTCACGTTGCCTGAGTTACTCCAACGACGATATCCTCGAGTTTTCAAGTAAATTTCGCAGAGTGACGAGGCATTTGGCTACCTTAAGAGAGTCATAGTTACTCCTGCCGGCTGCTCCCATTTCTTTAGGCCTTTAACATTCTTGCTATGGCCAGTCCTACAGAATCGAAATGCCACTGTATGTCCACCTTAACGACGTCACAGTTACTCACAGTACTTCACCGTTTGACGAGGCATTTGGCTACCTTAAGAGAGTCATAGTTCCTGCTGCCAGCTGCTCCCTTTTCTTCGAATCTATCCTCTCTTTATTTCGTACTGCGGCCTGTCCATGCATAAGCGAAATGCTGCAACAAGTCCACCTTCACGTTGCCTGAGTTACTCCAACGACGATATCCTCGAGTTTTCAAGTAAATTTCGCAGAGTGACGAGGCATTTGGCTACCTTAAGAGAGTCATAGTTACTCCTGCTGGCTGCTCCCATTTCTTTAGGCCTTTAACATTCTTGCTATGGCCAGTCCTACAGAACCGATATGCCACTGTATGTCCACCTTAACGTCGTCACAGTTACTCACTCTACGAGTCTCTCGAGTTTGCAAATGTACTTCGCCGGATGACGAGGCATTTGGCTACCTTAAGAGAGTCATAGTTCCTGCTGCCAGCTGCTCCCTTTTCTTTGAATCTATCCTCTCTTTGTTTCGTACTGCGGCCTGTCCATGCAGAAGCGAAATGCTGCAACAAGTCCACCTTCACGTTGCCTGAGTTACTCCAACGACGATATCCTCGAGTTTTCAAGTAAATTTCGCAGAGTGACGAGGCATTTGGCTACCTTAAGAGAGTCATAGTTACTCCTGCCGGCTGCTCCCATTTCTTTAGGCCTTTAACATTCTTGCTATGGCCAGTCCTACAGAATCGATATGCCACTGTATGTCCACCTTAACGTCGTCACAGTTACTCACAGTACTTCGCCGGATGACGAGGCATTCGGCTACCTTAAGAGAGTCATAGTTCCTGCTGCCAGCTGCTCCCTTTTCTTTGAATCTATCCTCTCTTTATTTCGTACTGCGGCCTGTCCATGCAGAAGCGAAATGCTGCAACAAGTCCACCTTCACGTTGCCTGAGTTAAACCAACGACGATATCCTCGAGTTTTCAAGTAGATTTCGCAGAGTGACGAGGCATTTGGCTACCTTAAGAGAGTCATAGTTACTCCTGCCGGCTGCTCCCATTTCTCTAGGCCTTTAACATTCTTGCTATGGCCAGTCCTACAGAATCGATATGCCACTGTATGTCCACCTTAACGACGTCACAGTTACTCACAGTACTCCACCGGATGACGAGGCATTTGGCTACCTTAAGAGAGTCATAGTTCCTGCTGCCAGCTGCTCCCTTTTCTTTGAATCTATCCTCTCTTTATTTCGTACTGCGGCCTGTCCATGCAGAAGCGAAATGCTGCAACAAGTCCACCTTCACGTTGCCTGAGTTACTCCAACGACGATATCCTCGAGTTTTCAAGTAAATTTCGCAGAGTGACGAGGCATTTGGCTACCTTAAGAGAGTCATAGTTACTCCTGCTGGCTGCTCCCATTTCTTTAGGCCTTTAACATTCTTGCTATGGCCAGTCCTACAGAATCGATATGCCACTGTATGTCCACCTTAACGTCGTCACAGTTACTCACAGTACTTCGCCGGATGACGAGGCATTCGGCTACCTTAAGAGAGTCATAGTTCCTGCTGCCAGCTGCTCCCTTTTCTTTGAATCTATCCTCTCTTTATTTCGTACTGCGGCCTGTCCATGCAGAAGCGAAATGCTGCAACAAGTCCACCTTCACGTTGCCTGAGTTACTCCAACGACGATATCCTCGAGTTTTCAAGTAAATTTCGCAGAGTGACGAGGCATTTGGCTACCTTAAGAGAGTCATAGTTACTCCTGCCGGCTGCTCCCATTTCTTTAGGCCTTTAACATTCTTGCTATGGCCAGTCCTACAGAATCGAAATGCCACTGTATGTCCACCTTAACGACGTCACAGTTACTCACAGTACTTCACCGTTTGACGAGGCATTTGGCTACCTTAAGAGAGTCATAGTTCCTGCTGCCAGCTGCTCCCTTTTCTTTGAATCTATCCTCTCTTTATTTCGTACTGCGGCCTGTCCATGCAGAAGCGAAATGCTGCAACAAGTCCACCTTCACGTTGCCTGAGTTACTCCAACGACGATATCCTCGAGTTTTCAAGTAAATTTCGCAGAGTGACGAGGCATTTGGCTACCTTAAGAGAGTCATAGTTACTCCTGCTGGCTGCTCCCATTTCTTTAGGCCTTTAACATTCTTGCTATGGCCAGTCCTACAGAACCGATATGCCACTGTATGTCCACCTTAACGTCGTCACAGTTACTCACTCTACGAGTCTCTCGAGTTTGCAAATGTACTTCGCCGGATGACGAGGCATTTGGCTACCTTAAGAGAGTCATAGTTCCTGCTGCCAGCTGCTCCCTTTTCTTTGAATCTATCCTCTCTTTGTTTCGTACTGCGGCCTGTCCATGCAGAAGCGAAATGCTGCAACAAGTCCACCTTCACGTTGCCTGAGTTACTCCAACGACGATATCCTCGAGTTTTCAAGTAAATTTCGCAGAGTGACGAGGCATTTGGCTACCTTAAGAGAGTCATAGTTACTCCTGCCGGCTGCTCCCATTTCTTTAGGCCTTTAACATTCTTGCTATGGCCAGTCCTACAGAATCGATATGCCACTATATGTCCACCTTAACGTCGTCACAGTTACTCACAGTACTTCGCCGGATGACGAGGCATTCGGCTACCTTAAGAGAGTCATAGTTCCTGCTGCCAGCTGCTCCCTTTTCTTTGAATCTATCCTCTCTTTATTTCGTACTGCGGCCTGTCCATGCAGAAGCGAAATGCTGCAACAAGTCCACCTTCACGTTGCCTGAGTTACTCCAACGACGATATCCTCGATTTTTCAAGTAGATTTCGCAGAGTGACGAGGCATTTGGCTACCTTAAGAGAGTCATAGTTACTCCTGCCGGCTGCTCCCATTTCTTTAGGCCTTTAACATTCTTGCTATGGCCAGTCCTACAGAATCGATATGCCACTGTATGTCCACCTTAACGACGTCACAGTTACTCACAGTACTTCACCGGATGACGAGGCATTTGGCTACCTTAAGAGAGTCATAGTTCCTGCTGCCAGCTGCTCCCTTTTCTTTGAATCTATCCTCTCTTTATTTCGTACTGCGGCCTGTCCATGCAGAAGCGAAATGCTGCAACAAGTCCACCTTCACGTTGCCTGAGTTACTCCAACGACGATATCCTCGATTTTTCAAGTAGATTTCGCAGAGTGACGAGGCATTTGGCTACCTTAAGAGAGTCATAGTTACTTCTGCCGGCTGCTCCCATTTCTTTAGGCCTTTAACATTCTTGCTATGGCCAGTCCTACAGAACCGATATGCCACTGTATGTCCACCTTAACGTCGTCACAGTTACTCACTCTACGAGTCTCTCGAGTTTGCAAATGTACTTCGCCGGATGACGAGGCATTTGGCTACCTTAAGAGAGTCATAGATCCTGCTGCCAGCTGCTCCCTTTTCTTTGAATCTATCCTCTCTTTATTTCGTACTGCGGCCTGTCCATGCAGAAGCGAAATGCTGCAACAAGTCCACCTTCACGTTGCCTGAGTTACTCCAACGACGATATCCTCGAGTTTTCAAGTAAATTTCGCAGAGTGACGAGGCATTTGACTACCTTAAGAGAGTCATAGTTACTTCTGCCGGCTGCTCCCATTTCTTTAGGCCTTTAACATTCTTGCTATGGCCAGTCCTACAGAACCGATATGCCACTGTATGTCCACCTTAACGTCGTCACAGTTACTCACACTACGAGTCTCTCGAGTTTGCAAATGTACTTCGCCGGATGACGAGGCATTTAGCTACCTTAAGAGAGTCATAGTTCCTGCTGCCAGTTGCTCCCTTTTCTTTGAATCTATCCTCTCTTTATTTCGTACTGCGGCCTGTCCATGCAGAAGCGAAATGCTGCAACAAGTCCACCTTCACGTTGCCTGAGTTACTCCAACGACGATATCCTCGATTTTTCAAGTAGATTTCGCAGAGTGACGAGGCATTTGGCTACCTTAAGAGAGTCATAGTTACTCCTGCCGGCTGCTCCCATTTCTTTAGGCCTTTAACATTCTTGCTATGGCCAGTCCTACAGAATCGATATGCCACTGTTTGTCCACCTTAACGACGTCACAGTTACTCACAGTACTTCACCGGATGACGAGGCATTTGGCTACCTTAAGAGAGTCATAGTTCCTGCTGCCAGCTGCTCCCTTTTCTTCGAATCTATCCTCTCTTTATTTCGTACTGCGGCCTGTCCATGCATAAGCGAAATGCTGCAACAAGTCCACCTTCACGTTGCCTGAGTTACTCCAACGACGATATCCTCGAGTTTTCAAGTAAATTTCGCAGAGTGACGAGGCATTTGGCTACCTTAAGAGAGTCATAGTTACTCCTGCTGGCTGCTCCCATTTCTTTAGGCCTTTAACATTCTTGCTATGGCCAGTCCTACAGAACCGATATGCCACTGTATGTCCACCTTAACGTCGTCACAGTTACTCACTCTACGAGTCTCTCGATTTTGCAAATGTACTTCGCCGGATGACGAGGCATTTGGCTACCTTAAGAGAGTCATAGTTCCTGCTGCCAGCTGCTCCCTTTTCTTTGAATCTATCCTCTCTTTGTTTCGTACTGCGGCCTGTCCATGCAGAAGCGAAATGCTGCAACAAGTCCACCTTCACGTTGCCTGAGTTACTCCAACGACGATATCCTCGAGTTTTCAAGTAAATTTCGCAGAGTGACGAGGCATTTGGCTACCTTAAGAGAGTCATAGTTATTCCTGCCGGCTGCTCCCATTTCTTTAGGCCTTTAACATTCTTGCTATGGCCAGTCCTACAGAATCGATATGCCACTGTATGTCCACCTTAACGTCGTCACAGTTACTCACAGTACTTCGCCGGATGACGAGGCATTCGGCTACCTTAAGAGAGTCATAGTTCCTGCTGCCAGCTGCTCCCTTTTCTTTGAATCTATCCTCTCTTTATTTCGTACTGCGGCCTGTCCATGCAGAAGCGAAATGCTGCAACAAGTCCACCTTCACGTTGCCTGAGTTACTCCAACGACGATATCCTCGAGTTTTCAAGTAGATTTCGCAGAGTGACGAGGCATTTGGCTACCTTAAGAGAGTCATAGTTACTCCTGCCGGCTGCTCCCATTTCTCTAGGCCTTTAACATTCTTGCTATGGCCAGTCCTACAGAATCGATATGCCACTGTATGTCCACCTTAACGACGTCACAGTTACTCACAGTACTTCACCGGATGACGAGGCATTTGGCTACCTTAAGAGAGTCATAGTTCCTGCTGCCAGCTGCTCCCTTTTCTTCGAATTTATCCTCTCTTTATTTCGTACTGCGGCCTGTCCATGCATAAGCGAAATGCTGCAACAAGTCCACCTTCACGTTGCCTGAGTTACTCCAACGACGATATCCTCGAGTTTTCAAGTAAATTTCGCAGAGTGACGAGGCATTTGGCTACCTTAAGAGAGTCATAGTTACTCCTGCTGGCTGCTCCCATTTCTTTAGGCCTTTAACATTCTTGCTATGGCCAGTCCTACAGAACCGATATGCCACTGTATGTCCACCTTAACGTCGTCACAGTTACTCACTCTACGAGTCTCTCGAGTTTGCAAATGTACTTCGCCGGATGACGAGGCATTTGGCTACCTTAAGAGAGTCATAGTTCCTGCTGCCAGCTGCTCCCTTTTCTTTGAATCTATCCTCTCTTTATTTCGTACTGCGGCCTGTCCATGCAGAAGCGAAATGCTGCAACAAGTCCACCTTCACGTTGCCTGAGTTACTCCATGACGATATCCTCGAGTTTTCAAGTAAATTTCGCAGAGTGACGAGGCATTTGACTACCTTAAGAGAGTCATAGTTACTTCTGCCGGCTGCTCCCATTTCTTTAGGCCTTTAACATTCTTGCTATGGCCAGTCCTACAGAACCGATATATCACTGTATGTCCACCTTAACGTCGTCACAGTTACTCACACTACGAGTCTCTCGAGTTTGCAAATGTACTTCGCCGGATGACGAGTCATTTAGCTACCTTAAGAGAGTCATAGTTCCTGCTGCCAGCTGCTCCCTTTTCTTTGAATCTATCCTCTCTTTATTTCGTACTGCGGCCTGTCCATGCAGAAGCGAAATGCTGCAACAAGTCCACCTTCACGTTGCCTGAGTTACTCCAACGACGATATCCTCGAGTTTTCAAGTAGATTTCGCAGAGTGACGAGGCATTTGGCTACCTTAAGAGAGTCATAGTTACTCCTGCCGGCTGCTCCCATTTCTTTAGGCCTTTAACATTCTTACTATGGCCAGTCCTACAGAATCGATATGCCACTGTATGTCCACCTTAACGACGTCACAGTTACTCACAGTACTTCACCGGATGACGAGGCATTTGGCTACCTTAAGAGAGTCATAGTTCCTGCTGCCAGCTGCTCCCTTTTCTTTGAATCTATCCTCTCTTTATTTCGTACTGCGGCCTGTCCATGCAGAAGCGAAATGCTGCAACAAGTCCACCTTCACGTTGCCTGAGTTACTCCAACGACGATATCCTCGAGTTTTCAAGTAAATTTCGCAGAGTGACGAGGCATTTGGCTACCTTAAGAGAGTCATAGTTACTTCTGCCGGCTGCTCCCATTTCTTTAGGCCTTTAACATTCTTGCTATGGCCAGTCTTACAGAACCGATATGCCACTGTATGTCCACCTTAACGTCGTCACAGTTACTCACTCTACGAGTCTCTCGAGTTTGCAAATGTACTTCGCCGGATGACGAGGCATTTGGCTACCTTAAGAGAGTCATAGTTCCTGCTGCCAGCTGCTCCCTTTTCTTTGAATCTATCCTCTCTTTATTTCGTACTGCGGCCTGTCCATGCAGAAGCGAAATGCTGCAACAAGTCCACCTTCACGTTGCCTGAGTTACTCCAACGACGATATCCTCGAGTTTTCAAGTAAATTTCGCAGAGTGACGAGGCATTTGACTACCTTAAGAGAGTCATAGTTACTTCTGCCGGCTGCTCCCATTTCTTTAGGCCTTTAACATTCTTGCTATGGCCAGTCCTACAGAACCGATATGCCACTGTATGTCCACCTTAACGTCGTCACAGTTACTCACACTACGAGTCTCTCGAGTTTGCAAATGTACTTCGCCGGATGACGAGGCATTTAGCTACCTTAAGAGAGTCATAGTTCCTGCTGCCAGCTGCTCCCTTTTCTTTGAATCTATCCTCTCTTTATTTCGTACTGCGGCCTGTCCATGCAGAAGCGAAATGCTGCAACAAGTCCACCTTCACGTTGCCTGAGTTACTCCAACGACGATATCCTCGACTTTTTCAAGTAGATTTCGCAGAGTGACGAGGCATTTGGCTACCTTAAGAGAGTCATAGTTACTCCTGCCGGCTGCTCCCATTTCTTTAGGCCTTTAACATTCTTGCTATGGCCAGTCCAACAGAATCGATATGCCACTGTATGTCCACCTTAACGACGTCACAGTTACTCACAGTACTTCACCGGATGACGAGGCATTTGGCTACCTTAAGAGAGTCATAGTTCCTGCTGCCAGCTGCTCCCTTTTCTTTGAATCTATCCTCTCTTTATTTCGTACTGCGGCCTGTCCATGCATAAGCGAAATGCTGCAACAAGTCCACCTTCACGTTGCCTGAGTTACTCCAACGACGATATCCTCGAGTTTTCAAGTAAATTTCGCAGAGTGACGAGGCATTTGGCTACCTTAAGAGAGTCATAGTTACTCCTGCTGGCTGCTCCCATTTCTTTAGGCCTTTAACATTCTTGCTATGGCCAGTCCTACAGAACCGATATGCCACTGTATGTCCACCTTAACGTCGTCACAGTTACTCACTCTACGAGTCTCTCGAGTTTGCAAATGTACTTCGCCGGATGACGAGGCATTTGGCTACCTTAAGAGAGTCATAGTTCCTGCTGCCAGCTGCTCCCTTTTCTTTGAATCTATCCTCTCTTTATTTCGTACTGCGGCCTGTCCATGCAGAAGCGAAATGCTGCAACAAGTCCACCTTCACGTTGCCTGAGTTACTCCAACGACGATATCCTCGAGTTTTCAAGTAAATTTCGCAGAGTGACGAGGCATTTGACTACCTTAAGAGAGTCATAGTTACTTCTGCCGGCTGCTCCCATTTCTTTAGGCCTTTAACATTCTTGCTATGGCCAGTCCTACAGAACCGATATACCACTGTATGTCCACCTTAACGTCGTCACAGTTACTCACACTACGAGTCTCTCGAGTTTGCAAATGTACTTCGCCGGATGACGAGTCATTTAGCTACCTTAAGAGAGTCATAGTTCCTGCTGCCAGCTGCTCCCTTTTCTTTGAATCTATCCTCTCTTTATTTCGTACTGCGGCCTGTCCATGCAGAAGCGAAATGCTGCAACAAGTCCACCTTCACGTTGCCTGAGTTACTCCAACGACGATATCCTCGAGTTTTCAAGTAAATTTCGCAGAGTGACGAGGCATTTGGCTACCTTAAGAGAGTCATAGTTACTCCTGCCGGCTGCTCCCATTTCTTTAGGCCTTTAACATTCTTGCTATGGCCAGTCCTACAGAATCGATATGCCACTGTATGTCCACCTTAACGTCGTCACAGTTACTCACAGTACTTCGCCGGATGACGAGGCATTCGGCTACCTTAAGAGAGTCATAGTTCCTGCTGCCAGCTGCTCCCTTTTCTTTGAATCTATCCTCTCTTTATTTCGTACTGCGGCCTGTCCATGCAGAAGCGAAATGCTGCAACAAGTCCACCTTCACGTTGCCTGAGTTACTCCAACGACGATATCCTCGAGTTTTCAAGTAAATTTCGCAGAGTGACGAGGCATTTGGCTACCTTAAGAGAGACATAGTTACTCCTGCTGGCTGCTCCCATTTCTTTAGGCCTTTAACATTCTTGCTATGGCCAGTCCTACAGAATCGATATGCCACTGTATGTCCACCTTAACGTCGTCACAGTTACTCACAGTACTTCGCCGGATGACGAGGCATTCGGCTACCTTAAGAGAGTCATAGTTCCTGCTGCCAGCTGCTCCCTTTTCTTTGAATCTATCCTCTCTTTATTTCGTACTGCGGCCTGTCCATGCAGAAGCGAAATGCTGCAACAAGTCCACCTTCACGTTGCCTGAGTTACTCCAACGACGATATCCTCGAGTTTTCAAGTAAATTTCGCAGAGTGACGAGGCATTTGGCTACCTTAAGAGAGTCATAGTTACTCCTGCCGGCTGCTCCCATTTCTTTAGGCCTTTAACATTCTTGCTATGGCCAGTCCTACAGAATCGAAATGCCACTGTATGTCCACCTTAACGACGTCACAGTTACTCACAGTACTTCACCGTTTGACGAGGCATTTGGCTACCTTAAGAGAGTCATAGTTCCTGCTGCCAGCTGCTCCCTTTTCTTTGAATCTATCCTCTCTTTATTTCGTACTGCGGCCTGTCCATGCAGAAGCGAAATGCTGCAACAAGTCCACCTTCACGTTGCCTGAGTTACTCCAACGACGATATCCTCGAGTTTTCAAGTAAATTTCGCAGAGTGACGAGGCATTTGGCTACCTTAAGAGAGTCATAGTTACTCCTGCTGGCTGCTCCCATTTCTTTAGGCCTTTAACATTCTTGCTATGGCCAGTCCTACAGAACCGATATGCCACTGTATGTCCACCTTAACGTCGTCACAGTTACTCACTCTACGAGTCTCTCGAGTTTGCAAATGTACTTCGCCGGATGACGAGGCATTTGGCTACCTTAAGAGAGTCATAGTTCCTGCTGCCAGCTGCTCCCTTTTCTTTGAATCTATCCTCTCTTTATTTCGTACTGCGGCCTGTCCATGCAGAAGCGAAATGCTGCAACAAGTCCACCTTCACGTTGCCTGAGTTACTCCAACGACGATATCCTCGAGTTTTCAAGTAAATTTCGCAGAGTGACGAGGCATTTGACTACCTTAAGAGAGTCATAGTTACTTCTGCCGGCTGCTCCCATTTCTTTAGGCCTTTAACATTCTTGCTATGGCCAGTCCTACAGAACCGATATGCCACTGTATGTCCACCTTAACGTCGTCACAGTTACTCACACTACGAGTCTCTCGAGTTTGCAAATGTACTTCGCCGGATGGCGAGGCATTTAGCTACCTTAAGAGAGTCATAGTTCCTGCTGCCAGCTGCTCCCTTTTCTTTGAATCTATCCTCCCTTTATTTCGTACTGCGGCCTGTCCATGCAGAAGCGAAATGCTGCAACAAGTCCACCTTCACGTTGCCTGAGTTACTCCAACGACGATATCCTCGAGTTTTCAAGTAAATTTCGCAGAGTGACGAGGCATTTGGCTACCTTAAGAGAGTCATAGTTACTCCTGCTGGCTGCTCCCATTTCTTTAGGCCTTTAACATTCTTGCTATGGCCAGTCCTACAGAATCGATATGCCACTGTATGTCCACCTTAACGTCGTCACAGTTACTCACAGTACTTCGCCGGATGACGAGGCATTCGGCTACCTTAAGAGAGTCATAGTTCCTGCTGCCAGCTGCCCCCTTTTCTTTGAATCTCTCCTCTCTTTATTTCGTACTGCGGCCTGTCCATGCAGAAGCGAAATGCTGCAACAAGTCCACCTTCACGTTGCCTGAGTTACTCCAACGACGATATCCTCGAGTTTTCAAGTAAATTTCGCAGAGTGACGAGGCATTTGGCTACCTTAAGAGAGTCATAGTTACTCCTGCCGGCTGCTCCCATTTCTTTAGGCCTTTAACATTCTTGCTATGGCCAGTCCTACAGAATCGAAATGCCACTGTATGTCCACCTTAACGACGTCACAGTTACTCACAGTACTTCACCGTTTGACGAGGCATTTGGCTACCTTAAGAGAGTCATAGTTCCTGCTGCCAGCTGCTCCCTTTTCTTTGAATCTATCCTCTCTTTATTTCGTACTGCGGCCTGTCCATGCAGAAGCGAAATGCTGCAACAAGTCCACCTTCACGTTGCCTGAGTTACTCCAACGACGATATCCTCGAGTTTTCAAGTAAATTTCGCTGAGTGACGAGGCATTTGACTACCTTAAGAGAGTCATAGTTACTTCTGCCGGCTGCTCCCATTTCTTTAGGCCTTTAACATTCTTGCTATGGCCAGTCCTACAGAACCGATATACCACTGTATGTCCACCTTAACGTCGTCACAGTTACTCACACTACGAGTCTCTCGAGTTTGCAAATGTACTTCGCCGGATGACGAGGCATTTAGCTACCTTATGAGAGTCATAGTTCCTGCTGCCAGCTGCTCCCTTTTCTTTGAATCTATCCTCTCTTTATTTCGTACTGCGGCCTGTCCATGCAGAAGCGAAATGCTGCAACAAGTCCACCTTCACGTTGCCTGAGTTACTCCAACGACGATATCCTCGAGTTTTCAAGTAAATTTCGCAGAGTGACGAGGCATTTGGCTACCTTAAGAGAGTCATAGTTACTCCTGCCGGCTGCTCCCATTTCTTTAGGCCTTTAACATTCTTGCTATGGCCACTCCTACAGAATCGATATGCCACTGTATGTCCACCTTAACGTCGTCACAGTTACTCACAGTACTTCGCCGGATGACGAGGCATTCGGCTACCTTAAGAGAGTCATAGTTCCTGCTGCCAGCTGCTCTCTTTTCTTTGAATCTATCCTCTCTTTATTTCGTACTGCGGCCTGTCCATGCAGAAGCGAAATGCTGCAACAAGTCCACCTTCACGTTGCCTGAGTTACTCCAACGACGATATCCTCGAGTTTTCAAGTAAATTTCGCAGAGTGACGAGGCATTTGGCTACCTTAAGAGATTCATAGTTACTCCTGCTGGCTGCTCCCATTTCTTTAGGCCTTTAACATTCTTGCTATGGCCAGTCCTACAGAATCGATATGCCACTGTATGTCCACCTTAACGTCGTCACAGTTACTCACAGTACTTCGCCGGATGACGAGGCATTCGGCTACCTTAAGAGAGTCATAGTTCCTGCTGCCAGCTGCTCCCTTTTCTTTGAATCTATCCTCTCTTTGTTTCGTACTGCGGCCTGTCCATGCAGAAGCGAAATGCTGCAACAAGTCCACCTTCACGTTGCCTGAGTTACTCCAACGACGATATCCTCGAGTTTTCAAGTAAATTTCGCAGAGTGACGAGGCATTTGGCTACCTTAAGAGAGTCATAGTTACTCCTGCCGGCTGCTCCCATTTCTTTAGGCCTTTAACATTCTTGCTATGGCCAGTCCTACAGAATCGAAATGCCACTGTATGTCCACCTTAACGACGTCACAGTTACTCACAGTACTTCACCGTTTGACGAGGCATTTGGCTACCTTAAGAGAGTCATAGTTCCTGCTGCCAGCTGCTCCCTTTTCTTTGAATCTATCCTCTCTTTATTTCGTACTGCGGCCTGTCCATGCAGAAGCGAAATGCTGCAACAAGTCCACCTTCACGTTGCCTGAGTTACTCCAACGACGATATCCTCGAGTTTTCAAGTAAATTTCGCAGAGTGACGAGGCATTTGGCTACCTTAAGAGAGTCATAGTTACTCCTGCTGGCTGCTCCCATTTCTTTAGGGCTTTAACATTCTTGCTATGGCCAGTCCTACAGAACCGATATGCCACTGTATGTCCACCTTAACGTCGTCACAGTTACTCACTCTACGAGTCTCTCGAGTTTGCTAATGTACATCGCCGGATGACGAGGCATTTGGCTACCTTAAGAGAGTCATACTTCCTGCTGCCAGCTGCTCCCTTTTCTTTGAATCTATCCTCTCTTTATTTCGTACTGCGGCCTGTCCATGCAGAAGCGAAATGCTGCAACAAGTCCACCTTCACGTTGCCTGAGTTACTCCAACGACGATATCCTCGAGTTTTCAAGTAAATTTCGCAGAGTGACGAGGCATTTGACTACCTTAAGAGAGTCATAGTTACTTCTGCCGGCTGCTCCCATTTCTTTAGGCCTTTAACATTCTTGCTATGGCCAGTCCTACAGAACCGATATGCCACTGTATGTCCACCTTAACGTCGTCACAGTTACTCACACTACGAGTCTCTCGAGTTTGCAAATGTACTTCGCCGGATGACGAGGCATTTAGCTACCTTAAGAGAGTCATGGTTCCTGCTGCCAGCTGCTCCCTTTTCTTTGAATCTATCCTCCCTTTATTTCGTACTGCGGCCTGTCCATGCAGAAGCGAAATGCTGCAACAAGTCCACCTTCACGTTGCCTGAGTTACTCCAACGACGATATCCTCGAGTTTTCAAGTAAATTTCGCAGAGTGACGAGGCATTTGGCTACCTTAAGAGAGTCATAGTTACTCCTGCTGGCTGCTCCCATTTCTTTAGGCCTTTAACATTCTTGCTATGGCCAGTCCTACAGAATCGATATGCCACTGTATGTCCACCTTAACGTCGTCACAGTTACTCACAGTACTTCGCCGGATGACGAGGCATTCGGCTACCTTAAGAGAGTCATAGTTCCTGCTGCCAGCTGCTCCCTTTTCTTTGAATCTATCCTCTCTTTATTTCGTACTGCGGCCTGTCCATGCAGAAGCGAAATGCTGCAACAAGTCCACCTTCACGTTGCCTGAGTTACTCCAACGACGATATCCTCGAGTTTTCAAGTAAATTTCGCAGAGTGACGAGGCATTTGGCTACCTTAAGAGAGTCATAGTTACTCCTGCCGGCTGCTCCCATTTCTTTAGGCCTTTAACAATCTTGCTATGGCCAGTCCTACAGAATCGAAATGCCACTGTATGTCCACCTTAACGACGTCACAGTTACTCACAGTACTTCACCGTTTGACGAGGCATTTGGCTACCTTAAGAGAGTCATAGTTCCTGCTGCCAGCTGCTCCCTTTTCTTTGAATCTATCCTCTCTTTATTTCGTACTGCGGCCTGTCCATGCAGAAGCGAAATGCTGCAACAAGTCCACCTTCACGTTGCCTGAGTTACTCCAACGACGATATCCTCGAGTTTTCAAGTAAATTTCGCAGAGTGACGAGGCATTTGGCTACCTTAAGAGAGTCATAGTTACTCCTGCTGGCTGCTCCCATTTCTTTAGGGCTTTAACATTCTTGCTATGGCCAGTCCTACAGAACCGATATGCCACTGTATGTCCACCTTAACGTCGTCACAGTTACTCACTCTACGAGTCTCTCGAGTTTGCAAATGTACATCGCCGGATGACGAGGCATTTGGCTACCTTAAGAGAGTCATACTTCCTGCTGCCAGCTGCTCCCTTTTCTTTGAATCTATCCTCTCTTTATTTCGTACTGCGGCCTGTCCATGCAGAAGCGAAATGCTGCAACAAGTCCACCTTCACGTTGCCTGAGTTACTCCAACGACGATATCCTCGAGTTTTCAAGTAAATTTCGCAGAGTGACGAGGCATTTGACTACCTTAAGAGAGTCATAGTTACTTCTGCCGGCTGCTCCCATTTCTTTAGGCCTTTAACATTCTTGCTATGGCCAGTCCTACAGAACCGATATGCCACTGTATGTCCACCTTAACGTCGTCACAGTTACTCACACTACGAGTCTCTCGAGTTTGCAAATGTACTTCGCCGGATGACGAGGCATTTAGCTACCTTAAGAGAGTCATGGTTCCTGCTGCCAGCTGCTCCCTTTTCTTTGAATCTATCCTCCCTTTATTTCGTACTGCGGCCTGTCCATGCAGAAGCGAAATGCTGCAACAAGTCCACCTTCACGTTGCCTGAGTTACTCCAACGACGATATCCTCGAGTTTTCAAGTAAATTTCGCAGAGTGACGAGGCATTTGGCTACCTTAAGAGAGTCATAGTTACTCCTGCTGGCTGCTCCCATTTCTTTAGGCCTTTAACATTCTTGCTATGGCCAGTCCTACAGAATCGATATGCCACTGTATGTCCACCTTAACGTCGTCACAGTTACTCACAGTACTTCGCCGGATGACGAGGCATTCGGCTACCTTAAGAGAGTCATAGTTCCTGCTGCCAGCTGCTCCCTTTTCTTTGAATCTATCCTCTCTTTATTTCGTACTGCGGCCTGTCCATGCAGAAGCGAAATGCTGCAACAAGTCCACCTTCACGTTGCCTGAGTTACTCCAACGACGATATCCTCGAGTTTTCAAGTAAATTTCGCAGAGTGACGAGGCATTTGGCTACCTTAAGAGAGTCATAGTTACTCCTGCCGGCTGCTCCCATTTCTTTAGGCCTTTAACAATCTTGCTATGGCCAGTCCTACAGAATCGAAATGCCACTGTATGTCCACCTTAACGACGTCACAGTTACTCACAGTACTTCACCGTTTGACGAGGCATTTGGCTACCTTAAGAGAGTCATAGTTCCTGCTGCCAGCTGCTCCCTTTTCTTTGAATCTATCCTCTCTTTATTTCGTACTGCGGCCTGTCCATGCAGAAGCGAAATGCTGCAACAAGTCCACCTTCACGTTGCCTGAGTTACTCCAACGACGATATCCTCGAGTTTTCAAGTAAATTTCGCAGAGTGACGAGGCATTTGGCTACCTTAAGAGAGTCATAGTTACTCCTGCTGGCTGCTCCCATTTCTTTAGGCCTTTAACATTCTTGCTATGGCCAGTCCTACAGAACCGATATGCCACTGTATGTCCACCTTAACGTCGTCACAGTTACTCACTCTACGAGTCTCTCGAGTTTGCAAATGTACTTCGCCGGATGACGAGGCATTTGGCTACCTTAAGAGAGTCATAGTTCCTGGTGCCAGCTGCTCCCTTTTCTTTGAATCTATCCTCTCTTTGTTTCGTACTGCGGCCTGTCCATGCAGAAGCGAAATGCTGCAACAAGTCCACCTTCACGTTGCCTGAGTTACTCCAACGACGATATCCTCGAGTTTTCAAGTAAATTTCGCAGAGTGACGAGGCATTTGGCTACCTTAAGAGAGTCATAGTTACTCCTGCCGGCTGCTCCCATTTCTTTAGGCCTTTAACATTCTTGCTATGGCCAGTCCTACAGAATCGATATGCCACTGTATGTCCACCTTAACGTCGTCACAGTTACTCACAGTACTTCGCCGGATGACGAGGCATTCGGCTACCTTAAGAGAGTCATAGTTCCTGCTGCCAGCTGCTCCCTTTTCTTTGAATCTATCCTCTCTTTATTTCGTACTGCGGCCTGTCCATGCAGAAGCGAAATGCTGCAACAAGTCCACCTTCACGTTGCCTGAGTTACTCCAACGACGATATCCTCGAGTTTTCAAGTAGATTTCGCAGAGTGACGAGGCATTTGGCTACCTTAAGAGAGTCATAGTTACTCCTGCCGGCTGCTCCCATTTCTCTAGGCCTTTAACATTCTTGCTATGGCCAGTCCTACAGAATCGATATGATACTGTATGTCCACCTTAACGACGTCACAGTTACTCACAGTACTTCACCGGATGACGAGGCATTTGGCTACCTTAAGAGAGTCATAGTTCCTGCTGCCAGCTGCTCCCTTTTCTTTGAATCTATCCTCTCTTTATTTCGTACTGCGGCCTGTCCATGCAGAAGCGAAATGCTGCAACAAGTCCACCTTCACGTTGCCTGAGTTACTCCAACGACGATATCCTCGAGTTTTCAAGTAAATTTCGCAGAGTGACGAGGCATTTGGCTACCTTAAGAGAGTCATAGTTACTCCTGCTGGCTGCTCCCATTTCTTTAGGCCTTTAACATTCTTGCTATGGCCAGTCCTACAGAATCGATATGCCACTGTATGTCCACCTTAACGTCGTCACAGTTACTCACAGTACTTCGCCGGATGACGAGGCATTCGGCTACCTTAAGAGAGTCATAGTTCCTGCTGCCAGCTGCTCCCTTTTCTTTGAATCTATCCTCTCTTTATTTCGTACTGCGGCCTGTCCATGCAGAAGCGAAATGCTGCAACAAGTCCACCTTCACGTTGCCTGAGTTACTCCAACGACGATATCTTCGAGTTTTCAAGTAAATTTCGCAGAGTGACGAGGCATTTGGCTACCTTAAGAGAGTCATAGTTACTCCTGCCGGCTGCTCCCATTTCTTTAGGCCTTTAACATTCTTGCTATGGCCAGTCCTACAGAATCGAAATGCCACTGTATGTCCACCTTAACGACGTCACAGTTACTCACAGTACTTCACCGTTTGACGAGGCATTTGGCTACCTTAAGAGAGTCATAGTTCCTGCTGCCAGCTGCTCCCTTTTCTTTGAATCTATCCTCTCTTTATTTCGTACTGCGGCCTGTCCATGCAGAAGCGAAATGCTGCAACAAGTCCACCTTCACGTTGCCTGAGTTACTCCAACGACGATATCCTCGAGTTTTCAAGTAAATTTCGCAGAGTGACGAGGCATTTGGCTACCTTAAGAGAGTCATAGTTACTCCTGCTGGCTGCTCCCATTTCTTTAGGCCTTTAACATTCTTGCTATGGCCAGTCCTACAGAACCGATATGCCACTGTATGTCCACCTTAACGTCGTCACAGTTACTCACTCTACGAGTCTCTCGAGTTTGCAAATGTACTTCGCCGGATGACGAGGCATTTGGCTACCTTAAGAGAGACATAGTTCCTGCTGCCAGCTGCTCCCTTTTCTTTGAATCTATCCTCTCTTTGTTTCGTACTGCGGCCTGTCCATGCAGAAGCGAAATGCTGCAACAAGTCCACCTTCACGTTGCCTGAGTTACTCCAACGACGATATCCTCGAGTTTTCAAGTAAATTTCGCAGAGTGACGAGGCATTTGGCTACCTTAAGAGAGTCATAGTTACTCCTGCCGGCTGCTGCCATTTCTTTAGGCCTTTAACATTCTTGCTATGGCCAGTCCTACAGAATCGATATGCCACTGTATGTCCACCTTAACGTCGTCACAGTTACTCACAGTACTTCGCCGGATGACGAGGCATTCGGCTACCTTAAGAGAGTCATAGTTCCTGCTGCCAGCTGCTCCCTTTTCTTTGAATCTATCCTCTCTTTATTTCGTACTGCGGCCTGTCCATGCAGAAGCGAAATGCTGCAACAAGTCCACCTTCACGTTGCCTGAGTTACTCCAACGACGATATCCTCGAGTTTTCAAGTAGATTTCGCAGAGTGACGAGGCATTTGGCTACCTTAAGAGAGTCATAGTTACTCCTGCCGGCTGCTCCCATTTCTCTAGGCCTTTAACATTCTTGCTATGGCCAGTCCTACAGAATCGATATGCCACTGTATGTCCACCTTAACGACGTCACAGTTACTCACAGTACTTCACCGGATGACGAGGCATTTGGCTACCTTAAGAGAGTCATAGTTCCTGCTGCCAGCTGCTCCCTTTTCTTTGAATCTATCCTCTCTTTATTTCGTACTGCGGCCTGTCCATGCAGAAGCGAAATGCTGCAACAAGTCCACCTTCACGTTGCCTGAGTTACTCCAACGACGATATCCTCGAGTTTTCAAGTAAATTTCGCAGAGTGACGAGGCATTTGGCTACCTTAAGAGAGTCATAGTTACTCCTGCTGGCTGCTCCCATTTCTTTAGGCCTTTAACATTCTTGCTATGGCCAGTCCTACAGAACCGATATGCCACTGTATGTCCACCTTAACGTCGTCACAGTTACTCACTCTACGAGTCTCTCGAGTTTGCAAATGTACTTCGCCGGATGACGAGGCATTTGGCTACCTTAAGAGAGTCATAGTTCCTGCTGCCAGCTGCTCCCTTTTCTTTGAATCTATCCTCTCTTTATTTCGTACTGCGGCCTGTCCATGCAGAAGCGAAATGCTGCAACAAGTCCACCTTCACGTTGCCTGAGTTACTCCAACGACGATATCCTCGAGTTTTCAAGTAAATTTCGCAGAGTGACGAGGCATTTGACTACCTTAAGAGAGTCATAGTTACTTCTGCCGGCTGCTCCCATTTCTTTAGGCCTTTAACATTCTTGCTATGGCCGGTCCTACAGAACCGATATGCCACTGTATGTCCACCTTAACGTCGTCACAGTTACTCACACTACGAGTCTCTCGAGTTTGCAAATGTACTTCGCCGGATGACGAGGCATTTAGCTACCTTAAGAGAGTCATAGTTCCTGCTGCCAGCTGCTCCCTTTTCTTTGAATCTATCCTCTCTTTATTTCATACTGCGGCCTGTCCATGCAGAAGCGAAATGCTGCAACAAGTCCACCTTCACGTTGCCTGAGTTACTCCAACGACGATATCCTCGATTTTTCAAGTAGATTTCGCAGAGTGACGAGGCATTTGGCTACCTTAAGAGAGTCATAGTTACTCCTGCCGGCTGCTCCCATTTCTTTAGGCCTTTAACATTCTTGCTATGGCCAGTCCTACAGAATCGATATGCCACTGTATGTCCACCTTAACGACGTCACAGTTACTCACAGTACTTCACCGGATGACGAGGCATTTGGCTACCTTAATAGAGTCATAGTTCCTGCTGCCAGCTGCTCCCTTTTCTTTGAATCTATCCTCTCTTTATTTCGTACTGCGGCCTGTCCATGCAGAAGCGAAATGCTGCAACAAGTCCACCTTCACGTTGCCTGAGTTACTCCAACGACGATATCCTCGAGTTTTCAAGTAAATTTCGCAGAGTGACGAGGCATTTGACTACCTTAAGAGAGTCATAGTTACTTCTGCCGGCTGCTCCCATTTCTTTAGGCCTTTAACATTCTTGCTATGGCCAGTCCTACAGAACCGATATGCCACTGTATGTCCACCTTAACGTCGTCACAGTTACTCACACTACGAGTCTCTCGAGTTTGCAAATGTACTTCGCCGGATGACGAGTCATTTAGCTACCTTAAGAGAGTCATAGTTCCTGCTGCCAGCTGCTCCCTTTTCTTTGAATCTATCCTCTCTTTATTTCGTACTGCGGCCTGTCCATGCAGAAGCGAAATGCTGCAACAAGTCCACCTTCACGTTGCCTGAGATACTCCAACGACGATATCCTCGAGTTTTCAAGTAGATTTCGCAGAGTGACGAGGCATTTGGCTACCTTAAGAGAGTCATAGTTACTCCTGCCGGCTGCTCCCATTTCTTTAGGCCTTTAACATTCTTGCTATGGCCAGTCCTACAGAATCGATATGCCACTGTATGTCCACCTTAACGACGTCACAGTTACTCACAGTACTTCACCGGATGACGAGGCATTTGGCTACCTTAAGAGAGTCATAGTTCCTGCTGCCAGCTGCTCCCTTTTCTTTGAATCTATCCTCTCTTTATTTCGTACTGCGGCCTGTCCATGCAGAAGCGAAATGCTGCAACAAGTCCACCTTCACGTTGCCTGAGTTACTCCAACGACGATATCCTCGAGTTTTCAGGTAAATTTCGCAGAGTGACGAGGCATTTGGCTACCTTAAGAGAGTCATAGTTACTTCTGCCGGCTGCTCCCATTTCTTTAGGCCTTTAACATTCTTGCTATGGCCAGTCCTACAGAACCGATATGCCACTGTATGTCCACCTTAACGTCGTCACAGTTACTCACTCTACGAGTCTCTCGAGTTTGCAAATGTACTTCGCCGGATGACGAGGCATTTGGCTACCTTAAGAGAGTCATAGTTCCTGCTGCCAGCTGCTCCCTTTTCTTTGAATCTATCCTCTCTTTATTTCGTACTGCGGCCTGTCCATGCAGAAGCGAAATGCTGCAACAAGTCCACCTTCACGTTGCCTGAGTTACTCCAACGACGATATCCTCGAGTTTTCAGGTAAATTTCGCAGAGTGACGAGGCATTTGACTACCTTAAGAGAGTCATAGTTACTTCTGCCGGCTGCTCCCATTTCTTTAGACCTTTAACATTCTTGCTATGGCCAGTCCTACAGAACCGATATGCCACTGTATGTCCACCTTAACGTCGTCACAGTTACTCACACTACGAGTCTCTCGAGTTTGCAAATGTACTTCGCCGGATGACGAGGCATTTAGCTACCTTAAGAGAGTCATAGTTCCTGCTGCCAGCTGCTCCCTTTTCTTTGAATCTATCCTCTCTTTATTTCGTACTGCGGCCTGTCCATGCAGAAGCGAAATGCTGCAACAAGTCCACCTTCACGTTGCCTGAGTTACTCCAACGACGATATCCTCGATTTTTCAAGTAGATTCCGCAGAGTGACGAGGCATTTGGCTACCTTAAGAGAGTCATAGTTACTCCTGCCGGCTGCTCCCATTTCTTTAGGCCTTTAACATTCTTGCTATGGCCAGTCCTACAGAATCGATATGCCACTGTATGTCCACCTTAACGACGTCACAGTTACTCACAGTACTTCACCGGATGACGAGGCATTTGACTACCTTAAGAGAGTCATAGTTCCTGCTGCCAGCTGCTCCCTTTTCTTTGAATCTATCCTCTCTTTATTTCGTACTGCGGCCTGTCCATGCATAAGCGAAATGCTGCAACAAGTCCACCTTCACGTTGCCTGAGTTACTCCAACGACGATATCCTCGAGTTTTCAAGTAAATTTCGCAGAGTGACGAGGCATTTGGCTACCTTAAGAGAGTCATAGTTACTCCTGCTGGCTGCTCCCATTTCTTTAGGCCTTTAACATTCTTGCTATGGCCAGTCCTACAGAACCGATATGCCACTGTATGTCCACCTTAACGTCGTCACAGTTACTCACTCTACGAGTCTCTCGAGTTTGCAAATGTACTTCGCCGGATGACGAGGCATTTGGCTACCTTAAGAGAGTCATAGTTCCTGCTGCCAGCTGCTCCCTTTTCTTTGAATCTATCCTCTCTTTATTTCGTACTGCGGCCTGTCCATGCAGAAGCGAAATGCTGCAACAAGTCCACCTTCACGTTGCCTGAGTTACTCCAACGACGATATCCTCGAGTTTTCAAGTAAATTTCGCAGAGTGACGAGGCATTTGACTACCTTAAGAGAGTCATAGTTACTTCTGCCGGCTGCTCCCATTTCTTTAGGCCTTTAACATTCTTGCTATGGCCGGTCCTACAGAACCGATATGCCACTGTATGTCCACCTTAACGTCGTCACAGTTACTCACACTACGAGTCTCTCGAGTTTGCAAATGTACTTCGCCGGATGACGAGGCATTTAGCTACCTTAAGAGAGTCATAGTTCCTGCTGCCAGCTGCTCCCTTTTCTTTGAATCTATCCTCTCTTTATTTCATACTGCGGCCTGTCCATGCAGAAGCGAAATGCTGCAACAAGTCCACCTTCACGTTGCCTGAGTTACTCCAACGACGATATCCTCGATTTTTCAAGTAGATTTCGCAGAGTGACGAGGCATTTGGCTACCTTAAGAGAGTCATAGTTACTCCTGCCGGCTGCTCCCATTTCTTTAGGCCTTTAACATTCTTGCTATGGCCAGTCCTACAGAATCGATATGCCACTGTATGTCCACCTTAACGACGTCACAGTTACTCACAGTACTTCACCGGATGACGAGGCATTTGGCTACCTTAATAGAGTCATAGTTCCTGCTGCCAGCTGCTCCCTTTTCCTTGAATCTATCCTCTCTTTATTTCGTACTGCGGCCTGTCCATGCAGAAGCGAAATGCTGCAACAAGTCCACCTTCACGTTGCCTGAGTTACTCCAACGACGATATCCTCGAGTTTTCAAGTAAATTTCGCAGAGTGACGAGGCATTTGGCTACCTTAAGAGAGTCATAGTTACTTCTGCCGGCTGCTCCCATTTCTTTAGGCCTTTAACATTCTTGCTATGGCCAGTCCTACAGAACCGATATGCCACTGTATGTCCACCTTAACGTCGTCACAGTTACTCACTCTACGAGTCTCTCGAGTTTGCAAATGTACTTCGCCGGATGACGAGGCATTTGGCTACCTTAAGAGAGTCATAGTTCCTGCTGCCAGCTGCTCCCTTTTCTTTGAATCTATCCTCTCTTTATTTCGTACTGCGGCCTGTCCATGCAGAAGCGAAATGCTGCAACAAGTCCACCTTCACGTTGCC